>NC_063339.1:16276638-16301709 GCF_021869965.1 Rhincodon typus
GAAACGTCAGCTTTCCTGCTCCTCTGATGCTGCTTGGCCTGCTGTGTTCATCCAGCTCGACACCTTGTTATCTCAGATTCTCCAGCATCGGCAGTTCCCACTAGCTCTGGTTCACTAATGTCCTTTAGGGAGGGAAATCTGCCGTCTTTACACATTCTGGCCTACAAGTGACTCCAGACCCACAACAATGTGGTTGACTCTTAACTGCCCTCTTTAAAACAATATTTTTAATTAGTGAATCAGTTCCTAATGGTTTATACTTGGTTCTAGGTTGTCACCCAACTTCCACCCTTTGGGACAGGGTCCTAATATCATCAATGATATCACTCAAAATATGACAGACCAGAAATCAGAAATATATAAAAACCAAAAGAACTGCAGATGCCGTAAATCAATCCCCTCCCCTCACCCTATCTTCTGCATATATCCCCTCTCCCCACTCTATCTTCTGCATATACTCCCACTCTCCCCCACCCTATTTTCTGCATATAAACCGATATTTTCCTAGTTGCCATCAGTTCTGAGGAAGGGTCACTGGACACAGAATGTTATCTCTGATTTTTCTTCACAGATGCTGCCAGACCGGCTGAGTTTTCCCAGCAATTTCTGTTTTTGAATCAGGAATATATGTTGTATTGCAGGAACAGAAAATAATTCTCAATGTAGATGGCCATTAAAATTTGCCACTTAGGATTCCTATCCATCAGTGCCGTCAACAGGGGGGGTTGGACCGTGCACCTCTTGTCTCAATCAATTATAGCACAGCTCTTTGTATATTAAAAGAAGCTTCCACCTTGCACCTTCACTGGTTGGCCTTTGATAATTTAGCATGGAAGGAGCAATTCTGTTAGCACAGTGTTTGGTCTACCAACTCCACTTAAAGGCTCTTACTGGTTTTATTGTGCTGATTTCATACAGTTAAATTGCCCCCTCCCTGCCCCACTTTAACCTCAGTCCTTGGTGTTCTCTGCTTGCCTTTGACTTGGATCCCAACTGATGAAAGGACAGTGATGAGCAACAAAGGCTGCTGATTTGCTGTTTTGAGGAAAACTCAGAAATTGTTTTCTCAAGATTTGTAGCATCAATATACAAATCATTAGGAAATATACCCCAATTATGGCTGGACCTGACTTCTTTGGCCATGACTCATCAGCGGTCCCAGTTATAACAATTCTGGTCTCTTGTGCATCCTCCCCAGTTAGTGGCCATGCCTACTGGTACCTGGGTCCTAAAGTATGGAATTCCGTCCCTAAATCTCACATATCTCCAGTTCTCTCTCTTCCTTTTAGAACCTCCTTAAATCATGCCTCTTTACCAAAGCTTTTGGTCAGCTGACCTCTCATGTCTCCTCATGCCTTCATATGTCAACGTTTTTGTGAAGCATCTTGGGATATTTTGCACTGATAAACTTGTGTACAAACATGTTTTTGCTGTTGCAAGAGATTTGCAGCCTGCAACATACTATCCGACACCACCTTAGCGTGCCCCCAACTCATTGTAAGATTGAAAAAGACACCTGACAGCTGAAAAGCAACAAGGCCTCTGGAGCAGATGGAATCCCCACTGAAGTATTAAAATATGGCAGAGAGGCTCTCTTGACACAAATCCATGACCTCATCTCCCATGTCTGGAAGGAAAAGAGCATGCTGGGAGATCCCAGAGACCCACTGTAATTGTGACAATCTTCGAGAAAGGTGACAGGTCCGAGTGTGCAAATTACAGAGGGATTTCCCTACTTTTTGCCCCAGGAAAGGTCATCCTCACCTACAAAGTACATGTAAGGCAGTACCTCTGCCATGCTAATGCTGTGGCTGTTTGAATTTTGATTACAGTTTTGATTTCTAGAACCTATTTGTTTAGGCTGCCAGGTATAACTGTTTCCAACTTCGAAGTTTCAACAGATCTCGCATTGGGAGACTTCATATCTTGGTGTTGAATGCAGGAGCTGGTGAGTGGGGTGAGAATGGTAAGACAACAGAATTTTATCTGGATGAGGGTTAACATATTTCCCAACCTTTACCTTTCAGATTCTGACTGATCAGTAGTACATGCATCTGTATTTCATACCCAGCCCCACTCTACCTCTCACTTTTTGATCCTTCTCAGTTCAAGTTTGATTTTTTTTATCTCCCATCCCCCTCTCCACACCCCACTACTGCTCTATTTGAGAGGATGATCTGTAGTTCACAGTTAATTTATTTGTTATTATGAATCAGGTGCTGCCCTACACAGTTTGTATACAGTTAGTGATGGCAATTCCTAGTACCATACCAAAAGTGAATAAATAAATAAAAATCCACAATCAAATGACTGTGAAAAGCCACCAACCTCTGGTCCTTTAAACTCAATTTATTTTTCATTTTGGGGGAGAAAGATTTACACAGTGTATTAGTTTATATTTTCATTGAGAGAATACACTGACAAATAAAAGTGAGACTGTCAACTGGAGAAATTCAGTTCTATTATTTATTTCATACAGCGTCTCCAAAGGTTCACAGTGCTATTATTGCCTCAGTCCTGTTATGCCTTTTCATAACTAAGTTATTGTATGTACAAATTACTTTAAATTATATAAAACGAGTGAAAATTATGGGGTTGCTATTCCCTAGACCCTCTGCATGCACTGTGTAGCGATATGAACTGTACTCAGCCATCCTTTAGGATACATGCTCAACTGTAGGAGGAGATTGCCTTTGAACACAGTTAAATACAATTTGTGAATTTGACACAGCTATACGGGAGCTGCGGCTATCACGCATTAACACGCACATTGACATACACTTGGAGATCTGTAGAATATATTTCACAAACAAAGGCCATTTCGTCCAGCTATATTGTGTCAGTACACAAAAGTTAAAACCTGTAGATGCTGGAATACGAAACTTAAAAAATACTGCAAATGTCCAGCAGGCCAAGCAGCACCTGTGGAGAGACGCAGAGTTAATGTTTTGGGTCGGATTGAACTGTCATCAACTGGCTGAAAGTTATTTGCCTCAATTTTTCTCACCACGAGCGCAACTTTTAAATGAATTGCAATCTGATCAGCTGTCCATGCCCAATAGATACCCAGCACTAGCCTGGTGTTTTGCCTGGACAGGGAAATACGAATGAACTTCTCTCCAAATTTTGCCACTAGTCTACCTTCCTCTTTATCCCACAAAGTGGGATCCTTTCTTATATTAAATATATGTGTTCACTTATTATTTAAATGGCCTCATCTAATATTTTGAATTTAATGTTTTGGTGATTGTAGCTCCCATTCTCTTTGATTGGGAACTATTTACTGAGGATTTCATCTGGACCCTTACATTACCTGAGATATTTGCAATTTAGCAATCTAGCAAAGTTATTCTTGAGTGTAAACGACAGTAACTGAAACCTGAATATCTGAACCTCTGTGAGTTGATGGGAATTGAAGCCTGAACCTACAGATCTGGAGTTAGATGTATCCCTGCTTTGCCATGAAGGAATAAGGGCGAAAACATATGGGATGGGTTCAAGAAACTAACTGAAACGTTTCCTTACAGTAAAACCTGCAGCAAGTTGCAGTCTTCAAAGGGCAAAAATGACCGGGCATAACATGGTTAACTCCCTTCACTACAATGTGAAAGTGCTGATAAAGATATGGAGCACATAAAAATCGTATCCATGTGATGACAACTAGCACGAGAAAGCCGTGCTAGTTCGGATAAGTAAGCCACAATCTGATAAAGGGATCCTTGGGCTTAGGTCTTATTATCTTCCTGGACACAATGCCACGACCAAACAGATTGACCAACATGACCGTTACCTAGCCCTACGTTTTCAAGAATAAATTAAAAAACAATTTCTTGGAAATAGAATGGGCAATACATGCTATTATTTATGGGAAGGCCTTCCCAGCAAAAATGGAATAATGCTTTGGGGTTGTCTATTATGGATTCAATGACCATCTTCATGCCATCTTTTAATTATAGAACATCACAAAATTCATTATAATTCACTAAAACATTCATTATAAACATCTCAACATAGGTTAAATGATTAAATTTGTTAGGGGAGAGTCTTTGAATCTGTCATCTCCGCCTCAGATTAATTCTGAACCAAATGAGTCTTTCTCTATCTTGGCAATCAAGTTGATTTTACTTTGGTGTTTGATGGCTATCTTTGCTTTCTTTTAAAGTCTTGTATTTATATTAAGTAGAAGTTGGAGTTTGGATATTCTCATAGAAATAAGAATCAGCTGTCTTCTTTTCAGGATATTATTTAGCTTTGTAACTTATACATTGTGCATCACCAAAATTACTTTCTTATAATATGAAATGTATGTGTTCACTTATAACTTAACTGGTCTCATCCAATAATGTATTTTATGTTTTAGTGAATGCAACTCCCATTCTCTGATTGGGAAATATTTTCTGAGGATGTCACCTGGACTCTTACAATATCTTAGAAAATTACAAAGTAGCTAAAACAATTGTATTTAGACTATCAGAAGAAGGTAACACCCTTCTTGGGCTAACAAGGTGTAGAGCTGGATGAGCACAGCAGGCCAAGCAGCATCAGAGGAGCAGGAAGGCTGACGTTTCGGGCCGAGACCCTTCTTCTTTCTGAGCACCATGTCTCCACAAGCTTTGTGGGATCAATGTACAGGTAGATTATCATTCTAATGTCAATTGTGTGGCCTCTATAACAGATTTATTACCTAGATGGTGAGAGTGAAAATTAACATCCATCCTGCTACTCCCCTCACTTTCATCCTAACTGTCTCCTCTTGGGTTACAATCCCTGACGTACTGTTTTCTATTGAATGTCCAAAGAGCTGTTTTAATGCATGAATATGGACAATGAATAGAGACAGCTTTCTTTGATATTGGAAGATATTAAAGCCAGTCTCCATCTAGTCCTTATTTGGTGTCACTTTCTAACAGCGAGTCACTGGACTGTAATCAGGACAGGGTGGTTCCAACTTCATTCCCCTGCCTATCCTGCATCCCAGTGACGCTGAGGCTACTTCTAGTAATATATACAACTCACCCAGGCTGAAGTTAGTTAACTGGAGTTGGTGGACTGAAGATCAAACGGTAAGATTGCACCAGTTCTCAAGGCCAGTCAGGAGGTGGACACGTTATCAACTACCTAATTGTCTCCTACAGATCACAGACTTTAGCTCGTTATTTAAATGTCTTGGGATAGCTCATGAGTAATTCAAATTACATAGAGTACAATGCTGCAATTTAATGTTCATGAAATACCTTGTCATGTTATGTATCAGTTGCAATTTTCCCTGTTATGTGCCAGGATCACAATTTGTTACAATGAGGCTTAGAATTGTTTGAAACCTATATAAATAGAAAATGCAAGCAATACACAGCAAATCAGTTTTATTTATTTGTTTTTCAGGCTTTTTTGTTGCTTTCTGTTTGTCATTCAGTAGCTTCTTCCCATTACAATTAGCTGTTCCTCGGAGCATCACCATTCAGTACAGAAATTAGACAGTGTGGCAGCCTCTTAAGGTGTGTGATTCAGTGACAGGGGACCAAATAAATCAGATATCACTTGGGACAAGGCCCCTGCTCAGGTGGTACTGAGGACTGGACTACATGGCAAGTAAACCAGCAGGTGCCTGAGACCTCCTGAGACAAGCCAGAGGGGGAATAATGTTGCTGTTGTTGTTATTTTTGTTCCTCAGCATTGTATTAAGTAAAAAAAAAGAGCTGGGGTACCAGAGGCTTCTGTTGTATACATTTGAAAGTATGTCCACTTCTGACCTCCAATTTGCCCACACTTCTACACAGGACAGACTGAAAAAATGCATCATTTAAAAAAAAAATGTCTAAAGCGGGAGAGCAATGAGAGGAAGCAACATGGTTGGAGTATGTTGGACAATGCCAATGGTGGAACCTGATAATGTGCCTTCCTTAGGTTCACGTTCTACACAGCAAGCAGAGGAAGGAGATCCTTTTAACTGCAATGGTCATTGTGATGAAAAGTAAAATCAGACGTGGAGTGTTAAGCGTGCAGCCTTTCTGATCTCTTCAGTTTATCACCGAGCAGGTTCAATTATAATTAGTCCTTGAAAACTCTCTCTGGGCTCCACTTTATTAAGCTGTGTATCCATCTGTACTGATGTGGATGCTATTGGTGATTTTCCACACCTCAATACCAGAGGCTCTTTTCTCATATTGTCACAAAATGAAATTAATCATCTATGGAATAAATCTGTTCCTCCAGTTTTTAACGCCTCTTTCTGTGAAGAGGCTGGGCTCTCTGGCAAATGGTTCCATGGACACAGCCATCCCACTAATATCACAGGTTAATATCAATGAGCCTGAAACCAGAGCTTCAATCTGCATTGAATTAATCAGGGATAGTGGCATCGAAAATGGCCGTAGCATCCCTGGGCTATCAGCTACCTCCTGCTCATTGTCCAGCCATCAAGGCCTCTGATCCTTATTCCATTCCTACTCCCAACCCCACCCAAACCACCATCACAACCTCCATCACCACCTTCTTAGCCTGGGGTTGGGAAGGCCACAGCCAAAACTATTGTACACACTTGTCCATAGTTGGCTGTTTTGATGTCCTAACCTTCCAGCTCTTGGTTGCTGGATGGTGAGACGTTGGACCATTTTTCTATCTCTGTATCAACTGCACGAGCCTCACATTTCCCTTCTAATTTTAGAATTAATGTAAGTGTGCTGTCTGAGCGTATTAAAAGAAAGCAAACTCATACCTGCTGCCTGAATATTTTAGCTCTGCATTCTGTTTGCGGAATGTACTATTTTCCAAATTACTCACTTCCCTCTGTTGGGAATGATGCTGAGCATCATTTCCTGCATGCCTGCTGTCAGAACTATTCCTGGGCTTTCCATCAATTTCAGTAAAAGTAAACTCAGAATAAAAAACGTAAATTGGGCTTCCTTTATAAGAATGTATTTGAAGGGTAAAAGTAGGTATAGCTTTGTGTTCGCCATTCAGTTCCTCCTTGGTTAGCTTCTTAATGGTAAGGATTAATTCAAGAATCAGCATCACTGACATAATCAAACAGGTGAAATTGGGAAAATCAGCTTTAGTTGGCTGTTTTATTTTGGAAGCAGCTTCATAGCCAAATACAGAGCTGTTTACATCGAGCCTTTAAGCAAATGTACCTGGAAAATTTCTAGAAAGGAATGATGGCACAGTTGGGTAACCCAATCCAGGACTTTGGAAGAAGAGAAATGTTGGAGGTTGGGCAATGATCGGATCGAACGAAGGGGATGAGAGCTGTTGTCTTGAAGGAGAGTTTATTCAAGATGTTTTTGAGGGAAATAAGCATACTGCCCAAAGACAGAGAGGAAATGATAGCCCCAAACTCCAGCCCATTTCTTTATTGAAACAAGGCTCAGTTGGTTGGTCAGCAGCTGGAACTGGAGAAGATAAGAAATAGGAACAATTGTCTCCTCAAAGCTATACCATTATTGAATAGGAATGTGGCTGATCGGATTGTGGCTTTAACTCCCTAACCTTTGACTCCCAGGTACATCAAAGATCTACCTAACAAAGAGGGAATTCAGGAGGCACATTTCTCATTTTTCAGCAGTGATGGATGGGAAGACTGGGAGTCAAAAGGATTGTATGAAGATGAGGTTGGAAGTGGCATCTGCCAATTGACTTGAACACAAAAGATTCCTTGCATTGTGCAAGTCAAGGTAAGCAGAGCAAAGAAGAGATCTAAGAGATTGTTATTGATGAAGAGGAATTGGGACATCATTAGGCCACCAGCAACTATAGTAATATAAACTTGTATTTGCATAGTGAGTTTCAGTTGGCTGAATGGCTAGCTTGTGATCAGAATGACACCAACAGTGTGGGTTTGATTCGCTTTCCAGCTGAGGGAAATGTGGGACCTGCCTCCTTGCCCTGCACTCGAGTGGAAAGCAATGGCAAAACATCATTGGCCAAAAAAAATCTACTAAGGAAATGACTCAGAATGAAACAACGGCAAATGATGAGTCAAGGATCTGCCTTCAAGCAGAATACGTGTGCTGTGTCATTTATACAGCACCTTTATAGTGAAAAAGTGTCTCAAAACGTTATCAAATAAAATTTTATATTGCGCCCTATAAAGAACACAAGACCAGTGGTGAGAAAGTGGACTTTTAGGAAATCATAAATAATAGGTCAATTGACTCCTTGAGTCTCCTCTTCCACTCAATAAGATCATAACTGATCAAATTGTATGCTTGACTCCATTTTCCTGCCTTACCCCACATAACCCTTAATTCCCTTGTATTTCAAAAAGTCTGTCTGATTCACGTTTGAATATATTCGATGACCCAGACTCCATTGCTCTTTGGGGAAAAGAATTCTAAAGATTAACTACTCACGGAAACAAATTCCTCCTCGTCTTTTTTTAAAATGGGAGATCCCGATTTTGAAACTGTGAACTCCTAGTTCTAAATTTTCCCATTGAGGGGAAACATTCTCACAGCATATATCCTGGAAATCTCCTCAGTATCTCAATAAGATCACTCAGGGTAGAGTGGTTAGCAAGATTAGGTCACATGGAACACAGGGAGAACTAGCCATTTGGAAACAGAACTGTCTCAAAGGTAGAAGTCAGATGGTGGTGGCGGAGGGTTGCTTTTCAGACTGGAGGTCTGTGACCAGTGGTGTGTCACAAGGATCGGTGCTGGGTCCACTGCATTTTGTCGTTTATATAAATGATTTGGATGTGAACGTAGGCGGTATGGTTAGTAAGTTTGCAGGTGGCACCAAAATTGGAGGTGTAGTGGACAGTGAAGAAGGTTACCTCAGAGTACAATGGGATCTTGATCAGATGAGCCAAAAGGCCAAGGAGTGGCAGATGGAGTTTAGTTTAGATAAATGTGAAGTGCTGCATTTTGGAAAGGCAAATCAGGGCAAGTCTTATGCACTTAATGGTCACATCCTTGGGAGTGTTGCTGAACAAAGAGACCTTGGAGTGCAGGTTTATAGTTCCTTGAAAGTAGAGTCGTAGGTAGATAGAATAGTAAAGAAGGCATTTGGTATGCTTGCCTTTTTTGGTCAGCACATTGAGTATAAGAGTTGGGAAGTCATGTTGCAGCTGTACAAATATTGATTAGGCCACTATTGGAATACTGCGTGCAATTCGAGTCCCCCTGCTATAGGAAGGATGTTGTGAAAAATGAAGGAGTTCAGAAAAGATTTAGAAGGATGTTGCCAGGATTGGAGGGTTTGAGCTATAGGGAGAGGCTGAATAGGCTGGGGTTATTTTGTCTGGAGTGGCGGAGGCTGAGGGGTGATCTTACAGGGGTTTATAAATTCATGAGGGGCATGGATAGGGTCTTTTCCCCGGGGTGGGGGAGTTCAAAACTAGAGGGCATAGGTTTAAGGTGAGACAGGAAAAATTTAAGAGGGACCTAAGGGACAACTTTTTCATGTAGAGCGTGGTGTGTATATGGAATGGGCTGCCAGAGGAAGTGGTGGAGGCTGGTACAATTATAACATTTAAAAAAGGCATCTGGATGGGTATATGAATAGGAAAGGTTTACTGGGATATGGGCTCATTCCTGTTCAACCTATCCTCAGAAGACAATCCATTCATCGCAGAAATCAGCCTTCTTCGAGCTGCTTCCAATGTAAGTATGTACCTTCTTTAGTAAGGAGACTGTTCACATTACTCTCGGTGCAGTTTCATCAATGCCCTGCACAGTTGTAGCAAGACTTTATACTCCAATACCCCATGCAATGAAGGGGCAAGACATAGAAAGGCAAAGAGACTTAGGGAGAAAATTTCAAAGCTTTGGTTTTTGGCAGCTGGAAGCATTGCTGCCAAAGGATGAGGTTGTGATGAGGAGGTGCCGGTGTTGGGACTGGGGTGGAAAAAGTCAGAAGTCACACAACACCAGGTTATATCCAACAGATGTATTAGCAATCACAAGCTTTAGAGTGCTGATCCTTCGTCAGGTGAAGGCATTTATCCATGTTAATGAGAAACCCCAATGGCCTAAGAGGTTAACTCCAACATGAGTTCATCAGACATCAGGCTGTATAGCAGCCTTCACGCAGGACCAGAGAATGACAATTGCATAATTGAATATAATTCTATATTTTCTGATCAGAGTTTGTTACAATAAGAACCAATGCTGTAAATTTCAAATAATTCTTCCCATTGCATTTAAAAAATTACTGCAATATTGCTTTAGAAGCCAAGTATTTAATAAGGGTTCCTGCAAAAAGAATGCCTGTATTTTAGATCAGCAAAAGATATTTGTGTCCTGGAAATGTACTCTTAAATATAACCAAAATTAACCTATGTACTTTTCAACCATTTTCACATGTAAACCTGAGAAAATAAATTCATTTCCCACATATTCCTAAAATGAAACCATTTAAAGAGTCATTTGAGAGTGAACATGTTGAAATGATCAGTAGTTAAACCACATGGACAGGCAGTTCCAAATTCAGTCCTGTCCTGTGCTGAGCTAGACAGTGTTTGAAGCAATGTAGTTGGTCTACCACAGTTGCTGTCAGTGCCTTAGATGCATTGTACGTTGCTACATTGATCTGTTGTGCCTCTGCATCATGCTTCCTTAGTATTTTATTTTAATAATATTTTGTACAATTGGATCTTTGAAACAAAGCAGTAATTTGTTGTTTTTGCAAGGATTCTGCTTATTGGTAATGCTCAAGATGCTCAATGATTAATTTTTTAATGAACTTTTCTCATGAAAAGTGTTCCATATCTATGGGACTGTATGAGATTAGGATTAGTCAAAATTACCCATTGCGTAACCTTCACATCCCACCAGGTCGATCTCGAACACTGGGTTGCCCTCTGATTTCACAGTATGTCTGGATTTAGCTCATCTGTTGGGCCCCACTTGGGGAGGGGGGCCCGAATGAAAGAAATACGGTGAGACGATTTAAGGTCCCTTCCCTGCATCCTGTGGCTCACGTCACTGTGCCTTAGCAACAATGTGAGAGAAGCTTGCTTCACTCCCTAAACCATGTCAAAATGGAAGGGGAAAGTTTACAAACCAAACTGTATTCTAAAGAAGAGATAGTAGGAACTGCAGATGCTGGAGAATCTGAGATAACATAAATTTCTGAAGAAGGGTCTAGGCCTGAAACGTCAGCCTTCCTGCTCCTCTGATGCTGCTTGGCCTGCTGTGTTCATCCAGCTCTACACCTTGTTATCTCTGTATTCTAAAGAAGCCTTCTTTTATAGGATCCAAAGAGTCTGTCCCAATCCTTGGACAAATAATCCAGCCACATTATTATTGAGGCTCCCTCTTAACAATCTGCCTATAGTTTACCAGGTGACAGCTGTCGCTATTCTTTGTGTATGTTGCCATCAGCTAGGTCCATTCAATAGCTGAGGAGAACACAGCATTTTTGGGTGGGGAGGTTCAATAGGAATAAAGGCTAGGGAAAATGATCCAGAGGAAAGAGCACTTTGGGGAGATGTTACTGGTTTGGAGCTGAGCGTTGGATGTGTGGCAAAGAGGAACCAAAAGGGGGCACTGTGAACCAACAATTCAATATCATTAACACTAATCTGCCAGAGATGCAGATGCAGTGTCTTGACTGTATGTGGTTGCATGTACAGGAATGAACTGCAGGAAAAGACTGAAAGATAATTCAAAACCATGCAGAACTGTGTTTATTAATAAAGCTATTTCTCTCCTGCCCTGTTGAATGTGCACCACAGAAGTGACCCAGTCTCTTCCACTTTGTCGCAGTGAGCATTTACAATGAGTTCAGATAGGTGATGAATGTTAGGAGGTGATTCACACCTTAGAGAGGGGAGGGTCTGTGACATTGAAAACCAATTCTGTCCCCACTGGAGGTCCAAATATACACACTTGCAGCTGATGCCACTGGAAAATAGCCAGGATCAGATTACCAGGTCACTTTTTTCCTACTCAGCCCAACAGCACTAAACTTAACTGCAAACCTCTCAATCCTGGCTGCACTACCTGGGGTTAGGAACGATTATTCGTAACTTAAAGCGTCTTATATATTAATACACCAGGAATTAGAGGCATCTCAATTATCCAGATATTTTCTTTGGGGACGGCGTGGTAGATGTACAGCAGTCCGAAGAGTTCAGGCAGTTTTCAGACGTGAATACATTTAAATTATAACCCTTTCCCTTCCAAGCTCCCTACTACGCAACACCAGAAAATACCTGAGTTTATGATGAGTTTAACATTCAGTGATGATTTCAATATATGGCAAGAATGGAAATTGACAACAGAAGAGTTTCAACACTACTTTTGTACATCACCTGAAATGGTATGGAATTGAAGGAGAATTAAACCCTTATTCAGCCATTCAATCGTTGCTGTATGGGCTATTTTATAGCAATGTCTTGGCATACAGGGTTGCAATTTTCCAATATTCTACATTCTGCATGTGACGAAATAGTCTTTTGCAAAAATTATCAAAACCAAAATACAGTTTTTCAAAAAATAACATCGTTAAAAATGCATTGCCTGAGAAATAATGCAGATGTTCTTACATCTGGTCAGAGGGGATGAGAATTGAAGAGCAAACTAAAATCTTTACTTTCATGGAGATTTGTTAGAGCCAGTGCTGCTAACTTCCTCACTGTACTTTTGTTACCCCAAGTTTTAAAAACTCTTGGATCCTCTTTGTCCTACATAATGCCAACTTGCTTAAAACCAGCTGCCCAGGTTCTTGTCCCACAGCAGGTACCCCCAGCAGTCCCTCACCTACCTACATCCTCATTTTCCTTTGTGAATCTGTTCATGATCTGAATGATGCTTTACTTTTGAAATATCCAGTCACCTGATGTTCCAGATTGCACACTTTGATTGTCAGATTCTGGTCTCTGATCTCTTCTCTCTCGATCATCCCATGACATAACTGTTCAGCCATTTCTATTTTGCACTTTTGAACTGCCTCTATGAATGCCTTTACCTTGGTGCCCCTCCTGATGTCTCTGTATTTACATCTCCTGGAAAGCTGCCATCTTGATCATACTTTCAGTTTTTCCCCATTGCAGTACACCACCTTCTCCTTTACGAAGCACCTTGCAACTTTCACAAAGACACCAAATAAATAACGAGAATTTGCATTTGTATAAAACCTTTAACATAAAAAACACATTCCAAGCTGTTTCACATATGAGAGAACAGATTGAGCAGTGGTGGAAAATTAGAAGATGTGGATGAAAGCACAGTCAAAAAAGCTTTGAGGAGGCTTTTGCATAAGGACACTTGAGACTGTCTCAATGAAGCACAAAGTTTAAATAAAAAGCTGGAAGAATCTCTGATACGTTTACTGTTTTACACTCCCAAAGAGGATGATATTATCTGGATTTTTGCGCAGAATTCCTATTCTTCTTTCACCAACGTGACCACTCTTCACATATTGATATTTGGGAGTGAGTACTGATGGCAATTTAAAGATTTGATTGGAACTGAATCTAACCTATGTAGCATCTTCACTTTCAATCAGGGATCACAGGATTCTGCAGAGAAGCAGAAACATTTTCTAATGTTACATCCACTTATTCTGGGGATATTAAACAGTGGGAATATTGGAACCAACTATGGTGCACAAAATGCATGTTCAGGCATAGTAGTGGAACAGACTGGGCAGTGAGGTTAGGACCTGGTCTAAAACTACCTCAATACCTCACTAACCTGTGAATATCTGGGAAGTTATTGACTATATTAGTTTGATTTGCCATACTTGTATCTTCCCTTAACTCATAATGATTTCATTGTTTGGTTACTGAGTCACCTGCACTGTCTAGAACATGTGCAATTTTACTTATACAGAGATAGTAGGAACTGCAGATGCTGGAGAATCTGAGATAACAAGGTGTAGAGCTGGATGAACACAGCAGGCCAAGCAGCATCAGAGGAGCAGGAAGGCTGACGTTTCGGGCCTAAGGGTCTAGGCCCGAAATGTCAGCCTTCCTGCTCCTCTGATGCTGCTTTACCTATACAGTGCTGGTTATGTTGCATAACAAAAAAAGTTTACAACCAGTATAGTGCTCAGAAAGAACTTGTCATGCCAATGTATCTGAACAGCAGAAGGTCTATCCACAGTTTTTATTTTTATCGAAGAGTTCACTTGAAGGTAATACAAAAAGGTGCAATGAATACACAAATGCCCCAATGATTTACCAAAGCGAGTGATGAAGTTGGTGGAGATTTCAGTTGATATTTTCTGTACAAGCTGCAGTGGCATGTGTCTACCATATGTTAGTGACTGTCAGAGCACTTTGTGGAAGAAGTTCACTGTCTTGGTCTTATGGTCATACGGGTGCTTGGCAGGGAGTTGATGGCTTCAGGAAATGAGGGAAAAATTCAGTTCTGCAGAGAAAAAAAGGAAACGAAGAATAAGATTCAGTTTCAATGCCTCATAGGGGAATTTACATTGTGAAGGAATAAGAGAAATTGACGGATATGAGAAGTTAACTCCTTTCCAGTAAAGCTCCTTTCCAATAAAGGCGATAGCAAACTGTATTCTTCCAAGGGCAAAAATGACCAGGTATAAGATGGTCAACACCACTCACAACAATGCGGGAGTGCAGATAAAGATTACACACACTGAAAAGGCACCATCCCGGAGACAATAATGTGACCCAACAAATTGACCAACATGACTGTTAATTAGGTCTAGATTTTCAAGAATAAATTCAAAAAAACATTTCTTGGAAATTGAATGGGCAACGTAATTGCAATGGACAGGCCTTTTCTCCAAATAAGAGATAATGGTTAGGGTCGGTCTATTATTAATTGAATGACCACAATCCTCGCCTACATTTTTGCTCGACAAAACCAAGAAAAAATCATTGTAAATATATCAAAATAACTTAAATGATCCAATCTATTAGGAGAGAGTTATTGGTCTCAGTCATCTCCACTTTCCAGATCCATTCTGAGTCTAACACATGTCTCACGCTCTCAGGGATCAAGGTAATTTTACTTTGGCATTTAATGAATAGCCTTGCTTTCTTTCAAAGGTTTGTATGTGAATTAAGTAGAGGTTGACGTTTGGATTCTCTGATAAAAATAATAACTAGTTTTCTTTTCAGGATCTTATTTGGCTTCGTGATTTATACTCTGTGTACAACCACCGAAGTTACATGCTTTCTGTAATATTAAATTTATGTGTTTATTTAAAATTCAAATTGCCTCATCTAATCTTCTGTATCAATGAACCCAACTCCTATTCCCTTTGATGAGGGCATATTTTCTGAGGAGTTTCACCCAGATCCTTACAACATCTGAGAAAATTATAATTAGAGTTTAAAAAATGTATTTTAGACAATTGGGAAGAAGGTACCACTTCTGTTGTGTTTTCATCTTTGTGAGGGACTAGTTGGATTCTGCCGGCCCAAATGATGTGTACTAGAATCCAACACTCTCTGGCTGAAGTTGAAGGAAATTAGTTAGAGATACATCTGATCTTAATAGCTCCAGGTAAGGTGTTACACTTGTAAAAACACCACAATATTTCCAACGATACTTTCAGAAGCCTCCCCTCCCAGACTTTATATGACCTTCCACTGCTGTAAAGTGTCAAACTAAGTTCGATTATGATGCAATGGTTTTGCTGTGTAGGGTCCCATTAATTGTATGAGGACAGTGGAAGAGAACAGCAACAAAACATATTGTAATTATGCACAGAATAATAGGTACCTGGGGGTGAGTTACCAGGCTGTAACCCAATTAAGAGGCTTGGATGACATCATAAATCATTACAATGAAACCTGAGCCAATTGATAAACATGATCAGAACTGTGAGGTTGGGCTGTAATCTTTTAAACATTTTTATTTCAATTTGTCTACTATATATATATATATAAATATATAATATATATATATTTATATACATATTGCAGGTATGTTATCCAACATCGGCTGAGTTGCTATGGGCTGATAGTATTCTTCAGTGTGCAGTGTTGGACTTTAATGAGCACATGTGACTCCTAGAATGATATTAACAACTCTTCGTGATGTAATTACACCATCATGCGACTGACAGAAGGGTATTACAAGGTTGGCGATTTAAAGATGGTTGTAATTTTATTTGTTACAGAGGCTGTATCATAATTACTTAATTCCTTTACTGCATTGACACAATACAGTAAATTGAAAGATTGTGTGGTTTTATTCATCTCGCTAATGCTATATTTATTCTCGTGCTTCACAGGGTCAAGTACTGTTCTGTCGGTGCTGTCTAACGAAAAGGCTATCCTTTATATGTAAGCCTGAAACAGGAGCTGTTGACAAGCTATTTGTACCTGGGAGGCATCACTAGTAAACCCTAGCCCACCTCCACTCAACACTCACAATCCGGAACTGGATTTCTTTTTGCCCCTCTGTATTTCAGCGTTACTGAGAGCTTTCTCTTAGTCACGTTTCAAATAGTGATGTTAAAGCAGGCAATGTATAAATGTTTGGTATAAAAGTGTCCAAACACAGAGTAAAAGCATAGGTCACTTCCCAGTCATGTGCTGAAACTGAGCGCTTACTGAGGAAGACAACCCAGTTGTTCCCTCCAAGGAGTGAGAATTTTCCAATGGAAAAGATTGCTCTTAGAGTGGAATTGCACTCGAGAGAATTTTTGCATTCTGTGGGGATTGCCATCAGCTCCACACATAGAGATGAAAAGCTGGGTAATTTAACTCTTCATGGGAAGCTGCTTTCAAACAGAGGAGACTGCCCTGTAACATTTCAAGAAGTCAGAACAAAAGTGCAATAGGTTCTAGATGAAAGTTCCTAAGTAAACAGTTTATAGAGGAATTTGCAGGCTGAAAGGTGTTTGATTCATGTGAAGTTCATGTGCTACTCTGGGACTAGTGAGGGACCCCAGGAACAGGGTATGTTCTGTAAACAAGCACTCCATTCCTTTCTGATGTCACAGATCTAAGCTCCCTTCCCTCCCACAGCCATGGTGATTGATTTTCATGAGTTCACTTCTGTTGGTTTCCAGTATTCTGATAGGACAATGTCAGTTTAACAGCTCCTCCCATTCATTTCTCTCTCTCTCTCTCTCTCTCTCTCTCCCTTTTCTTGCTCCTTGTGTTTTGTTCTCTCCTTCCATGCATGTTTTCCTGTCGCTTGACTTTTCCAAGTTGTATGTGTGTGTGTGTGTGCGTGTGTGTGCATGTGTATGTGTGTGTGTGTGTGTGTGTGCATGTGTGCGTGTGTCTGTGTGTGTGTGTGCGCACGCGTGTGTGCATGTGTATCTGTGTGTGTGTGTGTGTGCGTGTGCGTATGTGTGTGTGTGTTTCTTTACAAAAAAATTCTCTTTCTGAAGAAGGAAGCAAAAGGACAGTCAAGTGAGTGAGAAAACTTGTTGTGATGTCTTGGTCAGAATTTTGTTTTTTTAGAAAAGGCATAACACATGACAGTGCTGAAGCTCTGCTACAATTGGGGCTGTAATTAACTGGCGCTGTAAATTCTAAGCTCTACAGGGTAGTTTACATGAGTGCATTGTACCTGACTCCTATGAATGTGCCTTATGTAGGCACTTGCCAGTAGCAACCCCATTCTATTTGATTTATTTTGCTAGTAGCCAGACTCAGTTGCAAAAATGAAGCCCAGGTGTCTAAAAAAATGTCAACAACAACAAGGGGAGACAATTTTTTTTTGTTAACTAACTGCAGTTTTGAAATGCTGCTGGCAAAATCTGCTGCAAAATACTAAGTGCCCATGCTGAACTGTACAGACTGGCTTGTGTGTAAATAATATTTAGTGACTGAATGTGCGTGATGGGAAACGGTGCCAATATAAACCCCAAAATTGCAACAGAAATAAAAAGAGGAAGGCAAAGGAGAAAATTCCAATGCATTATGCCAAAACTTCCAAAATGAATATTTCTACAATGTATTTACAGCTTTAAAACATTACTCATAGAATTCACATTTAGTACTCAGAGCCAGTTCCACACTGTCACAAATTAGCCTATGTATTATGCGTGTACAGTACAATGTGTTGTGATTGACTGGGTGACTATGTGCGATATGAACTGCTTGCCAGCATTTACCTTCTTTTGTTGCAGAAATTGAACTGAAGCATGGGAAAAGAGACTCACATGGACTGAGGGAAAAAAAAACTTTTGAGATTATCAATAGTTGCTGGATTTATCTGGAACATGTGGGCATTAGCTTATGTGTTTGTTATACTGGAAGAGAGAATATTTAAAAAGAGAAAGCTGGCAGTGCAGCCCGTTCCCATTTACAATGAGAGGTGTCTCCTTACGTTTTAAAGCAGAAGGAAATGCATTCTGTTAAACGGAGATTGAGTTCTTCATTAAACTGCAGCTTTGTCACACTATAGTAAATAAAGAGTGGGTAACTATCATCACCTCTGGGAATACAGCAGAGAAAATGAAGCCTCTAGGTAAGGTGTGCAATGGTTTTCTCTAATTCTGTTTCAATTTTGATATTGAGAAATACTCAGCCTAAAGTTTTATTTTAAGGTAGTCATGAAGGGTTGATTTTGCAAGGCCCTATTTGTGAGTACTAATTGAACCATTTGATTATAAAGTGAAACTCAGATTAAAACCTATGACCATCTGGCAAGTAAACTAGCAAGCATTTGTGACAACAGGTACCACTACGCTTTTTTGTTCACTCTTAAATAAATGCACAGATACATATTGAAAATTAGATACAAACCTTTATGTAGAGAGTTAATTTTGTCAATAAACTGCTGGAAATAGGTTACAACTTGTCAGTTGTTCCTGCCTCTGAACAGCAATGTTTAACCCAATGATACGTATTTTGGGTAAAGTAAATTATTGCAAATGTAATTTTTTTTGCTTGCTTTGTTGAAGTTTCATGGCCACACTGCAATATTTGGGAATGTAAAAATAAAATGAATATCTGTGATAAAGTTTTTAAATATCATAAATGCCCTCCACACTCTAAAATTGCAATTCCCCATTGAACGAATTACACAATGTGGTCAGATGCTAGCTGTAGCCACTTTTTGAATGGAAAATAGAAAATAATTTGAGTTGTGCTCCTTTTAAAAGATCATTTCTTTGTAATAGACCAACAAATATCCAAATTGGGTTAGCTGATGTTGGCTCTCAACTGTGAAGATTCCACCATATTGTGATTAAGTGATGAATGTACAATGTATGCTCTTGCCACCAAAAGCTCCTGTTCAGTATTTTTTATAAAGCACATTACATTTACTTAGAGTGATGATTACCAATGTAGTTACAAGTAGCTATTTTGCACTACAGAGGTTTCTCTATGTGTCTATTGTCTCTGAATGAATGCCTCTCAATATGAGCCCTGGGTTTATGTGTGTGTGTGTGTGTGTGTGTGTGTCAGTGTCTGTGCGTGTGTGCATGTGTGCATCAGCTTACAATTACATTATCCTCAAATTGATCATGCTGCACGATAGGATGGCAGAAAAGATCATTTGAACAAACAATAATTTGAGACAATCAATTTCTGCTTCCCTCTTTTTGGCCTTCTCAACCAGACATGCCACTGACCAGTTCAGTGGAAAGCTAGCCTCAAGTCACCTTTGCCAAATGAGTTTGAATACCAGATTTCGACTTGGGACTTTTTGACTGTAAACAAGACCACAGACAAGAAGTAAACCCACTCTCCAGCCAGAGAATCAAGGGTTATGAGGATAGGACAAGATGATCTCATTGAATGGTGCAGGGGAACCGATGGGCCGAATGGTCTACTTTTGCCTCAAGTCTTCTGGTTTTATGATCAGTTGGGATCTATTAAATTCCTGTGGACCATGTCATGATTCTTGTGGCCCAGCCTTTGCATTGGAATGGTCTCCAGATTATTGTTTGACGCTATTCTGATAATGCATCATAAAAGGTGTCTGCAGTGTATGTCGTGATATCGAACATCACTCTGTAGCCAGTGTGCCACAGACTCGCCGAGCGGGATTTCTAGTCGGGATTGGGTACATCTATAGTAATACTTTCAAAGACAAGGTCTGTACGCCTTGGTTCAAGCCCGTAACCTTTCCAATCGCATTCGCGGCCAGGAATGTATTTTTTTTTAAAATGCAGCAATTCAAATGAAAGTTAGCAAAAGTTTGCAGGCTTTCTTTTGTGGCCTATTTCTCTGCTGATGGCGAATCTTCAAGTGTGAGTCAAGATAGTGTGTTAGCAGGACGGTGAGGGAGATCTTAACTCGAAGCTGATCCTCAACGAGTTATTGAATAATGGATATGCATTATGCCGTACCAGCCTCTTAACCCTTTGTGGGCTTCTGTGGGTAGCTGATGGCGAACAGTACTACAGTCTGTCATTGACAGACGGATGATTCAGAGCGTTTCACATATTGCTGCTCACGAAAAATTGATCAGCAGGGAAAGCCATCCGTCCAGTGTGTGTCGTACAATTAATGCAGGCGCAATACTATACTATATGCCAGGAAAATTTGGCTGCAAGTAGCTGGTGCCAATGGTGTGCTGCACATGTCAATCTATGTGTACGTACTTTTATTTGAATTGAATGCCTGACAATGCGATTTGTTGCCAGAAGTAACCTTCTTTAATTGGAGAACAGAAACAAACATTCAAGACGCAGCATATGTTAAAAACTCCTGCGTTAAAACATGACGAGCAAATGCTAACATACACAGCTGTTGCCAGTCCTACAGGGCACAGGTTAGACGGAAAGCATCTTCAAATATACTTCCATGCCAGTTTTAGCGGGCTTTTTTTTTTCAATTTTATAAAATAAAGAAAGATGAGGGAAAATAATATCTTTAGTATTCAGACTAATGAAAAAAATTACCAGCAAAAAGAAAAGATGTAAAGAACTGTTCCCGGTATGGCAATATGCAGATGAGCTGTATTCCGCTAGGAAATGTGTGTGTGAAACTCCACCTCATGTTAAACTATCTGTTTTTAACGGTATGTGGCAAGAGAAACAGATATAGCATAGACTTAATTTATTTTACAACCCTAGTTTTCAAACATCCAACTGTATGCATATCAGATGCTCGGGAGGGAGGGCACAGTTTAGAATTGTAGAGCACTGAATTCCGTGTATAATAGAATTTATTGCAAATAAAATTGTCAGTTGCGGTACAATAATCACTCACAACATATTAAAGGATAAAAAGAAACCATATAGATGGAAATAGTATTGCAAGTGGGGTGCCTGGTAGCAATAGTTGAAAATTCCTCGATTTTTATTCAGAGGTAATGATTATAGATGATATTATTTGTTTGTTCCTTTTTTCTCCTTATCCATAAGATTGTCCTGATATATCCCAAAAATAAAGAGTTTGTTCTCCTGAATATTCTCTTGCTGCAAGAGGAGGCACGAAATATATTGTGTTTCTCTCGTTTTATTTATGCACGGTTTATTCATTATTATTGGAATGGTTGGGGGGGTGGGAGGAGTGGAAGGGGCAGTTTGACTGCACAGAACAGTTCAGGTTGGGACATGATTGAATAAAAACTTCCAGGAATACTTTTGGTGCAATCAGAATTGGCACTTCTACGCTCTGCCCTATTCTCAATGGGTCTGCTTGCCCAGTCTCTACAGATAGAGCCGCGCACCTCGAGGTTAGCTCCCGTGGTACTTGGGGTTAACCTGCTCCCTGAGGTTCTTTCTGTATCTCGCCCTTCCCTCTTTCAGTCCGTGGTTCTCCCGAACCAGCATCCGAAGTGTTACAAACTTCGTAAAAACAAAAGGCAAACTGGAGGTGCCAAAATCTTAAATTGTACCCCCTTTCCCCTGATCAGCATTGGTGAATCAGTTACAAGTCAGAGAGGGTGGTGGGATGGGGGGAACTGTTAGCGCTGGTTTCCTGTTTCAATCTCGGAAAAGCTTGGGTGACAGGGACTGCAGTATCTGAAGGAGGAAAATCCTTCTACCCTTCTCTGCCTGCTACCCCCACTGCCAAAGCAGAGTCTCTCACTGACTTGTGATAGAATGATATTGACGGATGGAGGGGAAAAGGTGCTGTGTGGAAAGAGAGAAAAATATAGAGATAGTTTTTCAAACACGTTGATTGGGGAAGCAATAGAATTAGCAGACACCGACTTTTGTTTGCTATATAAATACCTTTCAAACAAATTATTTTTTCTCCCCCCTGTCTAAATTAGCTGCTGCCAGCCACAGCACAGAAAGTTAAATGATATCAGTGCAAATGTCTGCTCTGTGTACGAGCTTGGCGAACGGAAGGCCCCCTATTTAAAATCAACCCAATTCATTTAGTCAGAAAGATGATTGGAAAATGTTGCTGTGAGTGGCTATTAGCAGTTTAGCACTGCTCAATTTAGCCCGTGTCTGTTAGTTTTTGATTTGTGAGAGGGGGATTATACTTATCTAATAAACCAACAAATATGCTGTGGTGTTAATCATTCATTTCTACTTTCAATAACGAACTGCAGTAAGACTGCATCTCCCGCTCTATGAACATGAGTGGTGTGTATGCCCCTTACTGTGTTGTTAAATAATTTCTGCTTTGGAGATTCAAACTCCTTCCGCAAAAATAAAATCTGAAGTTTTATTGTGTTTTGCTCGCGGTGCGGTGATTTTAATGCCCTCCAGCTTAATAACAAAGCAGATTTTTAACCTTTTTTTAAATAAAAATGCCCGTCTATATTTAAGCAGCAAAAGGCACTGTTTTACACAATGCCACACTGGGATTGTAGCCGAAGATTTCTCTAATCAATATTGAGGTGTGGCTTTGTACAGACGAGGTATCTGTGTTTAATTAGCAGTCAGTGGTTTAGTTTTTTTTCCGCTTCTGATCATACAAGGCCAGCGGTGGGGGAGGCTATCAAATCTTACATATTATGCCAAAAGCATCATTTCCACCCCCTAACCTTTCCCCATCATAATTAATAACGTGTGTGGTGTATGACTGAATATATAATCGTGTTAACCCGTGCACTGGAGGCCGCTCAGTCCTTGCTCTCATTCTTTTAGGTCGAAAATAAAACTCTTCGGAAAAGATGCAGGCGAACATTTGCTGAATGACTCTTCCTGCTCGACACCTCCCGTCCCCCCCAACCGTCCCCCCCAGCAGTTCCCCGCGTCCCTCTGCCTTAATGTTTGCGCGTTATTTTGGATTTGCGGCAAAGCGACGCTTCCACCCAGTTTGAGTGCTTTGTAGCCGGTTTACGGATAGAATCCTTGCAAACGCACTTTGAAAAATAATTGAAAAGGGGATTCGGACGCGCAGCAGCGAGTGGCCAGTGCGCCGTGCCTGGATGTGAATGAATGTTGGTCCGATACCAGTAGCAGATCCTAGTTGCGGAGGGAACCGGATGAATCTGTACACCACCGCCTCTCCACCACCAATCCCCCCACCCCCAGCTTTAAAAAGAATCACTAAAATACATCAAACGTTTCAATAAGCAGTTGTTGCCAACTCTGTAGTTCTCCGATTAGACCGTGTGTATGCATTGTGCGTGAGTCACTATCTGTACAATGCGCTCTATTGCCAGTTGCAATGCAATGTATTTCCTTGAGAGAGAAAAAAAACCCGACTGCAAACATAGCAGTAAGTAGCTCTCTGCGCGGCTCCGGTTTAACAGACGTGCGCGTACGAGCATAATTGCAGATGAATGAATACCTTCCAGCCCTCCCTTCCTACCCCTCCTCCCCTCTTAAGCAGTTAAACCCTTATTTTTAAAATACAATCCCTTGAAACGAAAACCCCACGCACTCTACTCGGAAAGTTCATTATTTTAATAAAATGTATATGTAATGAAGAGCTGCCAGAGAGTGTCAGTTAGGGGGAGTCCGGCTTAACTTTCAAATCGCAGTCCTAGAAAGTTTGGGGGGAAATAAGACATTTCCGAGGAAAAAAAAGTGCTGTCACTGTGGACTTAAAGTTAGGGATATTGAGAGGGATGGGGGAAAGTAGATTTTTTTTTAAAGATGCTGTCAAGAAGAGTGATGCTTCATTTTTAAAGCAAAATAGGTAAATTGCTGAAAAGACAATGGATGGAAAGTTATTCCTATGGATTAATATGTTTGCTTTGGAAAACAATCTATACATACAATTTACAAAAGGCAACAAACAAAGTTTATTTCTCGAGATTATTTTTAAATGAAAAGGAAAACAGGTTGATAAATACAATGAAAACTTTTGCTGTGAATACATTTTCAAAAAATCTATGCAACTTGCAGAAGACAATGACTTTTTAGGTATTGTGTTTTATTTACAACATGCAGGCAACTTGCAGAGTGCAATGAAAACTTTTTTTGGGATTTTAAAGATAGTTTTCATGCAACTTGTAAAAGAATGCAAAAGTTTGTTTTTAGGGATCGGTGATTTTATTTATAATACACATGCAACTTGCAGAGGGCAAAGAGAATTAAGTTTTTTGTTCTTAAAGTGAGTGCAGTGCATTTGCTGTGTGATGTGGGGTCAATTGATTTGGGAGAAAAGTTGTGTGTGAACTGAGGTGTGTGTGAGGACAAGGGTTTGTAAAGAGAGGTGGATGTGAGCATAGGTGTGTATATGAGGAGCTGTGTGAAAGGTCTGTGAAGAGGTGTGTGTATGTGAGGAGAGGTGACGGGTGTATGAGGAGGGGTATGTGTGAAGAGGAGGGGAGGTGTGTAAAAAGGTGTGTGTATGAGAAAGAGAAGAGACATATGTCAGGTGTGTGTATGTAAGTGAAGACGTGTGAAAAATGAGGAAACAGTGTATGGCAGGAATTGTGTGTGTATGAAGAGGTGTGTGTCTGTGATGAGAGGAGGTGTGTGTGTGGGAAGAGGTGTGAGGAAAGGAGTTGTGTGAGGAGAGGTATATGTATGCAAGGAGTAATGTATGTGAGAAGTGGTGTGTGTGTGAGGAGAGGTGTGTGGTGAGCTGTCTGTATGTGAGGAGTGGTGTATGTGAGGAGTGGAGTGTGTGAAGAGGAGTGTGTAAGAAGAGGTGTGTGTGACAAGGTCTGTGTATGTGAGCAGAGATGTGTCAGAACGTGTCTGTGAAGGGAGGTGTGTGTGTGGAGACGTGTGTGTGAGAGGAGAGGTGTGCGAACAGAGGAGGTGTGTGTGTGAACAGAGGAGGTGTGTGTGTGGAGAGGTGTGTGAGAGGAGAGGTGTGTGGAGAGGTGTGTGTGAGAGGAGACTGTGTGAACAGAGGAGGTG
>NC_063339.1:16302209-16316558 GCF_021869965.1 Rhincodon typus
TTGTCTTGAGTTATAGCAAATGGGGGAGGCGATGGCCTACCGGTATATCACTGGACTGTTAATCCAGAGACCTAGATAACGTTCTGGGAACCTAGGCTCAAATTCCGTCATTGCAGATGTTGGAATTTGGATTCAATAAAATATATCTGGAATTAAGAATCTAATGCAACCATGAATCCATTGTCGATGTCAGGAAAAACCTATCTGGTTCACTCATGTCCTTTATGGAAGGAAACTGCCATCCTTACCTGCTCTGGCTACATGTGATTCCAGACCCACAGCAATGCGGTTGACTCTGAACTGCCCTCTGGGCGATTTGGAATGGACAATGAACACTGCCTGGCCAGTGACACCCTCATCCAATGAATAAACAAAGGGAAAAAAACCTCATGGAATTCAACTATTACAGGAATTGTCAGAGAGTAACAAAGTAGTTCTTGCCAATGTCCTGCAAACTGAAATAATCGTGCCATTTTTTAATCCAGAATATGGGGAAAATGTGCACGTTGTGCCTAGTCAAAAGAGTGGCATTCTGCAAGGCACGAGGGAAAATGATGTCACTTGGAGTAAAACAAATTCTCCATTATATAAGAGAAGAAACTTTAACAGATCATATGAATTAGACTTTCTATCCATTACATGTAAATAGTTAATACGTGCAAGAGTATTGATGCGGATTGTATAGGAGTGAGCTGCGACATCAGGTAAGAGAGTCATAAATATATTGTATGTAGTAAGTTAGTACTTAAAATGTATAGAATGTAAAATCTTACAAGTTGATTTGTTTCACAGAAAGGTTTTGAAAAATCATCACTTCATTGATAAGTTTACATCATTTGGGGAAATATTGCCCAAACAAATTTTCTGAGATTGTTATGTACTAGGAATGTCTTTTCAAGTTTGGCTAAGGAATAAAAGGGGTTATGTAACCTATTTCTGAATTTTGCCAACAACAATCTTGGACAATAGCTCGGGCGGGGTGTAGGGGTGTGGGAAGGTGACTAGGTTGACTTATGGGAAGAATGTACGAGTCATAATCTCTGACTCTCACAGAGAGGTGTTAGGAATGTTAGGTTTTGTATTTAATTTCATACAAACTGTCTCTGTCATTTCATGATAAAATGAAGTTGGGGGTTAGAAGTTAGATCATCAACATTTCTAACTGGATACAGGGCTATGTGGTTCTCTCTGCCACGGAGATAGGGGAGCAACTATTATGCTATCAATTTATAGGGTTCTTCGCAAATATATGTCTGAGCTTCACAAACAGGTCAGTCTGTAAGTATCTGAGAGATAGAGATGTTCATTCTCTATTGTTAATCATGCAGCATATTGCTGAGAGCTCAAATTGAAGAGACCAAGTTCATGGTAATTAAAAGCATCAGGAAGATTCACCTAGCTTTGACTAGAGGGTGGGGTCACCAGTGTAGTTTACAGCGTGGAAGTCAGTTCAGGGATTAGGTTCACAGGGTCTTGGTGTCATACAGCCCAGAATAGCCCTTTGATCGAATGAGTCTGCACTAACATATCTACACTAATCCCACTTACCAGCATTTGACCCATAGCCTTGAATACTATGACATTTCAAGTGCTTATCCAAAAACTTTTTAAAGGTTCTGAGGTTTGTTGCCTCAACTCGCCTCCCAGGCGATGCATTCCAGATTACCACCACCACTCCAGGTGAAAAGATATTTCCTCAAATCCCCTCTAAACCTTCTCCCTTTCACCTTAAAATTACGTCCCCTCATTATTGACCCTTCAACCAAGGGAAAAAGCTGCTTCCTATCCACCCTACCCCTCATAATCTCACATACTTCATTTAAAAATTGCCTGGCTAGGAAAGGAAAGATGAATCAAACTATTGACAGCTGAGAATAACCCTGAACCTGGACAATG
Organism: Rhincodon typus; assembly: GCF_021869965.1. NCBI lineage: Eukaryota > Metazoa > Chordata > Chondrichthyes > Orectolobiformes > Rhincodontidae > Rhincodon > Rhincodon typus. The sequence goes on from NC_063339.1 coordinate 16,304,106, forward strand.
AAGGGCCCCAGCATAGAATCATTTCTGTTGTTTAGAATATAAGTTATGGACTGAAGTAATGAAGAGCCAGTGTTGCTCTTAGTTTGAATCAGAGATAGTAGGAACTGCAGATGCTGGAGAATCCGAGACTACAAGGTGCAGGGCTGGATGAACACAGCAGGCCAAGCAGCATCATAGGAGCAGAGAGGCTGACGTTTCGGGCCTAGACCCTTCATCAGAAAAGGGGGAGGGGAAGGGGGTTCTGAAATAAATAGGGAGAGAGTGGGAGGCGGATAGAAGATGGATAGAGGAGAGGATAGGTGGAGAGGAAACAAACAGGTCGAAGAGGCGGGGATGGAGCCAGTAAAGGTGAGTGTAGGTAGGGAGTTAGGAAGGGGATAGGTCAGTCCAGGGAGGACGGACAGGTCAAGGGGGCGGGATGAGGTTGGTCGGTAGGAGATGGAGGTGCGGCTTGAGGTGGGAGGAGGGGATAGGTGGGAGGAAGAACAGGTTAGGGAGGCAGGGACGAGCTGGACTGGTTTTGGGATGCGGTAGGGGGAGGGGAGATTTTGAAACTTGTGAAATCCACATTGATACCATTAGGCTGCAGGGTTCCCAAGCGGAATATGAGTTGCTGTTCCTGCAATCTTCGGGTGGCATCGTTGTGGCACTGCAGGAGGCCCAGGATGGAATGGGAGGGGGAGTTGAAATGGTTCGCGACTGGGAGGTGCAGTTGTTTATTGCGAACCGAGCGTAGGTGTTTTGCAAAGCGGTCCCCGAGTCTCCGCTTGGTTTCCCCGATGTAGAGGAAGCCACACCGGGTACAGCGGATGCAGTATACCACATTGGCAGATGTGCAGGTGAACATCTGCTTGATGTGGAAAGTCTTCTTGGGGCCTGGGATGGGGGTGAGGGAGGAGGTATGGGGGCAGGTGTAGCACTTCCTGCGGTTGCAGGGAAAAGTGCCGGGTGTGGTGGAGCTGGAGGGGAGTGTGGAGCGGACAAGGGAGTCACGGAGAGAGTTGTCCCTCCGGAAAGCAGATAAAGGTGGGGAGGGAAAGATGTCTTTGGTGGTGGGGTCGGATTGCAGATGGCGGAAGTGTCGGAGGATGATGCGTTGGATCCGGAGGTTGGTGGGGTGGTACGTGAGGACGAGGGGGATTCTTTTTTGGTTCTTATTGCGTGGACGGGGTGTGAGGGATGAGGTGCAGGAGATGTGGGAGACACGGTTGAGGGTGTTCTCGACCACCGAGGGGGGGAAGTTACGGTCCTTGAAAAACGAGGACAACTGAGATGTACGGGAGTGGAATGCCTCATCCTGGGAGCAGATGCGGCGGAGGCGAAGGAATTGGGAATAGGGGATAGCATTTTTGCAGGAAGGTGGGTGGGAGGAGGTGTATTCTAGGTAGCTGTGGGAGTCGGTGGGCTTGAAATGAATATCGGTTTCAAGGTGGTTGCCCGATATGGAGACAGAGAGGTCCAGGAAGGGGAGAGAGGTGTTAGAGGTGGTCCAGGTAAACTTAAGGTTGGGGTGGAAGGTGTTAGTGAAGTGGATGAACTGTTCGAGCCCATCGTTGCTTTTAGTTTGTTTGGTACAGTAAAAATATTAAAACTTGAAATCATGCTATGTAATCCTTTCAGCCAAAAGGAAGTTTGAATTTCTTTTTAAAAGTTATTGATCTTTTTGGGGCTCATAACAACATAATCAATTCTTACAAAAATCCAGATTCAGAACATCACAGTTAGCAGCACTTGATAGCAAATGAAGTTTTCCAGCAAAGAAGTTTCCTTTTAACAGGGATTAGTGTTATTAGCAACTCACCTTTCTGTTTGCACTAGGGATTCTAAACTGGCTGTATTAGGCCTCTACTACTAGAAAGCCTGCTAAAGCAAAGGTACTTACTACACAAAATAAAACCTGAAAGAAATGCAGATGGTGTAAATCATAAACAAAATCAGAAATTGCTGGAAAAGCTCAGCAGGTCTGGCAGCATCTGTAGAGACAAATCAGAGTTAATGTTTAGGGTCAAGTGACCCTTCCTCAGAAATGAATGTCTGTTCACTGTGCAGTTCAACAGACATTTGTGGCCTCTCTCCCCTTCATGCCTGGCTTGGTAGAGCTGCTGTAACACAAGGTTCCGAGGCTTCACCCATCAGGTGAACATTCACGTAACTGGAACTGTGTGCTGCTGTTTTCTTTCCAGTTCCCATAAATGAATAAAGAAAGACCTGCAATTTATTTGGTTCTTCTCATGACCCTCAGGACTTCCAAAAGCACTTTACAGCCAAATAAATACCTTTGAAATATTGTGAGGAAACACAACAGCCAATTTGCACATAGCAAAATCCCGCAAAGAACAAATCCCACCAGACAGTTTGCACCTTTTCATAAAGTGATGTTGATTGATAGACAACTGTCAACCAGAACTTGAGAGCCCGAAACGTCAGCCTCTCTGCTCCTATGATGCTGCTTGGCCTGCTGTGTTCATCCAGGCCTGCACCTTGTTGTCTCGGACTCTCCAGCATCTGCAGTTCCTACTATCTCTTGAGAGAGAACACCCCTGTTCTTCTTAAAAATAATGCCTTGAGTTCTTTTACTTTCTGAGAGAACAAATGGGGCTTTGGTTTAATGTCCCATCTAACTTCAAAGGAATCTAAAGCAAATGGCATTAGGTATCAGGACTTTGTCAGCAAGCAAAAAGCAAACATTGAAATACAATTTCTTAATGGCATTACTGATGGCCCTGTAGCTTTTCTCCCCCTTCCTATTGTGAAGACTTTGCAAACAATCCACATATTGATTGTGACGAATGATATGATCACGTCTACAAAACATGTTGCACCATCCAGCAATTCTGGTGAATAGTCATTGAGTCATACATTACTTGCTGCAGTCATCAATAAAGGACTGGAAATTCCATTCTATATTACAGAAATGTCAGAGGTGCAGTGATAGAGATTGCATAACTTTATCCAAAGGGATAAAGCTCTTCTCACAGACAAAAAAAGTTAATGAGTAACACTATGTACAAAAACGGATAGGCCCATCTGAATTATTCAAAGTGGTCTTTGAGTTAATTACTTTTGTGCTGTTGCTACAACGACTTAACACCTCAGCTTCATCATAAGTTTTAAAAAGGTGCTACCAATGAACTTGAACTTTCAAATAATCAAATTGTGTGCCATCAGGAAATTCCACCCAAAACACCCAAGTATCTATTGGGACCTCACATGATTTAATCACTAAAACAGATGGTAAATTTACCTGTGAACCAAAATTTGAAACCAATGTGGTCCCTCTCTCTTTCTATCAGTAATAAGGATTTTTTTTTTGAAGAAAGCAAGAGACTGCAGATGCTGGAAACTGAAATGAGAACAAAAAACTGCTGTAAAAAACACAGCAGGTCAAGCAGCATCTGCCAAGAGAATCAGACTTAAAAATGAAACTATGGACGACAGACCAGCTCCGGTTCAGCATTATGTTTTCTGCTAATGACAGCCCAAGGTGAAGAGTCATCTAGAATTGAAACGTTAGCTTGCTTTCTCTCCATGGATGCTGCCTGACCCATTGTGATCTCCAGCGTTTTTTGTTTTCAATATGAATGTTGAGATGTTTCCAATTGCATAGCTTGTGCATTCTAGACTTTGCACCCATCCTAAAGTGTTGATAAAAGTTCTAGTAAATTTAGAAGATCCTTCCTTTACCAACAATGATATTCCTCCCTTGAAAAGCACAGAATCTTTCACAATAACTCACAACGTATTTATCTTTGCTGAGAGATCCTGTACACACATGTGGGAAGCAGTGAAGCAAACAAGCAAAGCTGGGAGGTCTAAGGTTACCATCAATACCAGGAGAGCACTGCAGTCGACTATGAGAGTTGGAGTGAATTGATCAGCAATCGCACTTTCCTGTAATGAAACTTTCATGCTTACAAAATGTGAAACATATTCATATTGTATGGAATGTGTTGCAATCCAACAGTTTGTACTCTGGATGCTGTCTCTTCTTGTCTAGCCTGCGGCAGTCCTACAAACCAGAGCAGCTGGCCTGATGTTGCTAACATGAGCAAATCTAAGACCTTAACTGGGTAAGTCATAAAGGCTTGAAGTTACGCTGTATAATATCACTTAATCCTCTACAATTAATTGATTAATGCATATATTAGACTAGTAGTCAAAGGAATTCAATAACAATCATTAAATATTTTAATGTTAATCTTGGACCATGTGATATCGGTGCCATTGTTTGATTATTAAACATATTGATAAAATAATAAATGATGTACTTTTTTTATGGCAAGAAGAGAAACAATAAAGATAATCCTCTCAAACTCACAACCTTTTCTAGTTACCATAATCCACCCTGTTCAGTGGTTCCTTTATTTCTGTCTCCTTTGTTCTCATACTCTTAAAGTTGATCAGTGTCTTCCACCTCCAAAATTATCCAGATGCTGCCCTTCAGTTAGATTTTCATGTGAATGAGATTACATTCATCCAGGCAGCAATACTTTGACTCTACCCTAGGCCCCAGCTTCTATCTCAGCTTCCAGTTCATTCACTCTGAACCCAATAATTAGAGCCTTGGTGCATTTGTTTGATTTCATGGTTGGTTTCTAAGTATCATGTCCAAACTCTCACAAAGACCAAGTCTATTCCCACCTCCACAGCATCACCACATCCACTTGTACTTCAGTTAGTCAGTTGCTGAACCTTTAGCCACACTATCATTACCTCTAGGTTTGATTTTGCCAATGTTATTATTACTAACCTCTTTGGTTTAGCACTGCTTAAAGTTTCATTTATCCCAGAGCCTCAGTATTTCTTGGCCAATGATTTCTCAGTGTCCAAATTGCTCTCATCCTTCTCAAAATTCTCACCCATAATTATGGCTTTGACCATGTTTTCATTCAACAGCTACCTTCCCATTCATATTTCGTCAATGATCAATGTGTGGTCACCAGTTCTGTGAAATACCTCAGGCTGTTTAAATGTATGAGTCTAAGGCACGTTGTAACTTGCGCAAATCCAAAATAGGAAGGAAGAATTAAATTACTGTGACTTTTTTTTATGCTCCTATGGCTCCAAGCCCAATTGCATAAAATTTTGCAAATCTTTGTACCCAAAAAAATTGCATTAACCAGATCCATTAAAAACCATGGCCAAAAGTATACATTTTCTTTTCATTTATCAACTATCTTGTGATCCTAAACTTACCCTACAGCAACTAAGAGGTAATTTAGGACTCAGCACAAAACCTGTGCTTACAGGCAGAAACTAGATGCTGCAGTATATTAATCTACTTCATTTAGTGTCTCAGGGGGATTTTAGCCTCATATCAAAAATCTGTCGTCCATTGAAAGAAAAACCCTTATAACACATAGCTGTTGAGCATGATGTTATTTATTGATTTATTTATTGTGCTGAAACCATTGGCCAAGTCTTAAAGAAGAATAAACAGCCAAAAATGGCTTATACAGCAGCCTCTAAAATGGCCGACTATTTGCATACAAGTTGCAAAATCATTAAAATGGAGTTAAAAAATCTATAAGAATACATCAGAGACAGTCACCTTAGAGAATTGTGAATGACCCCATCCTTTGAAGTCATTCACAAAACGTCCAGACACCACCCTGTTCAGCTAGGGGTGGAATAAGCCATGAAATGCAATCGCTTTGGGTAATTAAATCCTCACAGAGATTGGAACTTTTGCAGATATTATTTTATCATGTATAAACCATGGACCTGGAATCGACTTGATATGACCATGTTTGTGCAATTGGTCTGTTGATGAGGAGGGATCACAGGATGAGTCAACTAAAGCTATTTTATAAATAGGAGCAAAATACTGCAGATAGAGTCATAAAATCATAAGAGACGTACTGCACGGAAACAGACCCTTCAGTCCAACTTGTCCATGCTGACCAGATATCCTAAATTAATCTAGTCCCATTTTGCCAGCATTTGGCCCATAGCCCTTCATATCCATATACCCATCCAGATGCCTTTTAAATGTTGTATTTGTACCAGCATCCACCACCTCCTCTGGCATCTCGTTCCATACACATACCATCTTCTGCAGTTAAATCTTTCCCCTCTTACCTTAAGCCTATGTCTTCTAGTTTTGGACTCTCCCACCCCGGGGAAAAGACCTTGGCTATTCACCCTATCCATTCCCCTCATGATTTTATAAACCTCTATTAGGCTACCCCTCAGCCTCCAACACTTCAGGGAAAATAGCCCCAGCTTATTCAGCCTCTCCCTATAGCTCAAACCCTCCATCCCTGGCAACACTCTTGTAACTTTCTGAAGCCTTTAAAGTTCCACAACATCTTTCCAATAGCAGGGAGACCAGAACTGTATGCAATTTCCAAATAGATGATGAGATCTGAAATTAGAAAGAAAATAGAAAATGCTGGAGAAATGCAACAAGTTAGGCAGCATCTAAGGTGAAAGAAGCAGTTAATATTTTGAGTCCAGTATGAATTTTTCAGAACATTAACGTTGTAAGCAACTGTTTTTCTTCAGGCCAGCATCAGAAGGAAGGAGAGATACAAAAGAGGAAGGATGCTGAGGGTGTAATCTCCCTCTCTCTCTTGTCTAACAATCCTGCAAGCTTGCTTGCTGCCTGCTATTTGACCAGCGATCTGCCACAACCTACGCAATAGCTGCTGACTCCTGGAGAACAAAAACTGTAGAAACTTCCCATCAACATCTTTAAATTGCCCCAACATGCCATTTGGAAAATCCCTCGAGTCCAAACTGAAAGCATCCAAAGTATCAATTTAACTAATCCATATAAAGTAGATATTTTTTAACCTCTCAAACTACTTAGCCTATCCAACACACTGTGACTGAGTTCTGAGGAAGTTCTGAGGAAGGGTCCCGGACCCGAAATGTTAACTCTGTTATCTCCTTCACAGATGCTGCCAGACCTGCCGAGCTTTTCCAGCAACTTTGTTTTTGTTACACTGTGACTGAATTGTTTGTGTGTGAGTGTTGGAGCTTTTTTGTTTAGATCAAGTGTCAAATAAAACATATTTTCATTTCTTTTTAAGACTTATAAAAAAGCTCGTGTCTGTGTGTGTGTGTGTGTGTGTGTGTATGTGTGTGTTTGAGCATTACAGGCACATCAATTAAACAGTTAAACACTGAATTGAATCATTGAATTGGCGAGCACATTCTTTCAGAAAAAATGACCTGCTGCAGTCAAAAGAGGATTGGAAAACAGATGAGGCCATTCTGTCTCTTCCCATGTGAGTCTAACTGTGTAGGTGTTGGGCTACCAACATTTAATGTATTTGGCAACACTTGACTGAATGTGTCTTAAGGAAACTTGACAAAATTGAAGTCAATGGGAATGGGAGGGAAACATCCACTCTCTGTCCATCATGTACAATCATAGAATCCCGACAGTGTGAAAACAGGCCATTCGGCCCATCAGGTCACACCAGCCTTGCGAAGAGCATGCCACATAGACCAACCCCGACCCCCACCCCCCACCTTTAATCCTGCATTTCCATGACTAATCCACCTAGGCTGCACATCCCTGGACATTATGGACAACTTCGCATGGCCAATCCACCTAACCTGCACATCTTTGGACTGTGGGAGGAAACCGGAGCACCCAGAGGGAACCCACGCAGACATGGGGAAAATGTCAAAATGCACACAGACGGTCAATCAAGGGTAGAATCAACCCTGGATCCCAGGCACTGTGAGGCAGCAGTGCTAACCACTGAGCCACTGAGCTGCCCTAAATGTGCAAAGCACGAGTAAGGAGTACAATTGAATACTCTCCACTTGCCTGGGCAGGTGTGGGACCAGAAACGTTCGAGTAAATTTAGACCACACAGAACAAAGCACCTCATTCAGCCAGCTTCTCACCTAGTAAAGGAAACACTCATTCAATCTATCACTGATGCACAGTAGCAGTAGTGTGTATGATGTACAGGATAAATCCCCAGATCCTGATAATCTGCATCCCAGATTATTTAAGGAAAAGGCCCTAGAAACAGTGGATGCTTTGGTGGTCATCTTTAGACTGTGGAACAGTTCCTACAGATTGGAGGGTAGCTAATGTAATGCCTTTATTTAAAATGGGAGGTAGAGAGGAAGCAAGGAAGAGATCAGCGAGCCTGACATTGGTATTGGGGAAGATGCTAGAGTCCATTATCAAAGATTTTATAGCATACCGCTTAGAAAACAGTGCGAGAATCAGACACAGTTAACAACTATTTACAAAAGGGAAATCATGCCTGACAAATCTACCGGAATTCTTCAATGATGTAACGAGTAGAGTTGATTGGGGCAAGTCAACGGTTGTGGCTCACTTGAATGCTCAGAAAGCTTTCAGCAAAGTCCCAGACAAGAGATTAACGGGTAAAATTAAAGCACATGGGATTGGGGTAGTGTACTGGGATGGATAGAAAATTGGTTAGCAGACAGAAAACAAGAAATAGGAATAAATGAGTCGTTTTCTAAATGGCAGGAAGTGACTAGTGGGGTACTGCAGGCATCAATACCAAAATCCCAGCTATTCATAAAACACATTAATGGTTTAGGTGAGGGAACTAAATGTAATAACTCAACATTAGCAGATGACACAAAGCTGGGTGGAAGAGTGAGTTGTGAGGAGAATGCAAAGATGTTGCAACGTGATTTGGACAGGCTGAGTGAGTGGGAAAAATGATGTATAATGTGGATAAATGTGAGGTTATGCATTTTGAAAGCAAAAACAGAAAGGCAGATTATTATTTGAATGGCTGTAAAGTGAGAGATGGGAATGTACAATGAGACCTGGATGTCCTTGTTCACCAGTCACTCGAAGTAAGCATTTAAAAGAATGAAGGAGGATCTCATAGAAACCTATGAAATTCTAACAGGACTAGACAGGTTAGATGCAGGAAGGATGTTCCTGATGTTGGGGGAGTCCAGAACCAGGGGTCATACTTTAAGGATAAGGGGTAAACCTTTAGAACTGAGATAAGGAGAAATTTCTTCATCCATACAGTGATGAACCTGTGGAATTCATTAACACAGAAAGTGGTTGAAGACAAAATATTAAGTGTTTTCAAGAAGGAGGCTGATGTAGCTTTTGAGGCTAAAGGGAGCAAACGATATAGGGGAGGATGAGATTAGGATCAAAAACAAAGTTGCTGGAAAAGCTCAGCAGGTCTGGCAGCGTCTGTGAAGGCAAAAACAGAGTTAACGTTTCAGGTCCGGTGACACTTCCTCAAAACTGGGTCACCAGACCCCAAACGTTAACTTTGTTTTTTCCTTCACAGATGCTGCCAGATCTGCTGAGCTTTTCTAGCAACTTTGTTTTTGTTCCTGATTTACAGCATCCGCAGTTCTTTCATTTTGGTGAGAGTAGGATATTGAGCTTGATGATCAGCCATGATCAGTATGAATGGGGGAGCAGGCTCGAAAGGTCGAATGACCTACTCCCTCTCCTATCTTCTATGTTTCTACAATCTACTGCCGCAATTCACCAAGGCTGCTTTGACAGCACTTTCCAAACCCACAATATCTACCACGTTGAACAGGAAGTCATTAACTGCAAAATCACTGCTAGGTCACACGTCATCCTGACTCGGAACTTTAGAAGTCAATTTTCCCATTTGTAGTTAATGTGTGGTGGCGAGTGAGTTTCATGCTGTCCAGCTGAGCATGACCTAGGGCACTTGTGGCTCATGCCATCTTCAACATTTCACCCCTTTAATTATACACCCATGCTTTCGAGTGCAGTTCTTGGGGAATTGCGTGGCCAGAGAGCTGGAAGACCCCTCCACTGGAGAGACGACATGGCTCACATTGCCCTGGCACCACACGCAACAGGCCAGCTCAAATTGCAGCATTCGACCCTGAAAACATCTCTGAAGAAAAGCACAACAAAAATAACCTTTTTGGAGAAACTCAGTAGGTCTGGCAGAATCTATGGAGAGAAAGCAGAGTTAACATTTCAAGTCCAGTGACATTTCTTCAGAACTTCTGTTCTCTAAGTAAACATTAAGAGATGTATGTGTCATTGTTAGCACAAAAGTATCCTGCGTAAATGCATGACATTGTAGGAGTCCCTTAGCTCCAAAATAAAGTGATGAGGTGGTCTGAGAACAGGCGTGATGTTGTTCTGATTCTGGTGGTTTGCCAATGCAGAGTTACATAATGAAGGGTTGAGATGGATGGTGACCATGAACCAATTCGGGGCATGGCATAGAAGAAACAGTTGCATAATGGCCTGGAAAAGCATTTGGCAAACTACCCCGGTTAGGGAATTGCACCAGCTCGGCGGTGGAGAGGAAATATAAATAGAGTGAGATGGGGCTGCAGTGAGATGCAAATATATAGACATAAGGCAGTCACCACTTAAAGACAAGATTCTGAAATCATTGTTTCAGACTTGTACAAAATTTCTCATACCTTCGAGGATTTGATTCCTTTATTTTTGACCCTGGCCATACCAGGAAGGGGAAAATTCCATCTACTGTCATTGCCACGCCAAAAATCTTTGATTTCCTTTCACAGCAGCACTGTGGGCATGCCTGCAGTAGACGGACTACAGGAAGAGAGATCACCACTACCATTACAAAAGCAATTAGGAATGGGATCAATTGGTGGCCTTGACAGTAATGCCCACATCATACAAACAAAACTTAAAAATAAATGGGCCATCAATGGTCTCTTCAGACTGTGAATGTAAAAATTCCGCAACTTTTGGATGGAGTAAGTCCATAAGAAATGGGGAGGATATCTGTTCACCCTATGTGACACAATAGGGACTGGTGTGCATTTTCTTACGGAGGGCCAGTGTGAAACATATACAGCTCCCAAATACAGCTCGCTGATTGGCAGTAGAGGAAAGTCAGTGGGCAAGGCTATGTGTGGGGTTGGTTGCTTAAAGGGACACTGCAGTTCATTAAAGGTGAAGAGCATTTTACCATGGAGAAAAATAATTTTCTAAAGCAGAAAGCAGCCTGCCATCAGTTAGTGTGTCCTGATAGTGTCATGCTCGTGGAGCAAGAAGGAGCCCTCCTCACCATTGATGGACAACAGGTACCTGGGAAGGATTCTCAGGAGTAATGAAGAAAGATAGTTGAAGCAAAAAGTGCCATAGTCCTCACAGAACCTGCCTGCAGTGCAGAATGGAAACTCATAACTAAACTGGGACTTCCAAGTAAGAAAGCTCTTTCAGGCTGCTCCTACTCTCTACCTACATCTGAACCATCCTACTTTAACATGAGCACCATCAAACTCTCTGACCTCACTTACCATTCTCCCTGGCAAATCAGAAACAATCACTTCACTTCATACCTTTCACGATGGTTTTTACAGAATCTTCTTCCCTGGTAAAGGTCAATTCAAAGGATTTATTTAATACCTCAGCTATGTCTTATACTTCCATGTGTAAATCATTTCTTGAGTTACTTGTCAACCCTAACTTCCTTTTAGCACCTCTTTTCTATTGTTTTGCCAGTAGAAGACTTTGTACTCCCTTTTATGAACTTCCAGTCTCTTCTTATGTTCTTTCTTTGCTTCTATTATTCATTCTTTTACCTTCTCTTTACACTCTCCATTTAAACCTCATTTACATTATCAACTTCATATTTATGCAATCTTTTCCTGCTTCATTTTACTTTTTACTCTTTATTTATCCAGGCATCCCTGATTTCCTTTGCCCTGTCTTTTCTCTTTGTGGGAATATATTTCTGCTGTATATGCGGCACTTTTTCTTTAAAGTAGCCCATTGTTTTGTTGCAATATTCTCCCCCATGTGCTGATTAAGCATCTACTTAAAGCACTAAGGCTAAATGGGCACCTCTCTAGTTGTCTGTTATGTTGCCAGTCATTTACCACTGGATTGCAGAATAGTCAGCCCTCCCTCATTTTATTCAGTTTTGTCAAGTATCTCAGCGAAAGCTGTGAGTGAAAAGTCTCTTTGAATGTTTGCCTTCCCTCTTTCATCAACATTGCGGAAATCAACACCTGGTGTGGTGCAATGGGTGAGTTTATAGTAAGTAAAGTGGCCATAGTCCCAGAGGGCTGTTCTCTCATTAGAGTGAGATGACTGGTGATAGTTTAACCTGAGGGTCACTATGCCTTAGGCAAGGGGAGAGGTTGAGAAAGGCGGACCTTCATGGTAACCTCAGCCACTATGGGAATTGAACCCATGCTGTTGGTGTCACTCTGTGTCACAAACCAGCTGCCCAGCCAACCAAGCTAACTGACCCTGACTGAGCTAGCCAATCCCTGGTGAATTTAAAGGACCTGCACTGAGTGAATCGATGAGCATAGGTCTGAAGATGCAAGTGGAAACAGTTGACTACAGGGCAAGTTCACTTCCCAGCTCCACCAAAGAGATCAAAGTCTGAGAGCCAAATCCTTTTTTAAAAAAAATTAGTTTCTGTTTGTAGGCAATTATGTAAACACATCAGAGATAGTAGGAACTGCAGATGCTGGAGAATCCAAGACAAC
>NC_063339.1:16317058-16332050 GCF_021869965.1 Rhincodon typus
ATTCCAAGCAACTTGGTGCTCTTCACCCTCTCAACCTCAGTTCCATTGATGTAGGTGGGGGTGTGTTCTCCTGCTTTCTTTCTGAAGAAGATGATCAGTTCTTTAGTTTTGCTGATGTTGAGACAGATTGTTTCACTGCACCACTTTACCAAGCCCTCTATATCTTGACTCGTCATTATTAGTTATCCGTCCCACTATAGTGTGGCGTCAGCGAACTTGTCAGTGGTATTTGTTCAGAATTTGGCAACAGTTGTAGGTGTACAGAAAGTACAGTAGGGGGCTGAGGACACATCCTTGGGGGGCTCCAATGTTGAGTGGAGCCAGAAAATGGTACAGCCCTGGCTGCTGATTTCTGTTAAGTTGTGAGAAGTTCCCTACATCTAGACACAACTTGACAGATGACACAAGTGTAAGATCGCAAAGACCAGCCGAAGCTGACCAACTTGTTTTGGTCCTGGCTCAGGCTCACTGATTAGGAGGTCACCTGATCTCAGGAACTTAGTGCCACTTAGCACTCTTGACTATGTCCAACACTGCCTTCCTCCACCCTTGCCACACTCCCAACTTGGGCATGCATCCACAAACAGCCAATGCATTAGTTTCAGAATAAATGGAGGAAAGAAACATGGTAAACTAAGAAGTGTTTTAAAATAGAAAGTTCAGGTGAAACTGAAACCTCTTGAAGGGTAAAAGAGGGTAGGAAAAGATTTGGAGAGCATATACAGTTCCAGATGGGCTCTTCTGCCTGTTTGTGGTGGAAATGTACACATCTTGTAGAAAGGTGATGGTTTGTTCATACTATTGCTAGACTACTAATCTAACAGACCCAGATCACAGGGAACCTGGGCTCAAATCTTGTCATGGTAGGATAAAATTCTGAAATTAATTAACATACTTGGGTAAAAAGCATCTGGTTTACTAATGCCATCCTTACCTGACCTGGCCTACATTTGACTCAAGACCCACAGCAATGTTGTTGACTCTTCATTAACCTCTGGGCAAAAAATGCTGGATTAGCCAGCAACACCAACATCCCATCAATACTTAGTGTAATTCTCTGTCAATTCAGCATTAGAAATGTTAAAAATGTTGTAAAGTTTTACAAGCAAGGTACTGCCTGTTTAATTTGAACTGCTAAATCATGGATTGATACCAGGAATAAGAAACGACTGTACATTTCCCAATCACAGTGGAAACGTGCCAACTACATGGTGTGCATCATTTCTGAAGCTGTGCCTGGTTACAATAAATATCATTTTCAAAGATCCCGTTAGCAAACATAGCTCTGACAGAAATGCTACCCTACAGCAACTGACACCACAAGCGGTGACCATTCACAGCTGCATTCATATTAACTCTGCCGGCACACCTCTACTCTAGATAAAACTTCCACTTGTGAAAGAAGCTTGTACATAAAAAGGAGGTTTTTTAAAAAATATTCTTTATCTTACTGACCGGCAACAGAGTTCTTTGCGGGAATGCTATTACCAATTTAAAATGCTTGTCACTTAGGATCAGTTGGTTTCTACCCGTCAAAGACAATCTCTGTCACAAAACTCCCAGTTATCAGCCAAGTGCATCCACTAGTTGCACAACACAACTTCATTCAGCATCCGATGAACCAAGCATCCTCCGCAAACAGTATCTTTATTCCCACATATCGGAGTGGGCTGATTGTGCTACTGGATGTTGGGTACTAACTAGACCATGCAGGCATGAAGATCAGAGGTTAGAATCTGCAAGTGCCTGAACGCAGGACACAGTTAAGCAGATGATCAGTGTTACTGATTAATTAATAGGCTGGGTCAATATGAATGGGGAACAGGTGGAACTGGTGTGTGGAAGGAACAGAGAGACTGAGTATTTAATAAACTTCATCCACAAAGACAGGTTTTGTCTCACTGACTGGCTTAGATCTGAATTGACACTGTACTGTCCTACTCACTATCCAAGCAAATCTACACTGCACACAGGAGCTCGTGTTCCAAGTCACTACTGAATCACACCTACCAGACTCCACCCCTCGCAGTTTAGGGTTTTCAAATCTAGTTGGACATGTCCTTCAGCATTTCATCATACGACCTCCCTTTAGGTCCACCCCCTCTGCCCATCCCACTGCTGATCCAACACGTCTATCTGGAGCGCTGCTTTCCAGTATCAACCGCAAAACCATCAAACTCTTCAATACTCAAATGAAACCTGTCTGGTTCCCCATCTCCAATTTCTTTTTTATAACCTACAAACAGATAGAATAATCTTTTTAAAGCCCTAAAGTTGTTCTCCTGGATTGCTGGCCGCAATCTCCTGGAAATTAACCCAGCATTTCTGGAGACTCCGGAGCAGCCTTAATCAATGTCCGAGCTTCCACTGGGAATCAATAGATTCAGGATTGGGCAAACGTCCTGCCAACACTCACAATTTGATCTTAAACGTTCAAAGAAAATTACAAGTGAAGGAAACCAAATGTGTTACATAAATAGAACTTTCCCGGAGTAACCACAGAATGCAAAACAATCTCTGAACAAACGCACTGAATATTTTTGGTATTCTGTATCTCCCAGAGGGATATCCTCCAACCCAATCACAATTACATCCCAAGTTTTGTTTTCCATGCGTTCTAACCTCCTGGACAGTTGAAATGATTTGGGCAGATTGCTGGCAACAGCCGGAATGTGAACGCTCATAAGCCCGTGAGACGCCTTCACAGAAACTCACCACTCTCATTGCTATCTCGTAACGTCTAGCTCCGTTTTGATGTTACATATTACTGGGACATCGTGAGATGTAACAAAAACAGGCACTTTTTTTCCTCTTTCCTTTATCTCAGAAAATTAAAGTAAAAACGTTAAGTGCGGAAAGAAAATTGGAAGAAAAGTGTTTGGGTAACAATGGGCTTCAATCATACGGTGTCTCACGTTTATGTGCGGTACATAAAGTGACTGAACATAACAGTTACTGCAAGCCAACAACAACAAATAAAGGCCTTGCTCCAAGACAGAAACTTGACTTAGATGCCTCTCCTAAGGTGGGAGATACGCACAAAACTGCTGTCCTGTGAAAACAGGGACAGCCTTCATCATGCTTTGCTACATTATAAACCCAAATCAGCAACAATGAAGTTCTTTTATACATCACCTTACACATAGTGAAAAGCTGCTAGGTGCTTTCCAGGAGATTAAATCGGACAAAACGCGGATACTGATCTACATAAGGAGATGCTACAAAAGGAGTCTAGGAGTTGGACAAACACACAGGGATTTAAGAGTGTCTTAAAGAAGAAGTGCGATGGTGAAGAGTTAGAAAGTGGGAATTTTAGAGCTTAAGGTTTAGGTGATTGAAGGCACAGCTGCGAACAGTGGCACAACTGTAACAGGAGACGCTGAACAGGCCAGAGATGGAGAAGGTCAGAGCATCACCAAGCCACGACAAACAGAGTTGAAAACAAAATTGAGACTTTTAAAGTCAAAGGTGAGAAACAGAATTAAATAAATTCAAAAAGGAAACAATGAAAGCATATGAAAGTAAGACTAGGATAGTCGCTGTCAACAAGGGAGTTTACACCGGAAACATTACCACTTACCAAACAACTTCCTTATATAGCAAACCTTTTGAGTCAGTACAACGGTGGCCAGAGACAGTAAACACTCATTTCTCTCCTTGTTCACACTAGTATTAGCAATACAGCACATATCTGCACCAATCACCTGTCTGCTGGCAAAAGTAGAACACAGGCCAAAGTATCCTGCTTTAAAATAACATACACAGCCTGTTTATTTTGGAAAACCAAAAGGAATTCTCACTTCCAAAACATCCCAATTTTTTGCCAAAACCACCAATAACCCTGCCATAGAACTACCTTTATTTACAATAAGTAATGAGGAATGCCTGATTTCTTCCCTCTTCTTACAGTGTCCATGAACGGAATCTTTTCTGACAACTGAAATGGTGCAGTGCTGATCAGCCTTTCTCTCTCCCTCCAACATGTTATTCCCTTGTTGAAATTAATGTTGGTTATTCAGTCCTGTCAACCCTACAACACATACTTGTGCTGTTATTTTGCTGTAATTCGTAAAATCCTTTGTTTGTAAAATGCAATTTTATTCTACTTATGGAGACTTTTTTCTTAATGCCACACTTATGAAGTTTTACTTCTGCTGTTTAATTATTGTTGTGATATTGCAAATATATTACTTTGGAATAACTAATTTAATAAAAACTATACAACAAATAACAAAACAAAAGTAATAATTTTGAGATGTTAAATAGCTGACTACCAACATAAACATCTTTACTTATGGGTATTCCATTTTATCTTAACTCACCAAAAATGTACAATGTAAATGCCCAGAGGAGTATGTTCATTTATTTAGAGGAAGTACCTCTATGCTGTATTTAAGCAAAAAGAAGACTGAAATTCAAACTGCAGAATGGTTCCAGCATACAGATGCAGGTTATACATCACATCAATGTTATTTGCTATGAGTTACAGTCATACAGATGTACAGCATGGAAACAGACCCTTCGGTCCAACTCGTCCATACCGACTAGATATTCTAAATTAACGTAGACCCATTTGCCAACTACGGTAAAAATCTGGCAAACTGGCATGCAAGTGCTCAAAACTCCCACATGATTTTTCTTATTCCACTCATTGAGTCAAGAAATAACAAGAGTTATCCACAACAGGGGATCCCTTTGTTGAGACAGCAGAGAGAGGTTCACATAAATCTTTTGAATGTTCACGTGTTAGTGGACCCATAGCAACACTTCACTGTATTGATGATCCAGCCAGATTATCCAACGTTTATCTCGATAACAGAGTTAAAAGGAAATTATGAAATAAGCAAAATAAGTAACCTTGCCACAAGTATGTTAACTGGAAAAGGCAGCAAACCAGAAATAGAAGTTATTTGAATCTAAACGTATTTTCCTGGTTTGAAAACACACAAAAATAAACAGTTATATCTAATGTACTGTGTACAAAATAAATTCTACCTCTAAACAGCTATGAAAGAGTTTGCTTCCACACACACACACACACACACACACACACACACCACTCTGGTCACTTTGTTTTATTATGAAGAATAAAAAACATTTTCTTTTAAGCCACATTGCTGCAGAATTTTTTTAAACTTCCTTTCTTATCTAATTAATATTTATTGCAGAAGGAGAATTGATATGGACCCAAGTTCTAACCTGTCCTGTCCAATAGGAAGATTACCATCTCCTTCAGTGCCTGTGACTACTTTCAGCTAGCATGGCAGAAATAATGTGAAAGACTCCAGCTGACCTGCATCTCAGAGGTGTTTTAAATGGATGTTTAAATTGCATTCATTCTCCCAGGCTGACTGTTACTTACTCCTTTGTCCGTCCAACTGTTCCTCTCTCTCTTCGGGTTCTACCCCCACTTATCATTTACTCCTTACTCCCTCGCCCTACCTTATGTTTTGCATAAAAAACAACTGTTTCCTAGCTACCATCTGTTGTGAAAAAGGGTCACTGGACCCAAAACGTTAACTCTGATTTCTCCCTACAGATGCTGCCAGACCTGCTGAGCTTTTCCAGCTATTTCTATTTTTGTTATTTTTGATTTCCAGCATCCACAGTTCTTTCAGGTTTTCTTTTTATTAAAGGGATGTCTTATTGTTTTCCACCCACTTCCTGTTGCTCCAACTCCCCCACACACGGGCTCAAAAAGGAAGAAAAGTCATTCTTTCTAGTTGGCTGGAAGTCAGAGCAAAACATTAGTAATCATTGAAGAAGGGAGTAAAAACTCAAAGGGTGTGAAATGGATTCTTAAATATGCTTTAACTTCTCCCTGAGGGGTGAAATAAAAAGGCTGGGATTACTGCAGATGAAAGATTGGAGCAATTTTGATTTTGGCCTTTTACTGCAAATCAGGTCAGTGGGTGTGCAACAGACAGACAGTCCGGTATAATCACACCCAGTAATACCCTGTGGTTCAAAATCACCCGGGAGGGTGTGTGTTACAATTGTCTGCACTGAGAGTGAGGTTTGAAAACTGCATGTTGCAGATGCAGAGAACACAGCTCGTGCAACATTTCTGCCATCCTAACATCAGGACATGATATTGTACAGCCCAACTGGCACCTAGTTTAGATTAATTAACACAGAATTAATGAACACAAGCGTAATAGAGGTGGAAATACTTTGTCTTGCAATGCAGAGATCTGGGCACAGCAATAATTTAAACTTGACATGCAATAGCAAGGTGACCAGCTTCATCACAACTGCTTTGTTTCCTATGAAAGGAGGCACGACATGCAAGCACACAATGTATGGGCAGTGTAAACTCCGATATAAAGAACAGGATTCCAATTAAAACAAGTTGCATTCATATCGCATCTTTCTTGCAGTAAAACATCTCAAGGTGCTTCACAACAGTTATCAGACGTGACTGGGGACTGAGGCAGGTAGCCAAAAACTTAGCCATTTATTTTAAAATGTGGTGTAAAGAGAAGGAAAAAAAAGACGTAGTGAGATCGGTAAGGGAACTGGAGAGATGAGGGTCTCGGCAACTGAAGGAGTTGGATAAAATACCATGTAACGGGCTGGTCAGTCAGGCTAAAGTAAATTTGAAACAAAAGGAAGAGTTGCTGCATAGAACCAATGTTGTCTAAGTGACAGGAAACGGAGATAGTGTAGGATAGTTGTTTTCCGGACTAGAGGAAGGTATACAATGGGATTTCTGAGTTGTACCCTGAGCACTGCTCTTCAGTGATATGTACCATATTAGACTTGGGTGTATTGGGCAAAATTTCAAAATTTGCAGATGACAAAACGGAAGTATTGTGAACTGTAAGGAGGATAATGACAGAATTCAAGAGGACAAGAAGTTGATTAGAATGGGCAGACAGGTAGCTGATGAAATTTAATGCAGAGGAGAGCGAAGTGAAACAATTTGATAGGACCAACAAGGTAATGGAATATAAAACAAAGGGTACAATTTTAAAATAGCTGCAGGAATAGAGAGATCTGGGGATATAGCAGCATAAACTATTGAAGATGGCCAGGCAGGTTGAGAAAATGTTTCAAAGCACATGGAATCCTGGGCTTTATAAACAAAGGAATAACGTACAAAAATAAGGAAGTTTTGATAAATCTATAGAAAACATTGGTTTGGCCTCGACTGGAGTACTGTGTTCAATGCTGGGCACCACATTTTAGGAAGGATGTGAAGGCCTTACAGAAGGACATAAGATCATTTAAACTTGGGCAGGGAAGGCCATTCAGACCCTTATGTCTGTTCTGCCATTAAGACATAGCTCATCTGAAATTGTACAGGACCATGGGAAAGTAATAGGTGGCAGTGTGGACTAATTTGATAGCTCTCTCTCAAACAGCAGACAGAGGCACAAAAGGCCAAATGGCCTCCTTTTGTGCTATAATATTTTTACGATTGCGACCACAACTCCCATTTCCTGCCTGCCCCAATAATCCTCAAATCCACCAATCAAAAATGAGTGTAATTCAACCCTGAACATGCTCAACAACCCAGTCTCCATTCCTGTCTGGGGAACAGAATTCCAAAAATTAGTGATGCTTAGAAGAAATTCCTTGCAGTCTCCATCTTAAATGGAAGACCCTTTATTTTGCCCATGGTTCTTTATGGCCCTGAGAGGAAAGATCCTCTCAGCATCTAGCCAATCATGTTCACGAAGAATAATCATTTCAATAAGATTACCTCACTCTTCCAAACACAGTTCAACCTGCTCAACATTTCCTACATGACAACCCCATCATCCCAAGCATCAGCCTAGTAAACTTATTTGGAGCTGCTGCCAACTCAATTACATGGTACAAGAAGTTTTAGAAGAACAGGCCGGAGAAACCAGTGTTATTCTCCTTGGAAAAGGGAAAGGAATGAAAGGATATGAAGAGGGGCTCAAAATCACACAAACAGTCTAAATCAAGTAGATGAAGTCCAAATGTGCCTACTGACAGTACCATCAGGATACTGGCTTGGATTAGGAAAGGAATGAACGGTCAAATGAAAAAGAAATTTTCTTCAACGTAATGGGTGGTTACAGAGAGACATGCATTGCTTGAGAGATTTGTGGAAGCAAATACAATTACGGCCTTCAAAAAGGAATTAGATAGGCATCTGAAGAAAAAAAAATGCAGGGCGGCAGGAAAAAGGGCAAGAGAGAGTGGGACGAGCTGAGCTGAGCTACTCTGCTCTTTCAGAGAGCCAGTATGAATATAACTGGCAGAATGACCTCCTATGTTGTTATAATAGGATTCTGTAATTAACTATGTCAGCCAAGGTCAAAATCTTATCCCTTCTGGTTTGTATATCTTGGTAATAATGGGCTGTGCAATAATGCAGCTAACCTAGGGTCACAGGCATTGGCCTGGATTGAAAGCAAGAATTGGAGAGCTGTATGTTGCCGAAGCCATGTCGTTTAGAGTTAAACTTAGCTCCTGCTTGCAATCACACCTTGTAGAGATTGCAATGCATGCTTCCTTGCCAAACTCTCTAGTGCTTAGTCCAGATTTTAGCTCCCTGCCAACAGCTCCTAGCTAAGAAATCTTGGGAGCTGAGCCTAGCTTCTGTCAAAATTTTCAACAAACAACAAAAAAAAACAGCCAAGGTTCTGTACAACTGGCCAGAATCAAGTGAGTTGTTTTAGGCAATAGTTTCTACTTTTTGCTCTCCCTCTAACTTTTTCTACTTTGGCACAGCTCCACATAAACTAAGCAAAACTTTGCACTTACATAGGGTCTTTCATGACCTCCAAGTGTCACAAAGTGAAATTACAGCCAATTGGGGTAGTTTGTTGAAGTGTAGCCATTGTTGTAATGTAGGAAACACCGCAGCCAATTTGCACACACCACAAATTCCCACAAACAGCAATGTGATAATGACCAGATAATCTGTTTTAGCAATGCTGGCTAAATATTGGCCAGGCCACCAAGAAGATTTCCCTTGTTCACGTTTGCAACAACATCAAGGGATTTTTACCATCCACCTGAATGGATGGACGGAGCCTCACTATAAAATCTCACCCTGCTTGATCTGCTGAGTATTTCAAGAGATTTTTGGGTTTTAGTTCAGATTTCCAGAATCTGTGGCATTTTGCAACAACACTGCGAAAAAATAATGGAGCTGCTGCAGGAGGAAAGCTCTCTCTGGTCTTTTCCAAATATTCTCAAGTGCTTTCTAGCTCCTTCAATTGACATTCCAGCTCTCATTTCCTGACAGCATCAGCTTCAACAGAAGTTTAAAAATATGCTTATGTTGCAAGCTGGCTGATTACTTTACAGCATCAGCCACTTAGTTCTGGAAGAGACTAATGCTCCTCCTTTTCTTGTTTCTCCAGTTAACCTAATCTACTCTGCAAGACATACTTACATGCCCTTGATTGCATTTCTGGGCATTCTGCTTAATTTCTACCTGACAATTTACATATTTTACCACTTGATTTCCAACTTCCAACCAGCAGCAGTCAAAGTGCCCATTGATCTGACACAATGGGCCAGCACATTTCAAGAGAGGGAAACAGTCACAAAATCAATAGAGAGCTTAAGAGGTCCCCACTCACAACACTATTTTCTTTGTGTTTGCTAGACAGAGCAGAGCAAACTCAGAAATAGAATTAGTCCTATTCCTCTAACACGGGGTGCATGTAACCCGGACCCCTCTCATTGCACCGTTACTCCCACCACATTTCTCTTCACATCTTGCAATGGCAAATTCTCAAATCATCTACTGCACTGTTATACAGCGACTGAGCCATCCTGAAACCTGGGATTCAGGGAGTTCAGAAGAGTCAGGGAATGCCTGAAAATCACTCTTTTGGCAGACAAAAATGCCATTAGGCTCATGTCTTCACTAGTGTCAGAAACAAGACATTTGCAAAATGTGGTACTCTGTCCCTTAATTGCAGAGGTCGCAGTGCCTTTTGATAAATACACACAAGCCTCCAAAGCAGCAAAATTTCCACACGGACAGACTATGGCATATTTTTTGTTTTGGTTCAGGGCTTGGCCTGCAGCTGGGTAAAATTGCTGCAAAGGACAGGTCGGGCAGGTTTTAGAATAGAATAGAATAGAATCCCTACAGCGTGGAAACAGGCCCTTCGGCTGAACAAGTCCACACTGACCCTCAGAGCATCCCACCCAGAACCATCCCCCGATAACTCACCTAATCCACTCATCCCTGAACACTGTGGGTTTTGTTATTAGACAGATCAATGTTTGCAGACCATCTACTCAGGAGGAACACTGAAGCTCGAGTCACCATCTTCATTCTGCATGGCTTGACAGGGCCTTTGCTGTCTGGGAAATAGGTGGACTAAGAGGGCCAAGCACAAACAAGGCAGGCCAAAAGGCCTCCTTCTACACAATTACCATTCTGTGATTCTACACTGAAGTGTCATTAAAAAAAATGAAAGACTAGAATTGTTCAGAATGCCTGAAACGACTACTCAATAATTTATTGTACAATAGAACACAATAATTTGCAACAGCACGGTTGTCTGCAAACTTCCCTTGAGGAATAAGGGTGGTGGGCAAACATCTTTCAGAGAATACTGTGTGCAATTCTAGTATCCCTGTTATAGGAGGGATGTTGTGAAAAGTGAAAGGGTTCAGAAAAGATTTACAAGGATGTTGCCAGTGTTGGAAGGTTTGAGCTGTAGGGAAAGGCTGAATAGACCAGGGCTATTTTCCCTGGAGCATCAGGGGCTGAGGGGTGACCTTATAGAGGTTTATAAAATGATGAGGAGCGTGAATAGGGCGAATAGTCAAGGTCTTTTCTTGGGTTGGGGGAGTCCAAAACAGAGGGCACAAGTTTAAGGCGAGAGGGGAAGATTTAAAAGGGATCTAAGGGGCAACTTTTTCACACAGAGGGATAGTGCATGTATGGGATGAGCTGCCAGAGGAGGTGGTGGAGACTGGTACAATTACAAGATCTAAAAGGCATTCGAATGGGTGTATGGATGGGATGTGTTTAGAGGGATATGGGCCAAATGGAACTAGATTAATTTTGGATAGCTGGACAGCATGGACAAGTTGGACCAAAAGGTCTGCTTCCGTGCTGTATATCTCTATGACTCTAACTGTTTGAACCAAATTCTTAAAATACTGCTTTCAACTGAGATCCTACAAACCTGGGTGATGCAGGATTAAATCCAAATGGTCGTTGAGAACATTCTTACAAGTAAATTTTTAATTTACCTAAAACAGTCCTAACAACTACAACAATCTGCCAGCAATTTATTAAAAAATAAAAATGAGTTGTGTTTCAACCCTACACTTTAATGCTCATCGTTATTAGTCTGGATCTGTAAAAGTACTAATCCTAATGAGAGAACGCTATGTATAGAAAATATTGAAATCAGCCATAGAATAAACTTGTTCACAATGTCACAGTAAACAATGGATTGAGAGATTCTCTTTCCTCCCAATCTGCAGTCCTTCTCTTTTTAAAAAAAAAGGCACTTTAGGACATAATCAAGCTGGATGGCTTACTTTGATGCATAGCCTATCGAAGTAGCTCTTAAACCATTAAGAGTTACTTCAACCTGCCTGTGTGCTGCAGGTTGTCTTTTCTCTGCATATACAGGTTTACTGTTATCATTATTGAATTATAGTGACATGGAAGTAAGGTTAAAAAACATCATATTTTTCATCCTGACCTGTTTTCATTATGTGCCACAGAATTCTGTGACACTTGACATTAATAAAAAGGTCAGGTTAGCCAACATGTTCCTGCAATTTTCCCTCCGTGCTACATTCCCCCACCAATCAAACAAAACCCCTAATGGATTCACATACCTCTGCAATACCACGACGTATTGACAAAATGTCATTCTGTCTCATCCAATTCCAAGCTAAAGAAAAGGATATGGAGATGCAGAGTTTATTGCTGCAGGGGCTTGTGAAAATATCTTGCAGGATAGTCTATTTAAGGATCCTAATAAGAGCCTCTCACTTATTTATTAATTTGTTCTCCTGTGATGAGCCAGTTTGCTGTATATAGTACACATCCCAATTTCATTAACAGAATAGCAGGCTGTGGCCTTGTCCCTCATTTCTCCAACAACCCCTATAATTTCTGTCACCCTCTGACCAGCTGGCAGCACAGGCGAGCCAAGAAAGGGGTCAAGTCAGGCTCTTGTGATCCTACTCCTTAAGGTCTAATGTACTTAGGGAAGCAGCTGTTACAACGTGCCCCATGTGTACCGAGAGAAACGGCCTGCCATCTCACTGAACTGAATTCATGGCATATCTGGAAGGCATACAGACAATACCCGCTGTCGAAGATATCGAGCAGCGGCTACAGATATAATAAAGTCAATAATAAAACCTAATGGAAATCCTTGAGAAACCTCTCTACACGTAGAATAATTAGGATATGGTATATACTACTGCAAGGAGGCTTTGAAGCAATTACACTGATGGTTTAAGGCTAAGCTTGTTAACTACATGAGGGAGAAAGGAAAATGAGGCGATGCTAACAATGCTAAAGACAGAGAGAGTTGGTGCACGGCTCATGTGGAGTACCAGCCCAGGCCTGATGACCTAATTGTCTGTTTCTGTGTTGTTGAATCCATGCAACTCTGTGTAAGAAAGCACAGTTCAGAAATTCAAAGGTTCAAAATAAAGAAATCGCAAACAAGCAATTCTTAGTATTTGTGAACACCCTTCTACTACAATTTCAACTCTTATGAAAGACTTTGGGAAGGTCTAAGGAGGGATCACTACACAATCTCACCTAGATTTTAACATTTAAAGTATTCTCATGCAATTTCTAGAGCTCAGTCTTTTTTAAAGGAAGTCATTTGATGCTATTGCCACTTTCAGTCAGGAATTCAAGAAAATACATCTTCCGACTGAAAATGATCACCTCGTTGTTACTGTACCTTCAACAACCATCATGGCTCCAGTTACCAAGTGTGGGCAAGCATTTCATCTCATCTCACATTTATCAGGTGGTTCTCTTGCCTACTATCCTTTGTAAGCTATTTCAGAAGGAATAGACCATAATGGAACATGATGGTCCTCACTATGTCTGTTGAACGAGTCTGAATCTTTATTAGAAAACTCCTGTTGTGTTGACAATTATCTTAAATAGTTCATTGAAAAATATCCCAAATAAAAATGGTATAAATAAAAAAGTACAATTTTTTGAACAAATATTCAACTATCTTTGGTTCTAGCTTTATTATTTTCTTTGGCTTGGGTAACAAGATTTTTACTTCTTTCCTGGAATGTATTGTGAAAACTATATATTATTTGATCACTTGCAGAAATTGAACAATTTGGCAAACTAAAATCCAAACTAACAGCTGTACAAGTCTTAAAATCAATGAACACTTCAGGTACCTGTCTTTTTTAAAAACATATCTCTACATTTAATTGCTTCCACATGCAGATCTGCAACGTAACTGTCCAGGACTCTCCAAATCCCATTTTCAAGCCTACTAATGCAAATCTTACTGGAACACCTTCTAATATTATTGTCCTACTGCTTCTTAATCTTTTGATTTTTTTTTTGGGGTGAGGTAAGGGGTTGAAGTGGGATGGAAGGAAAAGAGCGACAATGAACATTTCCTCAATGTTTCATCCATACATGCAAGAGAATGGTTCGAGCACACTGAAATAAATAATCCATTCATGTAAAGGAATCTTCTGTAGAAGTTCCTTCTATAAATTAGTACATACATTACTATTACATACATAACTACACAAGTAGACTGTACAGCAATCTCTGAACCCCCAGTTCCATCTTTCAATCAGCTCATACCTGCATCCTAACGCAATCCAACTTTCTTGGCTCCTCTTACTTTAAAATTCTTGGCCAACAAAAATCAATTAAGTCCAGATTTAAAGTCATTATTGACATCTGCTTTGTTTTGTGGGAGAGTTGCATTTTTCAACCAGCCTTCAAGATGTGTTTCCGAACTTCTCTCCTGAATAGTCCAACTCTGATCTGAGATATTCCCAACAGGAGAAACTCTCTCTCTCTACTGACCATACTAACTCCTTCTAAAATCCTAAAAGGATCAATCATACCACATCTTAAACTTCTGTATTCCATGCAACATAAAGCTAGTTTTTGTAACCTTGCCTCATAATCCAATTCGAAAGATTAATATACTAACAGTGGTGAATGTGCACTGCACTATTTCCAAAGCCATTGTACCCTTGGAATGTGCACTGTAAGGTGCTCAACACTTCTTCAATACCAGGGAGGCTTTGATCTGGGGCGGCATTTTACTACACTCCATTCCCCCCTATCCTGAGGGTTTTGGGGTCTCTTCTGGCGTGTCTGCGTGGGTCCCAACTTTATACCCTCGCCCTGTCAGGTCTCCTATTTTTAACAACTGATCTAATCACTTTCATCTTCCTTCACTGGTCATCAAAAATTCCCCATGTACTGGAACGGCTTTAAAGTGCTACTTACAATACTGCATTAAAAATTAATTACACATGCTATTTTATTGATAGTGCATATCTTAATGAGCACCAGCTGTGCAAGGCAACCAAACTCAATTTAAAGACAGCAATAAAAAAAAGGCTTCCAAGTCTCTCGCTCCCTTTCATAGTTAAAATGGCAACATCTTGCACGGATTTAAAACAGAGAACTTTGATTTAATACTAAATTTAGCTGGGTTTTTGAAGGGCTGTGCGTACAGTTTTGACGCTTTAGTAGAGGAGGGGCCAAGAAAGTTGGATTGCGTTAGGATGCAGGTATGAGCTGACTGAAAGATGGAACTGGGGGTTCAGAGATTGCTGTACAGTCTACTTGTGTAGTTATGTATGTAATAGTAACGTATGTACTAATTTATAGAAGGAACTTCTACAGAAGATTCCATTACATGAATGGATTATTTATTTCAGTGTGCTCGAGCAGAGGAGGGGCACGCTGTTTTGTTAATCTACATTTAAAGCACCTTCCTGCTTGCCCTTAGAGTTCAGAACATTGTGTTTTGAGCCCAAGTAAACAACCAACATATAA
>NC_063339.1:16332550-16372465 GCF_021869965.1 Rhincodon typus
TCTGTGTGAGTTGAGGTTTGTGTGTGTGAGGAGAGGTGTGTGTGAGGAGAGGCGTGCATGAGGAGAGGCGTGCATGAGGAGAGCTGTGTATGAGGAGAGCTGTGTGAGAGGGGAGGTGTGTGTGAGAAGGGAGGTTTGTGTGAGAGGGGAGGTGTGTGTGAGAGGGGAGGTGTGTGTGAGAGAGGAGAGGTGTGTGTGAGGAGAGGAGTTGTGTGAGGAGAGTAGAGGTGTGTGTGAGGAGAGGAGAGGTGTGTGTGAGGAGAGTAGAAGTGAGGTGTGTGTGAGGAGAGGAGAGGAGGTGTGTGTGAGGAGAGGAGGAGAGGTGTGTGAGAGAGGAGAGGAGAGGTGTGTGAGAGGAGAGATGTGTGTGTGAGGAGAGGAGAGGTGTGAGAGAGGAGAGGTGTGTGAGAGGTGTGAGAGAGGAGAGGAGATGTGTGTGTGAGGAGAGAAGAGGTGTGTGAGAGGAGAGGTGTGTGTGAGGAGAGGAGAGGAGGTGTGTCAGGAGGCGTGTGTGAGAGAGTAAGACACACAACCAAGAGTCTCGGATCTGCCTGGGAAAGTGGGCGAAACGAGGAAGCCTTCTTTTTTAACTCCCTCCCTCTCTCGACAATGTGATGCCTTTGCCAGTAGTAGCCCCCATTGAGCTGGCGGCTAATTCAACATCGGGGCTTTGACGTTCAAGTTCGCGGGCGCGTCACGTCCGCACTTGAACTTGACAGTGTGTGTGTGTGATTCTGTGTGTGTGTGAGAGAGAGAGAGAGTGTGTGTGTGTGTGTGTGAGTGAGTGAGTGAGTGAGTGAGTGCCGCTGTCACAGTCTCTGTCTGTCTGTCTGTCTGTCTCATGTGTATATGTGTGTGTGTCTATGTGTGTACACTAGCAGCTCTCTGCCCCCCTCTCTCTCCCTCCCTCCCTCTCTCTCTCTCTCTCTCACACTGACGGCCGTCCCACAATCCATCTCCATCCGCCATCTTTGCATTATTTCCAATTTATTTTCTGTCAGGGGCTCTGATGAAGATATTTTTCTCTGGAGTCTCCGGCTTTCCGCTCCAGATGTGACCGACTATGTCTCGCCGCAAGCAAGGCAACCCTCAGCATTTAAGTAAAAGGGAATTTTCGCGTAAGTAACCATTCAGAGAGAGACAAAATGATAACAATTATTATAATAATGATGGTTATAATAAATAAAACAGCCCTCTTCTTTTTATTCCCCTCAGAATTTTCTTTTTTTTTTAAAAAGAACAAATTTCCTAACCCACTATAAATTGTTTTAATATCTCGGGCTGTATTTGCGCGTGTGTGTGTTTGTTTTTCTCTCTCTATTTTTTTTTCCCTCCCCTTCCACTCTTTTTTAAACTAATGTTTGAGGTGGATTGCACAGGAGGAATGACAACAAAAACACTGAGACTTTTAAAAAAATTCTGGCGGAGTTATTTCTTTTTTTCTTCCAGATCTCTCTGCTTTCTTTATTTCTTGTTGGATTGAAGATCGGTCTGTGGAAATTCGCTCGCTAGTTTGATTTATATTTTTACCCCTCCCAGAGAAAAAGGAGGAAAAATAAATTTTGAAAAGCCCTCCTTCCCCTGCGTTGTACAGTTTTGCATTTTGTTTTGCAACGAGGGGACATCGCTTGGATTTTTTGTAAACATTTTTTTTAAATACCGGGGAAAGTTGCAAAATAAAAGATTTTTACGCTCTTTGCTTGGAAGATCTCTCGGGCTTTTTTTTCCCTTTGCAAACATTTTTTTTGCGCGTAATTTAATTTTTGTTTGACTTGCCGGACGCCCCCCCTCCTCCTACCACCACCACCACCACCACCACCACCTCCTTCCCTGCAACCACTTACTTACTTACTTACTTGTACCGTTTGTGTGTGTCTATGCGTCTGGTTGGTGTGGGGGGGTGAGGAGAGGAGCTGGGGAAAGAAAGGGGATGAAAAGAAGAGAGGTTTTAAAAAAAAAAGTTTGTGCAATAGCGCATTGGAGTTCTTTCTTTGCATTGATGATTGCACGGGTGTTTGTTCTTGCATGTTTTTGGGTGTTTGGGGCGAATTTTGTGTATGTATGTGTGTGTGTGTAAAATCGGGAGAGTGTTTGAAAAGTTGCGAGTGGCGCGTGGAGCGGAGCTGCCCAGCGCGAGGCGGCGGATCGCAACGTTCTAAACGTGGCCAAATAAGGAGAAAGTCGGAATATTTATGTCCCTTATTTCTGCTAAAAATTTAAATAAATATATTCTTTTTTTGCCCCCCCCACCCGCTCCCTCTCTCTCTCTCCCCCTCCTCCTCCCGACCTTCCCTGAAATAAAGAGGAGCAATAAATGCACTCCGCTGCTTGCGAGGTTAGGAAAATAAAAGCCCCCCGTCTCTTTTTCTTTGCAAATCAGGTCTCCGTCGCTGCTTTGCTTTTTCTTAAAAAAAATTCTATATATATAAATATATACATATATATTTCGAGTTGGGCAGCATTTTTGTTTTTGTCTGAAATTCTCGGGGATTTCATTTTGCATTCCGCCCCCTTCCCCCTCTCTCTCTCTCTCACACACACACACAGTTTCTCTTGCAAATTAATAAATTTGCAGTGGGATCTTTGCAATAAGGTGTGTGTGTTTTCTCTTGTGTGTGAAGAAATAATGTTATTTTTTCTCCGGTTGTTGCGTCGCGTGTGTCCGTGCAAAGGTCGGAATATCATTTTCTTTTTCGATGGAGATCGGTTCCATTTTTCTTGCAAAAAAAAAAGGTAAATGCATTTTTAATTCGGCTGGGGCTCCTGGAGACGAGCGCCTGCATTGAGATATTGGGCATTTTTTGTTTGAAAAAGGAACATTTTAAGCAGAAATGCAGAATGTTGCGATTTATTAAAAATGGTATATATGTGTGGGGAATAAATCCGACCCTTTTGTTTTATCATTTAAAACGTGTCTGCATGTCAGACAAGATGCACGTTGCTGTATTTATGGGGGTTTAAAGCGCACTTTTTGGTTTGAGAGATCCTGTAACTCGCTGAAAAGGTAAATGCATGTGAGACATTTTGCCGTTCTTTATTCTTTGACAGCCTAATAGTGTTGGGGAGAGCGGGTGTGGAAGAGATTAAAAGAAAAGTGTAACGATTTAGTTTCATTCTGAAAACAATTCTGTCCCAACCCATTGCATGCATTTTAAAAAAATTAAATTAACTGACGGTAAATCGGAATACCTCTCGCCACACATATTCTTTCTCGGTTGCATTTATTTTAATGCGCATTTCTGAGTAGGTTATTTTCTTTCATTCTATACTCACGCTTCTCACCTCCCCCCCCCCCCCCCACAAAAAAAACCCCGGCCAACCCTCGTCTGTCTGTCTATCCCGGTGCGGGAATAGGATGAGGAAATTCGCGCTCTCCTCCATACCTTTCATACAGTCACAGAGAATGAATACCACACGCCCGATGCAATTCCAACCCCCCCTTTCTCTCCTTTTTCTTTTTGCACCGTACGGTGCAGACGGTACTGGACGCTTTTTAATGCCACTTTTTCACGCGATCCGCGCAATTTGCCATCCACCAATTTCCACATTGTATAAATCGCCTCCCTAACAGTCGCTGGGTAGTCGATGCATATCTGTATGTTTGTGTGATTGTGTGTGTGTGTGTTTTGGGGGTCGGGGGGTGAGGCTGTATAGAGTGAGAGAGCTAAAAGAATTTCATATGCAATATGTGCGTTTTGTTTTGCATGTGTTTAGACTTTGCTATCGAAATTTCTGCAATGTTGAAGTGCAGTGCTACAAGGGATCTATCTGGCTGTGGGCAGGTTATTGAGCGGCTGCAGAGACGGAGGAGGGTTAGACATTGAACTTGGGCTTGTGCAGGGTCTGAGTTAGACTCCTTTTGGCTGCCTTTGTGTTTGAATAAAGGGTTGATGAAAGGAAAGGAGGGGGGTGGGGTCGGGGCAGAGAGTGTGTGCTTGAAATTCCCATTGCAGCCGATCGTGGTTGCTTTGCACTGAAAGTCAGAGCGTGTTGCGCATGAAGCACGCTGTGCAAAAGGAACATTTTTTGTTAATTTAAAAAAAAGGAGAAAAACCTTCGCAAACGCATTGACGGTAATGAGTCAGATTTAGGTAGTTATTAATTGTAATAAACTTTGTCCAGGTTTCCAACTTAAAGCGCGTGGGTCCCGCGCTGCTGAGCGGCAGTAATGTGCGGCCGCCGCAAGGGGGCGCTCAAAGTCAACTCATAATGCCTCGAGAACCAGGAAACCTGTTCTAGTAGCCAGCAGCAGTCCCATTTACCTGTATTACTGTCAGGCATACATAATACACACAACCCTCCTAAGTATAAAGCATTTACTGCAGCATTCCACCGTTGCATTTCTTTCAGTGCGGTATAATCTCATTTTTTCTTGAGGAAGAATATGTCATATCTTTCCACTGTTGCATTTCCTTCAGTGTGCTGTAATCTCATTATTTTTGACGAAAAATATGTTATATCTTTGCTCCATTTCCAGTATCTCTCTGTGCGTCAACTTCTGGTACAGCACAATCAGAATCAGTTTGGTGAAACCCAAATGCTGCGTTGGTCTTCAGAGGAACTTAGACCATTTCGCAGATGGGAGGGAGGGAGATTGTAGTTAAAATAATAACACGAAACATCCAAAAGCAATATTTTGATATTGGCCTTATTTGAATTAATTGAAATGTTGCACAGCATCACGTAATGAAAATGTAAAGTGTGCATCCCTTTTTTTAATCTCAAAAGTGTGTTGCTTTTGTCTTTTTGTGACTGGGGAGAAAAGTATATTTGCCATACCTTCGAAAAATATTTAGGCTACTGTAGTGATGTGCTTTGTTTTTTAACTAAAGGTGGATAATCTGAGAGAGAGAGAGAGAGAGAGATGTGTTTGAAAGCAATAAATATATCAGTTTGAAAACTATCAGTTCGATGTTGTGAAGCAGGCATTTTAGACAAAATGTGATTGTGTTTGTTTTATTGCAGAGTTCCTTTAAACTAGCAAAGCCCAAACTAGTGCGTAGAGGAGAGAGAGAAACAGAGCACTTGACTTTGAGGGATGCTTTTGAGCTTGTACCCTTCCTTCATTGTTTTTGAGCTCATAAAACCCAGGAATAAAGCAAAAAGTGCCTTAAGCAAGTTATTTAGAAATAAATTAAAGCAGAGGGGATACACTTCAGCAGTTGTACACACGTCAATGAGTAGGTTAGATGAATATCATCATTTTCTTGCTAAAGTGACAGCAGATGTGGGAATTGATTAATGATGGAGCAATCACTGCAAGTCTATTTGCCTTTTCTGAGTCTTCATATATTAAATATTGCAGATTTTATTTTGTACATCAGATGCAGATTTTTTTGGTTGCTTGGAGAGTTAGTGTTATGTCACAATTGCATTGTCTGCTGTTGTATATGAAAATTATTTGCTGCTCATTTTGACTTGTATTTTTGTAGGGTTTTGTTTTTAGAAAATAAATAAGGTTGTTCTGTCCTTGCACGTCTATTCGTACACTCTAGTTTGTTGGGATCAGTTTTGCTGCTGATTAATATTCCTTGAGAACCTGTTAAGGGTTTTCAAATAATGCAAAAAAAGATTGTATTACTGAAATAATGAGGCTTCTTGTAATCCTGTGACAGAGCAAGTTGTTAAACTTTGAGCGACTGTCTTTGGAGAGCAGTAAAATGTTACGTGCTTGTCGGTACAATAGCTGGGGAGCTGAGAGGAGGCAGATGAATCAGAACATTCCTATTCATGCTTTGTCTTCCCAATCTCTTTCTCTCTCTTTCCCCTTCTACCTCTTTGTTATTCACATTTGCTAATTGTACCTATAAATGTAGAAAACTGTATACAAAATTTTCAATGTGATGTTCCTCCACAGCCGCACAACTTGATGAAGTGACTCGTCCGGTTTCTTTACATGGACGCAAAAATAAAATGGGTGAATGTTTTAAAAATAGCTCCATGACAGCGTTACCATCAGCTTGACAAAGGGCCCTACAAACCACGAGTTGTGACGTTTTCGTAATAAAAATGCACTTCTTTGCACTAAGTTTTTTTTTGTTTCGGTTGGGAAGGAACAAGGGAGGGAAAATTATTCTCACTGATTACTCCACTACCTTTCTCGCTCAGCGTACAACTGTGTGTTAGCTGTCAGTAATTCTCGCAGACTTGTAATGCAGGTTTTAGGTGGGGAGGAGTTGGGAAGAGATTCGACTAATGTGCCCCCTCACGTGTGAAAAGAATAGTCAACCTTGGGTCTTGTGATTGACTCCCATATTTGACACAATGAGAATAAACCCCCAAGTCAAGATATCAGTAGATGTGAAATTAATCTGAATAGGGCAGGGTATCACTGTAAAATTTATCTAGATTTATGATAATCCAGGGTCTTTGTGTTAGAAAAGATAATTTATTTAGCATTTTTCAGGTAGAGTCTGAATATCTCCCCTCTGTCTTGTTCCACTGACTATTGTGTGTAAGGTGCAATTTTCCATATTCAACAAAATGAAAAAAAATACATTTCTAGCCCTAAATTTGGGCTATTTCTATAATATCACTGCTTCATTTTCATGATTGCAAACCAAAAAAAAGTTCTGTTTACATGAGGGGAAGGGGTTTTTGGCCGATAAAAGTCTGGAGCTTGTATCCATGCAGTCTTTAAAATTGTATGCAAACTTATAAATGGGGATCGTGTTATACAATGAATTCCTAGCTAAAAGCAGGCTCTCCTTTCTTTTTTGTTTCTCTTTTTCTCTCTTCCCTCCCTGTCTCTCTGTGTTCCTGCGCAAAGCAGAGGCTGACCATGTGGAGACGGCGAGCACGGACGAAGAGGACGCGGTCATGGCTGGGCCGGGCAGCGG
Organism: Rhincodon typus; assembly: GCF_021869965.1. Lineage (NCBI taxonomy): Eukaryota > Metazoa > Chordata > Chondrichthyes > Orectolobiformes > Rhincodontidae > Rhincodon > Rhincodon typus. The sequence goes on from NC_063339.1 coordinate 16,339,390, forward strand.
TGTTGGCACTGGAGACCATGACCTGCTGACCTGCGGGCAGTGCCAGGCGCACTTCCCGCTGGCTGACATCCTCGTCTTTATCGAGCACAAGAGGAAGCGGTGCAACGGTGCGGCCATCTGCTTCGAGAAGCCAGTGGATAAATCTAGCCCCTCTCCCCCACACCCGGAGCCCAGGAGAGTGTCTGAGCCCGTCGAGATCGGCATCCAAGTCACGCCCGAGGAGGACGACCGGCTGCTAACGCCTACGAAAGGAATTTGCCCGAAGCAGGAGAATCTTGCAGGAGGTAATGTGTCTGGTACCACTCTGTGTACAGATAATTGCTTTGTTTTTGTTCCTAATTATGGATTAATAAGTGGGTATGGTCGCAGTCATAGATCCACTCTCTCTCACTGCATCTCTCCAGGTACATGTAGCATTTTGCCTTAAACCTTCATTGGTTGACCAGAAGCTCCTACTTTCCAGATTGCTAGACAGATTCTACTAACGCGCAGGGAAAAGGAAACAGTACCTGTCTTATTTTGCAATTTGCTTTCCAATGCTACTACCTACACTGTATAAAGCATGCATCAAGAGAATTATCTCACTACACACACACACATATATATATATCTATATATATATATGTATGCATACAGGCATACTCTATAAATAGTTAGGAGGAGGTACAGTTGGCCCTTGGTTTGTTTTTATTTTAAGCATTTTCAGAGCTTACTGTTTTTAAATATCATTTCATTGCTGTCACAGCAGAGAGGGCTCCTGGGATACGTACACGTTTTTGAGTGTAACTCTTCCAAAAGAGATCACTGTAGCTGTTCACCGTGTGGAGTGAATTTAAGGAAATGAGTGTTCTAAGTCAGTCAGTGGTGATGTGTGACACTTGGTGCTTTTAATGGTTAATAGAATGTTAGATATCTGAGTTTTTTTTAAAAAATATATTTGCCAATGCTAACTCTCGCTCACTGCCATTTGGGGTCTAATTTTATAGAAGGGAAGAAGAATCCACGAGTTGTGCCCAGAATATAAAAGGAAGGGTTGACATTGTGCTGGCTAAAAATATGAACTGGGATTTCAACTCCAGCCTCTTTCCCTGACCCTTCACCTAGAGAAAGCTTTGTCCAACCTGGAGTGAGAACTTAACTGCAGCCAACAGCAAAAAAGTTATATATAAATGGAATTTAGGCCTGAGGCTGAATCGTTGCCTTTCTGTTTTTTTTTCAAGTCGGGTTTTAAATCTCCAGGCTTCTCTGTCTAGGTCTTTTGTGCTATGGAGTGATGATTACGGTGCTAGACTAGAGATCTGCATTTAGACCATATGATCAAATGCTGCTTGTGACAAGTTAGATTTGATGAATAGCTCGCATTTATTGGGGGGCCTGGGTGGAGGATGTGGCTGATGTGGTTTAATAGAGTAAAACAGACCAGCCCTGGTTTGATGTTTGGACTGTCCAAGGAAGAGTAATGGTTGAATGGTCGCATGTGCTTATATGTACACAAGAACATTAGCTTGTGTCAAAATTCTTCACTTAGATTGCCTCTAAACAGTGAATCGTAGAAGATGTAACATTTCTGTGCTTGCTGTGGACTTCTCCACTCTTCGTTCGGAATCTCTCATAAGAGGATACCACTTCCATTTAAAACAAAATACTTCTAATAATCTTTTAAAAGCTTCTTTAAGCATAATGAGTATCATTGTCAGTGCAGACATTGTTTCTTTGTAGGAAGACTTTAAAAGGTTTAGCTTAAATTGGAATGTTGTGGAATTCTGTTTATTTCAAAGATTACAGCACATTGTATGAAGTGGAATGAAAGGTGGGTTATTTAGGCAGTTGGAGAATGGTTGAGATTTGAATGAGTAAGTTACTTTGAGGTTAGACATTTCTAAGCAATAGGGAGTGAGGTACCTGTGTTGTTTGTTCCTTCAGTGTGATTAACAAACTTCTTTGGAGCTTCTCAGGGCCTGAAAATGAAAAATCCATGAATTGGGTGACTTCAGCTTGTGCTGTATTGGATTCTTTCACATCACCTACATCTTCCTTTAGCCTCTCATGTGCACAAACATACCTATCACTGCGTTCGTCTCTCTAATTTAGAGAAATGCACATAAACATACCATTCAGACATTCAGATTTTGCCTTTCCCCTTGCTTGCTCCCTCTCACAAATATCCACCCTACCCTTTGTGTTTTTTTTCTGCCCCAGCCCCCACCACTATGTTGTGCTCACATAACCATGTCTCTTTCTTTCTGTCTTTTACTCACTCAGACATTCAGATGCACATCTTGCCTTCTCCACTTTCTGTCACACTCTCTCTCACTGTTTTTCTCTGAGTCACTGTCTCACTCACAATATCTCAACCCCACAATCCCTAAGAAGCTGCTTAGTTAAGTTTTAGTTAAATTTTTTTTAAGTTTAAAAGAATGGGTGGGGTACCAGCTACTTTTAATGTCCACGAGTAAGGGGCTTATCCAGAAATCCCAAAGTTATAATCAAAGCCCTTTGATGCCTTTGGCATTCGGAGAACTCATGAGCCCTAGTGGTTTATTTGCCTTAGACTCACACGTTGTCCTTGTTTTAAACAAAAAGAAAATTACAACATGGATTAGAAGATTTTAAAGAAAATTTTCAAGTTTTCTACTAATTGATATTTAGCTTTCTTTTATTTAAAAAAATAGATAAATCGTGTTAATGTTTGAGACAGAAAAATCAGATAATCTTAGCAGCCAGTCCCATGGCTTTCATAAAGGGGATGGAACTGTCTGATGGTTACTTGTTTTTAAAAATGAAATTAGTGACTGTGTGTCACATGATGAAGTGTTGTAGTGCTCTAATTATTGTCGTGCTGCTGTTATTTCTGTCATTCCTTCCTCATCACCTCCACCCTGAAACAAAAATATTTGTTTCGAATTGGTTCCCACAATTTGTCACTGCCCTGGATTATTGCCCCTGGGAGAGAAACTGAAGAATTTTTAGATTATAGAATATTGGAGTGCATCCTAATATCTAGGCATTCACCTTTATAAACTGTACTCCTTAGCAGGTAGGAATTCAGGAGGAGATGAGGGCCATCAATACTGCAAGGATGCACTTTGCCCAAGGAAAGTTATGGTGTCTGTTTTAAAATGCAGTCTGAAATTGAATGTCAGGTACCATTTGGCGCTCAGCATTTCTTTGCGTCTTATTTGTTTACAGTAAGCTTGGGAAAAATATTTTTACAGAACTTTGGAAATATATCTGTGGAAATGTGCCAGCACCTGCCGTGTGATGCACTCTTTTATAATTTGATTTGACTTGCAGTGTTTATGTTGTACTTCCTTACACCTCACTCTGACTGATGGGCTTTCTTGCATTGCACCAGGACTGCATTTTAACAAATGGAATAAAATTGTGGGCTCGAGAGATCTCTGTTCCTGGGTGTGCCGTTCTCTGCAAGTATCCATGCATGGGCACGCGTACAAATGTATTCACTCTCGCACACTCACACTCTCTCTCTCTCTCTCTCTCTCTCTCTCTCACACTCTCATGCACACTTTACTGTCTCACACGTGCTCTGTATGCTTACACCTACACCTATGTACATAGACATTCAGCACACACGTGCTTGCCCGTTCATGATCTTTTTCTCTCAGTCACATAAATGCACTCACTTAGAAACTCCTGAAACTCCATGCATGTGCCTGTGTAAAGACACATTCTGAAACATGCTTACATACGGATGTTCTGCCTCCTACAGGCATTCAGAAGCATGCTGACACGGCACACGTGTGTAACATGCACGTGCTCATGGCATTGGGTCTTTAACGCAATCTTACGGTTTTTATACAGTGTTTACTTTGGAGTCTTTACCTGACACATCTCTGATGCACAGCAGTAATATCTGATTTTTTTGCCATTTATCTTCACAATTTACATTTCAGAACTGAGTATAAAACTTGGCCAAGTCAAGTCCCAGATCTGTCTTAACAGCCAGAGCTTCGCTTCCTCTGTTACTGCTGATGTCCGGAACTCTTTGGTTATATTATGGCTGTGCAGCTCAGTCCCACCAGCCAGTGCTGTGGAACGTAGCCAGTTGAGTAAGCTTCACTTGAATTCCCAAATTCCCAACATAAAAGTTTATTTTTATATAGCGGCCCTGCTATGTATATGATGAGACAAAAAAAGGTGAAAAGGGAGACTTTTTTTTTGAAGGGGACATGGGAAAGAAAAAATGCTCTGTCTCGCTAGCTGTCTGTCTCATTTTCCCTGACTTTGTGTGTTTCTCTGTCTGTGTCTGTGTCTCTGTACCAGGCTTTGTTTTTCTGATTCTCTGTGTTTGTGCCTGTTGATGTCTCTGTCTCTGTCTGTACTGCTGTGCGTTTCTCTCCCTCCCTTTGCTGATTAAGTGTTTTCTCTTTCTTTCCACTATATCTTTTCCCTCCCTCCTTATCCTGTCTCTTTCTAATTCTTTTTCTCTCTATCTCTCTCCCTGGTTTTATGTCCCTCCTTTTTGTTTATTTTTTTTCACAGAAGTAGACATTTCAAAAGGTTGCTTTTCATCAACTTACTTCAGCGTCAGGGGAGAGTGGAGAGAATGGATGGGTGAAGAGCCACATGAAACATTATAAGATGATTTATAATGTGGAGCTGTTTGCCTTGAGAGATGCTTAATGATGGACTTTGATGCTACTTGGTGGATTGGACAGCATGTTCTTTTGAGCCCTGTTCATATGACTTTTGAAACACAGTTAGAGAAACGGCAGACAGTATTACTCAATACTGTTCCCCCCCCGCCACCCAGTGTGGCTTTCTTTTCTCTTTAGAAATGAACTGCCTTCCCCTCCAGCTACCTCCCTTTTGCAAACTCAGTGACTGTTCCTGTGGAAAGGTTCCACCAGTCTTCTACTTCACTGACATGGTGTTCTGCATGCTTGAAGCTTGACATGTTAGTACTGGTAGGGCGTTCCAACTGTGGAAGGCATTGGGAAGCCTAAGTACTCACAAGCCATGCACTTAGCAGTGGTGGTTGTCTCAGAGGGTCACTGGATGGTGGGTATTGAAGTGGGGTCCTGACTGTTTGCTTCCACCTCCCAATTATTGTGAAACCGCCCCCACACCACTCCTCCCCCCCCCCACACACACACACACACACACACACACAGTATTGTACCTGAGAATGCAGACTTCTATGCCTCTTCATCCCGTTATCACTCAGCAACTTCCCATTGTATCGCCACCACCGTGAGCTGATTCATTGAGTGGGGAAGAAAGCCCTTCCCTCCAGTTTTCAGGAAGGTGTCTTGAGGGTGAGTGGGAACTCCAGGAATGGAATGGTTAAATGAGAATGGACAGTTGAGCAGAGCGTGCTGCTGTGGAATGTAAAGAAAAGCACTTTTGGGGTTGTTGCTGTCTAACGCCAGTTCAGTCTCGACCTCCTCCCCTCTCCACATCCCAAAACCCAACTTCTCTAGTCCTGTGCTACATCTGCTGAAGCAAACCTCCTATTACGTCCACAGTGAACTATCTGAAGTGAATGAGAAAGTGTGGCCTAACACTGGGCAGGGAAAACTTTGTAAAGCTTCCTACAGCTGCCTGTTTGCTGGGGGATTGGATTTGCCCCCTTTGTATTTCAGCTGTGTGTCAGAAAGTGCATTGCTAATAAAAATAGTATCTAGTTTCCTTATGGTTTACCCTTGAGGTCTGGCCGTGTTCTACCTTTATCTCTTCTTTCGAGCAATTGAACTGAAAAGATGTGGAGGTTGCTAGTTTACAGTGTAGTCTGCACACTTCTCCATTTTATGCATTCTGTATGTTTCCTTTCTGGGATGATCCACTCCTGCTGCATTGCAATTTCTACTGTAACTTAAAGGGCAGTGGAGGTCTGCTCATTATTCAGAGTTTGGGAGATGTTCAGTGGTAAGGGGAATCGGAGAAATTCATAGCTGGTGAATGTTTGTGTGGAGGGATATGTGGTCCAAAGGTGGCAGTCCTAGCCTGTGAGTGTTTTAGACTGAGGGATGGGGAACACTGTTGCCTCTGCAGGTGCTGGCAGAAGGAAGCTCTTCAGGAGGCAGCTTGGCTCAGCAGGTCACACTCTTGCTGGTGAGTCAGATGTCTTTGAAACCCATTCCGAAGACTTGAGCACATAATTCAAGCTGGGGCTTCAGTACTGAGGGAGGAAAACTGTGCCATCTTTCTCTTGAGCTGGTAAAATGAGACTATCTCCCATTCTCTGCTTGGGTGGATGAAAAATATCCCTTACTACAATACAAGAAGAGTAGGGGCATTCTGCTAGTGTGCTGCTTGTATTTATCCATAAGCTGACACAATTATTGAGTGGTTTGTCTCAGATCTCTGTGGGGCCATGCCGTGTATAAATTTGATGCGTGCTTACCTTCATGATAATGCTGGCTACCCTTTTAAAAGTGGTTAATGGATTGGCTATGAAACTCTTTGCAGTTTGTACACTTATAAGGTGCTATATAAATGAAATTTTTATCTCAATCGAGCTGTCCCATTCACTTGACCCTCAGCACCTCAAAGAGCTCGCTATTGACTGCACTCTTTTAACCTAAAGAGAAACTACTAACTAGCCTCTTGATTTCCCACTGAACCTGCTTCCTTTATTCCTTTCCACCCCCAAATTTCAATTGGATCCAGTGATGTAGAGTCTCTGGACAAGAGAAGCAGACGCAGTCTGAAGCCTCTTGGTTTTTTTCATTAGTTTGCATTTCCATTGAATGTAAGGTAGTGACAGTCACTGTGGGATCAGCAGTTTCCCTTTTGACTTAATCCTGGAGCAATGCAAGTGAGTTGCTGCAATTCTGATGGCTTGACTTCCAATGTTAACGTCTGTTTACTCGGAAACTTTGATTCCAGCAATTAACAGAACCTATGTAAACATGATCATGCTTTATTTTCGGCTAGGTCAGATATTTAAAAATAAAATCCGCTTTCCATTTTTTTTTTGTGTCCCCCCCCCCCCCCCCCCCCCCCCCCCAAACTCTGCCAGGACTCAATGCCAGAAGGTGTTGACACATATTTGTGTAAGTCTAAAGCAGAGGATGTTGCAATTCACATGACTGGTCTTCGATTGATGAGATTGGATGAAAGGTTTGATCATATCCTATTGACCCCCAACAGTACTGGGTCAGTCATTGTTGGCAGGAGATAGTGGAAAATATGAAGGCACCATAGTCCCAGAGGATCATTGGGCTGCCATCGCATTAGAGAGAGATGACTGGAGGTGGTTTAACATGAGGGTGACCATACCTCAGATGAGGGGAGAGGTTGAGAAGGAGAGTCTTTCACAGTAACCTCCATGTATAGCAGAAAGTATAAGCCCAGTTATCCCGCTCCTGCTGGTTAACAGCAATGTCATTGTACTTGTATGTCTATTAGCGTGTGGATTGGTTTTTATTCTACATCACTACCACCTGCTCTGACCCCACAGCATCATGCAGCCACTTGCTGGTGGTAACTGCCATTTTCTGGGGAGGTGGTGTCCTAACTATGATGTTCTTCATCTCAATCCTGAGGATTAAGGCCGGTGCTCTGGGCGCATGGAGTCAAATTACTCCATGGCACCTACTGGATTTTAAATTGACTAATAAATTTCTGATGTAAAACTAGTGTCTGTAAGGTTGGTCCTGATAAGTCCAGCTAGTTCACTAATGACCTCCCCTCAGGGGAAGAACCCTTCCTTGCTTACCCGATTTGGCCTGCATGTGTTTGAAGAACCCCTGCCACTTCCTTCCGGCAATGAGACTCTCTCCAGACTGCCCTCTGAAAAGGCCTAGCAAGCTCCTCAGTTCGAGAGCAATTAGGAATGGGCAACAAATGCTGGCATTGTCAAAGAAGGCCATCTCCCATGAATGAATGAGAAAATGGAATACTGACAGGAATCTGGTTGCCTGCACGGATTCAGATCTGCACTGATTTCACATGTAATCATAGTTTTGCCTGTGTGTTTTACCATTCTCAACACTTGCTGGGAATATTTACCTGCAAGAAGCCTGATCCTGTTAAGTTTGGGATTTATGTTTTCTATTGATTCCTTGTTCCTCGCTTTCATCCATGGTGCCTCCCTCTTTCCAATGGGAAAACTGAAGACTTGGTTTCATTTCGAATGTAACAGGGATGAAATAGATTATACGTACATTCAAATGCAGGTAGCAGATTTTTGATGAAGGCTTTATGGGTCAACTCAGTTGGTAAGATGCCAGCTGGGTCAGGTCTGGAACTGGGTCAGGGATTGGGTTGGTTACACCAGTGGGATGGGAGGCGTGATCCACTCTGGCCAGGGCGAGAAGTGGTCAGTCTTATTGAGCTGCAGGGGGTCAGGTTGGCTCTGTGAGGTGCTGGAGTGGGGGTCAGGTGGGATCTGTGGCAGTAATTGAATAACAAATTGGGAGGTTTGTTTAATACAGTCAGATGGGATGTCTGCATTCTGATATCCCACATGTTTGGTATCACATGCACTTGTAGCCTGGCTGATCTGTGTAGAGATGCCACTTGGTTTTTCAAATCACCATGTGATTGTGGAGTAACTGGAGCGCTGAGAGAGAGGAGTTCAGTTGACTTGAGATGGCATTGGTGCCCTGTTTGGTGTGGCGTACTTTGTGGAATGTCCTGCAGACATGTAAGACCCCACATCTGTGGATCTGCCTGTCTTGAGCCCCCTTTTGACTCAACAGATATTTGTGGGGGAAATGGTTCCCACTTTTGAGCCTGAACATATGAAAGTGGCATGTAGAGCTAATCCTTCTTGTATCCTTAAGAAGGGGTAGTGGCTGTTTCCTTTCTAATTTGAAGGCAGGCTATAGTAAGCATGAAGACTACACTGGATGAGCTTTGGTGTTTACTTACTTATTAAGCCTAGCTTTTGTTCAACAGTATTTGTTCCTTCAGAACCTGGTAGACAGCCATGATGGGTGCCTTTGTTTTAATGACACAGGTTGTTGGTGTTGCTTCCATTCCCTGGCAACGTTTTAACTTCCTGTGGCAATGATTTTAAAGAAGAAAACCTCTCCCTGCCCCCTTGCTGCCTGCTATTGTCCAACTGGCAACAGTCTGCGTCCATGCCTGGCACCGATTCAAAGTCTTTCACAGTTAGGTTTTCATTATCTTTTTTGTTGTTTTTAAATAAAAACACACACACCGTGAACTGTGAGATGCCAATTCAGTTGCAGAACTCGGCCAGCGGAGAGTCAATGCAAGTGCAGAATGCGCTGTGGCAATGCAGTTCCGTTCTTTGCCGTTTAGAGTGGGAGCGTGTCACCAAACCCTTGTGTAGTCGTCTAATCCTTGCTTCGTTAACGAAAAAGAAGGTTTGAGTTTATGCAGCACCATTCTCAACTTTCTTGTAGTCACTAGTGTAGTAATGTAGGAAATGTGACAGCCACTTTGCATACAGCACCTGTTTACAAAACAGCAGTGAGATAACTGATCAGGTTTATTTTTTAGGGATGTTAGTAAAGAGATAAATATTGCCAGTGCTTCTTTGTCATATTGCCATAGCTGTAACAGCGTATACCACTAAGTTAAGAATGTGTAATTCTAGGTGGCCAAGAGGGTTGGTTCATTGTCAAGAGCACTGTCTGAAAGTTCCTAAAATGTGAGGGATGTGGACTGGATTAGAGGGTGAAGCTTCTTAGTGCAAGCAGTTGTAGTCATGCCAGGCTGGTACATTTCTCTGTCAGTATTAATAAATATCACTCAATTGAGCAATCTCTGTTCATTTTTCTTTTCTCTTGCTTCCTAGCTCAGGGATGCAGGGACCAAATACAGCGGCAGGCTGCCACTTGGCTAACTCGGCATAGGCGAGGGCTGGGACTTTCTTGCTTTGCGTTGCTGAATGAATTGCAGACTGTGTCTCTACACCGAGTTGAGAGGTTGCTGATGTTCTTATCCCTTGTGATGGTCTGCATTGTGTTGGCAGAGTGACTACCTACAGGGAAAGGAGAAAGTAAGGGAATTGTCACCTTCATACCCTTACCTGGGCCCCTGGCTGGCCAGCGTTGGAGCAGTGATGATGGATTCAGAGAGGTCTTTCAGAAAGAACCAATTAGAGTATTCCATGATGAAGGAAGGGAAGTTATGCAAAATCTTTAGGCCACAGTTGGAGTAGTGTCAGGTTCTCGATGATTGAGGAAGGAAAGTTTGCCAGGCTGGGGCAAAAGAGCAGATGAGTAAGACCAAGGGGCAATGGGTCAAGTGACTTTCTGAAGAAAGTTGGCAAGATTAGTCAAATGTTGAAGGTGCGTACCATGAAAGAAGGTGCTGCTGACCATATGCTGCAGCAATTGGTGTTAGTCTGGAACCATTGTACCTCCATTGAATCACAAGTAAAAAGTCTTGTTTGGTCTTTATTACTGTTGAGATTGCACAACAGGTAACATGGTCTTTATAGACCTAAGTCTCATCAGGGGCTGGTTTTAAGATGTGACGCAAAAGAGCATTTTATAACAAATTCTTTCAGCAGACTTGAAAATTTTTTAAGAGGGCTGCAGTGTTGAAAATGTGATGTCCTGTACCCTGTAGATCTTTCTCCTCCTCTTTCTGATTGAGCATTTTCACATCTCAGCCAGGAACTGTTTAATCTTTAATATGGAAAGTTATTTCCTTCCTTGCTTCCTTTACAAACCCCACGGTCTTTAACACCTGCTAGCTGCTGCTTGTACACATATTTGTTATTTTCTTTCTCTCTATCTGTCTGTCCTCATAATTCTTTCCTTCTTTCCTGTCTGCTGTTACATGGCTGGTGGTACTGTGTTTGCGTCCCCTCATTCTTATTTCTCCTGGACAGTTGTAATTAATATTGTCACATCTTCTCCAGACTTAACACCAGAAGCGTTTTGTAACTTGTCAAATTTGCCATGTTCGACAGACTGTCCTTGTTCTGAAGAATTGGAGTAAATTCAACATTTTTGTTGAGGTTTAAATGTCCCAGACTTGCACCTTATGCTTTTGTCATGTGGCTACCCTCATGAACGTGGCCAGGGCTTGATTTGGAATATTTTCCTTCACTGATGTTGAAAATTGATGAACTGCCTCAGGAGCGATAATAAATCATGTCTCTACTTCGTGGGACAGAAATATAAGTGGAAACAACACACCTTCTTTAATAATCAAGCTTTGTCATTTGACATTTCCAGCCATGCCATTCAAAACCTAGGCCACCAAGCACAAAACTAGATTGGCAGCTTCTGCCTTTATAAAAATGCAGAAATAATCTCTCTCCATAGAACCCCTGTGCTGTCCCAGTTTGCATCCTGATTAAATGTCACCTTGTTTGGTAATGCAGGATTTTTATTTTAATCGCCACGTTGTAGAGAGGGCTGATACTCTTGCTGACTGCAACAGCAAATGGTAAAGAAAATCTGTGTTGATGGAAGATGGGTAAGAGAAAAGCAAGGATTGTATTTACATGACAACTTTCACAACCTTGGGACACACGGTGTTGATTTCCAGCCAATTAAATACTTTTAAAATGTAAAAGTGTTGCAGTTAATTTGTGCATAGTAAGTGCCCAGCGAACAGCAAGGTGACAGTGGCCAGAGGATTTTATTTTTAGTGATGTTGGTTGAGGAATAAATGTTGGCCAGGACACTGGAGAGAAGAGCCTTGATCTCCTTTGCAATAGCACCAGGGATCTTTTACATCCACCTGAGAGGGAGGATGGAGCCATGGGACAGTATTCTACCTGAATGGCAGAACCTTCAGCAGTACAGCATTCCTTTTGTACTGCATTGCAGGTCTCAGCCTGAATACTCCTGAGTGGGACCAAATTTCTCTGTCTCAAACGTGAAAGGATCACCCATTGAGCTGTGGCAGTTGGTTGGCCTTGAGCTTTTGCTATCCTGATATGTTCAGTACAGTGAAAATGTGCTAGATGAACAGTGGTTTAATTGTTAATTATTTGATCCAAGCCTACCATCAATTTTTAGACTAGCTGATCCTGGCCCTTTGTCTGAGTGTGCTCCATGAGTCTTTTTTAGGGAGAGTGGGGAATATAATTAGCAAGTGTTCTCATTCCTGATGCCCTCTCAGAGATGTACAGGTGAATGTACTGAACGAGCAAGCGTGATTAAAACTGGAAATGTTCAAAGTACTGAGCAATTCAAGCTGCAGTGAGCACCCCCTTGCTATCCGGTCAGCTGAACTGAGGTGAGGGACTGAAGGCCTATGTAGATAATCTCTCTAAAACATGTCAACAATTCAGTTGTAGTGTGCAACAGTTGGAATCTTTAAAGGACTTTTTTTTTTAATCTTCTTGCTTTGTCACTGGAGCTGCCGTTTTACAGAGGTTACTGTTGTACTTTGAACCAGTCTTGCAGGCATAGTCGACACTTATTTAAGTAGAGGCCACTGCCTAGTTTAGTTAAACGCAGTTTTCAAACGGCCTCCAGCAGAAAAAAAAATTTAGACCAATTAGACGTGTGCAGCAATTTTTCGAGAAACAAAACCATGCCACTCAGCATTGGTGGACAATGGGTTAAATCCAGCTTTCTGTGTGTTTGTCAGAAGGAAAGAATACTGTGGTATGTCTGGTGCCAGGTAGAAGAGAAGTGGATCACTTTTTTTTGTCTTTCTCTTTCTTTTTTTAAAGGTGTATTGGAGTGGGTTTTATGAGCTTGTAAAGATCAGAACAGTGGCCGCTCAGCTTCCTGTGCAGGAAGTTTCTTTTTCTCTCTTTCTTTGTACAGTGTTAGCTCGGAGCTTGGCTGGGAGCCAATTTACCTCCACTAAACTGAGGAGCCAGTTCGTGCACTGATTGAGAACTGGGAGGGGGAGGAGGAGGAGGGGGGTGGGGGTGGGGGTGGGGAGCCGCTTTTGGTGAACACACAATTCCAAGGGCAGAAGCGTTCCTCGCAAACCCTTTATCTGTTTGTTACTGATTAATGCGGCTGCTTGTTCGACGTGTGCTTTGTCCTCAGCCTTCAGGTTTCTGCCGTGCAAGGCTTTCTTTGTTGTGTACGGTTACATTGAGCAGAAGTACAGAGACAAGAACATTCTTTTGCTCTTCCAGTTTATAGAGTCTGTGCTGGAGGAACAGATGCCAATGCAGAGGAGTTACTACAACAGGCTTCAGAGTCAGTCAGACCTGTTCTGCACAATAGCAAAAGACCCACGGCTTCTGTACCTCCAACTCAATGAGGTGTTCGAAACTGAAGGAGGGAGGCAGTAAACAGAAGTGAAATGCTTTAAAATTTGGACAGAACAATTTAGAATTCAATTTTAAAACGATAATGTGTTGTACTTTGGAAATTGGCTGGGCTTAGGATGATTACAGACACTCCCCTGGCTCTTGGAGGCCGCACAGAAATGATGGGCCAAATGGCTGCCAAATGTGTTCATCATTGTATGATAATGTGAGGAATGAAATGGAGATTAATAGATTACTTATTGTTACTTTGTGCTGGTCTTGTCATTTCCACCGTTTATTTCCAAATTGGTAAATGATGGCAGTCATGGCGAAGTGGGGAGGTTGTGTGGTCTGGCAGTATGGAGATCTGTTGAGGCATATACTACCAGGTAGCGGTGGATTGTAGTGTGATTTTGACAAGCTGTTAAAGGAGCAGTGCTGCAGTAAATACACCTGTCTCACTTGGAGAAACATCAGATGGTGGGTTGCCCTTGCACCACCTGAGGGCCAGCCAACAGCTGCTTAAAGGACAGGAGCTTTGGCAGAGGCAGTCCACCTGATTTGCAGTGGGAGACTTACTCTAGGAAGAAATGCAGCAATGATGACCATAAAAATACATTTAGCCAGGAAATGTTTTAAAGTATTAGCTAAAGCTTTTGTATTTTAATGTGGGTAGTGGCTGTTTCTGGGTTAAGCCCAGCAGTGCTTTAGGAAGGGGGATTTGAAATCTTCATTCTAAGTGGTAAGGAAACCATGGTGAAGTTGATTAGCTGTGCACTTGATCCTTGTGTCATCTGACAGATGACATTTTCTTTTCCCCATTTGCCACTGCAGGCTGGAGATTTATTAAAGAAGGGGCTTCAAGATAATTAACCCTTGCTTTTGAGGCTCAGGGATTATTTGAAAACTTTGATGGATTTTTTTGTTTAGGTAAGGGTTTTAAGGTTGCAGAATAAAGGCAGGCTGTAGGGGTTAAGATAGAAATATGCCATGATCTACGTAATGGGATAGCAGAACAAGCTGGAGGGGGCGAATAGCCTGCTCCTTTACTATATTACAAGGATCTGCTAGGTCAGAGATGCATATACAATACCATAGCATGATTCTGCCCATGTGCTTCTGGCTAGTAAGACCCACAGTAGTGAAGTTGCCTGCAACCTCTGCCAATACATTCCAGCATCTTTTACAATTGGTCCATTAAGTTCTGTTATTTTGTTTTGAATGAAAAGCAAATTTTTCCATCATCATTTCTACTTAATCTTCTTCTGAAACAGGGTGCGATTTATTTAGCAGGTTAAACAGCATAAGGACAGTGTTTGGTGATTGTTAACTCTCTTGGTTGACAATTTGTGAGCATCAATTACTTGGTATAACATAACTAAAATAGGCTGAAACAGCTGAGAGAGCTTAGACAATTGGCTTCAATTTCTCTTGGATCAAGAAGAGGAGGAGGGTGTCCAGATTCTTAATCCTGAGCACAATCTGGGGAATTCAAGTTGGAATTTGCACCAGGCCAGGACAGAACGGAGCATTCTAAACTCAACTATCCAGGTTGGTACTTGGGGCAAGGTGCCGGAATGGAACCAGTACGCAAGACACATTGCCACTGCTGTCTTACACTTTAGATCGAGTATAGAGATGAGTGATACCTGTTACATTTTATTTTACTACCACTGTTCAGTAAGAGTGGCATTTCCTCAACTTCTTGCTGCACTCACCTGTGTTAGCTCAGAACTTCCATTTGTAGATGTCATTCTGGCTAAGGTTCAGACCATACCCGTGTACTGTGTGCTTTTCTTTCTGATCGAGTGAATTGATGATATGGTTTTAAAATCCATGCACATGCATATTTAATCAGCAGATTGATGTTCCTGCTTCTTCCCTTGGCAAATGTGATTTTGTGAATTGGAGATAAGTGTGGTCAGTTTCACACCTCGCTCATCATTATCTACTCAGGTTGAGTAGGTTCAGCACTGAGTTTTCCTAAAATCTCTTTTTAGAAAAAATACGGCACTTTTTGCTTAAAGAGTGCATTAGGTTTGACAGGTTGTCCACTAACCGCTGAACTTTGTGGGATTACTTTCCTATTCCCAAATCTCTTACATCCTGATTGAGTGCAAAGTGGAACAACCAGTGCACCTTTCAAATTTGTGGATGAGTTCAAGAACCATATCACCAGTTTGGATGAATCGTTTTGGATTTGCTCAGGCTGCGCCTGGTGTGGAGCCCTCTTCCCTTTAATTGGGAAGAAGGTTTATTCTACTAGCAATTGTGGAAATCTCTTTAATTACTTAGCTGATCACTGCAGGGAAGGTGGATATAGTAGCCAATATACTGCACAATACAATACAGTACAGCACAAGAATCGGTCCTCTAGCTCAACAAACCTGCGCCACTTCTTAGTCCTTATTTAGACCAGCTACTTACTGCTCATGTGCGGTATCTATCTCTGTTGTGTCACGTTCATGCGTCTTATCAAGATATGCCTTAAACGGTGCTAAATTGCCTGCCTCCACCACCTGCACTGGCGGTGCGTTCCAGGCACCCACTACCCTCTGTGTGAAAAATTTTGCCCGCACTTCTCCCCTAAACTGTCCGCCCTCACCTTGAACCTGTACCCTCTTGTAGTTGACCTTTCCATCCTGGGAAAAAGCCTCTGACTATCCACCCTATATCTGCCTTTCATAATTTTGTACACTTCTATCGAGTCGCCCCTCAGCCTCCATCTTACCATTGAAAACATTCCAAGTTTATCCAACCGCTCCTCATAAGTAAAACCCTCCAAACTGGGCAAGATTCTGGTAAACCTTCTATGCAGCCTCTCCAAAGAATCCATGTCCATTGCCTCTGCACTAGCTTTCTGAATGAGCAGTTCATTTAGTTCAACTGCTTCTGCATGAAGAGTTGTTTTCTCGTATCACTGTTGCTTCTTTGGCCAATTTGTTTAAATCTGTGCCTTTTGATTCTTGATTCTTGATTCTTCTACTAATGAGAATAGTTTATTTCTCCCCAGACCCTTCATGATTTTCAATTTTCTATCAAATCTCCTCTCAGCCTTCTGCAAAGAAATGTTCTTCAACTTATGAAACACTAACCAAATGGAGGGGATGGTATGGGGATTAGAGTGCTATAAGTTCTTCTTTTGTTTATACTTTAGTTGATCGGCTATGCGCTTTCTACAAATTATTTATCTCCTTCTGAAAGAGTCTCTGTTTACTACCTGTTGTTTTCTCTTTGAATATGCCTCATTTTCTTGTTCTCTCCATTCACTATTTCTATTTTGTTCTCGCGCTTTCTCGCGGCTGTCCTTGTCTTTGATGTCTGTCTGTTTTCATCACTCCTCTTCTCTTCTGTCTTTTGCCAATTGCCTTTCTTCGTTTTGGTTTTGGTTTTCTTTTGTATAAATATTTCTGTATGTCATCTGTCACTGAGATTTGGAAGCGGAGGCAGACTTCCAAATCTCTGCTCCCTTTATGGATTGTTTTCTCCGGCTGTCCATATGCCTCTTGCATTCTTCTTTACCTTACAAGTGATGTGGTGGGCCATAACCTATGATGGGAAAGAACTTAGAGCTGCAGTCAGGCTAGGAAGGGCTGCAAGTGCCAGGGTTTAGTGAGAATGGGGAGACGAGAACATTGGTGAGGCCTTTGGGGAAGCTGAGCACTGAGCTGTCACAAGATGATCATGTTTGGAGTGATGGCTCAGATTTTTGTCAATATCAGTGATTATGTAATGTGATGAGCTATTCAATCGTCAAGATATCGAGGACGAAATTGGCTTTAATTCTTTCAGTACCAAGTCAACTAAGTATGGCAGTGCTACCAATATAAATACCAAAGAGATGGATAAATTCGAAAGTAATGCACAACAAATACGTATGAATTGAATGATACGATAAAGATGAATGATTCCAATACTGTAAGCGTGAGTGGTTGGGAAAGAGAATGAGGCCAGTAGCCAGTGCAAAACATAGTTCATGTGGCTGAATAAAGGGCATGATCTGATTTATTGCTCACCTTTTTATGTGGTTTACTATAGGATATGCATATATGGTGAATTAAAATTGATTTTGAATCGAGTAAGTATTTCTTGATGTTTTGCAACTGGTGAGTGGCAGGTAAACAAACCCAATTGTATGGAAGAGAGCTAACCTGTATCAGTTGCAGTATATCATGTGTGCCACTAGGGGCTGTGGACTAACCCACCCCCTCCAAAGACATAGCGCGCTCTCTCTCACAGACACAGACACCGAAACACCCCTATATACATGAGATTAAACTAAGGGCAAGGGAGGATAGATAGCTGTACCTTATTTTTGTCATGATGCCTTCATACACAAGGATCACATTGGGGGTCAGTGTAACGTGGTTCTACCCTTGACCGTTTTCTCATTGAAGGCAGATTGTTTGTCAAACAGACTGTCCTTACTGCTGCAGGATGCACCTTGATTCAAATTATATTAAACTGTGACCCTAATTGTAAAAATGCTGATTTTTGCTAAAACAAAATCTGTTGGACACTTGCGTGCCAGTGGACTCATTCTGTCAACTTACAGGACGTTTAATTAACATTTGTAAAAGAATGGACAAAAGTTCTTTTACTGTCCGTGAAGAGGCTGTGAGTTCAGCAGAACCTAGAGGGATTTGAGATTTTGGTTGTAGCTGCTTTTGGTCAAAGAGTTTGTGCTACATTCATGGTTTCTTTTTGACTGACTCATGTTATGTTGATTGTCTTTTAGTTAAATGAGGAAATTTGGTGATGAGTATAAGGGAAACTTGCATCAATTTGATCAAAAGCCAGGGCCAAAACGCATTTTTTTAAATAAACAATTTGTGCAAATAAATAGGAATATAATTTGTAATAGCATTTCTGTTGCATAACCAATTTTCGGGCATAGGACAGGTGCATTGCATTTTAAGGAGATAGTAGGAACTGCCGATGCTGGAGAATCTGAGATAACAAGGTGTAGAGCTGGATGAACACAGCAGGCTGAGCTGATGCATCAGAGGAGGGGTCTCAACCCGAAACGTCAGCTTTCCTGCTCCTGTGATGCTGCTTGGCCTGCTGTGTTCATCCAGCTGTACACCTTGTTATCATAGCATCTTAAGGTCAGGTTGTATCATACCACCTGAAAAAGCCTGGGTTGGTGTGCGTGTTGTCCTTTTTGAAAACGGATTCTTGGGTGCGCGCATTCAGCTTTTTATGCTGTGGGAGCTACCTCTCTCATTGCAACCTTGGCAGAAGCTTCCCCATGGCCCAGTTTGTTAAACAGGATCCTTTTGTTTCATATAAAATAAATGTTAAAGGACTAACCTGGCATGAATTGAAACTTGAGAAAGTGCTCCCTTTAAAGTGGCCACTACCATAAGTGGGTGTACAGGTGGCGTTGTCTTGTCAGAACGCATGTCTTACTGGGTGATCAAGGAATCATAGAATCCCTACAGTGTGGAAGCAGGCCATTCAGCCCATCAAGTCTACACTACTGCTCTGAACAGCATCTTACCCAGTCCCCTACCATATCCCTGTAACCCTGCATATCCCATGGCTAATCCACCTAACCTGCACATCTTTGGACTGTGGGAGGAAGCCAGAGCTCCTGGACACAGGGAGAATGTGCAGACTCCACACAGATAGTCACCCAACGCTGGAATCAAACCTTGGTCCTTGGTACTGAGAGGCAGCAGTGCTAACCACTAAGCCACCATGCTTGACCAACCATTTCAAAATCGGTATAGCTTTTCTAGCAGGAATCTCATTTTTGTTTTATTTCGGGTGAAGCATTTAACCTGATATTTTCTGACTATTGTAACAGTCAGAAAAGCACATGTTCGAGCATTGGGTTTGGTGTGACTGTTGTTGGTGCTAGAATGTTGGATCGTAAGGTCTCTTGTCGCAGAGTGGTAGTTTCCCTCTGGCTCCTGGTTCGAGTTCCACCTGCTCCATAACATGTCTGAATAGGTTGAATAGGAAATATTCGGCTGATGGAGGTTAGCACTGATGCAGCCAGCTTCCTGGGGGCAAGTAGAATAGTACCATTGGTCGATGTCAGTTGGTACTGTGGTGAAGTTAAATCAAATCAGAAGTGCACCTAATGGATTTGATTTCGCATACGAGATGTCCCAGTGCAGCTATTATAGAAAACTGTCAAAAAAAATAAAATTACCCTTGGCAGGAGCAGCCTGAAATTTATTGCGGAGCTAGTTGCTCTCTGGTCAGCGGCGTTCTTGCTGACAGGTCTTAGTGGGAAAAAAAAAAGTCTGGCTCTCTCCTCTTTTCCTTCAGAGCAAATGTCTCTTTGTGCAGATGTATAAAATGCTGACTGATGGACAATAGCGCTCTGTGTGACTCTTAATAATAACAGTCCGGTCTACTGTGTGTTTACTGGCCCTGTTTCCCCAGCAAGCGTGTCACATTGATCTTGCTGCACCCATTCCACAAATGTGTAATACCCAGGGTGACTGTACTTCCTTTTTTGTTTCTGTCTGTGTGTCTGTCTCAGGCAATGTTGTAATAATAACTTGCAACTTTGGCAGAGTACCAAAGCTTGGGTTCGTAGAATGTTGACCAGCAGCCTACAGTTCTCAACAACCAGACCAAACCAATTTTAAATGCCTATAAAGGTTGTATGCTGGAAAGCCCACTGAATATCAGCTCAAAGTACAGAATATCACACTAAATGAATTAAGAAAAATACTACCTTAGTATATAAGATGACACACTATAGGATAGGGCTTGTATTACAGGTGACCAGAGAATCCAATAGATAAATACTGATCTAATATGCAAGACAGCACTAAATGGAAATGTGAAAATATAGCCTTGATGTACAAGGGGCACACACGGTAAATTGATAAGTAAATCGCTCTTCAATGTGTAGAATATTCCTGGGTAAAAACACCATCTTGATGAACAAGGCAGGAGTGGATAGATTAGGTAAAACACATTCTTAATATTCAGGCAGGAGGGAATAGAATGACTGAAACACCAAATTAACATTCAGGGCATGGGAGAATAAAATGGGTAAAACACTGCTTTAATATTCAGGGCAAGAGGGGATGGAATGGGTAAAATGTTCTCAGATGTTCAGGGCTGATGAAGGTAAGTTCTAACATTGTTAGTCTGGCTCCTTTGAAATTATTTTCCTCCTCAGTTTATTTTGCTTCTGTTAGAAATTATATTGTAAAGTTTTTACTCTTTTCTTTTTTGGCAAAAGGCTGCAGATTTACATACTGCAATTACAGAGAATATTGAGCTGAACATACTGATTTTAAGGCTGTCATATCTGGGTATTAGCCATTATTACGTATAGGTTTTGTTGTGTCATCTATTGCACACGCTGCTGGGAATGTGAGGAGAGCCTTTGCAGACTTCAAGCTCTGTTAACAGTATTACGCTGAAATGCTGCAGAAACATTGCTAGTATGTTTTTGGAGAATTCCTTGGAATGATAAGAAAATATCAAGGAAGTTAGAATTCATCATCAGAACGAAGTCTGAAATTGTTCTTATACTGTTACAGCTGGACAGAAAATTACTTTGATGGAAAAGCCAGATATTTGAAAAAAATTTACTGTAACTGGCGTTTGGAGAATATATAGAATTTAAAAAAAAACACAAATTATTAGTCACTAAAGCAAAACACAGAGGTGGTTCTAAACTTGATAGGAATGTCCAAAAGCCTGCAAAATACTCATTCTTACAGTAGGAGTGCAACTGGGGACTGCATAGGGTTAAGTAAACTGACAGCCAGCTTTCTGCAGTACAAGATGATTTGTCGTGATTAGTTCAATTGCAGTAGGAGAAAGCGACTGCTGAAAGTACTTTGTAGCATCCTTAATTACGACATTTTTTTTGAAGACATGCATCTGAATGAGGAAGGAGCTATTGTTTGGTGGTTGCTGTGCACCGACTTCAGAGTATTCTCCTGGGCCCCATTTATTACAATCTAACAAGATACCATCTACTTTTGAAAATCTGTAAATATACTTCGGGATAAGACAGCTGTATTCATAATTCATAGATACTAAAGAGGAAAAATGCTGTGTTTGATTTTGTGCAGATAGTACAGGGAGATGAAGGGGTAGGGGAGGATGAGGAGGATGTTTAACAAAGTGCTTTTTTATGCATGAGTCTTCAAAAGGCTTCCATCTAAAAGTGTAGACCGTAAGTGAAGATTTCCTCTGTGCGCTAGCTGCTGTGGGATTGTATACTCGTTCCTTCATAAATTTAGCTGCGATATTGTTCGACCTGGTACAGAGGAAGTCATCCTGTTTGAATTTTTGTATAAATGCAGCTAATTGTTTCTTGTACCTTCCTGTGTCCGATTTATTTACTGTGCGTAGAAAATTATTTTTCATTTGCCAGCCCATGTTTTCCTTGATTAAGTCATGTTTATTTATTAAATTAATACATTTAAAAAATTTACCTTGTGTCTTCTTGACTGACATACAGATGAGAGGCTGTGGGTCAGGACCACAAATCAGTTAAATCGATACCTGTTTGCAGCCCTGTTGGTTAAAATGAAACGGCAGCATGGTGAAGAACCTTTTATCTTTACTACTTTTTAAACTCTACTGGCTGTGAAGGTACTATGGGTTTAAAGGCACAAGAACTAGCTCCAAGAATGGGATTGGAATGCATCTAATCACATATCTAAATTTCTAATTGGGGACATTACCCTTTGGGATGAATACAATTTATTCCTGACCCCTTTTTAAACTAAAAAAATTGAATGCTTCGGTTTTCTTGGGTCAGAAGCCCATGATTTTAACCATTTGGTGCAATGGTATCATGAACCAAAAAAAGAATTTTGGTGATTTTGAGCTGCAATACATTCTGAATTCATCTAATGAGATAATTATAAATGGGTGAAGTTGACTTGCCATCATTTCCCTTTACTTGGGGAATGGAAGTTGCTTCTTGAGATGTTACCTTTGACAACGAAGCCTGTTTTACAAGGCTGAAGTGTGTTAGAAGGCATGGTGCAGAATTGCTTTTATTTCGTTGATAGTTTTGAAATGCAATCTCGACAGGTTAACATAAAGGGTTTCTGTGCAGTGTATGAAACTGCTGGGCAGTAGCAGAGCTCTGCTGACATAATATCAATTGAATCTTATTTGTATTAGTGTCAGTGGAAGAATGATTTTGTTTCTTTGTGTTCCCCAGGAAGCCTTTGTCGGGTAGGGGATTGGTTAGTCTTTTCCATGGGCCAGCTGACCTTTATTTTTAACTAGTGTTGATTTTTGATCCCCAGTTGAGAATATGGAGTTTAGGGTTGAATGAAATGCTGTTTTAAGAAATTTACAAATTGGTCAGCAGGTTCAAGCAGAGTTTGATGACCTAGTTTTAAAACAAGTTTGGACCATAACTCTCAGCACGTTTGAGCACCTGCAATTTTATCTGATTCTGTTATCAGACATATAAAGATCCATGTTCTTTTATTTCCTTTGATGCATCTTTGTACCCAAGCAAGCATTACATAGACCTTGCCACTTGTGGCAGGAATTGTGCTCTTTCTGAAAGATAAACTGACTCTTAATTCACTTGTGAAAAAGCTCATGACACTTCACCAAGTCTGCACAGGAGTGAAATGACCGATGCAGTTATACCGAGCATTTGATATTTGTGTACGTGTATGCAGATCTTCATTCCTCAATCTGTTTAAATGCATTAATACACACACATGTTACAAATTAATCTGTAGGTTTACACTCCCAGAGGAGTGATGTAGGTGAGAGTTTGGAAGACCAGTGGCCAAATACCCAAAGTCTGTAAAGCTGGCTGCATTTGATGAACATTTGATCATTTTTTTTCTCTGCTCTGCAAGGTTATAAATCTGCCAGGTTTCATTTATTACTATGAGGATTTAAGCTTATTGTTGTGAGGGTGGCCCACTGATGGAATGTTATTTCATCCTTCAGTTCCTTGCTCCATTCTATTGCCCTGTGCACTTGTATGGTATGATCTGCCTGTACTGCACGCAAAACGAAACTTTTCACTGTACCTAAGTACATGTGACAATGATAAATAAAATCAAACTGTGGGATACTGACACTACAATTCTTGGTCACTGTAGGAATATTTTGATGCTTGTGATGTGTGCTGGTCAATCCTGCTGTTAGTCCTTTTGTACTGAAGGTTGCTTGTATGCAAGTCCAACTTTCTAGCCAGATAGTTCCAGAACTGTGGGGGAGGCTCTGTTCTGCTCCTTGGGCATTTTTGGCTCTCACTCCCTGGGTTGCTGAGCTGCTGGTGGAAAGATCCATCCTTGCTCTGCACTTCCCAACAACAAGGGTGAAACAAGCAATTGCTACATGAAACCACAGCGATCTATCACATAGGGCGTGGAAGTAGGGAGCAGGTCACAGCTACCGGGGACAGGAGGGTGCTGGGGGTGGTGGAATTGTATGTAGGTAAAGAGCCTGGGCACCAGGGGTGGAAAACAGAGCTCAGATACAGGATGCTGGATGATGTTAGGCAGACTTAAAAAATGATTGTGGTGAAATAGGTTTTGTCTGTAGAAAGTATGCAGTTAGATGTTTGTTTGCTAATAGTTTTAGAAATTCAGAAGGGATGCAGATTCTACAAAGTTGAACTTTACTGTATTGTTTTTAGAATAGTCTTTTTTGTTTTTTAATTTAATTTGTTTGGATCCTTTGTTATTTCCTTTTCTCTAATCAGCACAAGATAATATCCAGCATTGTGTTAACTGACTCACTCACATATCTACTTAGGCAAAAGATTTTACGTCTGGGTTTCCTTGTTCTTTCAGCTTTCCCAGGTACTGGAAAAACATTCCACTTGTTTTTTCTTGTTGGTTGTCTTTAAAAGCTCTGGTTTGCAGGCTTTTGTGTGAAAGTTGAAGCAAATAGGCTGTTGGGCCTTCCTTGTTCATAGTTATCATGTAAACTTGCATGGAATTTCAAAGCATGTAAAGCACAGAAACATACCATGTGTTCAAACCGCTGCACTCCTCAGTCTAACCCGAACAGCATAATATTTTGCCAAGTTCTTTATCTATATTATTTAAGTGGCTGCCTATTAACGTTCTTGTAACGAAATACTTTATCAGTCTAAACTGTTCTCCATCGATTGGTATGTATGTATGAACTTTAGATCAGACATGAGCTGGATTTGCTTGTTATGTTGGTGCTTACTTAAACGAGGTTAGGTTTTCTGAAGAAGGGTCTAGGCCTGAAATGTCAGCTTTCCTGCTCCTCCGATGCTGCTTGACCTGCTTTGTTCATCCAGCTCTACACCTTGTTATCTTAGGTTTTTAACTAAACGTGTTACTGTGCTTTAGCATTCAATCAGATATAACGATGAAAACTGTATAAATGACCAAAGATTGAAGGGGCTGAGAGTGAGGCAGAGGGGCTTAACAGAAAGTAAAGGCCATGGTTACACGAGCAGTCTAAAATTATTTCAGTTCTGTCAGTCTGAATGTTATAGACATCAGTGCACTGGTGTACAAATTGAGATTGTGTGATCCATTTACTGCATCACTGTCACTATCCACTGTTGTAACTCAACTGTGGTATTCTTCACCTCCCTCAGGTTTACTTGGGACTGCATTGAAGGCTGCAATTAAACTGACTTGGATTTTCAGCTCACTCTCTGTTATCTCTCCCTTGTGTATAGCTGGGACTGATAAAAGCTGTGGTGTCTTATCATAGTGGCTAAGGTGTTTGATCAATTGAAAGGAGGAATCAAGTTGAATTTGAGAGAGTTTTGATTCTGGTTAGAATCTTGATTTTAAAAAAGCAATTTTGAGGAGGCTGAAAATCTGAAATTAAAAATTAAAAGTGCTGCCAATTCACATCAGGTTAGTCAGCTTTTGAGAGTTAAGAAGCCAGTTAACACAGAGGTGGAATATCCTTGAGTCTGAATGTGGTTTTTTTCTTGGAGACTTTCGATCATAAAGCAATTCAGAATTGGATCTATGATGACATCAGTACCTTGGCAACCATTGCTGAACTGATTATGAATTCATTAACATCAGGTCTCCCTTACCACAGACGGGAATGTCGATCAGCTCTCACTTGCTCTGAACTCCGAGATTTGGGACTGACTGGGAGCTAGTCGCTCCAAACGCCAAACTGAATTTTCAGAGTGATTTTGACCCCAGTTTGAGTTTGAGCTCGCGTTCACATTCATAGCACCTCTTTCGTATGGCATCAGCTCTTCTTATCCCATAACCTGTTGCAGCCCTCAATCCCTTGAGATCTCTGCGTGACTTTTGTGCATCCTTGATTTTATTTGAATTGTTCCTCCACTGCTGTCCATGTTATGCAGGTTGCGAGCTCTGGAATTTCCTCATCAAACCTACCTCTCTTTCATCCTCTTAAGACACACTTTCAAACCTGTCTTGTGGGTATCTTACACTCCAGCTTCTGTGACTTGGTGTCAATTTTGTTTGACTTTTCTGAGAATTGGCTTTGGAATACTTTCAAAAGGTGCTATAAAAATTGGTGGTGTTATTGTTGTCATGGTATGAATAGAATAAAAATCACAGCACCTGTTTCATTCAGAGCTGTAAATAGAGGAGCCTCTGCAGCATTTCCTTGATCCAAATTTTTACAAATTAGTCTGTGGTTTTATATCGAGAAAGTTATTAGAATATTATACAGACTTATGTATCCTTTTTGTTAAGGATTACAAATGTTGCAGATTATGCATCCAATAACAAATGAACATGAGGCAAATGTCTGCTTCTTGGATTCTGTGATATATGATGCCCCTTCAAGCTATGAAGTGCTTTTGGGTAATTGTTTAAAAAGGATGTATCCAGGAAACAAATGTGACAGAGAACAGGGTGGGGAATTAAGAATTAGAAGTGGGGACAAGGATAGATGGACTAATGAGTTATCCAAAGCAGATTGCGTAATATAACTGTATATTTGGAAAGTATTTTTTTAATCCAAAGCAGATTGTGTAGTGCAACTGGATATTTGGAAAATTTTTTTATTCTCATTTTTACCCTGTGTTTGGAATCTTAGCAACATATCATTTAATTTTTTTGGATAATGAGATTAAAAGTCGACTTCATGGCTACATGAGATGACCCTAAATCTTCCAGGTTCAGAATGACTCTCCGGTCCTATGCAGGAGCGTGGCAGTTTTGTGTTGGATGAAACCCAGTACTCATAAGAGCAATACCCCACTCAGGCAATTATGTTCAATTGCCATGCTGCAGTAGTAGAAGTTGAATGTTGGGTATGTGGGGATGGGGTTGCAGGCATTGGAACAAAAACTCTTCTATGTGGTACTATATATTCAGATGGGACTTTAAATTGAGGGCCTGTCTGTCTGTTCAGGATGATGCAAAAGGTCCTATGGGTGTGCTTTCAATGAACGGAGGAATTATCCCTGATACTGTGGCCGGTATTTATGCCTCATCCAAAGCCTAAAGAGAGATTATCTGGTAATTATTCTGTTGCAGGATCTAGCTATGTGCACATTGGCTGCCATTTTGACAGCAATGACTGCTTACAGTAGTTAGTGGTGAACTGCTTTGAGATGCCTGCAACCATGACGGATAATATACAAATGCAGGTTTTTGAGACTTAGATCTTACTTGCTTCTCCTTTTATGTTCTGTAGGATGTTTATGTAAAGGACAGGGTCATGGAGGGGGAAATGAGAGCAAGATTTCCCTCCCCTCCAGAAAAAGAGCAGAAGAAGGTTTGTCATGTTTGGACAGTAGACCGTTCAGTAGTGCACAGTTCTGATAAACGGTCTTGTTCTCTGTATAGACCTGACTCGTACCTCCAGCATTTTCTGTTCTAATTAGTGATTCCCACCTTTAGCAGTCTTCTCTCTTTCGTTTTCTCTCATGAATCACACTTCTGGATTTTCACACCTTCCTACTTGAGAAGATTCTTGCTCACGTCACAAGATGACCTGGAAGAGAGTGAGCCCGTTTTCAGGTAAAATTACAAGTATAAAACCAAGTGTTACATTCTGTCACTGTGCTTTGGTACAGTCATGGTTTGGAAATAAATAGAGATTAACCCATGTTAGTGCCATGGTTTTTGCTATTGCTGCCACAGAGTGCTTCTGGTAATTACTTTTATTCCCACTTCTAACTTGTCAAAAATTCATCTCAAATCAAAAGTTTAACCTTTTTAAAATTTAGTGATTTTGATTGCTCACCACTGTTTAACAAAATAGAAAGATTACATTTTTGGCACCGTTCAAAATCTTAGGCCTTCCTACAGCTCTTTACAGACATTGAGGTACTTTTGAAGTATCATCACTATTGGACTGTACAAAATATGGTAGCTAAGTCAAATACAGCACGTTCTATTACCCATTTAGGCTCCAGCACTGCCTGAGATATTCACTGTCCAGTTTCATTCTGATTTTCAAGCAGGCTTAATGTTGAAAGCTGAGTGGAGTGTCTGGGGGCTTGTCTTTAATTCCCACTGACACCCCCCCACCCCCGCCCTTCCCCAATCAATCTCATCAGGATTGAGTGTGGCAATATTTATTTGAGTTGCTTAGTTTCTCTCTTATATTGCATTTTATGGCTGAAAACATCATAAGATTGTGCACAACAGACTGAGCTTGAAGTTCCTGTCTTGGAATGTCTCAGGTTTACTATTGCTAGTGCCGCATAGATCTTCTGCCAGATTCATTGTGACCTCGCGTATGCTTTTCTTCAAAACTGCTACATTTTGTTTTCTTTAGAAGTACACATCTATCAGAGCCCCTCAAAGACTAGGTCTAGAAAACCTCTTAAGTTCTTGTTACAAACATCAGTCAAGGGTCTTGTTGCTTGTAACTACCGAAGGTGGCGATTTCTCAATGCTGGCTCTCATTTCAAGTCCCAGCTAAATTCTGACCGGCATATAGCTGTGCACTGGTGCAGAGAGAGTGAGCTGACTCAATTCGCCTCTGAGTCTGACATGGCTCCGTACTGCTTCAGCTGGATTTGCATGTTTAATATAAAAACAAACGCTGAGCGACTCTTAATGAAAACACAGTGGCAGTTTTTTTTAAGAAAATGAACAAAGTGGTTTGGCATGCTGAAGAGAAAAGAAGCAGTTGCAAGAAATATTAAATAAATGATAAGCCCATGTTTTGATGGTGTGCTGAAGTGAAGCATTAGAAATGCTATACTGGATGAGGACACTGTCAGTAAACCTGCGCCATATTGCTTCCCTGAGGTGTTATCACTGAGGCCATTTTAAAGTTGGATGCGACTTGCTTTTATACAGTACTTGGAATATTAAGCAAATTGTACGGATGTTCTTGCAGTTTAATTATGGATGGAGCAGAAGCAGTTTGAGGAAAAACAGCAGCCCCCACTTCCAACCCTGACCAACCACTGAGATAGGGATTAATAAGCAATTGCTTTCTCTTTTAAAATTCTGCCTCTTCTGCCGATTATAATTGAAACATTGAGAAGAGACGTGCAGTGCTTCATGCAAAGCATTTGGGGTTGGTTTAGTTCACTTGGCTGGATAGTTGGTTTGCAAAGCATTGTGATGCCAACAGTAGGTTCAATCCCGTGAGGTTACCATGAAGGACTCCCCTTCTTAACCTCTCCCCTTGCCTGAGGTGTGGTGGCTCCCAGGTTAAATCACCACAAGTTGCCTTTCTCTAATGAGAAAGTAACCCTGTTGACTGGTAAAACTATGGCAACTTGACTCATTGAAAAGTGGCATGATGTCTACGCGATAGGCTGTGTTCTTCCTCCGCCTTTCTTTGGGGTGTCCTGATGAAGTAATCCCAACATGATACACTTGCCTTGGGCATGTGTAAGGAATCTTTGCTTATTCTGCAGGTTTGGTTCTTTTGCAAACAAATGTGGTTCTCTTGCCATGCCGATTCCAAAGGCTGCTGAACTAGTAACTGCTAGACCCTGCTTCAAAGTGCATAAAGTAGGAGAGGACTAATAGTATGATTCTTGAGTTAGGAGATAGCAAGAACTGCAGATGCTGGAGTTAGAGACAACACAGTGTGGAGCTGGAGGAACACAGCAGGCCAAGCAGCATCAGAGGAGCAGGACAGCACATTTCTGAAGAAGGGTCCTGACCCGAAACGTCAACTTTCCTGCTCCTCTGATGCTGCCTTGCCTGCTGTGTTCCTCCAGCTCCACGCTGTGATGATTCTTGAATTAGCTGCCAGAACCTGCCCAAGGGGTCCCTTTGCTCTTATCTTTTTAAAATCAGCCTCACCCACATAGCCTAGCATATCTAGGCAGCTAATTGGTATTCCATATTATATGTATAATCAAGGAATAGGAACTCTTTCCTGGTGGGGACAATGCAGGGGCAATCTTCACACACCCTGACTTCCTGGCACAGTTCGCTGACACAAGAATTGTATGATCCAGCAGTGTGCAGCTGATCCTGGTTTAAACTTGAGGTATTCCTGTAGTTCAGACAGTGACACCCATGTACAGGCTGCTCATGTTTATGTTGTTAAAACCAGCTCCTTACCGCGATGGCACAATCGTGGATCTACAAACACAGCTGTCTCCCGTGATCCAAGCTCCAGAAATTGCTAAATGCTGTAACAGTAAGAGCTGCTGCAGATATTATTAGTGGACTGTTGTGCCTCCATTTGTCCAGGGTCCTTACTGTCTGCTCTGCAAAAGCCCAAACACATCTGCTAGTATGAGCTTTTCCTGCAAGATCTTGTTCCATTTTTTGGGGAGGTGATGGCCTAGCGGTATTATTGCTAGACTGTTTAATCCAAAGATCCAGGTAATGTTCTGGGGACCTGGGTTCGAATCTCACCACGGCAGATGGAATTTGAATTCAATAAAAATATTTGGAACTAAGAGCCTAATGATGACCGTGAATCCATTGTTGATTGTCAGGAAAAAACCCATCTGGTTCACTAATGTCCTTTAGGGAAGGAAACTGCCATCCTTACCTGGTCTGGCTTACATGTGACTCCAGACCCACAGCAATGTGGTTGACTCTGAGCTGTCCTCTGGGCAATTAGGGATGGGCAATAAATGCTGCAGGGTCATCCCGCTAATGAAGTTTTAAAAAATCTGTTGGAACTGCAGTTCTGGAATTTGGATAGAATGGACAGCAAAGCCATTAGAAATTCTCATTGTTGAAATTAGTGCAGGGAGAAACCCTATGGCCTCACATCTGAATTTTTGGTTTGTGCTCCCGGGAGGAATTTCCTTGTAAGGAGAATAGGTAATGAACATAGCTCCCTCTCTAATGTGACTGTTTCACTGGGCAGGAAAAGGGTTAATTCAGAACATGCCTGGCTGTATTTATATTTAATTTCATTATTTCAAGCCGATAACATATTTAAATAACTGTGTAAATGCTTTGGGCCATTCTGAGGTTGTGAAAGGTGCCACTTGACTTCCCTCGTTCCTTACTTCATTCATTGTATCCTTCCTGCATTCTGTCCTTCCTTTGTTTCCCTCCCTTCCTTCCCTTCTCCTTTTAATCCAAAAAAAGTCCTCAGCTGCATTATTTTTGCACTGAAATTGCGTTTGTTTGTATTTGTATGTGGGATGTGTTGCATGTGCACGCTCTCAAAGGTTACAATATTAATCCAAAGGATGATGTCCGAAGTAACTCCATGAAGGCTGGTATCCTGTCACCAAGTTACCCTTTATGTACCCGAGCATAGTACACGACGCTTACCCAGCTAGTTTAGAGCTGGGTTCGAGTGAATAGAACCCTTGACAGTCCTGTTTATATCTGTCAGTCAGGGCTCCCTGATTGGACCAGATTAACAGCTCCAATCAGGAACTCGTATTCTATGAGGTCCACCTGGCTGACCTTGTTACAATCACTGCAATGTCCTCTGGCCCATTTGATTTCCTTCAGATGACGATGCCATCCTCTTCCATTTAAGAGAGAGTCCAGCTGTTAATCATAAGCTGATGTGCATATCTGACAGTGTATAATATTGGGGAAGAATAACAACTGAATGTGAGAATTTTTCAGAAATTTCTTTTCCATGTTTCTGTTATTATCTGGGAATTTACTGATTTACTTTTGTCACCTGAGTAAATCTGAAGGGTTGCATTCTTACACCGAGCAGACTAAACGTTGGACTGTACGTGGAGCTTGCAGTTCATTATCAGCGCAGTTTCAGGGCTGATAATAAATGTATCCAAGTTTAATTTCTCTCTTCTCACAATAGATTAGAGATGTTTTATTTGCTTTATTTCTGGAGATGGAAGATAAAATCTGAGAACCGTTTTATGTGTTTAAAATTAGGCGTGGAATTTGTGAAGACATTAACGGTTTCTGGGTATAGGCTCAAAACCTTGTTTTTCTTGCGAAGAATGAGTTGGGGATGAATGTGGTGTACTGTCTCCCAGTGAGAGTCCAGGTTGAAAAGGGAAGCGTAGCTACAATTTAAAGCAAAAATGACATCGACTGCTCTGTGATGGCAAAGCAGCTTAATTCCCTGCTTGGTGTGCTACGGAACTGTTCAGCTCAGGAAACTCTTTGGTACGATCTCTGCTACCACCCTGATCGGAGTTAGATCACCTGGGTAGCAATGGCATGAAATTGGCAGGGTGCTACCTTGAGGATTGTGGGTGTGTGGAGAGGGAATGGAGGAGATGAGTGGTGGTATCCTGAGAGAATCAGCCTAAGTACCTGCTTCTGATCAGTGCCTCCCTTGAGATCTGCTGGGAAGGTGCCCCCCCCCCTCAGCCCCTCACCATAGTTAACGGGACAAATACCAACAGATGGGGCCATACCTGAGTGAGCTGCTACGTGGCCAAGAGGGGGAACACGGTGAGGCGGAAAACTGTTGGGGTCGTGTCTGCACGAGTCGGTGAAACAAGGGAGAAGGAAGGGGAGCCAAGAAAAAAGAATTAATGTCGTTTGGAAAACCCTGCTCCAGTGAAACCCGAGAATCAGTTCATAAGTAGACAGTTGGATCCTGCAATTCTGTTTTAATTTCCTATTGTCTTTTGTTGCGTACGGGTGCTTTTTCTTTTCTTTTTGTTTAAAAAGATATTTTAAAAAATTGCCAAGCTCTAGTTGTGCACTGCAGTCCCTCCCCCCTTCCCAAATCTACCCTTTTCCATTTCCATTTTCTGCACACTTGCTCTTTGTTAATAATTCGGCAGCGCTCATTTGAATATTAAAAATTTCTTTAATCATCAAAGGCAGGAGCGGCTTCATGAATATTCATATTTTGACTGGATTCTAGTTCATTACCCTGCAGTAAAGCCAAACACTCATATTTCGCCTTCATTACGCCTGCTGCCGTTTTGATTGGCCGCCTGGTGGTGATCGATTCTTGATGAGTTGTTCTGTTTCTGTCAAAACTTGCAACAACAGAAGAGATTTTTAAAAAAAAAATGTTGTTTCCTTTTCAGTAAGAGCATGGGCCTACAGGCTTGACAAGTTTCTCCGTTCATCGCTGTTATTTCTTCCACCTTTCCCCCCCCCACCCCGGCCACCACCAACAACACACCCACAGCCCAACCCACCCCCCTCCCCTTTTTAAGAAAAAAAATCTCCCAGAAATTGATTCTGGTGCTGAATATTTGTCAAGAGAGTTGACGTAGGTTTAATTTGCATAATGACTTTGTACTTCTGCATTAATAAAATTTGCATATGAAGCTCTGTTAATTACTTTTGATCATGCTTTTTGCATTCATGCATGGTAATTTTCATGACTTTTGAGAATTAATGTCTTGGCGTGGGGGAGGGAGGGAGATGAGGGTGATGCTACTGTCATGTAGCTGCTGAGCCTCACTGCTTTGCCTGCCTGCCTGCCCATGGCACCCCGTCACCAGCCATTCCCAAAAACACTCTGGATGAGCCAATTTTTAACTCTTATGTGACATTTCACAGTCCTAATTTTTGGGGTTTTATTTATGATAAACTTTTATTCTTTATATAAGCTTGTTGTTGAAAGTAATGCTATTTAACAGCGGCCTTGCATATCAGCATTTTCACCATAACTTCAGCTTGTGTTGATTGAATAAACTGTTGGTTTAATTTT
>NC_063339.1:16372565-16382550 GCF_021869965.1 Rhincodon typus
GATGCTATTTTTGCTCTGCTAACATCCAACTAGGTGCACGTTAGATTCATGCACAAAAAGCAAGGCGTGTGGTGTGCAAGCGGAGGGGTGATGGGAGTACAAAACAAAATTTTCTTAGGTACCTGTTAACCTTTCTTGCATCCTTTGTTTATATGCAAGTGAAAGCTTATTCTGGCAGGCACCGCTGTTGTGCTGTCGGAATCAGGTACGCTTAGCAATCTGGTGAGCTTGCCGTTGTGTGCATGGTGAGTTGTGAATTGCTTTCTTGTTCCTTTTTGTAAATGAAGAGGTGGCAGAAGCTCTGTACAACTGTTGCACATTACTGAAACCTCTCCTTCAGTCAGCAGATTATCTGGATGTCCTTCCAGATTGCAGTCTCTCAATTCACTGCCACCATCTTAGCTTTGAGTTGTTGACATATAGTGACCCATCTGATTTGAGCACCTTTCTCTGCACACTTACTGTCTGCATTTGTACATGAAGGTCCAGCCAGGTATCAGAATGTTCAGGAGCTTGTGACATTCTGCTCTAATAGGATTTAGGATTAATTGGAAACAAAATAAGAGGGAGGGATGATGAACACTTCTTCTTGGTACCCATAATGTTGTACATGCTCTGTCCCTGTTACAACAGCAGTTTGCATTTATGTAGCTCCTTTAGTAAATCATATTAGATCATCTCCAGATGCTTCCTAAGAGGGATGTCATTTGACACACAGCCACACACCGAAGTATTAGGACCAAATATCTGATGAAAATGGTAGGTTTTAAGGAGTGACAGACAGGATGAAAGAAAGTTGGAAAGGTTTATGAAGGAAATTCCTCAGCTTGGGACTGAGACTTGTTTTGCCATTCCATGAAATCATGGTTGGTCTTTGACTTAACTTTATATTTCCAAGTTTCCGCCAGATCCCTTGATGCTTTTGGTTGACAAGAATCTTATCCATTTCAGATTTTAAAATTAACAATTGACGAAGTATCACTTGGCGTTTTGTGGAAGAGTTCAAATGCCTACCACAATTTTTGTGTAAATTTCCTAACTTCCCTCCTTTTAAGGCTTGGCTGTAACTTTTGCCTGGGTCCATAGTTCTGCTGATTGGGGATTCTAAGATTAAGTTTCTCTGTCTGTCCTATATGTTTCCCTATTATTTTGAGCCCTTCAAATTAATTACCCCAAGTTGCATGTTCAAACTGACACCAAACTCTTTTATCAGACTTGATGGTAACTCTGTCCCTCCACAGATGCTGTCAGACCTACTGAGTTTCTCTAACACTTTCTGTTTTTATTTCAGATTTCCGGCACCTGCAGTGTATTGCTTTTATTACAGTACTCCAGCTGTGGTCTAACAAGATCTTTGCAAATCTGAAGCATGACTTCTGCTTCCTTGCGAAATTGTCATGGGGAATGGATTCACTGCATATGCACAGATACTTTACATTTACGTGGTCCGTATATCTTCTGCGTTCCCAAAGTTAACCTCATTGGTTTTATTCCTCACTAGCCCAGCACAAGTCAGACCAATCAGAACATCTGGTTGTTGCCCGGTTACAATCAGAGTAGGAAACTAAATCCTGGAATCTTCTGACTCTAACGCTGGCTGTTACTTTTCCTGACTCTGCTATTGAGAGAAGTCAACCTGTTAAACAAAACTAGCGAACCCACCATGGTCTGTATTGATTAGTTGTTTTTAGTTGAAATATTTTGACTAGCTGTAGTTATAAACCCATGGACCCCATGGATCATGACTGAAGTGATGGAATCTGATCAGCCGCATTGTTGTCATGACAGACTTGGTGCAATAGCCTGTACCATTTAAGAGAATAAGTTTGAGTATCATTCTGTTGGACCACCTCCGCTTTCCTGATGCTGCCTATTTACAATTTGTAAATTTATGTTTCTGGTTTCCTAAGCTGTTTCATCATTGGATTTTTTCTGTTTTAGAACCTTTGTTCTCTGGGACAGCTGCTGTGTTTGGCAATGTCAGTGTTAGCAGTGGCTGTAGGGAACACCTTTGATTTTCCTTTCCATCTCTTTCCCAACCTTGCAGGACCCAGGTATCAAATGGAAGAAACTTGTCACAAAACCAGTCTGTGCAAAGCTTCAGCATCTTGGTGGGAGTTTGCATGTTGAGCTCTTTCCAACGTGTACATATGTACCACATTTTAGATACAATAACATGCCCCATGATGTTAATCAGATGAAAGAATCGAGACAAACCAAAGAAGGTGATGTTAGAATGGGTGACCAAAAGGTTGGTCAAAGAGGTAACTTCTTACTTGAATCTCAGAGGTGAAGATGGTGAGACAGAGAGAGAATTCGGAGCTTTAAGGGCCTGCATGGTCTCCAGTGATGTCTTGAAGGAGCTGTGGAAGGGACAAGATCACTGACCACCCACTCACTCCCCTCCCTCCCCCTCCCAACAGTTTGGCTGAGATTGATGACAAAAATGAAGAATTGAATCTCTGTCCCATTGCGTTTATTTTTGAAGTTGAAATGCAAATAAGACAGTCTGGGTTTTTAAACTGATCAATATAAATGACTAAATGAAGAAATTGCCAAACACATCACATGACAGATTTCAATTTGGTTGATTTTTTTTAAATCACTAAATTAAACCCAGACAAATTTATTTTTTCCTTTGGCTGATTTAACGCTATTTACCATCGGCGATAGAGTGAAATTAAGCTTCAACAAAATGTAAATCCCACAAAATAAAGCATTGTATAGTATGTAGTAATTCATCAGGAGAATTGATTGATAAAGTATTTTTGCATGGCATATTTTTCCTTACCATGGGGTGAAAATAGTTATCACAGCTTTAATGGAATTAACAAATATAAATAAAGCTTACAGAAATCATTCATATTGCACATAGAATTTGTACTTTGAAGAAAATTCAATTTTTCATGCCCTGTTGGTTTTAAATATAAGCTTTCCCTGATTCTAAGGGTCCTTTGCAAGGAAGCCTTTTCAGTCTCAAGATTCAAACCTGCCGCAGAGGTGTTGATGGAGGTAATTTAGTCCTGGGAGTTGGGACTTTTTGATTATTGCAGCAAATGAGAAGCGACAATTTGCATCAGGCCCCCGAATTGCTGAGGGGTATTGATTAAAGCTCCGCTAACCAATTATTATGGCAATTAAATAATCTGTCAATTATTGAAAGAAATAGTCAACTGTTCCGGTTTGGCGTGTAATCACTGTTTCTGCAGAGCAGCAAAGCTGACATCATGGGAATGCATTAACTGTTTTTCAGGCTTGCATGTATTTCAGTCATTTTTGCTCACAAGCTCAAGTCGCAAATGTATCTTGGGCAGCATTGCTCCCTTGTGACAATATTATATAAGTATGTGGTCGTAATCTCATGACTCCACAGTATTGTTCTGTTTTATTCCCTGGTTTTATGATTGATATAATTGGATGGACATGTCATCGCTGCTTCCCTGGCTCCTCTGACTTGGAATTATAGAATCCTACAGTTTAGAGGGAAGCAGTTCAGCCCATCGTATGTGTTCTGTGTTCTCTGAAGGAGCTGTGCACTTAGTTCCATTTCCCTGCACCCTTCTGAATTTTTTTTCTTCTTCAAATATTTATCTGCTTCCTTTTTAAAAGCTCTTACAGATTCTGCTGCCACCGCATTTTGTGGAAGATCAGATCGAATGGTTCTGCAGCCCAAGTCCACAGACCAGTCGCGTTAATATTGAAAGAACCCATTAAGTGGAGGGAAATAGTGCATGGATAGAGTTACCAGAAATGGTGATCTAACCAAGGGTGCAAATGGCGTCACACACCAGGGTTTTTGAAGGTCAAGTGACTTAAAATAATTATCTGAATCCTCATATTGTAGCCTGGAAGTGATGATTTGGTTTAAGTTGTGTGAAAACCTCACTTCCAAATGCTGCTGGTGCATTTGCATAGCGCCAGCAGTTGTGAATGTGGAAATCTGCTACTAGTAAGCTACACATGGTGGCGTTCACAGTGGAGAATTAATGCCTCTGTATTTACGGTCTTTTAACTGTTTCATCTCAGGCATGTTCTGATAGTGTGTAAAGTTTGATTGTAAGCTGTCAGTTACACTTTTTTTTTACTGACCACATCAGAGCAGCCTTTTTTTTCAAACTCCAGCAATGTTTTCACTAAATTTGTTAATACTGTTACCATTTTTCTGGCTGAAAGGATGATGGAAGCAGATGGAATAGTTTACAAAGGATAGATACATGTATAGGAAACCTGTACAGATCACAATAGTGGGATTCGTCAAATAGCTCTGACTGTGAGCCAACACAGACATGACAGGCTGAATGGTCATTCTTCTGTGCTTTTAAGATTCTGTGCTTCCAAACTGAATAATAGTCTTTACTCTGTGACTGTATTGGAGGAGCTGGATGGTACATGGTTCTCTTAGTCCCCATGGGCCAGATGTTGTAGTGAAACCATTAGTTTTCAGAAAGAAAACACTAATGGATGCCATGAAGGAGATTCGAGACAGATTTGGTTCAAGTTGTGGGGAAGCAGTGTAACAAAGAGGCTTGAAACTGTGGTGCCAGGAGCAATTGTCCATGTGAGTGTAATTGGGGAGGACCTTGTGTTGTGGCCTTGCCTGTTATGAAACTCTGGCTAGAAAGATTTTTATGCTTTCATCCTGATAAATTGCATAACTGTTCTGATCATTTCAGAAATCATTTTCTTGCTTCCTTATATTAAACAAAGCCCTATCCTTTTATAAAGTGATCAGCTTAATTAGGAAGGATGTGGAAGCTTTAGAGAGGGTGCAGAGGAGATTTACTAGGATGCTGCCTGGACTAGAGGGCATGTCTTATGAGGAAGATTGAGGGAGCTAGGGCTTTTTTCATTGGAGCGAAGAAGGATGAGAGGTGACTTGATAGAGGTGTACAAGATGATGAGAGGCATAGATAAGAGTGGATACCCAGAAACTTCTTCCCAGGGTGGAAATGGCTATCACGAGGGGGCATAATTTTAAGGTGATTGGAGGAAGGTATAAGGGAGATGTCAGAGGTAGGTTTTTTTACACGGAGTGGTGGGTGTGTGGAATGTGCTGTCAGTGGTGGTAGTAGAGTCAGATACATTAGGGACATTTAAGCGACTCTTGGATAGGCACATGGATGATAGTAAATTGTAGGGTAGTTTGATCTTAGTGTAGGATAATAGGTCAGCACAACATCGTGGGCCGAAGGGCCTGGCCTGTACTGTTCTATGTTCTTGCAAAAATAAAATTTGTGAACAAATATTTGATCTGCCTTCATCTTTGTCTCAAAGGTTCATTGGATGTACGTCCAGGCCTGATTTAAAATTTGTGACAGAATCTCCTTTGTTGTCATATCTGCTGTAAA
Source organism: Rhincodon typus (assembly GCF_021869965.1). Classification (NCBI taxonomy): domain Eukaryota; kingdom Metazoa; phylum Chordata; class Chondrichthyes; order Orectolobiformes; family Rhincodontidae; genus Rhincodon; species Rhincodon typus. Next base: position 16,377,914 of record NC_063339.1, read on the forward strand.
ACAACTCCAAGCATTCGGATGTCCTGGTAACAGCATGGGTGTGGATTCATTTCCCATATCTGTATTGAATTGCCCCAGTGTCAGTGCTGAGGGAAGTGTCATCTCTTGGATGAGATGATAAACCTATCTGCTCATTAAAGATTGTCCTGGCAAGTATTTAAACCCTCAACCAGCATAGCTCAAATAGGTTATCTGGACATTATCAAATTGCAGTTTGTGGGATCTTGCTGTGTGGAACTTGAATGGATTGAAAAGCACCTAAGTCTTGGGAGCTGCGCCACTTTGATTAAAGCCACTGATAACCCTGATTTTATTTTAACAAAAACAACAGTGACCTGGAATGAACCAGCAGGGTTGATGGAATCGCTGTTGTTTCACCGTGACTATTGATCTCTTTTGATTTATCGTGCTGTCAGATTCCATTGTCCTTTAAATCTTACTGCAATCTTGCAAAGCAACTTTTACTGTATGTGCAAGATTCGGCAATCTTTAGTGTCTTATGTTTTGCTTGTAATCTCCCCCCCCCCGCACCCCCCTTCCCCACGTCCCTATCGCCCCACGAAAGAATTAGAAATAAATAATCTGAACTAATGGGAGATTGGAACAGGGATTTTGAAAGGATGTGGTAATACAATTTCAATCTGTTTTGACCCAGGAAGGTTCTTGTGGAAACAACAGTGCTTGCTGGTTGCAGTCTGCGCAGCTTCAACCAGCACTGTCACTATTCCCACATAGGGGAGGCTGTAGGACAGCTTTTGCAGGGAAATACTGGAGATATATTAGTGTACCACTGTTTTAGGCAGGGAACAAAGGACGCCTCTTTTGCTTAAGACCGGCTTGAAAAATCATAGTATGTATTTCATTAAACCGAAATAACTAGGTTTTGCAAACATTTTTCTGTCTCCACTCCTCAAGAAGGAAACACTATTGGTCTTGCAGTATTAAAAAAAAATACTTGTTGGACCATTCTGGTCACTTGATCTTTTCAAATAAGGAGGGAGCAGTTTAATCTGCCAGTTTTTGGATACTTTTATTTTTATGTGTGAGATGGGGTAGGGAAAGCAGTTCATTTTATCATGAGGGGATGGAGCCTGTTCATTGTGGCTGTAGTAAAGCTCCTGTGAAAGCTTAGTTTCTTAGAGAGGAAGCTCCCGTAATCGTGTGAAAAGGGAGGCTGTGCGTCAAAGTCCACTTGTCATGCCTGACAAATTGAGCTCTGCCAAGGCATGGTTGCCTTAATGCTATGATTTCATGACTGGTTTTTGGACAGATCTGGCCTCACCTAAGGTTGGCGATGTTATGGGAGGGTTGGGGGGGGGGGGGGGGGGGGTGTGGTGCAGTGGAGAAAAAAAGTACCCTCTCGGATGCCGGTGTGTTGCAGGGAGCAACTTTTTGTAGTCTTTTCAGGCCAGCAGAGTGTTACAACTCTGTGAACAAGGCTGTCTCTCCTGCTGGGTGCCTTGTATTTTACTGTAACTGGAACACAAGGAGCAGCAGCATCATGTTTACCGTACAGTTGCCAAAGACTGTACTATTGTCAGCATTGTTAACTACTAGCTAATTCCAGCGTTGTTGAAATCATCTTCTCTGATACTCCAATTGACTGAATTCAAATAATTTAACACTGTAACTATCTGTGCTCTCTTGTTAACCCCTGGCTCCCACCCCACACTCAGCCTGTTCAGTTCTTGCTCATTTATACAGCATTTCTCCTGGTTGGTGGTTAAAGCTCTCAAATCTAGCCGCTGCAGAATGGAGATACCGAAACCTGTCATGGTTAATTGCCTTCCATCATCTGGATAGTGGTATGAGGTAATGGGAGGGTGGGGGATACTGGTTTGACTTAAGACTGATATCCAACCCCCCAGTGCCACCAACTGAAAATGCAGATGTGTGAAACCAAGGTGAGAATGGATAGGACTGGATATGGCTGTGATACCCTTTACACCTGAATAGCTACTGAACGTTATAGAGGGAGGAAAGGGCTGGATGGGGTATCTCTCATTGGAAGATAGAAATAATGGATACAGATAGAATGTGGAGAACTGAAGGAATTATCAGGCATTTATTTTATGGCTTTCTGTCTCTGTTCTTGCACCATGAACAACAACAATATAACCCTTTGAATGTAAGGTGCTTCACAGGGGCATTTTAAAACAAAGTCAACATGAAATTACAGAAGGAGATATTAAATGAAATAACCAAAAGCTTGGGAAAGAGGGACTGTCTTAATGAATATCTTAAAAGAGGAAAGCAACAGAAGCAGAGAGGTGTAATGAGATTATTCCAGAGTTTGTGTCAGTGCAGCTGAATGCATGACTATTGAGGGTGGATCGGTTATAATTGGGAATGCATAAGAAGCCAGATATCTCAATATTTGGAGCTGGAGAAAATTACAGAGAAAAGGGGGATGACACCATGGAGGGATTTAAAAATGAGGATGGGAATTTGAAAATCAAAATGTTTATTGCCCAGGTGCCAGTGTTGGTCAGTGAGTATTTGGGTGTTAGGGTGGATAGAATGTGGGGGAGAAAAACAGCAATGTATTGGAACCATCAAGATGTTGAAGACATGGATGAGGGTTTCAGGACAGATAAACTGACACGAGGCAAAGTTGGATGATATTACAGAAAGTGGAAATGGACAACTTTAGCAATGCCATGAATATGAAGTTGGAATATGTATATGTAGCACCAAACATAAAAACAGACTAAAACAAAACAAAGAATTGCCAATGCTGAAGATCTGAGAAAAAACCAGCAGAATTTACTGGAGAAATTCAGCAGGTCAGGCAGTATCTGTGAGGAGAAAACAGCATTAGTGTTTCAATTACAGTGACCCTTCTTCAGAACTGAACTTTAGTTCCAAAGAAGGGTCACTAGGCACGAAATGTTTTCTCTACCCCCCAATACTGCCAGACCAGCTCAGTTTAGCCAGCATTTTCTGTTTTTATTTGATGCAAGTAGACCAACTTAATCTCAGACTGTTTGCCAAGGAGAGGGATGGAGTCGTTAGCCGAAGAATTTTGAGCAGGAACCGAAGTGAGGTGACTTCATTCTTACCGACATTTAATTTGAGAACATTTCTGCTCATCCCGTAGTGAATGTTAGACATCAGGCTGATAATTTAACAACATTGGAGGAGCTGAGAGAGGTGCTTGGGTGTTAGAGTTGGGGCTTACCAATGATTTTCAGATTCTGAACTGGATTTGTATCTTCTACAAAACCCTTGAGTGCAGGACTTTTGGGAAGAAGGGGATAAAAGTAAAGTTTAGCAGAGGGGGAAAAAATTTGCTTCTTTCTTTCATATCATCAACATATCTCAAAGCAATTCTCAGATTTGGGGTGTGATGATTAAGACATTTCTTTCTCCTTATTTTTCACTGTTGTTTGGGACTTTGAATGCACAGACGTGTTTGGCACACGTATGTGTGTGTGTGTGTAGGGCAAAGCATGACTCTTTTGCAAATTAACAGATATTATACGTTTAGAGGCATTCCATCACAATAGCCCTATAAATCACAAGCATGAGTGACTCAGTTTTGATGGTGTCCTCGTAAGTGAAGAAACCCTTGTAATGCATAACCAGCAGTGTGATGTTCTGTTTTCTGTGGGTGAGCTTTGGGAGCACCTTGGTGCATTTTGGGCCCTATAGCGTGTGAATTCAGGCGTGTGTGTTTGGATTCACTCCGCCTGATTGTTGCAACAGACTCGAGTAACAATTTTCTAATCAACCTGTACAGAGGCATTATTACCTGCCTTTGGAATGGGGACTTGAACCCAGGCCTCCTGTCTCAGAACTAGGGACACTACTGCTGCATCACAAGAACCTGATGATGTTTTTATCATATGTGGATTCAGTGAGTTGCCAAGCCAAAGAACTGGGAAAAGTTCCAGTGCCACTCTTCAACCTGTACTGATCTCTGCGAGGTTAGTTTACTTGGTCCCCCAGGGTTAAGTTATGTGAAGTTGTGGGCCGGGAGAGGTTGTCCATGTTCAGTCACCATGTGGACTAACTAGGCTTGTGGTCAGGTCGGAAGTCCAGGTTTGGGCAGAGAGTTGGTAGTAACAGACTAGGAAATGTGTGCGATGCCTCCACTCTACTCCCCTTTCTACCTTCAACGATTGAATAGCTTGTCAAACCTCACAGCTATATCTTTACGTGGTATTCACATACAAGACTGCTATGGGACTGTCACCAACGCGGCACAGTCAATGCATCCAAGAGGTGAAGGAAGCAGAGGTGTGGGGTGGAGGGAGGTTGGTGGGGTGAGGAGGGGATGCAGCTAAGGAATTGACACGTGAAAGAAATTCCTTTGTATTCCCAGTCTGTGCAGCCCGCATCCTGAATAGATTGGAAAAAGTAACCTGTGGAGGAGACGTGGAATTAATCATAAATACTGCACACCATATGGATTAGATATAAAGTTATTTTATAACTTATATACATAAGTTATTTTGATTTCTGTTTTTCAGCAGATAACCTGTTGAACAAAAATTTAGCAAAATGGAACTTTTTGTACAACTTAACAAGGAAAGATTTGCTTTATTTCCCCCTGCCACAGCCACTTGTCCAGTTCAACATGAAAGAAAACCTTTAAAATCGCCTGATATTTTTAATACCGTTGTTCCTCCTGA
>NC_063339.1:16383050-16420892 GCF_021869965.1 Rhincodon typus
GATTTAGATCCATGTATTTAGGAAGTCTAGGTGAAGTTTTACAGCTTCTGTTAGAGGAAATAATTTCTTCAGAAAATGTTGGACAGGCAGGATCTCTGCAAGTTTGCTGGCTGCTGTTCCCAGGATTATTTTCAGGCTGCAGCAAAAGCAATGTACTTGGAGGATAAAAACCTGAACAAAAATATAAAATACTGGAAATACTCAGCAGGTATGAGAGCATCTGTAGAGAGAGAGAGTTAACATTGCTGGTCAGCAAGCATGTGTGAGATAGTTTGCTTCCAGTTGATGACACTATCTTAGCTGGTCATCAGAATTAAAAAGAATTGGTCTGTACAGTAATTGGATGGGATTGTTTGGTCATTCTTATTTTGAAAGCAGGCATCACCTCAGTGCCTGGTTGTAATGTGGCAGAACCTTCTGAGTGCCTCAGGAGGCTTCTACCTTCAGTCATTGGGATCGCATGCCATTCATTTTAAAAACATTCAATCCTTGTGATCATTCATATTGGTTTCACACACCTGAGGAGGTAGGAGAGGAGTTTTAATTTTACTTGCTTTTCCTTTGTTGGCCTTTTGTGTGTGTTTTTTATAAATCTGCCAGGAAACTAAGGATGGGATTAGCAAAGGCTATTAAGGGATGAATTAACTATTCATTCTTGTTGTGGGGCAGACTTGATGGGCTGACTGATCTTTCTCTGCTTGTAAATTTTATATATTCTTAAGATATTTCATACTGTGATACTTGGGGTTTTCCAAAATAGTGCCTTAGCATCAAGTACAGTGTGCTGCATCACATGCACAGAGACTTAGATAATAACTTGTAAAAATGTTCACTCAAATTAAATGGGCTGGTCAAGGATTTATTTCTGGGTTAGGTTCGCATCTCTGAACTGAAAATGTTTTAAGGTGGGAGGCTTAAGGTCAAACCTTTACAATAATACTAATATGCATTTATCTAATGCCTTGAAACTGTAAAACAAATGAGATGCTTCATAGTAAAGAGTCCTGAAAGAAAATCGTGACTGCTCCAACATAAGAAGCTATTGGCTTAGTCAAAGAGGTAGGATTTGGAGAACATTTTTTAAAGGGAGAAAGTGAGGTGGACAAATTTAGGGAAAGAATTCTTGAGCTTGGGGTCCAAGCAACTGAAGGCATGGCCTCCAGTGATGTAGTGAAGGAAAGTGAAGGAGATGCTGAAGAGGTCAGAATTGGTGAAGCACAGAATCTCAGTGGATTACAGGGCCACAGAAGCATGTGGAGGTGTGGCGGGTCAAAGCTACAGAGAGATTTGGGAATATAAATGAGAATTTTAAAATTGAGGCATTAATGACTTCATTAGAAATGGAGAGGAATCAGTGTTGTGAAGTCATAGAGTATTAGAGATGTGCAGTGTGGAAAACAGACCCTTTGGTCCAACTTGTCCATGCCAACCAAATATTCTAAACTGGTCTAGTCCCACTTGCTAGCATTTGACCTATACCCCTCTAAACACTTCCTATTCATGTATCCATCAAGATGCCTTTTAAATGTTGTAATTGAACCAGCCTCCAGTGCTAACTCTGGCAACTCATTCCATACATGCATCACCCTCTGTGTGAAAAAGTTGCCCCTCAGATCCCTTTTAACTCTTTCCCCTCTCACCTTAAACCTATGCCATCTAGTTTTGGATTCCCTACCCTGGGAAAAAGACCTTAGCTATTCACCATATCCCTGCCCCTCATGATTTTATAAATCTCTAGAAGGTCATCCCCCAGCCTGTGATGCTCCAGTGGAAAAAGAGCCCCAGATTGTTCAGCCTCTCCCTATAGCTCAAACCCTCCAAGCTTGGCAACGTGCTTGTAAATCTTTTCTGAACCCTTTCAAGTTTAGCAACATCTTTCCTATAGCACAGAGGCCAGAATTGAACGCAGTGTTATAAAAGTGGCCTCAACAATGTCCTGTATAGCTGCAAAATGACATCCCAACTCCTGTACTCGGCACACTGACCAATGAAAGCCAGCGTGCCAAACGCCACCTTCACCACCCTGTCTACCTGCAACTTCACTTTCGAGGAAATGTGCACCTGCACCCCTAGGTCCCTTTGTTCGGCAACACACCCCAGGGCCGTACCGTTAACTGTATAATCCTACCTTGATTTGCCTTACCAAAATGCAACACCTCTCATTTATCTAAATTAAACTCTATTTGCCACTCCTCGGCCCATTGGCCTATATGATCAATTGCACTGTGAGTTGGCCTTCTTCACTGTCCACTACACCATCAGTTTTGGTGTCATCTGCAAACTGATTATCCATACCTCCTATATTCGCAGTCAAACTATTTATATAAATGATGAAAAGCAGTAGAGCCAACACTGATTCTTGCAGCACGCCACTAGTGGCAGGACTCCAGTCTGAAAAACAAGCCTCCACCACCACCCTCTATCTCCTATCTTCAAGCCAATTTTGTATCCACTTGGCTAGCTAGCACCCCCTGGATTCCATGTGATCTAACCTTGCTAACCAGTCTACCATGTGGAATCTTGTCGAATGCCTTGCTGAAGTCAAGATAGTTAGTTAATATCTGCTTTCATCAATTTTCTTTGTCAGTTCTTCAAAAAACTCAGTCAAGGTAATGTGGAAATTTCTCTGCTGGAAAACCTGCAAATTGCTTTTGGTATAACCTTGCAATGAAAGATTCAGGTAGTTGGGGAGAGTGTGATAGCACAATAAAAATCTGCCTTTTTGATCAGTGATGATTAAAATGAGCTCAAAATGAAATACAACCCTTACCATAAAATGGCCTGTTTTAGCCAATAAATACATCTTCTGTCTTTGTAAACATTCTGATTTACGCTTGCTACAGAGAAATACGTGGAGGTCCAAAATTCAACCAGCTAGTGGCTGCTAATGGTCAGGCAATATCTGTGGAAAGAAGGGATGAGTTAACATTTCACATGTGGACTCTCGTCCAGACCTAAAATGCTGACCTCATCTGTTTCTTCTCCTGCAGATGCTGCCTGACCAACTGAATGATTCCCATTGTTTTTTTTTTTCTCTGTTCTGGTTTTAGATTTACAGTGACTGCAAGCTTTTTGCCTTTATGGAGAACCTTGACCAAAAGAAAGGAAGAACTTGTACTTATTTAGTGCCTTTCACGACTTCAGGACATCCTGTGTCTTACCTGTGCTTGGACTCGGCATTCAGGACAGGGGAACTGTGCCACTTGTCTTGCTCACCTCATTGATTCCCCAAGTAGGTTAGCTATTGCCAGACCAGTACTTGTACTGCTACGGGAAGCACAGTATTTGCTATGTGACACCTCCCCTTTAATTGCAGAATGTCAGGACCACAGGCAGTTGTGCAATTAAATAGTCTCCATTAACATGAATGGGGAAGTCTCCGTCTCTCAGTGCAAACATTTTATTTTCTGTTGTTTGGTTTGCTATTTTCAAAAGGATGCATAGGAAAAACAATACCTACTACTGAAACAGTGAAACACTTTAAAAAGGGGGAGGCGTGATTGTCCCAGTGGGGCGTTTCCTGGGATAAGCCAGCTCTTGACAGTTCACCACTGAGCTGCTGTGTTTAGCCATTGGGGAAAGTTTGGTGCTACAGCACTGGGAAACTTTTTTCATTGTAGTGTTGTATTTTTAGCATTGTTTTAATAGATAATTGTTATTAGCCTAAACTTTGACACATTACCCATTGCTGAAGTCTAGCCAACTAACACTGACATTTAAATGCTAAATGTGTTCCTGTCCACTGCAGAATTCCTCATCCATCCTTTTGTTATCTGCATACTTACTAGCTTTGATACTGTACTCTCCTGGCTAGCAACCTGCCCTGCACCTTCAGTAAGTTTGAGCTAAGCTGTATCCTAACTTGCATCAAGTCCTGTTCTTCCATCACGTTTGTGCTTGACAGCTCTCAGTTTAGTGTCAACTTGAATGGATCAATTTTAACAATTCTCATTCCATTTTCCAGATCTCTACCCATGTGTATATTTTTAATGTCTTTCAGCCCTAGAAAATTTTGAGATTCCTGCATTGCTCCAACTGTGATTCCTCCCCGCCCCCCTCCAAAACCCCTCTCCTGCCACCCCTGCACCTACTGTTGACAGTCGGATCTGCACCTTGTCCTATTTGACAGTGTTATTTAAGACTGACTGACTGCTTTTGGTCACCTCCCCTTACACGATCTGACTTGGCTGTGTGTGTGTTGGAGGGTACTACCTTTTGTAGCAATGCCGAAATCCCAACGTGTTCTAGGGCTGCATAAGAGCTGTCCTGGTTGTGGCATTCTCTTCTGTCATTAAAGGAACTTGGAAACACGGGATGTGTCAAGTGTCATTCCATACTGGACAATTGAAGTCCACTTCAGCAGTGACCTTAGCGGTTGTGTGTTTCCTGCTGCTGCCATGTCTCTGTACCCAAAGAGCAGGTAGCTTGATACTTCTGATCCCAGTTCATGTGTGAAAAATGTCCACTTGCAGGAACTGCCATTCAGATATGAGAACCCTTGCTCATGGAACTGCCACTTGCCCACAGATCCTTCAGAAAGAAGGGAAGAGAATTACCAATGCATAATAATGGTTGTTGTTTTGAATGGGGACCCTCAAAAGTACTTCAGTTTTCAGTTGGTTTTTATTTGTGTATTTCTGATGGCATGTTCTTGAGAGTTCTCTCGAGACATGGTTATTGCTTCTGATTGATATTGGTTAGACCAAGGAAACAGTGGTGGAAGATGTGAATAAGCTGATGGAATTCAATCCAAAGGCAGAATTTGGTATGTAAACACACATTTTATGCATGTGAGTCAATTTGAGTAATAATGTTACTGATACAAGGAAAATGGAAGAAAAATTAGAGACTTGAGACACTTTATGCAATTAAATGAGTACACAATTGACTGCTGTAGAATTAAATGGGAGGTACTGTCCTGGAATAGCAATTTCATTACAATTGTGCCCATACCACGTGCAATGCTCCAATTACTGAAGGATTGTGAAATGGAAACAAAAGGTGCTAAACTGAGGCAGTGGATTCTGTACAAGGGAGAAAAGAGAATTAGCTGTAATTTTATATTTAAATTTGATTTTTTTTTTCACTGGAGCGTAGGAGGTTGACGCGTGACCTTATAGAGGTTTATAAAATCACGAGGGGCATAGATAAGGTGAATGGCAGGTGTCTTTTCCCTTGGGTGGGGGATTTCAAGACTAGGGGGCATATTTTTAAGGTGAGTGGAGAAAAATTTGAAAAAGACACAAGGGGCAGCTTCTTTACACAGAGTGGAATGAACTTCCAGAGGAAGTGGTGGATGTGGGTACAGTTACAATGTTTAAAACTCATTTGGATAAGTACATGAGTAAGAAATGTTTAGAAGAATATGGGCCAAATGCAGACAGGTGGGACTAGTTTAGTTTGGGATTATGGTCATGGCATGGACTGACCCCCAAAGAGTCTGTTTCCGTGCTAAATGAATCTATTACTGGTTGGACCAAAGGGTCTGTTTCCCTTCTGTATGATTCAATGTCTAGTTCGACTGAATGGTTGTTACTGTGCTGTATGAATCTATGACTGGGGGGACCGAAGGATCTGTTTGTGTGCTATATGACTCTGTGTGACTCTAATTGGATAATACCTGAGTATCGAAAAGGTTTCCACTGGACTGAATTGCACTTTTTCTAGTGGCAGTGATTGTTAACTGGCAGGAAATGTAAAAAAAAAATCAGTAAAAATTAGTTTCAAAGTGATTAAAACTGTTAACAGTAGAAAGAAAAACATCTAACTCTCCTTATCCTGGATATTTGTTGATGATGAGATTGTGGAACGTAGAACCAAATCTGGTAAATGCACTTGAAACACAGAGCAGCCCTAAGCTAATTGAAAGGTAGAACAGGTTTGATGGGATGAATAGCCTACTGCTGCTTCTCTGCTCTGTTCCTAGGAGGAAGTAAACTTCAGCATTGTTGTTTTTTGGACAAGGACTCTTTCCTTCTTGATGCCGTTTCCATGTCCAAGGCGCACACAATGACTTCAGTTAACCTTGATTATATGCACATGTGCATCAATAAATAGGAAACTTGTGTTCTGAATTTGATTGTGGAATCCCAGTAAATGGGTTCTTGAGTACATACATGCTGTCAGTTGTGAATATTTGAAGTTTGGCATTGTTGGATTTATCTTGATGAGTGCAAACTGAAAAAAAAAACTTCAACATTTGCTGCGGTGTTCGAATTGTATACTAGAGAATGACCGTTCGTCAGTTTGCCTTCAGAATAGTTTTTATTCATCAGTAAAGGAGCCCTACTACCTAGTATGCCTTTCCTGCATGGCGTACTGACTGACATTGTGATACCCTTTGACACATGAGCGCTTCATCAAGCCAGCAAGCTTCCAGCCTTACCTGATGCACGTGTGCGCACGTAGGGGCACAATTTTGAGTAATTACCACTACATAATAATCAGGTGTACTAATCCTAGCCCTTTATCCTGTCCCAACCCACCAGAAATGGACAGGCCAGTTACAACACCCCTGATGTGAGTGAAAATAAAATAAAATTAAATAGACTTGATTGATACTCTTCCCCACTCTAGCATTTACTGATTTAAGATGGGAGGAAACTTCTGTAAAGTATACAGTGACACAGACTAGCTGGTTCAAATTGCCCTGTCTTTGTGTTTTAAATACTGTGCAATCCTGGCAAGCACTGTACTGGGTTGGCAAATGGTTGGTGAAGGAGGTGATTTACAGTTCAGCTGTATTGGGATGATATGAATTCCTCCATTGTGGAACAAGGCACGGGATGGTTTGTAACTAAAGGACTTGAATGACTTAAGAATGCGGCTCACTACTTGAGGGTAGTTGGGGATGGATAACAAATGCTGTCCTTGCTAGAGATGCCTATGTTCCATGAAAGATTAAAACAAAATAATATTGGAGAAAGTATTCTTTTCCATTTGCTGAAGACACCCTGTCCAGTGTAGAGGTTAGCTAGGGTCTGCCTCAGAACTCTGTCCAGAGTTGGTCGGCTATGTACTATCCACGTAGAGATTTTTCAAGAACTTCAAGGCACAGCTGGTATTTCAGTACAGATCACGTAAAACTAATCAGAAATCTCTGTCGATTTAAATTCCCTCCCTCCCCTTTAACTAGAGTAAGGTAAACCCCATTCAATTGCTGTGTGTTGTAATTGCAATAATTTAATTTAGCTATTTAACCTGTAATTCGGCAATATTTATTAAAGCGCTGTTCACAGAATGAGGCCATTAAGAGCAAATGATGAATACATTTAAATTAAAATTAACAGTTCTAAGAGCTAGTTGACCTCCATTTTGTAATGGTTTTATTAGACTGGTCACACTAATTATAGCCAATGATTCACTCTAAAATGAAAACATTTTGCAGTGCAATTTTTCCCTGTTTATTTGAGAGCATTTTCCACTGAAATGCAAGAAGGTCTTTCTGTGTTTAAAACAAAATTAAATTTTTCCTCTGTTTGCTGGTTACATAGATTGCTGTCAGTGTTCTGTTTGTTTTTTGCATGCATTCCAGAGATGTATGTGTCACTGAATAGCATTGGTGTAATTATTAGTGTCATCAATGAGACTTGATACTTCTTTCTTCATGAGAAAAATTGTTAACATTGTGTTCTTAAATTCCACAATGACATAATTTTACCCCATGTTGTTGAGTTTTTTTGGCAGGTGTGGGCTGTGGGGTGGAGTTGAAGGATTTTGGGTTTGAGTGTCTGTTAGGTGTCTTAAGTCTACAACTACCCCAAGAATAATGTAAAGTCAATGAGGTATAACTGTCTCCTTTGTCAGAATGTAGTGTAGAGAGTAGTGATATCCTGCCTGCATTTATCCTGTGGGACCAACATCACTAGAAGAAAATTACTCGTTATCGAAATGTTTTTGCTGAACTTTCTGTGTATGGATCCAAAGCTGGGGTTCCCTGCATGTCAACAGTGATTGCATTTCACAAGTCCTTTATAAATAATAAAATACTTTGGGAAAATAGGAGGTTGTAAATTGAAATTTTATTCCAGAGAAAAAGAAAAGGGAGTATTAGGAAAATAATAGTGCTTCTTGTTGATGTTTTTGTATTTAACATGGTTGTTTGTGTGTTATTTCTTGGGAATCTTACAGCACAGAAAAAAGTCCCTTTGGCCTATTGAGTGTCTACTGGTTCTTTGAGAGAACAGTCCAATTAATCTCACTCATTGTTCCTGTCCCATACACCAACAAATTTTATCCTTTTCAAACATTTGTCCAGTTCCCTTTTGGAAGTTACTGCCCTTCCAAGCAATGGATTGCATGTAATATTTCATCCCACGTGACGAGTTATTTTTTGTACCTTGTAGGCAGTAGATGTTAATGAGCAGTGGGCATGCCTGCTTCGGCATCCCGTCGAAGCAATGACAAGTTGGAATATGCAGCTTTCTTCCTCAAGTGTTTTCTATCCACCTGGCAGCTGAGAGAATAATGAGAACACAGCCCACTCTAGGCAAACAGCTTCTAATTTTGGGCATCCTCTTGGGTATTTTGCCACCCACGCAGTGTCACACTTCACTTTAGAGTACCACGTTAAGCACGCAGTAATCCTCCCAGTTATGTTTACTTGTGTATTGTTAATGTAAAAAGAATGCAGCGTGGATTGGGTGCTATGCGGCTTGAATCCATGCCATTTATTCCCTCCCTTTACCTAGTTGGTGACTGAACCATGTGCAGATTGGTAGGACCGGGGCTTGTTTCCTCCTCGCCAAGGTTACAGTATAGTCGCCTCAATTTCCTTCAATGCTACCCCTTCTGAACCAGGAGGAACAAAATATGCTGCTATTTCTGATGCAGCTTACTATTCAGTGGTGCCTGCTGAGACACTGTTGGGTCTCAAAGGATTGGACTCAACTCAAGTCCTCTCCTCGACTCTGCAAATATTCAGTTTTCAGAAAGGTCTAAAGAACTGTAGCTGTTAGGAGAGGGATAATGATAAAGACAAGTGTTGGGTGTGATATAGCAGATTTAGCATCCCTTGAATCTGAATTCAGCAAGAATCAATTCATCCAACGGAAAAGAACATTTTTATTTGAAGGATTGAGTAGTTACCTTTCACCTTGCGATGTCAGTGCAAATCCAGTTAAGACTTGTGGAAATTTGTCATTGAGAGTGCAATATGGAAGGCAAACCTTGATGATGGAGAGCTCTTCACAGCCTCAGTATGCCCTAAGTGCCTTACAGCCAATTAAGTACTTTTTGATGTCTAGGCACTGTTGTGTAACTTAGGAATTAAGTTTCATAATGTAGGAATGAAGTTTTGAGCAGCCTGCAGCAGGTTGCTGGTGAATGGCTAAACCACCCATATAATTCAGTGTTTGTTGGACTTTCTCCAAAAGGCATAAAGGTGGACAGGGTTGGAAATCAGAATGTTGTCGCAGTATGAGTACTTTTCTGAATGTGTGGTTAATATTGACTCATTTCCAGAGGCTACGATTATAAAACATTTGGCTAATTTTAAATTCCTGTTGCATTATCCAGAGCAGTGAGCTGCTGGCTACTGACTCTTAGTAACCTGTGGTATGGTAGTGGCTCCAAGATCTCAGATAGTGTTATTAGTGGTGAGAGTTCTACTGAATGGTTTAAAGCATTGCATAAATTTGGATAAGGATACGACTCAACAGAAACTAAATTTTAAACTGACCAGATTTGAGAAATCTTGATATTGGGTTAGGTTTCCAGTATTCACCTGCTAAAAACTGTAAGCAGTGCTCCATGGTGAGTCGAATGTTTGCTGATGTCCTGCTGGGCAGCTTTGTTTCTGGAATACGGTAATTAATGGGTTTTGATGGAGCCCTGTCTTACCTAGTGAGCTGGGGTCCGATAATCTGATCAAATACTGCCCTATTCGAACTTGCAGAAGGGCTTTGGGAGCTAGAAATGGGGAAACTGGCGGATCAAGATCAAAACTGCCATTTAGATTAGATGCCAAAACTTTTTTTTAAACAATGAATGGAGGAATGCTAACGTAACATTGCACCTACTCATTCGTGACTAAAAGGTACTATTTTTAAAAAGCACTTACATGAGTAAATTTATAAAGTGATGGAAAGAAGGGAAGGTAGGAATTTAAATCATTCACTCATGTTCACAGAAATTTCTGAGTAGTCATTTTAGTAGAAAATGCCTTAGGTGCACTTGCACACTGCAAAATTCTTCAGGTATGTAAATGCAGTGGCTCTGTTGCTGGGCTAAAAAAAACATTTGCACTTATAAAGCACCTTTCATGATCTCCGGAGTCCCAGAATGCTTTCTAGCCAGTGACATACTTTGAAGTTTGGCTGCTGTTGAAATGAGAGAAATTTGATAGTAATTCTGTGCATAGCAAGCTCCCACAACATTAAATGATTTATGACTTGATGATGCTGGTTAGGGATGAGTATTGGCTTTACTGAGTAGTCGAAGGGCCAAGGAAAGTTTTGAAATGTGGAAGATGCTCCAGTTCTTTGTCACTGCTTGGTCAACTTTCGTAGTTCCCTGATCCTGCCATGTACTGTGATTTTTTTTTTATATATTGTCTGTTGCAGTCTCTGAAGTAAATGAGCACAGCTCTGCTGGGTAATGTGCTTATTAATCCATATTCAACTCACAATTGTGGTGTCACTTTCAAAGCCATTAATGATTTAATAAGCGACTCACTGGATCAAAAGAAATACTAAAACAAACTGACACTGGAAGCATTCTAAGCTCTGCCCTTTTTTGCAGTTAAGCTTTGTATCTGATTCATGATTGCTGATTTTATTTGTATTGTTTTGTAGTGTCAACAGTGCAGTTCTACACTTTAATACTGGTCCTGGCCCTAGGCTGGTGGAAAAGTATGTGTCCACAAGCAGCTTTCCTCACTTAACAGTCTCATTGTTCATTGAGGCAAATGCATTAAAAGAGATTTGCACGTTGATGCCATCTACTTGATATATATTTTTTGTTTAGATTTGCATATTGCTTGCCTGGTCACATCCATTCTGTCCACACATCTTGGAAGGAGGGGAGAAAAGGGTGCTGCTGGTTCAGCCCACAGGCTATTTCCATAGTCCCTGAAAATGCTACAGTCATTAGCTGATTTACTGTAATGTTGTCCAGTACATTAGACACTACCCACATGTGGCTAATTGAGAATCCAGATGTGGCTAATTGCATTTCTGATTACTAAGTTAAAAATAAGTTATAGGCACTGATCTCAATATTCATTCTTGGAAGGTGCTTGCATAAATACCTGAACCTTTCCATGTTGGTAAAATGAAAAGCAGTGAATGCCAGTTTATTTTTGATTGTTGTAAGTTGTAGCTCTTTGGGTGTTAGGTATTTGTTTAGTCGATATGGGAAGACCTTGCTTAATGTTGCCCCAAGCAGCATCGTTTCGCATAACCATTGCTGTCCAATTAGTATTCTGCATTCATCTTGTATTACTGCTGTTGCATGCTAATGTTTGTACATCTGAACCTCTGTGTCTAGACATTCCTGTATAACCCTGTGTGAGAGTTGAATCTAAGCTGGGGTGGAAAACGGAGGGCATATGAGGTCTCAGAAAGACTGGAAGCAGCCCAGATTTTTATATGTGCTGGGATTAGGTCTGTAGTGATTTCCTGTTGTCCTGCTAAATAAAAACGGGTTATATACTCACCAAAACCCATTCAAAATGTCATCCGAACCTCCAGTAAAATCCAAATTCATCACCATTCATTCATAGTGACTACCTAAACTTGGTTATCATGACTTTCTCACAGCAGGACAGATTTATTGTTGATGATGTATATGATTTACTAACTTCATAATGTCAATGTACCTGTTTTTATGGGAATGTATATTCCAAATGTCTTCCCCCATGAATGCAACCCCTTGTTATAACATTGTGTCCATGGGAAATTATGTTTCATATAATGTTGAGTTTTCAACCAATTAAGAATGTTAAGCAAGCACTTACTCTGTTTGCTCGTGAGTTGCATTGACCTTATTTTAAATTTGTCTTCTCTGGGGATGTGGGGGAACTGGCATTTATTGTCTTTCTCCGATTGAAGTGTTGGTGAATATCTTCTAAGTAATAATTGGACTGAGTGTCTTGCTAGGCCCATTAATAATGGTTTGGGACTGGAGATGTATATGGGCCAAACCAGCTAAGGAAAGCGGATTTCCTTTACCAAAGGGAATTAAGGAACCCAGTCAAAATTTTCGATCAATTTGGAATATTCCTGGTCACTTTTACCGATGATAACATCTTTTAATTTTCGGATTCTTAAAGCTACCGATCAAACACAAAAAATTTACAGTACCACAGTTGGAGATGAACTCGTATTTTCTAGATTATTAGCCCAGGCCTCTGGATTACTCGCTCTGTTACACAGCTGTGACATAACCCTGTACATATATGTGCAGGGTACACACAAATAGCATACTTAGGAATGAAGTGATATCTGTGATGCTGTATTTATATGAAGCCTTAGGTTAGATGTTAAGACTGCCAATGGTTTTGCAATCCTATCTCCAACCCAAAGCTTCTCTGTTCACATATTCTTTATTAGGAGCAGAAGAGAACAGAACATTTCTCTGGGATTTCAGAGAGGTGTAGCAGTAGATCTGTGAATTTCAAATAATTATCATGTCCAGCTAACCTTATGACCAACAGCAGATTAGGACATAAATAAAAACCAAAAGAACTGCGGATGCTGTAAATCAGGAACAAAAACGTAGTTGCTGGAGAAGCTCAGCAGTTCTGGCAGCATCTGTGAAGGGAAAAACAAAGTTAACATTTCTGGTCCCGGTGACCCTTCCTCAGAACTGAGCAGATTGGAACATTACTAGGTAAGGAGTTGAAGAAGATGAAAACATACAGGGAAATTACAGAGAAACGATATTACAATCAGCTGATGTAAATCAAACAACGGACCTTCTTCTGATCTGGCTTTTATTTGCATTCCATGATTTTTGCCCTGTCAATGTCATTTATTCCCAGAGAGACCACTTAGAATGGTATAATTTGGAGTGAATATTGGCCATTGATGGTTGTTGTTCTGGGGGCATTTTGAGAGAAGCAAATCAGTATTGTCCATGAACCATTTAAAGCACAACATGATGAGGTCAAAGGCTTGTATATACAGTCTTTACCCCCAAATTCCCCCTCCCCAACAGACTTTCAGTCCCCCAGGTGCAAGTTGTTTTGCCTACCAACAGTGAGATTGTGTAATGCAGCATTGTAAAGGTTTATAACACAGGAGGTTGTTCAGTTGGAGCAGTGCAAAACTAATTCTACTGGACTGTGCTGTCCCTGTAGTTCTTCTTCTGCTTCAAATATTTCTGCAGCGTTCCCCTAAAGTTTTTTTTCCTCTCTCTGCATCAACCACTGCTGTTGGCAAAGCCATCAAATATTCTTTGCATAAAGCTTTTTTTTCCAAGTCACCTTCCTTGCTCTCTTTCTGACCAGTTTAAATTGATGACTCCTTGTTACGGAGGAAAGAGTCTAATATAAATTGCCAGCTTTGATATCACACCACTGACTTAATGTACAAATTTATATGGAACAACTTGATGGTCTGGAAAATGTTAGGAAACACAACACAGGTAAAATCATTAAGAAAGACCACAGAAAGAACCACCTCACAGGAACACAGCAATGACCCTAAACTTTGCTTGATTGAAGCATTTAGGTTGTTCGTATCTGGCTTCACACCTCCATTGTTTTTTGGTGACTGTGCGTTAACTGAGCTGTTTAAGGGAAAGCGAAATATATCATTTTAAAAAAAACAAAATGTTAACAACCTCTTGCTGCTCTGATGGACTCTTTCATTGCAGCCTGATAAAAAGAAAGCTTATCATTCAGTAGCTAGCCTGTGCCTCTTAATTACTGCAGCACTGACATTTTTATAGACTGTAGCTCATAGCCCGCACAGCTGATAGCCCTAATGTGCATGACCATGACAACTGTTCAGCTCAAAACAGAGTACCAAGGCTTGTTTTCCCAATTCATTTCCAGCTTGTTTTTCCATTCATTCACCCCACTGTCAAAGATAGGAGCCTTCTCCTGGGTACTCCAGCAGTGCAAGCATCTCTCTTAGCTGTCCTGTCTGAGTTGTGATGTGCTGATGTTGAATTGCACTGGTGAGTGAAAAGTTGGCAACGCAGGACTTTACAAGCAAGTAAGATCTGGCGCATTTAGAGAGCCAGAACCCACCCTCCCCACCTCAAATTAGTCCGCTTTATCATCCTTTTGGAACTTTGTAGGTTATTTAAAGATGGTAGGATCAATGATCAGGAGTATAGATCTAAGGCAAGGGGCAGAAAGTTTAGAGGAGATGTGAGGGAAAAAAACCTTTTCACATGCAGGACGTTAGGAATCTGGAACTCACGACGTGAAATGATAGAGACAGAAACCCTCATGACCTTGAAAGAAGCATTTAGATGTGCATTTGAGATGCCAGGCCATAGTCGTCTATGGGTCAAGTGCTGGAAAACGGGATTAGAATAGTTATGTGGCTGGTTTTGACCAACACCAAAATGATAGGCAGAGAAGGTCTTTTTCTATGCTGCAGATCTCTATGATGTGTTGATTGTACGGCATGGCAGATTGAGAAAGCAGCTACTAAGGCAAAGAGACCCTGAGTGTTATAAATGGGGTCATATAGTACAAAAGCAATCAAGTTACATATGAACCCGTATAAAATACTGGGTTGGCTTCAACTGGAGTCTTTTGCCCAATTCTGGACAGCATGTTTTAGAAAAGATGTGAGGGATCAAAAATGATTCACGACAATGGTTCCAGGATTGAGAGACTTCGACTACATGTAAAGATTGGAGAAACTGGGGCTGTTCTCCTCAGCCAAGACTAAGGGGGTATTTAAATGAGGTGCTCTAAATCATGAAGGGTTTGGACAGAGTAGATAGGGATGGACAGTTCTTATTGATGGAAAGATCAAGGACTAGATGGCACCAATTTAAGGTGATTTGAAAAGAAGCAATGGTGACATGCGTGAAAACTTATTTTATGCAGTGAGTGATTAGGATCTGTGGAGAATGTGGTAGGTACATTGTGGCTTTCAGAAGAGAATTAGACAGTTCCTGAGGAGAGAAAGTTTGCAGAGCTGTGGGCAAATGGTGTGGGGGTGGGATTAGGTGAGTATATCTTCCAGTGAAATGACCTGGACACAATGGGCCAAATGATCCCCTCTGCTCCAACCATATTCTGATTCAGTGAGTATGAGTAATATCAAAAACTGAGTTCTGGAATGCAGCAGAAGCTGGGCTGTTCTAACTTGGCAGTGGAAGCTGTCTCAAGATTGTTCTATCTTAGATCTAACATATGGTGGAGAGTTTAGGATGGAGAATGATAACGTTTAAAAATTGAAATTCAGAGGGACCATCTCCTTCCAATAGACCTCCCCTGCATTCTCAACTATGATGTAATTGTCTTGCATGTGGAATGGTTTCCTTTTACTGGGCAAACCTTGTAACCCAACTTTGCTGGCTTGTTCTGAATAGAGGTCTCTTTGCTGAAGATGGCCAATTCTTCCCTTGTGTGTTCAATGTTTTGACGTACATATATAAAATCATTTTTTTTTAGACATTACTTTTAATACTGATGCTTTAATTTAAAAAAAAGATTTAATGAGTTTCAGTTAAATTGCCTGTTTGCTTTGAACTTTGAGTGCCGCACAGTTATTTTGTATAGCCCTTTCTTGTTAGTGTGCGATATTCAATGCCCTACCTGCTATCAGTCCATTCTGAGGAAAATGAAGGAATGGGCACTCTTTATACTTGGCACAAGCTGTTATTTAAATTGTGATTATTCTATATAACAATGCAATGCAAAGTATTTTAGATGCAGAGTATTTTAGAAAAGAATCCATACCTCAGCCGCAAGAACATTGTGGGGATTGACAGCTCCCTTTTTATTGTTATCAGTGATTTATACTGTTAAGGTTGCGGTGAAATCTTTTGTGTGTGCCTTGTATGTTTAAAAAAAAAATTGGCTCATTTCTAGGGGAACAAAAGACTGAGTCAATTTTAACCAAGGTGTTCTTATTAATGAGGTTTCAATTGACTGTAATGAAGTAATATTTATACTGTAACTGTTTTAAAAAAATAAGGTTCAGAAGAGAGTACACACATAAGGAATTTAATGGAACGGCACGACACAGAACCATAAATTATACAGGGAAAAATAAATGGCTATTGGCCCAGAAATCCTGTGCAGATTGAACTGTGATTAACCCTAACTTTACTGAATGAATGGGAACTTGTCCCATTGGCATGTTGAACATTATGTCTATTGATTTGAGGAGCTGCCTTACACGTGGTGTGTAACAGTCTTCACTGCCATTACGTTAAGCAACTGTGGATGTAGCCCACATACAAATGTTTATTGGGAACAATTTGTTGAAACTGGTTGGGATGAAACACTGTTATTTGTTTGTAACTAGTAGTGCCGCACTATCCTTTTAAAACTGCTGTTGTTCCTTGTTGGGGGCTTTACAGTTGCGAGCTGTAGTCCAGAGTTTGAAAACTTGAGTGGACTTTCTGCAGCCATGTGCCTGCATTTATTGAGAGCGGGATAATGGTGTCATTGGTATTCTGTCCTTGGATTTGACCAGGAGAGGCTGATTGTTCTTCCTTGTTCAGGGGTGCTAAGGCCACTTGTATCATTCCTTCCCATCACATTTTTACAGAAGCTTCAAGGGATTTTTTTTTTTTTTAAACACTTGCCCTGATGTAAAGGATCCCCATTTTGAGAATGGTGCCTTGTACTGGCTGCACTTTTTTTTGTGAGGTTGGCGGGGAAGAGGAGTTGAATGATGGAAAAATCATCTTAATTGTGTTAGTGTAAATGTGTTGGGCTCGATAAAATATATCTGTGCAGCGTGGAGTTAAAGTATTTGCCTACTGGAAGTACAGGCTGATGGATTGGCATAGGTGGATCTGTGCTTGTCACAGGTCTCCAAACCAGATCAGTAGAAAATCTACTGCTTTACTTTCAGTGGCAGGTGTAGAACAGATTGCAGACAACACTGACTTTAACCTTTTATTAAATCGCCAACCTTTTAAATGATTTATTCCCTGCCCTCCCACATAAAATTGCAACTATTTGTACCATTCCAAGAAGAAGGAAAAAAAGGATGTCTGGCAGTTTTCTTTCTTTCCTGGCAGTCATTTCGTTTCACATGTCCACAAATGTGACACCTCCTATAGCCTATCCGAGTGGGCTGCCTCTAATATAACGCGTAGCCATTCAGTGTCGCTGTGAAATGCAGTGTGACATCTCCCCAGGGAACTCAACAGATCATTTCAATAATTGGAAGGGCACATGGAGCTGCCATATGACAGCTTTCCTGCTGAGCTCAATTAACCCTTTTTTTTTCCTCTTCATGACTCCAGCATTATTTGAAGCATTTTGTTAATTTAATCCCAGCCCAGTGCATCCTGTGCAGTTCTGTAACTGGATTGTGCCTCTGAAGAACTCAAACTGTCCGATTTGCAAAAAGGCCGCACCCAGCAGATGATTATTTTTAGGAATCCCCAGCTGCTTGTGTGCGGCAGTATGAGAACAGCAGACAGTTCGCATTTTATGCATAAATGATGTATATAAACACACACACACTCATTCACTCTTTTGCCATCATGCTCTCCCTGTCTCGTAACTATTTGATCTGGGAGTCAAAAGTTCAGATCCCACCATGCTGGCTAGGGGATTTCAATTCAGTCAAAAAATAAAAAGGAAACCAGTCTCTGCAATGTTGATTATGGAACTGTTGGATTGTTCAAAAATCCATCTGGTTTATTGATCATCTTGTACTGTCCTTCCCTGGTCTGGTCTCTGTGATTTCAGACCCACAACAATGTGGTTGATTCCTAACTGCCCTCTCAAACAAGCTAACAAAAACTCATTTAGGCTAGTTAGGAATGGTCATTAAATGTTGGCCTTGCTAGTGAGGTCTACATGAATGAATCAAAATATGTGTAGTGTACACAAGCACAGACTATATATACACAGATACGCAACAGCATATGTTTATGCACATATATACTCATTCCTTGCCCCTCAAGGATTGTAGGACCAAGTCCTGAAATATCACTTGAATATAAAGGATCTCCAGATTAAATCACAGAGTGGGAAATAGGGTATCAAAGGTCATGCTGTATGGTGTCCACAAACATTTCTCCTAACTTCTGTGTACTGACAATCCTTTGTCTTCAAGTGCAATACTCAGTTGTTTACAGATCCTTCGGTTTTGTCCTTTTCACACTCTTGCATGTTCCACACCCACACTGCATTACCCCTGTATTCTCTGTCTCAGTTCTTGCTTTCATGCATCTTCCCTCTCAGACAGAGGCTTGCATCTTCTTTCGCTCTTGCTAGCCTTCAACTGGTTTCCCCTGGGAACAGGGTAGACAAATTCTAGCATCTGCCCTCTATTTCCAGCTGATGCCGAGAACATGGGATTCTCAGCACAGGCTTGATGGGCCATATGGCCTCATTTTGGGCTCTGTTTTATCACAATGATTGTTGGAGTGATGCCGCCAGCATTTTGTGTTGTCTAAATTTTTTGCTCGAGACGCTGGAGCAGGGTTTGTCCATGACCTACTGACTGGAGACATGAGTGTGCCACTGAAATATGGATCGGTTGGCAGTGTAATTTGTGTAACATTCAGAAATGCAGCAGAAGTGACAGCGAGCTCAGGTCCAAGTAAGTAAAACAACTCCTGTGGATTTTAGAGGTCAGCAGGGAAAGCAGTTTCATCACAGAATGATATCTTTCATGTGGTGTAAGGAGACAAAAGTTTGCTATGCATTTGGTTACATGATGGACAGAAGGGAGTATTGCCCAGTGGTTTGCAGTGCTGTGCAAGTGAACTGTGACCACTAAAAATGATAAAATACCTAAGACACCAAAACCATTCCCAGAGTTGAAGGAAAATATGTTTGCTGCCTTATGTTTTAGATAATTCTTTATTAACCATTCCACCAACCCATAGTAAGAAAAACAGAAATTGCTGGAAAATCTCGGCAGGACTGGCAGCATCTGTGGAGAGAAATCAGAGTTAACGTTTCGGGTCCGGTGACCCCTGTTCACAACCCATAGTGTTCCCCACCGCAAAGTGGATACACTGTTTTGATTTTGTTGCAGATTCGCTTTCCATTCCACGGAGAATGTTTCCAAAAGTTAACAAAGCAGTTTGCAGACATTTGTGCTCCCTTTTTTAAACAGAAGTCTACTCTTTTCAAAGTGTTTTTGTTAGTTGTTTTGTGTTGAATAGATTTACTTGAACTGTCTTGACATGTAACACAGTTTCACTGGTGGTTAACATTAACACTTGTGCGCAGTGTCACCAACCGGCCGCTTAATCCCAATTTTTTAAAAAAAAGTTTGTGAAGCATTTTGGCCGTGTTTAAAAAGTCAGCAGGGTTCAGATCTGCTAATTTTAGTTATTCCAAACATGTCAGAATTAATCACAGTTGTTAACCTGCCTCTTGTATTTTGTGCAGATTGCCTTCCCTTTTCCAAAATAAAAGAAAAGTCTTGCTTGGCTCTGTATCTCTTTTGGCAGGAAATGTTTATATTATATTAATTTTGTGATTTGCTGTCAATAACAATTTGCTGTCTCGGTTACTATCTCTGGCTGGAGTCTTTTAAGGTTCATTGATAGGAAGATAAAGGGTTAGGAAGACCTGCTTTTATGTGACAGCTTCCACCACTTTAGGATGTCCCAAAACATTTATGGTTATTGAAGTGTTCTTGAAGTGCAGTCACTTTGCAGGAAAAGCAGGCAGCCAGTTTGTGGATAGAAAACTCTTGCAAACTGCAGCACAGTGATACAATACAGTACAGCTTAGGATCCGGCCCTTCGGCCCACCAAGCCTGTGCTGATTCCTATTCCTGCTACTTATTGCCCATGCGCTGTTTCTAACCCTCTGTTCGCCTTCCATTCGTGTGTCTATCAAGATACGCCTTAAACGTTGCTAACGTACCTGCTTTCATCTCATCCACTGGCAGTGTGTTATAGGCACTCACCACCCTCTGCGTGAAAAGTTTTCCCTGCACTTTCCCCCTAAACAGTCCCCCTTCAGCTTGAACCTGTGCCTTCTTGTAGTTGATCTTTCCACCCTGGGAAAAAGCCTCTGATTATCCACTGTATTCATGCCTTTCATAGTCTCATAAACCTCTACCAGGTCGCCCCTCAGTGTCCATCTTTCTGTGAAAACAATCCAAGTTTATTCAACCTCTCCTCATAATTGAAAGCCTCCAGATCATAACTTTTTTCTGTGATAATGGTGAGGGCTGTATGTTGACTAGAACACAGGGAAGAATTTCCCTGACAACCTTCAGAACAAGTAGCGCAGGATCTTTTTATGTCCACTTGACATGGTGGAGAAAATTGAATCTGAAACAAAAAACACACTCTCTGTGGTTGAGCATCTCACTGGAACTGATGACTGTTTCTCCTGAAGTTTCAACTGCCTTGCTGTTCCACATGTTGACTGGCTCGGATGTGTACTTGTGACATTTCACAAAACTATATAGAAAAAACCCAACAATCTGTTCAGCTACAGTTCTCTTAGAAAGATAGGGATAGGCCTTGGACATTGAGCCCTTCAACTTGTTCACCTCTTCATGGTTGACCCTTCTTCAGCACCACCCTCCCCTCAGTTCTGTAGCTCTTAACCTAATAAAGGGATTCCATCTTTCTTTCATATTGGACTGTTTTGTACTGGTAATAATCTTTTTTGAAATAATCAAGATCAAAGACGTTATTTGCAGATTTCCCAATTGCTGCTTTCTCAATGCAATTTTTAAGTTGAAACCCATAAATGAATCAACTTGCTCATGTGCTCATTGATTATTCAGTACAATCAGCACGTCATTCTTATAGTGAAGAGCTCCTCAGTTTAAAAATAGCTCCAGAGCAATGTAAACACAGCAGCCTTTAAAGCATTACAGTATTTGTAGCATTTGCCAGTTTCTCAATTGCACAGTTACTGTGGTGATCTCATTTTGTTCTGCTAATGTCTTTGGAGTATTTTATCTGCTAAAATATATATATTTTAAAAAAACTGATTGAGAAATTCTTTTCTGCCATCACTTTGGTAGGATTGCTGTTGTGTTAAGTTAGCAGATCTGGTGAAAACCTTTGACTGACAATGACTATTTTAATTTCAGGGAACACCATGCTGTAGGATCGCATGAGTAAATTTAAAGCGTTTGTATCAGATCTTCCCAAAGGATCAAAGACGAGTTTGCTTTTCATTCTAAAGGTGCAGATGAAGTGTGACCACAATATTTATGAAGAATTTAATAATTTACACAAAAATAATTGGAATATTAGATCTTAAAATCAGCATTGGGAGGGTGGAATAAGGGAAAGGAATAATAGAAGAATAAGGAGTCCATTGTATTATTGATGTGGTAATTTTAATCCAGTGCCTAATCTATGTTGAAGATTTGCAGGATTACTGAGCAAGAATGTCCAGATGTTTAGCAAATGTAACTGGTTATATCCCTGCTTTGGGCAAAAAGTACAATTAAAAGATCATACAAGCTACAGGGCTTCTACATACTTGTACTAGATTATTGAAATTGAGATTGGTTTTGTTCCAGTGCCTTACTGAAAATAATAAATTAAAAATTTAGTTAAGTTTAAAAAGCATTCAAAAAGAAAACATGATGTGAAAGCGGACAGGATTTAACACGTTTCCGTGTAATTTCTTTCAGTCTTCTGATGGTGGCAACAGATGAAGCAAAGTGAAAAGATCCACTTTTATACTCTAGGTTAACTTGGAAGTTGCGAGTAAAACATGCCCTATCATGTGTGTTGATATCTGCAGCTGTTTTAATATTACACTTAGTAGGGGTGGCAGGGCTGCTTGTTTCTGGCATGTGCATCATACTGACGTAAGAGCAGGAGAAGGTAACTCAGTCCCTTGAACCTTCTCCAGCGTTCAGTAAAATCATGGCTTATCTGATTACTCTACATTCCTGTCTATCCCTGATAACCTGCCACTCTCATGTCCTCATGGTTTTAACCCATGCCCCCAGACTGTTAACATAGGGTTCTGAATTACTAGTCCAGTGACATTACCACTACATGGCTGCCTCCTCACTGCCCATTGTTTTCAAGACTGATGGTGATTTGCTTTTACATGATATGGTATTTACAGCACAGAAAAAAAACTCTTCAGCCCTACTGTCCTGTGCTTGTGTTTAGTCTCCATAGGAGCCTCTTATGAACCTACTTAGTCAGCAATGGATAAGATGCACACAGTATTAAGCATGACAGCTTTACTCCATTTCAAATCAGTTACCTCTGGCATTTGGGAAGCGTTCTTGGGGAAAATATGGGCTGATCTATTTTTGATTGTCGTTTGTTCTTAACGTGTGGGTAATACTGGCAAGATCAAATTTCTTTCCCATCACTGTTTACATTGATAGAGGACAACCTTGTACCTTCACAGCACCTTTCTTGACCTTCAGACATCCCAAAACATTTGCAGCTAGTGAAGTACCTATTTTGAAATATAATTTCCGTGACTTGAGAGCAGTAAGATTCGAATGCAGGCCATTCCAGGTAGAATAACATGATGCTGTCACTGAGTACCGTGAAAGAACCATTTGAGGAATCCAATCATATCATTCCCAGCAAAGTGTGGAATTATGTGACAATAATTTGCCTTAATTTTCTTTGAATATAACTGTCCCAGATGTTAATTTGAAAAAAGAAACTCAATGCTAAGTGTTTTTTAGGACTAACTTCATAGCCAGGTATGACTGCTAGACAATGCAGAAATAAGGGCAGGATCACCAGTACTCCTTTTACCTATGGCTTCTTGAAACCTTGGGTAAATTGTATAATGAACATCAGTGTTTGATAGACACTATGATTAGTGGGTTATTCACAAGCCATGTAACAATAAAGAACAACGAGGAAATTCTTAGTGTTATGGCCAAGTGAAGAGGAGAGAATCATTTTCCTCTTTTTAGCCCCCTCAATTGTAATAAGGTTTTAAAATTCTTTTTAGCAAGCAGTTTTATCACCCTATAATTAAAATGCAATTCACTAGTTCAAAAATAACACATGAATTACAAGGTTTTCTTGAGTGAAAGAGAAATTTTATTGCTTACCAACCCTGAAAAAAATCATAAAACACATCAAACACACACATACGAACACAGGTATAAAGGTTAAAAAGGGGAGAATGTCTGGTACAAAAAGGAAAATCAAGATTTATAGTTTTAAAAAAAGAACCTCGAGTCTTTGACTTGTTAGGTTTAACCCGAGATCATGGTTGTTTAATTGATGACTCGCATCATTCGCAGCAATAAATTTGTGAACATCTTTGTGTCCTCATGAATGGTTATTTCCCAATGGGCGCTGTTCCTCAAAGGGTTGAGAAAGAGCAAGCTTACTAATTAAAATCCATATTTTTTCCTCTCTGCTGTGTCCAAAAGGAGTTACCTCAAATATAGTTCCTTTCTGAATTCCTGTGTCTCGCTTCATTTTTTTTTCGAAGCTGCATAACCAGTTGAATTTCATATCAATGTGTGAAACTTCCAAAACTGTGTAAATTAAACAGGAGATACAAATCTGTGTAATTCACATCAGTTATTTTGATGGCATACTCATTTTGGATCAGACCAGATCCATATTGATGATTTTATCAACTGGTTTAAACTATGGTGAAATGATCACTGTAGCCATTTTTAAGCCAATGTCTTTCCTTTTTCGTTCATGCTATGTTCCAGATATTAAAATCAGATGATGGAAGTCATTTAGATTGTCAATTTTTACCACTAACTTCTTTCCCTGTTTCTGTCTGTCTGTACCTCCCTTTTTTGTGATTCTGAGGGGTGTTGGGGAAAGTGTGTAGTACGTGGGGCAAGAGGGTAGTGGATTGCCATTTGTCAGACACCCTACCTCATCTTACTTACCAGTGAATTGACAATAGGTAGTGTGTTTGCTTGTCCAAATCTCTCATTTACAGTCCTGAGTTGGATTTTGTCCTCAAACCAGTTTAAATTGACTTCGATTGCGTTGTGCTGCAATAAATTTTTTTTTGAGTTTGGTAAGAAAGAAAACGCTGGAAACGTCACAAGTCCATGCAGCTCTCAGTCTACAGAACTTGTCTGCTGGTTGTTTTTACTGGATGGAGATCATTTACTAGTCTGGGCTTGTGTGTGATCTGTGTTAGTAGAATCCCCCTGAGGGCTATTGAAGTATTATGAGGTTTATGTAAAACTGGGCTTGTTTTTAATGAAAGGTCCGCAGATAGTAAAATCTTGTTACTGAACCTGCCAAAATTGGAAACTTGCAAGTTGAGTTCAGGGATTTCAAATTATTACCATCTATTTGCCAGGGTTGAGAGATCTTTTTAAGTGTAGTACTTTAACTAATTAAAGTGTTTTGAATCTATCACTGAAATGAGAAATGTTGGTGGGTATTTCTGTGTATAATTTGGAATTGAAGGTTTGCACCTGAGAATTTGGGTCAGCAATAATAAGTTTGATAGATGTGACGCGCACACCATGCACATATAGAGGTACTGCTTTCTTTCATGTGTGCTCTCTCTCTTGCTTGCCCAAACGCACACAAACATTGTCAACCTCTCCCTCTGTCTCTTGCTTGTTCTCTTGCATATGTTTGTGCTAGTGCAGTTTTTCTAGTTCCAAGGTCTGGAAACTAACTCCAGCTGTGCAGAGAGGATTATACAGCTGTGAATTTCAAGGTATGTTTATATTTGGAAAGGATTGCCATGCTGGTGATTTGACTTGGCACAAGATGAAGCTGAATGCTGAAAATGGACATAACCATGCTAAATAAAAACAGTCATGAACTATGCAAATCCACAAATCCTATTTTTTGCCATTCTATTCCGTAGGTTTTATGGTCAGCCTGGTCACTAAGTTGAGACGGTATATACATTTCTTTCCTGTGAGCTCTTTGGATCATGATTCTTGTACCTTCTATGATTATTTGTCCCTTTATCCTTGTCTAGCTCCATCATGAACAACTCTCTGGTCTTGTTTCATTCATGTGTCCAAGCTCCAAAGGCAACACATCCATTTTAGAAAGGGGGCAGTGGTTTAGGAAAACAATTAAAAGAACAATTACCTGAGCCGTACATTAGAATCATGCAGAATCACAGATTTGTTATGGTGGAAATGAAGGATTTTAATGAAATATCTAACATACGTGGAGGCTTGGCAGAGTAGGTGTGGAGAGGCTGTTTCCTTTTGTGGAATAGTCTCACTCCAGAGGGCATTATCACAGACTAAGAAGTCAGCTATGTAAGACAGAGATGAGGAATTTTTTTCTCTGAGGATGGTGAATCTGTAGATTTTTTTTTACTACAGAGGTAGGTCATTAAAAATATTCAAGGCTGAGATAGACAGAATTTTAATCGCTAAGGGAATTAAGGCTTACGAAAATGAGGCAGCAAAGTGGGATTGAGGATTATCAGATCAGCCACGATCTTGGTAAATAGCGGAGTGGACATGATGCCTGAATGGCCTAGTTCTGCACCTTTGCCTTATAGTCATGATGGCCATTCAGCCCCTCATGTCTGCACTGGCTCTGAATGAATATCATGACTTAATGCCACTTTCCTTTTCTTTCCCCATTACTGTGGACATTATTCCTTTATAAATAATTGGCCACTGCCCTGTTGAATGCCTCAATTGAATCTCCTTCCACCACAGTGTTCCAGACAGTGCACCTGAACCACTCACCATGTGAAAAGGTTTTTTTCATGTCACATTTATTTCTTTTGCGATCACTTTAAATGGTGCCTTCTCATTCCTGATCCTTTTGTGAGTGGGAACAATTTTTCCCTGTGTTTAGACCTCTCCTGATTTTGAAAACTTTGGGCAAATCTCCTCTAAGCATTATCCTCTGCATTGAAAGCATGTGACAGAAAATAGTTGGGTACTTCATCCTGCAATCCAGAAGGCGACTAGTCGCTGAAATGGTTTTGTGCTTGCTGGTCTAGAGCTTCAGAACACGTTTCTGGTCTTCACCCTTCAAGTGGCTTGTGCTGTGTGCCCTGAGATGGCAGGCTGTTTGAATGGAGAAGAGTTTGTGTGGAGAGTTTAGAGGGATTCCTATCACAGTGAAAGTTTTGGAAACTGTACCTGGAAGTTCTGCAACCCTACAACGCCTCTTCATTTTCCAGCTTGGTTTTTGTTTAAGTAGGTCATTTGCAAAGTTTCCTGATTGATGCACAAAAACAGTGCATGCTGTCCTTCTCCCAAAACAAGCGGAATTGTTAATGGTTTCTATAGCATCTGTCAGGGAGTAATGAACGGTTTTCAAGAGCCACTTTTAAATTGTAAATTTGCAAAGGCCTTGCACCTATTCCCATGAGTTGTGTTGTAGAGTACAAATTTATTAACATCGCCAAGAATTTATTGGATTCATTCCATCTGAGGCAACAACAGCAAAACAAAATCCTTGCTTTTAAATGCTAAAGTGAAAGTAAGCCTCAGATCTGCTGCTTAAAGATGTCTTATGAACTTCTTTCATTTGTAGAGCAAAGTCAGATTGTCAAGTGAAGGTTTCTTGAAGAAATTTTTCTTTTTGTTTTAAAATGTTCTGTTACCTCACCTCCACCAGAAAAACCCTACCAAAGGGAAACACAGGTGTAATTATTTATTGTAATTGTTAATGAGACATAGAAACATAGAAAATAGGAGCAAGGGTAGGCCATTCAGCCCTTTGAACCTGCTCTGCAATTCAGTATGATTGTGGTTGATCATCCAACTCAGTACCCTGTTCCCGCTTTCTCCCCTTACCTGTTGATCACTTTAACCGTAAGAACTGTGTCTATCGCCGCCTTGAAAATATTCAAATTTTGGCCTCAACTGCTTTCAGTGGCAGAGAATTTCATAGGCTCATCACTCACTGTTGAACAAATTTCTCCTCAACTCAGCCCTAAATGGTCTTCCCCATATCCTTAGACTGAGATGAGAAATGATGATGCATCTCTTAATTTATATTGCTTCACAGTGGACAGCACAGGCACTGATTCAGTCTGTCTGCTGTTGGTCCAGCTTCACCCACACAAACAAGGGCATGATGATGAGGCACTAGAGCAGCTGCTGGCATCAGTGGGAGCATGTTGATGTATTCGGGGGGGGGAGTAAAGAATGGGAAAATCTATTTTTAAAACATAGTTATCAAGGAAGAAACCAGACATGGCTGAAAGACAATGAGCCAGTAGTCATTCAAGTGAGCGTCATTCTAACTTGACATGGCCTTTATCTTAAAAAGGCTCAATAAGCAATAACGTTGACTGCAATTTTGAGGAAGCCAGCAGTAGCTGTTAGACTTTAGGAAAATGTCCAAAGTCATCATTTGTGTATATAAAGAGCTGTGCCTAAATAAACACTTTCTATAAGTCAGGGAGGCTACATCAGAAATGCAGTATGTGAACACGTGTTACTTCATTATAATATAAAAATAAATAAACACTTGGCAAGCCTGCACTGACAAGGTTTTTGTGTTGTTGATCTTGCTTCCCTTGGCACGTATGATGTTAGAAAACGGATGGTAGGAACTGTTAGGATGTGAGTGTGAATGTCTCTGACGGCATTTTACTGTGCTCTTTCCAAGCAGCCCTTTGCCAGCACAGTGTGTGAACAGTGTCCAAAGCAAGCACAACATTCCTTCGAGTCACAGCCCGTGCGGACTGACTAACTCTTAAAAGAAGGGCTTTCTCTGGCACAGGCTTGGGCGATTTTTCTTATTTTTTGCTTTCTCATTATTTCTCTCACTTTCTCTCTCATAGTGCTGCTCCATTTAACCTGTCTCTCTCTGTGCTCCCATGATTTCTCACTTTTTCTTTGGTGATGTCTGTTTCTTTCTCTTCCTGTCACTATATCGCTCCCTTTCTCGTGCTTTCTCTCAATGTTGTTTTACCATGCACATTTCTGCACTTCCTTGTTAACCCCTAACATTCTAAAGAGGTATCGGGGAGGTGTCTCTTTTATTTGCCTGATATCAGTATTGTAGAACAGCTTAAGCAGCTAAGCTGAGAGGCACCTTGTTTTTCTGCAGAGTTTACGTGGAAGATACTCTTAGACTTTTAAATGAAACGTGAATTTCCAAAGTCCCTTTTTAGTCAAGATTTGGACAAACTGTGATAATTGTCTGAGGACAGGATGCAGGCTTTTTCTTTATATTAAATTTGTTGGGTCCCAATATCCAGTGTATTATCATCTTTCATGCAAATTGTTAAACTGGGACCTTGGCTCACTCCTGAGAGCAGTAAGCCTGTAATCACTGCCCCACTTTTCATGAATTGGACTTAGTGCCCTTAGGATAAGCAAAAAGGCAGTAAAGTTTTCCAGGATCCCTGCTGTCTGTCACTGGCTGACTCTGCTGGAGGATTCACATGCATTAGGGACAGTGGACCTCTTTGAAAACGGCTGTGATGATCTGCTTTTCTGTCTTTGAGTTTTCAGCATGGCTGTGTTTTTCCATGCAATGTAAGCATTCCTCTAAGTCTGAGAGCATTTTGCGCAACTTTCCAGCTATCTTCCCCTCTTTTTTGTGGGGAAGGCTGTCTCAAACTCTGGGTGGAGCAAAACAAACAGCTTTAAAACTGCATCGATGGTCCTGGTGTGAAACAGGAGCTTGCACCCACAGATAGAACCTACTCCCCTGGGAGGTCTTGTGCAAAACAGGTGGATTACCCCATTGTTAGATTATCCTGGGTAGGCCCTTCCCCCTTCATCTCCACATCACTTTAGAAACCATTCCAGCCTCCTGTTTTCAGCTGCGTGTTTTGCCTCAATACAGTATTCCGGAACTGCTTATAATGATTTTTTTAAAAACTCTGTTCTATTGACAAAATATTCCCACTGTGTTGTTTAAAATGTCAGGCATTTTCAAAACTTTATATTATTCACTGGCAGTTACAACTAGGAAGAGCAAATTAAAAGCTAGAAGGCTCACACCTTCACTATGCACAGGAAGCACAGCAATCCTTTAACCTCTTATTGTCCTGCATTTCTGACTCAGCAGAATTTTGTGAGCTTAGTATCAATCTGTGTCCACTTGGATCTTTCCCCAAATTGCATTGTTTTCCTCACCACTGTTTCCCCGTCTACACTCCTCTATTTTGAAATGTCTTACACTGTAGACCTTCACTTGGTTTTCACTTGCTGTGTAGGGTAGTTACACTTGCTGTTCTGTCCAGTTTGATCTTACAATCTGTTTCTCCTGAGGCTGTCCAGATCAGGTAAATTTATTTTGAGTCTGGGTTGCGCAGGAAGTGGGTGTTGGCAAGGTAATTTGCAACCACTCTGCTGATGTTAACCTTGGGGAATGTAAAGCATGGAAAATTGGACGGCTTGTACTGGCTGCAGAGTATTGGTAACCCAATTGCACAAATGTCAGGTGGACTGCTCAGTGTGGCCTAAAGCTGTAAGCTTAGATGAGAATCATTACCATTGCCAGTTTTCTCATTTGCCCTTCCTGTACTACTACTTCACCCACCACACCCCCACTCAGCCCCGACTTATTGTCCTCGCACAAAAAGGTAAGAGGCCATGAATAGACATTCTGTGGCAAAGTGTTAAAGCCGTTGACTTTGCTGCTGACTGCGAATTTTAAAAACCGGGGTACGCTTAAGATATTAAGAGACTTTGAGTAGGTGAGTCTTGTTTTCCGGTATATGTGAAGGGCTCTAGCTGCTGCCAGTTAGCAGTTTTTACTCTTCTGTTATTTTTCTTTTCAGTTTTGTACTAATTTCTTCCAATTCCAAAAAGAAACAGGGTGGTGTCTGCAGGTTGCTCTTTGCTGTTGATGGATGAATTTAGCTACATGACTTGTTATTAAATCCATTTCTCCAGTTCAGCTCAGCTTGTGGGCTGCAACTTTCAGCATCATTGTGCTGTTTGGTGCATGGTGCAATCGTGTGCAGACTGAGCTTCAGTGACTGTCTCTTCTGCTGCTTCACAGGGCAAACTGATCAAAAAAAATCAAAATCTTTATCACCACTCATTCTCAATTGGAATAACGGTATGTTTTTGGATTAATATATCGCACTAGGGGATTTTAAAATTCTATCTTCTCCACCACAGTTACCCACTTTAAATTCTAGTTCTGCCTTATTCAAATAAAGTGTGATTGAGTTTTCTATTTCTGTTTCTATGTGTTGTATCAGATTTGTATTGTAGGGAGTAATCGGGAACAATGAATGAGCTTTGTGCCAAAAGCTGCTTTTTATGTCTATCTGTGATCACACGCCACTGTCACCTAAGTTTCCCAAATGGCGGCAGGTAGCTGAAGCAGAGAGTGAGCAGAGAAATAATCTTCTTATCTTCCCTGAGTCATAGTGAATATATGCTCACTGGTGCAGCGAGACCTAGACTTGTCTCCCCAGCAAAGAACACTACCACACAGTGACACCATCGCCTAGACCTTTGACAAGTCTAGATCTCTCAGTTATCCAGATGCATGCAGGGTAAGATAAAGCAGAAAAATAGAGCTTTGAGACAATCTCAAAAAAGTAATACTTTTGGAAGCTTAACAGAGTTAAAGGAAGTACAGTGATGAAGCAAGAAAGAAAATTCAGAAAACAAAGATAATGTAAAATATTGACTGGTAAGATCAATGTAAATCCAAAGATGTTTTATCAATATATTAAGAGCAAGAGGATGACAAGGAAAGGGCAGGGCTGTCAGCGATACTTGGTAACTTGTACATGGATGCAGAAGATGTGGGCAGGATTCTTAATGAGTGCTTTGTCTCTATCTTCACAATGGAGAGGGCTGATTCTAGTTAAAGAGGAGGAGTATGAAATATATATAATAACATAATGAGAAGGGAAGTACTGGAGGGACTGACCTCTGTGGAGGTGGGTAAATTAGCAGGGCTGGAAGAATGGTTTCCTAAGCTGATAAAGTAAACCAGGGAGGAAGTAGTGGATGCCCAGAGGATCATTTTCCAATCCTTACTACATACAGGTCTGGAGGCTTGTAAAGATTCTATCATTGCTCTAAAAGGATGCAGGGCCAAATAATATAGGCTAGTCAGTCTGCCCTCAGATGTGGGCAAATTGTTACAATCCAGACTGAGATGTATGATTAACTATTGCTTGGAAAGGCTCAGATTAATCAGGGATAGTCAGTACAGTTTTGTTACGAGAAGTTTGTCTTGCTAGCTTAATTGAATTTTTGAAGAAGTAACAATGAGGATTGATTAGGCTAGTGCAATGCGATGTTGTCTACTTGGATTTTTGGAAGGCATTTGGCAACATACTATGTGGATTACTGGTCAGACAAATCAAAGCCTGTGAGATAGAGGAGAATGTGGCCAGTTGAATCCAGAATTGGCTCAGTGAGAGAACACGGTAATGGTTGATGGATGTTTTTGCACATGGAACTAATTTCTAATGATGTTCGACGAGGCTTAGCTTTGGTTCCCTTGTTGTTTGTGGTATACATTAATGATTTGGACTTAAATGATTTGGAGACATAATTCGGAAATGTACAGATGACCCAGTCTGGGTAATCGATGGGGAAAAGAATAGCTATCGACTGCAGGATGATATGAATGATATGAATGATTTGGTTGAGAGGGGACAAAAATGGCAAATAGAATTCATTATGGAGAACTGTGAGGGAAGGTGCTTGGGGAAGGTGAACAAAGCAGGGGAATGCACAAAGGAGAGGGTAGTGAGAGAGAGAGAGAAGGTGAGAGATCTTAGAGCACAAATGCACGGGTCCCTGAAACTGGTAAGACAGGTAGATAAGTTCATTAAAAAGGCATATGGGTTGCTTTACTTCATTGGATGAGGTATTGAATGTAATAGCTGGGATGCACTGCTGGAAGTGTATTAAGACAGTTGGAGTTTTGTGTACAATTATGATCATATCACAGGAAGGACATAATTCATTTGCAAGAATGTTCCCGGGGCTTAAAAATTACAACTATGAGGAAAGACTGGATAGGCTAGAGTTGTTTCCGTAGTACAGAGGAGGCGTACAGATGACTCATTTGAGATGAGCAAAATAATGAGGGTCTTGGGACCAGTTTGCCAGAATGGAGAGTTCAGTTTCCAGGGGGCACAGGTTTAAAGTGATTGGTGGAAGGATTATAGGGCGCATGAGGAAAAGGGTTTCTCATGCAGGGAATTTGCTGCCCAGTTTGGAGGTTGAGGCAACTCGACTCGAACTCAACTCAAATACCTGAAGGGCTCTTACTTGCAAGGCTACCGACTAGATGATGGTAAATGGGATTAGATTAGGCAGCTAATTTATGCAGGCATCGCAGACGGGGTGGGTTGAATACCTCTTACCATGCTACAGTTTCCAATAGTTCTGTTTCCTTGTGCATCATGTGTATTTTGTGCCACACTGTCCCTTCTCTGTGTTGTTCCATATGGATTGGCATCCTGTACACACATGGCAGTGGTCAGTTTGCTGTCATTTCAGTAGGTTCACTCTGCTGTTTTGGGCAATAGTTCAGTCAGGCTGCTCCCATGAGACGTCAGCCTCTTAAATTAAATGCCCTTCCATTAACAAGTTGCCACTTTCAACACACTCCCTCATTAACTTGGACATGTGAACCACTCACCCATTGTAGCTCTCCCTTGCTCATCCCGTTGTGACTCTGTAGGCTGTGGATGGAGAATCCACTTTGCTACATCGCCAACCTGTTGACCAAATTAAGCTTTACATCTTTTGAAAGTTTCCTGATTTTTGTAAATTTTTACTTTTCCTTTTCTCTCCTCCATAAACCCTGTACTTGCGTCACTTGTAACGATGAAGGTAGGAAGATACTAATTGGTAAAGTTTTTTTTAAATTAAAACATACCTGGAACCGGTTTTCTGGAACGTTTTTCATGGCCACGTTGTTGTCGGCTTGAAAGGGTTCTTGATTGAACTTTCCTCTCTCTTTCCCTCTCACTCTATAAATTAAGTCTCCAGTTTATTGTTTGGAAGAAAGGGGCAGAACAAAAAAGAAGTGTTCTTTTGTTTTAAGAAGGTGCTGAGTCTCAGATTTTTTTAAAGCTTTCATTTAGAATCATTTATTTCCCACTGACACAGTCCAGTGGTGGGTCTGGAGAAATACCTAGGTCAGTAAAGTGACCATACTACCTAATCTTGGTTAGAAGGTGGAGCTGAAAACCTAGAGCACAGGACTGTGACATTTAGGAGTGGCAAGGCAAATGAATAACCAAGGTTGTCCAGATAAGTTGGACGTGACCTTTTTCACAGTATTTATCGAAGCAGACTCTCAGGCATTTTTCATCTGTGCAGAATTACAAGCAGAACGTCTCAAGACATTTTAGCACCATTTGGTGATCCTCTGGTTTAATGATACAGTTGATTTTGTTCATGTCGGCTAAATAGTAACTTTAATGCAATTGTGCAACAAAGGCAAAAGACAAATAAAAGTGGGAAGAACTGATCTGGAATGAAGTGATTGGCCAGTGTGGTTTTGAGACAACCCTTTAGTGTTTACCTTTGGAACGGCGCCTGTCGCAGGTTTTCTTTACTGGAGCTCCTGGGAGCAGCTTTACTTGTGTCAACTACAAACAGGAGAAATGAGGTGTAAAAAGAGGCAGAATTGCAGTTTGCCGGAGATGTTGATGAGAATGGACTTCAGCGGGTAGTGCAATTTACACACCAGACTGGGATTAACAGTAACAACTTGCGTTTGTCTCCTGCCATTGATGTAGTAGGACATATTAAAATGCTTGACAGGAGCATAATCAAACAGAGTTTCAGAACTGCGGTGGTATTAAGTTTGTTTTATCAAAAGGGATTGGAACATTGAGCAGTATCACTGAGAGTTAATTGGACTTAACGGATTAACTCCAGACCTAAGCTGTGTAGTTTTGATTAATAGTTACTCAGTTTGCACATCACTTAGATGAGCAGCCTGATTGAGAGATGGTTTTGGATTTGACAAAAGGCTCAGGCAACACACCTCGACTCATCTACGCATGTCTTCCTCCATCCCACACCACTCCATCATGGCCCTCAGAAATGTTATCAGTAAAGTACAGTGGTAGGCAAAGTTTGAGGTTGGAGACAAAGTCAAAGATGGTATAACTGTACAGTGCCGTTGGAGTACTAAAGCACAGGTGGAACATTTCAAGGAGTTTACTCCATGATGCTGGCCCCTTAACAGAAAGTCGTACTTGAAAGGGAGTGTACAAATTGAAGGCAGGCTAACATATTCTGGCTCTGATTCTCAGATCCAGACTTTTTGCTGAGCTCCCCACTTGGAGTGAGGAGTCAGTGAACTCCACTTTGCACCCCCCCCCCCCCCCCAAAAAAAAAAGAAACAACTACATGATTATCAAGTACAGACTTGAACAGATAAGGTGAGTCTTTTGGCTTGCTTCAAGTCAAGTCAGAACAAGCCAATTAAAATTGGCAAGCAAGTAAGTTTTAAAAATAGGTATCAGGATTTTTTAGAAGTTGAAATGTTTGGATGTACGGTAGCAGCATCTCTGGTCATCAGAGTTGTTAAAAATGTGGTTGCATGCTAGATTTAATCAACCTAAGCAGTGGAGGGATGATTAAGATGTGCAGAAAGTCCCTTCCTTATCCTTGCGTCTGTGTATACTTAACATGGCTGTGCTTTCTGATTGGCTGACTTTTGATTGTGCCAAACTGGAAGTGTTACTTGTCGCACATGTAAGACGTACGTCAATCTTGCATAGCAGCCTCACATCTGTTAGTATGTAATGATTCTCTCGTAAATGCGTTAATAAAAACTTTATTTAGGCCATTGCGACATGTTGACAATAGTAACCATTGGGTTTGGATATTGGGGGTGGCATTGTTTTAGTAAGTGAATTGGAGATCCTGATTCAGTTCCAGTAGTCAGTGGAGTCTGAATATCCTTTTTGAATTGGGTACTAAAAACGTTCTCTCCGTGTCCAAAGTTAATTGCAAGGATCTAGACACTAATTGACTCTACAATAGTTTTTAAAATGCTGTAATTAGCCTTCTCCTCACTAATCGCCCCATGTGCCTCTCTCCCCCACCACCACATTTGCAGTCACCTCCAGTGTGATTAGATTAGAGAGTGAGGGTTGATTATTAAGGGTGACCATGTCCTCACCAAATAATTGCAGCTGGCCTTTTTTAAACATGACTGTTTGTCTGAACTGTGACCAGGAGATGCAACCATGGTCCATTTTCAAACTTTCTTTTCTCACGGGTATTTACTTGACAAAAGGCCAGAACTAACACTTGTATAGCACCTTTCACAATCTCAGCCCATCCCGCAAAAAGCAAGGGAAGAAAGTTTCCGAAACAGTGCTGTGACTGTTGTAAAGTGGGAAATGTGACAGCCAATTTACACACAGCAGACTCCCACAAAAAGCAGAGTTCTGTGCTTGAATACTTTTCATTTTGGCCATGTTTATTGAAAAATAATTATTAGCCCAGGATTTCAGGAGAAATACTGTCCTTCTCTTAGAAATAGTGCCAGAGGAATTCTTATACTCATTTGAGACGGCAGACAGGATTTCAGTTAAATGTCTCCTCTGCTGCTTGACTAGATCAGCTACCTCAGGTTAGGGATCATTCATCAATCAATCTGCATAGCTGTAACGTACCAGGCATTTATTGTGAAAGTAACTCTTCATCTCTCTGTCCAGTTTGAGCATGATTTAGGCACCATAGAACAGAGCTCTTGTTTCAGACAGTTTTGAAAGAGTGGCAAAAGGTTGGCAGATGCCAGATTTTAAGAGCTGAACCATTCTGATGGGCCGTTTCTGCAATATCTTCTGTCTGCTGCAGATTTGAACTGCAAATCCATCTCGTAGCTGGCAGCTTGAGCTAATTGGTTGACATTTTCTAGCTTCCGGCTATTTAAATCAACCTCTGTAACTTGTACAGGCTTTTGCAAACACAGCAGCTGCATTTTTGATTATTATGATGTCTTTTTTTTGTCCTTTTCTGAGGAGAGATATTAGTGACCAGTGTGAATTCAGTTCTCTAAGCTGAAGGGTAAGGCAGCCATTGTGGTGAGGACTGAGCAGGAGCTGCTGTGGGGTTTTTTTCATATGGAAATGCAGAATAATGGGGTGATTAAATAGAGCTGTATATAAAAGTACATCTGACATTGGAATTAACATAATACTATGTAGCCTAAGGCTGAGGACTTTATTTGCCATCTGTGACTGAGCAAAATCCCCCTGGGGGCGGCTAAAATATTCTGAATAAACTCAGCCGAAAACCTTATTGAAAGTAAAATACCATTTCTGGCACATCATATTGATTTTGCTTAATTGCGGTGCAGCTAAGAACATTTAGTTACTGATGACTTTTGTACTGCGTGACAAGTCTGCGAGCATCTTTCCAACTTGAGAGGATGGGTTTACATGGCTAGCTTTTGGCCTGTTATTGAGGGAGAAGACTAATCCCCCAACCCCTCTCATGGGTATCTTTCCTCTCTATCCAGGATTTTAACCAAGATGCTTGTTTCCCCTCATTTTGTTTTTGTTGTTGTGTTTAATTTAGAGATGGAGATAAGGAAAATGTTACTCGTCAAGGAATGACACTGAACTTTGCCAGTTGTTTTAAATGGAATGAAAGGAGGCTTTTCTGGAATGCAAGCAGAACGGACTGTCTGTTGACAAATATCCTTTAAACCTTGCCCTGCAAGGCAAAATATATTTTATACACTTCACCAAACTCCTGCTTGAAAAGTGATGTGAAGATTATACTTGGTCTCTATTCATCTCTCCTCGTACTGGGATGCATTACATCCCTCAGGTAGCAAGCGTCTGTCAGCTATTCTCCCATGGAATCATCACATTGATGCCTGTTTCCCATGGCCACCTGACAGTGCAGATGCTACTTTTCGGCTGGACGAAGCAAAAACGTTGGGTCAGAGTTCTTGCACTGCCTTCGACCCCGGCTATGGCTATTCCAAACTCAGGGCAAGTAAGAAACCACTCCCACCAATTTAATGTACCATCCGTTCTCTGGACAGAGGGAGACAGACCTTGGTTGATTTTAATCATGTGGGTCCATTTAGATTCCACCGGTCCATTTAGATTCCACCAGTCCACTTCCTATCTGGAGTTTGTTAGCAGGAAGATACAAGGCAGCAAGTCAACTGGATTCCCAAGATCATTTGAAGAGTCACGTAGGCAATGGGCAAAGGAAGGAAAGGCCGTTCATTCGTGTTTTTCCCTGTGATCATATGAGGGATAAACAACCACAGGGCTGCTGCTGTGTTCCCTATGCTGTCAACCAATTAGCTCCAGCTTCTCATCCTATACAGCCAGAAGGCATAAGTCAGATTGAAAAAGATCTCATTGGATGTACTGCGTTATCCCAACAGATTTTGGAAGTATAGGTTGCCAATTCCTCTCCACACTCACCCCTAACATATTAACCCGTCTGAAGAAGAGCCATATTGGACTCAATGTTAACTCTCTCTTCCACAGATGCTGCCAGATAGCGTATCTCCAGCATTTTCTGCATTCGTTTCAGATTTTCAGCATCTGCAGTACTTATGCTTTTCTTTTGTTAACCCTTTCCTCGTCTGGCCCTATCCCCTGTGAATCCAATAGGTTTTTACATCCATTATTTGTACCATTGCACTTCAGAATGCATCATTAGGCTTCTCCTGTTTAATGTGCATGATTCAGGCTTTACGGTTGGTTTGAAGTCATATGCAAGACCTTCAAACTGGCTGTATTTTAATTTGTGCATCCGAGGAAACAGCTGCACTGGGCAATGAAAACATAAGTGGCCAATTCTGAACATGTTGCTGAATAGCTTTTCCCAGCACACTTATGGGCA
Source organism: Rhincodon typus (assembly GCF_021869965.1). Classification (NCBI taxonomy): domain Eukaryota; kingdom Metazoa; phylum Chordata; class Chondrichthyes; order Orectolobiformes; family Rhincodontidae; genus Rhincodon; species Rhincodon typus. The sequence goes on from NC_063339.1 coordinate 16,420,847, forward strand.
AGCGTGTGCACATACACACACACACACACACACACACACACACACA
>NC_063339.1:16420992-16439929 GCF_021869965.1 Rhincodon typus
ACATATACACACACACACACATATACACACACACACACACACACATATATACACACACACACACACATATATACACACACACACACACATATATACACACACACACACACACACACACACACACACACACACACACACACAGTAGCAAATCACAAAGGCATATTGAATCAAAAGCCTCTGCCTGTTTCGACGTCATGACTGTATCTGGTAGGCAACTTGGATACTGTTGTAACTCTTCAATGTTTTAAAATCTGTGGAGTAGATTGGCCCAAGTGAGGCATATTGGTCAATTGAAACCAAGCGATGTGTCAATGGTTGTTGTCAACAGTCTGAAAACTCCCAGACACCTGCCTCAATTATCAGTTGGTTGAAAATTCTTGTGTCATGTTACTTGGTGTATGATGGTTATTTTATTGGATAGGACTAGTAAAGCAGAGACATGTTTTAATAATGCAGAGAACGTGCATTCAGATCCTATTGTGGTACTTTGAGAAGTTATGTTCAGTTTTGAAAAGCAGTAGTGACCATGAGGCTATCTGATAGCACTAAAATTAAAATTGGTTCGCAAATATCTTTAGGGAAGGAAACCTGTTCCCTGTAATCATTCTGGCCTCTGGGCTCACACCTAAGTGGTTAACTTGAAACTGCTGTCTGAAATCGATTCAGTTTTCTTAAACCAGTGCCAACTGTTCAAGAAGGTCCACAACCACCTTCCAGAGAAACGAGGTCCTGCCGCCAATGCTCACATTCCACAAATGGACTTTCTTGAGGATTCCACAAGTGCCTGTCCAACTTGTCAGCAGTGCACTGAGTTCCATTGCTCTGATCCAGTGTTGATGAAGTGACTGATCCGGGAGATTTGGCTTTTAATATATGCAGACATTGAGCCCTACTTGAGGCTCCCGGGTCAGTGATCCAGGACATACTTTCCATCCCTACACAGGTTTAGTCTGCTTTGGATCTGAAAGTGGAAGTGCCTAAATATCTTGAGGACTGGGCCAGTGATGGCAGCGATTTTCTGTTGACGCTCATTGACCATGTACTGAAGGTAGATACTGCCTACATTCAGTCAAGGTGAACAAAGCACATATAAGTTTGGTGTTGGAGTATTGAAACGTTTCAATTTTTTATCCCCAGGCTGTCTTCTGGTGGTCATAACCTGGTGTTTGTTGTCTAAGTGTAGTCATTTTAGGACCAAAAAAGGGAACAGGTCGAGAAGTTGGATGGAACTTCACTACAGGGGACAGTCTGATCCAGAAGGTGTTGGACTTGGCAGAGATTCTAGAGTGATTGTAATCTTACCCTTCCCCATTTCCATACTTTGTTCTTAGTATCCAACCCCAGCTCATGAAGAATTGTTAAGAGTAAAGTACAGTGGCAGTGAGGCTTCAGGGTGGAAGCAACCACAGAGACTGTACATCCGGACATTGCATTCTGCATACACAGGCTCCAGCCTCGACCAGAGGAAATTGTACAGGGCTCATTGTGGTCTGAAACTAGCTGTTCTTGCTTAAATATAGAGAATTGGACAAGTAATATGTCATTTCAGAATGGACATTGATCAAAAGTAAAGCATTTCATAGTTCACTGTACAGGATTTCTTAGATCTTTTGAAGCAAGAGAATTTGAAAAGTTTTCTTTTATCCATCATTGAAGAGTTTTGACTGTATCACCACATCCCTTTCTTTCTTAATTGAGCCACTTGAGTTGACATTCCACTGTTGTCGCGAATAATGGCCATTCAGTCGTTGCTGTTTGATTTGCTTCCAGAGAAGAATTATTTTTGTCAGTTATAATGACTTACAAATGATGGAAGTCTGAATATGAAACCATAAGTGCTCAGATGCATGGCATTTCTGCAGTACCTGGGAAGTGTGAGAAATGGATTTATTAATTTCTGATGAAGGCATAAATAAGCAAATTTTGCTTGTTGCAGAAAATTAGTGGGGGAATGAAAGCTACTGTGTAAATGCATGTTCTTACCACTTCCCCAGTTGTGTCAGAATATTGTACATTCAGTATAGATCTTTTGGACTATACTAACTGCAGTTCTGACATGTTAGGTGACACCTCTGGCATAGGTGAGACTTGAACCTAGACCTGGCCAAGAGGTATGGACATTACCATTGCACCAGAAAAGCCGCTTGGTGACTTGTTGTTTGGCCAAATGCAGCAGCCAGTTCTGTACACATCAACATCCTACAAGACAGCACATGATCGCTTAGATTGTCTTTGCCGCTCATGGCTGAAAGAGTAAAGTTGACTAGGAACATCAGGAGAATGTCTTCAGATAGGACTATGATTCTGGATTAGGGTGGGCTGGGCTGACATCACATATAAAAGACAGTACCCCTAACATCCTGGCAGTTCTTCTAAATATAAAATTTGGCCTCAATTAGGTACTGGAGTGCACAGTAACACTTCAACACTCAACCTTTTTAACTTGGAGGCAAATGTGTTACCAAGTGAATGAAGCTGACACTAGATGCAAAGGATTTCAAGTTTGCTAAGAGTCAAATTGAGTAAGCACCAACATAGGCCCACTCTGAAGTTACAATATTTTATTGTGTTTCAGGTCAGAAGGCTGACCTTTAATTTAATAGACAAATGAGACAAATTTACTAGTGCTCAGTTGTCATTTTTTCCTGTTTTATAAATCCCGCAAGACCCAACACACTCAATATCACATCGTTCAGCACTGCATACATACATTATCATTTGTTTGCTCTGCCCCATTAATGACTCCCTTCTGTATTTGCTAACCTATATAATGTGGCTATGAGACTGTGTCTGTGTAATGTCAATTACCACTTAGTTGCTAAATGTATGCTCTGCATAGCTCCATTAAAATTAAAATACTGTCTGTACATTGGCTCGTGGGATTAGGCAGGAGGTTTGTGTAGATTTACTACGATAGAAGCTAATGGAAAACATAACTGTTAACAATCTAAGGTTTTCAATTAGCCATTCTCTGATTGATTTTTATGAAATCTCATCGACTGATAACTATGCATCGCTGAGCTAACCACAGAACATGCTGGGATATCAACATTTTTTTAATTTAAAAAAAAACACATCTATACCTAGTGAGGTAACAAAAACAAGTAGCATGTGCAGTATTTTGCTTTTGTGTTGCGGATGAAATACAAAGCCTTTTTGTGAGTGTGCCCTAGAGCTAACCACAGCACATGCTGGGATGTCAACATATTTTTTAATTTAAGAAAAACTCTGTACCTGGTAAGGTAACAAAAAAAGTAGCGTGTGCAGTATTTTGCTTTTGTGTTGTTGATGAAATACAAAGCCTTTTTGTGAGTGTACCTTAGTGATGCTTCTCTCCTGCCTGTTTCATAAACCTGCACCAAAATTGTGTTATTCCTGGTCTAAATTTCAGAGACAGGACTTTGCAATTTTACTGTGACCAATCACGTCTCATTGCAACACTCTTTGCGAGTACATCGGTTCAGTCCTACAGGAACTTGTTTTAGCACAATCGCTGGGACACTGGTTCGCAGCAACTGAATTAAGCCAAGTTTTATTTTGTAGATAGAAGGGATTTTCTGTGCTATTTTGCATCAGCATTCTGCGAATTTGCCATTTGTCCCTGAAGATGATTGGATTTGTTAATTTCACATGATTTGGACAGGCTGTCTTGCATGACATAAAAGGTGAAGTTCCCCAGTCTGTTTCTGTTTCATTCACTATTTTCTTATCATGGTTAACTTGTAGCAAGGGTGATGATATTCCAAAGTTAAAACTTTGAAGTGCATGAGGATTCCCCTGCTGACCTGAGTGAACCAAAACAGCACCCCCTCAGGAGATCTAGTCCATGTGGATCTGTAAACTTTCCTTCTTTGAGAAGAACTATAATGAAATGTCAAAGTAAGCAATCAGGATTTAAAAGGTGGAAATTTTATTCAACAGGCTTTGTTTGTTCGTAGATAAATATACTAATGAAAGCTGCCTCAAAGAATAACCCGAATCAGTTACTGTAGACAGTGTAGTTGCATGTGAAAGGAAAACCGCGTGCATTTGGTCTGTTATCGATCTTCTGTGTATCATTGCTTGAATACTAATAGATAAGTAAATAAAAATAAATCTGAAAAGAAAGTTAAATTATCACTTTATTTATTCCTTGCCTTTATAAAAAAGCTAGGCTAAGTTTTAATTGTATTAGGAATTCATGAATAGTGCAAGAGAGAGAGAGATCATGATTTAACACTGGCATGCACTTCATTCATCCAGAGCCTATCAGTTGTAAGTCTCATTCAAGTTAAGCTGAAGGAATGGGATGAGGGTCATGGTCAACCTGTGATTACAATATGCTTTTAAAAAAAAACTGTTGGATCCATCAGCCAGTAAGTTCGCCTTTAACAGTAAATAGCTTTCTTTTTCTTGCGTTTCAACCAGTTAAACAAAAAGCAGTTCTGGTATTCATGGTGTCATTGGGGAAGTGTTGAGCCCAACAGTATAGGTTAGCTGAATTAACATGACTATTCTGGATTAATGATGGCCTCTTACTAATAGTTCAATAATTTGCTGTCTTAGTGATGGTTCAGCTTTCTTGTGCTGTGTGGTTTGCCTACTCTTCCAGGTCAGAACCCCAATGATACCACAAAATGTCAATTTTAAAACAATAAGGTGAACGAAGTAAAATTGCACTAAGCTGGATGGTAATTTTTTTTACAAACTGGTACATCAGGAATGTTGTATATAATTTGGTGGGTTTGCTGTTGATTCTCAGCTTGAATCATTTCAGTATTTTTCCTTGGCTTTTAGCAGTATCAAAAATGTAATTACTTTCTATAAGCCAGCAAGGGTAAATTATTCCTGTGTTGAAGAATACAATGATTGACATCCCTGTGGTTCAGAAAAAGTTCTGATTTTTTGAGACATACAAACCTGTAGCATCGCAGGCTCAATCTGTGGAATCAACTGACCAAGTAAATAGGACGTTAAATTGGCTGCAGTCCCTTGGTTTAGAGGTTGGAGAAATAACCAGAGGTTCCATCCCTACAGCGACCCTTTTTCCAGCAAATATGCTCTGCCACCAGGAGGTGTTGCATTGTCAGTTAACCTGTCACCATTCATTGTCAAGGGGTACCCATGAGGAGAGTTCACTTGGCCAGTGTATCTAGGAAGAAGCAAGAACCAGGGAGATCACAAATACAATCAAATTAGGAGGGGAGGGAAAAAAAAATCAAAAAAAAATAGCAATTATCCTACTGGTTAGATGTTAAGTGGCCTCTCGGTAAGTGCGTTGAAACTAAATGTGGCATTTTCTTTAGAAGAATAAGCCACATCAGGAACTCTTATTCTTATAAATGCAAATATTGATTGAAAGAATCAATATTTCAATCTTAAAAACTTACCCCAGTTAGTGACCTAGAGTCATAGAGATGTACAGAACGGAAACGCACCCTTCGGTCCAACTCGTTCATGCTGACCAGATATCCTAAATTAACTTAGTCCCATTTGCCAGCATTTGGCCCATATCCCTCTTAAACCCTTCCTATTTGTGTACCTATCCGGATGCCTTTTAAATGTTGTAGTTGTACAAGCCTCCGCCACTTCCTCTAGCATTCATCATTTGATGTAGTACATTTTGTGCATTAACTAGAAATAGAAATATAAAAGATATTAGGACCCAGTAAAAATCTAGCAAATCCACCAGACCATTTGCTTAGCTCAGCGTCCTCTAACCATTGTCTTATTCCCTTGTCTGTCCCAGAAACACATCTGTTGCCTGTTGAACCTATTAAAAAAACGTCTGTTTGCTACAGTTACCTTTCCTGTTGATTTATTTCACCTTAGTTTAAAGTAGGGTTCAGAAACTTAGGGATGTCATTTAAAAATTAGGAGTGATTAGGGAATTTGTGCAAATGGCCATATGGAATAAGTTAAACTGGGAAAATATGTCTGAAACAAATGATACAGGTTCTTTAGGAGACAGTTAGGTGCATTTCTTGACAATCAGAAAGATGGAGGGGATCTGGAAAAAAGCTTCAAAATGGGAAGAGCGTTGAATTCAGTCAATAACCTGTTGAGCTGAATTGGCCAAATGGTCTCCTCCAGTTCCTGTGGCTTGATGCCTGCAACACACTTTTTAAGTGATTGGTGGTAGTGGAGATGGGGGTTCACAATGCAAGGAATTGTTTCTGTATAGAGATGACTGATCTGTGCAGATCTATTGCCAGAACTGAGCTGAAGAGATCTGAGGGAACTTGGTTGAAAACGTTTAAAAGCATCTTTGTGGAAATGCTGGCGGGTAGCCGTGAGAGTGTTTCCTAGGGTCAGTGAGGGGATGGCAAAACCCAGTGGTTTTTTGAGAATTCCAGTTAAATTGTGAGTTCACCTCTGAAACAGTCCTAATGAAAAAGCCATGTGTTAGGTGGATGTGTATTTTCAAGTGGGAACCCTTGCATGTTTCTAAAGGCACTGTATATTTTATTTTCTTCTTTCTCTTGGCTGCGATTCAGTCTGAAGCAGTTAGAAACAGTTGCCTAGTCGCATGGCTCATGCGGAATTTCAGCAACGTGAGAAGACGAATTCCCAAGTCAACAAGATAAATGTTCTTTGTATTATTTTTTGTTTTAATGGCTATAAAACATATGTATTAAGAGGTAGTGGTGGTGGGGTGGGGGGGAGGTTGGTGAGTGGTGTGGGAGGAAAAGGAAGTTGAAGTACGTTCTTGCACTGGAAATTGTCTCATTTGTCCATCATTCTAATTTAAGATGGGGGAGGGCAGTGTCTTCATGGTGCTGGTGGTGTGTTAACTCCTGTCAGTAAAAGATAAAGAATTAGACTATCATATTAAACACAATGTACTGGGACAGTCTTAATGAAAAAACGTTAATGGTATTCTTCATTCAGTAGTGTAGCAGTGAGCAGGTCATTAAAGTTCCCCTCATCAGGAACCATATGGAAATGGCTGTAGAGATCTTTAGTAAATTTTTTGAAGTATAATTGAACAGCTGTCTCTGATTAATAGATTAGTTTAAAGCCAGGAAAAGCAGGTAAAACCCAAGGTGAAGGATGCAGCCGCACATTAAATGGATACAATCCCACTCCGGGGACCTCCTTACAGATTCTATATAGTGAAGATACACTTGGAGTTAACAGTATTAATATTGAACTGCTGGCTCCTGTGTCTGAAGCTCGAGAGAACTCGGGTCTGCTCAGATAACTGCGTTAATCCAGAAACTGCTTCTGACCAATTTCACCTGCAGTGGGATATTCCTATCATGCTTGTTTTGAAGCTTTGAATCTTGTTTCCTGATTGTGGGATCATAGAAATTTGTGGTACAGAAAGGGGCCATTCGGCTAGTTTTGTCTGTGGTAGCCAAAAAAAATAAGGCCGCAGCTGGAGGATTTATTTCAACAGCCAAATAATAAAACTTGCACTGCAGTGCACATTTCAGGGAAAAAAAAAACCAAGAGGTTAAAAGCAGTAGTTGATAAAGACTGGGGCGTGGGTTAGGGCACGTGGTTAAGATGTGGGGAGGCAGCTGAGTTGTTACAACTAGAGGAACCGTTGCATAAGACACGTCTTTCTCATTTCTGCTTGACTCCTGACTATGGTATTCCACTGCTGTGTATCAGTGACTGCAATAAATTGAGCTGTGAGAGTGCAGCTGATTAGGCAAGATGTGAGTGGTCTTTACAATTGACCTCTGTTGCTATTAGAGGTCTCTGGCTTATATTAATTTACCAGTTAAGAGAATGCTACATGATTCAGTCCATGCATGTTTGTTAATTATTGAAAAATAGCTTTTGGTCAACTGTATTATAATTTATTCTGCCACAGCATCAGATTAAAGCCAATAAAAAATTGACTTCTGTTGAAATTTAAAAAATGATGAGAGCAGCTACACAGATATCCGGCAATCTCTTTTTTTCCTCTCCTCTCTCCACCCCTACAGTCTGTAAAGTCAGGGAACATAGCGTTATCCTAACTCCTCTTTTTTGAACCATCAGCACTGGAATTCCTTAGTTGTCCCAGACCCTCTGATACTTGATTTCAAATTCCACTGAAATCTCGTCCCTCCTAGATTTAAAAAAAAACGTCGGATATTGACATTCGGCTCTTTGAAAAATTCTATCCAGTTTGTTCCACTTGCCCTGCTCTTTCCCTTTGGTCCTGCAAACATTTGCTTTGAGTATTTATTCGATTCCCTTTTGAAAGTCACTGCTAGTTACTTTCAGGCAGCGCCGAAAGGAAGTATAACGGCTCAGCCTGTATAATGCAAAGAAAATGAATTATTCTTGCTTCAACTCTTTCTAGACTTGAATATTCAAAATTTATTGTCCCCAAATGTATGATTTTTGCTTTTGTTCCCACTCATTTCAGCAGCATGGTTGGGTGCCTGTAAAACAGCCCTGTGTTTATAAACCAGCAAGACATGCACAGATTCTCTCCTTCCTGCACTTAGGTCTGAATTACACAAAGATGGTATACGTTGGGTCAGATGACCTTTTATTTTTCCTCCCTGCGTCTGACACTGCTTACCAGTGATCAAGTAGCTGTTGATGTAGGAAAGGCACAATCTGCCCAAGGATCATATTGTCTTTCGTTGATTTTTGGTGTTGAGGTTGATATCCTTGAACCAAATTCTATTTATGCGTTGTCCCATGTGCTCACCAGCTTATATTGGCTGCCATTCCAGCGACACTTCGAATTTAAAACTCTGATCCTTAGATTTCAAATCCCCCTGTAACTTTGTTTGGCAGCCACCCCTCAATCACCATCCAACCACATTTCTTAGCTATAAGGAGAAGTTGGACAAACTTGGATTGTTTTTGCTCGAGTGTCAGAGGCTGAGGGGCATCCTCAGAAGTATGTAAAATTATGAGAGGCATACCTCCATGCATAGTCAGATGGACATAGGATTAAGGTGAGAGGGAGAAAGTTCAAAGAAGATTTGCAAGGCAAGTTTTTTTACACAGGGTGGTAGGTACCCAGTACGCACTGTCAGGGAGGTGGTAGAAACAGATACAATAGCAACTTCTAAGAAGCATTTAGACAGAGACGGGCAGGGAGTAGAGGGATACGGACCTTGTGCAGATAAATGGGATTAATTTAGAATGGCATGGTGGTTGGCGAAGACACGGTGGGCCAGAGGGCCTGTTCCTGTGCTATGCTGTTCTGTGTTTAATAGTAAACTGTTCCAGTCCTCACACCCTTTAGGATCTCCAGTTGTTGCCTTTTGTGTATCTCCCACTTCTCAGTTACTCTGTGCCTTCGGTTATCCAGACCTCGTGTTCTGAAATTCCCTTGATAAACCTCCAGCTTTCTAGCTCTGTGTTCCTATCAACACTCCTTAAACCTACTTTGATATGCTTATGCTTTAGTCAGTTGTCCTCATATTTGCTTCTATGGTGCATATCAAGTGCATCAGGACACTTTGCCATGTTAAAGTGCTATATGAATGAAGGTTGCTTTTGGTAATATTTTAGATTGTATGAGTGATTATATTTTAAAGCTCATTTTCTGTTTTCTTGCAGGTAAAGATGAGCCTTCAAGCTACATTTGCACAACATGCAAGCAGCCTTTTATGAGTGCTTGGTTCCTGCTCCAACATGCACAGAATACACACGGATTCCGGATTTACTTGGAAACGCATCCATCGAACAGTCCCCTTACCCCTCGGATTGGCCTTCCCCCCTCCTTGGGACCAGACCCAATCTCACAGTCCCCCCTTACTACTTTTCTCGGTGAGAACAATCCTTTCAACCTGCTGCGGATGACTGGACCTATACTTCAGGAGCACCCGGGCTTTGGTGATGGCCGTCTCCCCAATACTCCTCCCATTTTCAGCCCGCCGCCTCGCCATCATCTAGACCCGCATCGTCTGGACCGCCTTAATGCTGATGAAATGGGCTTGGTATCTCAGCATCATAGTGCCTTTGACAGAGTAATGCGCTTGAACCACCCACTGGGTATCGAATCCCAGTCTATGGACTTCTCCAGGAGGCTCCGAGAACTAGCAGGGAACAACAGCTCCACTCCGCCCTTGTCGCCCAGCCGTCACAATCCTATGCATCGCTTGCTTCAGCCCTTCCAACCCAGCCCCAAGTCACCATTTCTGAGCACTCCGCCACTCCCCCCCATGCCCCCCAGCAGCACAACTCCTCCTCAGTCACAGTTGAAGAGCAAGTCCTGCGAGTTCTGTGGGAAGACCTTCAAGTTCCAGAGCAATCTGATAGTCCACCGACGTAGCCACACGGGGGAGAAGCCGTACAAGTGTCAGCTGTGCGACCACGCCTGCTCCCAGGCCAGCAAGCTGAAACGTCACATGAAGACGCACATGCACAAGTCAGCCTCCGTCACGGCCAGGTCAGACGATGGGCTGTCCACCACGAGCTCACCTGAACCCGGCACCAGTGAACATGCAAGCGGGGAGGGATGTGGCCTGAAAGCCAACATAACCAATTTCAACACTGGTCAAATGAATGAGAACGAGGAGGAAGAAGAGGAGGAGGAGGAGGAAGAGGAAGAGGAACTGGAAAATGAAAGCCGGCCCGAGTCTAGTTTCAGTATGGACTCCGAGCTGAGTCGCAACCGAGAGAATGGCTTCAAACTGCCAGTGAATGAAAAGCACTGTGTTCTGGGCAAAGTCATGGAAAATGTAGGTCTCCGTGCAATCCAACATTACAGTGACGTGCTTACCGATAAGCAGAAGCGTAATAGCTTCTCCAAACGATCCTCCGACGGTCAGAGAGACACTGGAGATGAGGACTCTGTCGCAGGCGAACTGGATCGACCAGAAGATGGCACAGTGAACGGAAGAGGCTTTGGTCCTGGTGAATCTTTCCCTATCACGTTGCCTCGGAAACCACCTCTCATCACTAGTCCCTCTCTGTCAGTCGCTTCTTCAAAAAGAATTAAAACGGAGAAAGACCTGGACTTGTCCTCGGCACCTTTAATTCCCTCTGAGAATGTTTACTCTCAATGGCTGGTGGGCTACGCAGCATCAAGGCACTTCATGAAAGACCCATTCCTGGGATTCGGCGACTCTAGACAATCTCCTTTTGCCACTTCCTCTGAGCACTCCTCGGAGAACGGCAGCCTGAGGTTCTCCACACCGCCTGGAGATATGCTGGATGGGGGACTCTCGGGCCGCAGTGGCACAGCCAGCAGCGGCAGTACCCCTCACATGGGAGGGCCCGGCCCGGGGAGGCCGAGCTCCAAGGAAGGACGCCGGAGCGACACTTGCGAGTACTGCGGCAAAGTGTTCAAAAACTGCAGCAACTTGACAGTGCACCGCAGGAGCCATACCGGCGAACGGCCTTACAAATGCGAGCTCTGCAACTATGCATGCGCCCAGAGCAGCAAGCTGACGCGCCACATGAAAACGCACGGCCAGATCGGCAAGGAGGTTTACAGGTGCGACATTTGTCAAATGCCCTTCAGCGTTTACAGCACCCTTGAGAAACACATGAAAAAATGGCATGGAGAACATTTGCTGACAAGCGACGTAAAAATCGAACAAGCAGAAAGAAGTTAAAGCTCCTTGAAGTAAAAGAGACTTGGTTTTAAAAAAAAACACAAAAAATTCAATTGTAAAGCTTAATTAATTGCCAACTGAGAAAGTCGGCCCAGAGTGCCTCCTGTGGCACTTAAATATTTTCAAGGTATAATTTGTGTCTGAGAAGCTCAATCAAACCTGAGGGTGATATAGAGGCAGTAAAATAATGTTGAGCCTTTTCAACTGTGCAATAATTTCTGTATTTATTGTTTTTTTTTAAAATATTTTTTCAAGCATCATGTGCAGGTACTTTTTTTCCTTTTCCTTTTTATTTTTTGTTGTTTGAAACTTCTTTTTGTTTTGTTTTGGGTATCCCTTTTGATTTTACCCACTTTTCAAAAAAACAAACCTGAGATTACTTGCATTTTGAGGTGCAGACCTGTAGAAATAACCCTTGACCCGGGCCACTGCTTATGTGGAATTTAATAGTTAAGCTACTCAACGCAGTAATTTCTTGAATAGAAGCCGCGTTTATTCATTCTTTTATTTTTTTTTTTAAATATGGGGAGGAAGGATTGGAATTGCACAAATTTTTTTTGAATTGTAAGATGAGAAAAAGCCACAGCGGATCACAATCCTAATCGTAGCACTTAATAGGCTTTTATCACAAGCTGGGTTCGAAATGTAGCACTGATCTTGCCAGCCTATGGTGTCTGGAACTGCCACTGTCGCTTTTCATCAAAGACGCCTGCCTAAACCTAACACAGTTAATAACTTTTTAAACAAAAAAAAAAGCAGTAGGCAAATGAGAGAGGCAGTTTACTATCTGGTATCCAGTTGTACCAGCCAGAAACTTAACCTAAGCAATAACGGACTTTTTGTTGTGTTATTAATTAGTGAATAAAATGCACAGCGAAGTAAATCTGAGCAAAGTCAAAAGTGCATTATTGCCAACACCTAAGGAAACATCTGTGCTCGATTGTGAGCGATATGCATTATTGTAGAAATGCACTGCTATTTTGCCATTAGGAGTAGATGGTCTTTGGCCATTGTGTTAAATAGCTAAATTTGTACCTGAGATATTTCCTTTTTTTGAACCCGCACCTTAACATATTTGTTTTTTTAATTATAGAAACTGCGACTTCTGAACAAGAAACTATGGGAAATCTATGGTCCAAAAGGGTTATGGTATACATTAGGGAACAACTGAGATTAAAAGTGTCAGTGTTGCTTAGCATAGCATTCACAATGCTGGCACTATAAAAAAAAATGTTAATGTCAGTTGACGGTTTTTATACTGCCATTCAATTTGACATGAGTGCCTTGAATATTTGATCTTCCTAATGAGTCTCTGAGACAAATGCAAAACCATTTTTTGTGAAGTTAAAAAAAAAGTACTGATTTGAAGAAGAAAAAAAATCACACAACAAAGAGAAAAATATACGTCATATTAGATTCTAGAGTTCTACACGCACCAACAATCCAGCATTTGTAAAACAAAACAAAAAATAAAATCAGCGGAACTTCACGCCAGCCGCTACAAGTTGGTGAAGACGAAACAGCATCCCTTCCCCCCACTTGCCCCCCCTACCTATCTAATCAACTTCGGAAAAACAGTTTGACGGTCTGTACTCATCAATTGACGCTGCAGGACGCTGCTTAAACTGTGGGAACCCCACTGTAGCAAGGCTCAAAAGTTTTTTAAAAAAAAAAAGACGCCTCCAGAGTCCCAACAAGAACGTAAAGACAGTAACTCATCAGGAACAATGGCTACTCCTTATTTTTTTTTGTTCTGAACAGAATTAGTGCACTCAGTCTCGAATAAGTTTACAGTATTGAATATATACAAAGGTGGAAAAAAAACAAAAAAAATTGTGTGTGTGTGTGTGTGTGCGCGTGCGTGTGTTTGTTGAATGATCAAGAGATTTTTTTTTTCCGAAGTTTGCTTAGTAAATACATGGATGCCATTATGGCCATGTGTATATTGGTTCTCTGATTCAACTGGTGAAGGGGTTTAATATATATATTACAGTTTCTTGATCACTGTAAAAGTGTACCAGTATTTGTAATAATGGAGAATGCCTGGGCATTTTACAAAATGGAGAAAAAAAAAACAAAAAAATTTTTTTTTCAAAAATGGAAATTGTTGCAGTAAATTTGTGGGTCTAAAATTGTACTTGTCACTGTAATTGTAAAGTCTAATTGACTATCAGTTTTAGTAGACTTTTTTGCCTTGGGTGTTTTATCTTTTTTCAAAAATTGTATAGAACTTGTATTGGGAAGAACGATTACTGCTACCATATGTAGACAAGAAAAAAAATAGTAGAAAAGTGCATATTCATGTAATTGCTTTGCTTAAATCACATTCCTGACCTGTACTTTTTTCCCTCTGTTTCTCTGGAATGGTTACTTGGTATTGGTTCATAATAGTGTAGGCACTTGCTGTATTTATACAGGAGCTTGTATTTTTTAACTGTTTGCTTGTCCTTTTAAAGGTGCGACAAAAAAGTACCTTTTTTTTTGGTAGTGGATTAGAAAAAGAACACACAGGCTGCCATAATATATTTTTTTAATTTTGGCAGGATAAAAATAGTGCAAAAATAATTTGTATGTTCTGAAATCTTATTGTACAGGAGAAAAAGAAAGGTCGTGTAACGACCTTTTGTTAAAAAAAAATACAAAAAGGAATTAGGAAATGCATTGCTGGTCACTGATAATTTGATTTTCATTTGTACAGTTTCCCTCCCAGATTCCCTGTTGGATATGCACGGTTTACAGTTTTGCCAGTCTGTTTCATTTTTTTTTTCTTCATGATTTGCTGCCTTTGCTCTCCCTATTCTCATGGACTCAATTCAAATCCATTGTGGTCAGAGTCAGATCAATGTAAATCGGACTGAATGAAAACTAAAATATGTTGCATTTCGCGCTGCTTTAAGGGTCATTCAGTACGTGACATTGAAGACAGATAAATTGAATTGTATTGTGTCCATGTTGGGCAGTTGTATGCTCACAGGGATGAGAAGTTTCATTGTTTTGGGCACATTTCTGCCTTTCATAAGTTTTGTAAAATAGTTGCCCAGCTTTTTGTTTGAAGAAAATAATGATTGAATTAAACTATGATGTTTGCAGTATGTAGTGACCACTAGGTGTCACTGAAACATTCAATTGTCAGTGCGCTAGCGACCACTAATGGTAGTGAACAAATACTGCATTTTTCCAAAATGGAACTCCCTTCAATGGTTCTTTGTTATTTTCTCTTGGAACTCCTTTCTTGTCCCTGATGCATCCACATTATGTGCATGGCACTATTTTGTTTTACATTTCCATGGGGATTTGGGTTTCAGGCCTCCTTGATCTGCTGCTGTGTAAAACTGATGAGGCAGGTACAAGTATATGTTGATCTAACTGCCATTTGGTTTTTTTTAATTTTGTGTTAACAGGATCATTCACTCCTTTTTTCACATTCCACGGGTTCCTCAACGTATGTAATAATAGGTAAGAGGTGGGATGAAACCTTTTGTATTTTGACACTTTGAAATTTGCACTAAAAGGCAGAAATGAAACAAAAACCACCCTGGATGAATAATCTGTATAACCTTTAACTGTTAAGGTCTGAAATATTATCACTCCACTACCTAAGACATGGGCAGCATTCATTAAACTCCACGTGTTCAAAGTTGATTATCAGTTGATGGGCTAAGTGGCTTGAAATATCCAATTGTTAGTGAGTTTGATATTCAGACATTCCAGTGCATTTCTGTGAATAAAATGTAGCATGAAAGCTGTAGAGGCTCCATTGCATATCTGTTGATCTGCAACAGCTATCACTGTTTGGCCTAGGTTGTGTCAGCTGTTGACAGTTACACATTTTTAATTGATTTTACCAATATAGGGTAACCAGGGACTATTTAAGCATTCTTCTCTAGCTCTAGTGGAAAGTGTTCACGACAATTTTCCCTGCATCATTCTTATTACCGCGAGTAATTTAGTGAGATGGAAGGAGGTTGATCCAATATTAACCTAAGCCACGGCTGAGTGTCAGCCCCGTGAGTTCAAGAGATGCACCTCCCACTGGTTGGACACCAGAAACAAAGGTATCAACTTTGACAGACAATATTCATTGGCCAAAAAGAAAATGTTAAATTCATTATGTCAAGAAGGAATAATTCATGGAGCCAACTTCTTTAGTGTACCACTTCATGGGGCTTCTGGCAGTCGTCTTAGCATGTCAGTCAAAGTTTTTTTTAACTTCCCTGTTTACATCTTCCTTGTAAAACAGGCAGACAGCAGAGAAAGCACTTTGCTGAATTCTGCAAATGATGCACCTGTCATTACTGCAGTGATATATTAGATCAGAAATTTGATTTTAGAATAATATGCTGTCATCAAATGGTCACTATTATTAGATTCCATATGGAAGTTTTTAGATTATAATTGGTTTCCACAACGTTTGTTTTACCAGTATAAGTTACCAACATGCCCTCACTGTTCTGTTTTCTAAGTGGTCTTGGCACTGGAAAGCTTTAAGGAAAACATTGGTAAACAGGCAGCAGTACAAAAGTGTATAGGAAGGAGCATTCTCTTGTTTGAGTAGGTTTCATACCACTGAGAGGAGGCAGGGAACTAGATCTAATGTGTTACAGCAATATTTTACAGCATAATCTTTTCAGCCACAAAGGGAAAAAGACAGTCATCGTGGCGAAAACTAAGTATTTGTATATTGGCAGCCACTGCGTATATTACAATGGACACAGGTTTACAGAACTAGATAAAACCTAGATTATATATCTAAGTTTTCAAATTTTATCTGTGAAAGATTGACGGAATGGGGAAAAAAAAAAAAATTTTGCTTGAAGTGTCAGATTCCAGTACTTGGTGCTGAAGAAATAATGAACTCAAAATTGAGGCAGTGTAGCAGTTGCACAATGGATTTATATAGAGAACTCATACCTGCTTCCTTAAAGTTGACAAATCATTCAAAACAAAAAAACCATCATAGTAGTTTATTGTATCGGCATCCTGCCCATGACCACTTTATGTTGGATGAGTTTAGGATTAATTGATTTGCATGCTCCTTCATATAGTGGTGTTCAATGCTCTGATATTGGTCTCCATCAGTATTCAGTGTTTGGGCTGTGCTATTTCAGCAGCTTCTGACATTGTGTGCCACTACACAAGATTCGCCTCCCCATGCTGCCATTTACCACCAACCAGTCAACATTGTGTGCTTTCAATGAGGATTTTTGCAAGGAAAAGTACTGACGAACATTCAAAGGTTAAGAGCTCACGTTTCATCCCACCTCTGTTAAATACAGTCCACAGGTTGTTTTATCATGACCAAAACACTTTAACGGTGCTGTTGTATTTTTAAGAATTGTACTTAAAATGCAAAGCAAATCAATGCCACTTGAGTTGGACCTATTTGTAATGGCAAGGCAAAATATTTTATTAGCTTTTTTCTATTTCTGTATTTAGAGCTTTTTATTGTAACTTGAGATTTGGTCTTATACTACAAGTTTGAACTATTTATTATTGCTTGTGTTGTGCTCTGTTTAAAACAGATGCACATTATCCTTTTTTTTATGTTGAAGTGCTGACCAGAGGTCACATCAGCTTGGCTTTGTGAAATATTTATTGTTCTGTTTTTCTGTACAAAATCAAGCCCTCTCCTAATCCACACTGTTTTCAGCTTGTGTCTACCATTTCATTCATACACTCATCCAAATGTTTGTCCCATTTTCAAGTGAAAGAAATAAATCAAAAATTATCTTTACAATCTTCAAACTTTTACCTTTTCTGCCTGTTTTTCCCACTCCCTTCTCAGTATGTGGGTTTAACAATAAATGTTCAGCAGTGAGCACGTGCATGACTCATGGTATCACAGGTCAAGTTGAGCACAATCAAGACTCCGATAATAAAACCTTCGATAGCACTACAAATGATGATGGAACATATCTGCACTTCATATTGTGACATCTGGCTGAGTCCTAACGGCCCACTCATCCTGTTGAGTAGGTCAGTAATGCTCAGAATTTTTTTTTAATAGGCTATTAGTCAGTGCGTAAGTAAGCAAGAACACATTGTGGCATACAGCACCATCATGGATTAACCAATGCAACCTTTTAGAGCCATCTTTTAGTAAATAACTTCTCATGCTCAGTTCATACCAATTGGACATCATTTCATTCTTTGAATGTTGTATATACACACACACACAAATCCATTGGTACTCTCCATTTCTTCACTCTTTGCTGTTCCCTTATTTTGAGAAGACAGTCGTCCCATTAGTTTATTTTCATAATTGCACTTATTTCATATCTATTGGCAGCACCAGTTTATCAAAAGCTGTGTTTAAAAACAATCAACTGGGTATCTTACCATAAGAAATGGAATCTTATGTGTCTACCTTTTGTGAAAGTTCCTTTTTTACATAAGACATTAAATGAGTCATTTTAATTAGGATTCTTTGATCCAAAAACTTGATCCTGTTCCATCTACAATACAAGGCAAAAAACAGAAACTGCTGGAGCAACTCAGCAAGTCTGGCAGCATCTGTGGAGGGAAAGCAGAGTTAATGTTTCAAGTCCAGTGACCCTTCATAACATAAAGCAGTTGGTTCTTTTCAAAGATGCTGTTTTTAGAAATTTTTAAAAATAATTTCCTGTTTTAGAATGCATCCACAGTGAATGATGATCAGAAACAAAACTTGAAAATCTTATGCAAGATTTAATGACACAATGTTTCCAGCACTGACAAAGAATTAGGGACACATAATGTAATGAAAAGCAGATCAACCGTCTTAGACAGTGGACTGCTTTATTGAGAAAGAAAACACACTCAATAGAAGTATTTCTGAGTTACGTGTCTTGGCTGATATGAAATATAGAAACAACAGTGGATCTCTTCAAGCTTGTGGAAGCCAAGTCCAGCCGAAGTACAAGACGCTAAGTGCAATGGCTTTGAACAACTTTGGCTGATTTGTAAATGGAGTGAGCAAAAAGACTTCTACCTTGCAAAATATTCAGAATGGATGAAAGCCATGAAGCCTAATTCCCACCCCCATTAGTCAAACATTTTTTTTTTCAGAAGCACATATACCCCTCTCAAATCAACATACATTGCCCATGTGAATGGCCTTGATTGAGACTGTGTTCCACAATGTCTGCCTTTGAGTACACTTGTTCCAACCGATTTCCCAGTTTAATTTCTTTCGTTGTAACTTGTAGCCCTGGCATTAAAGAACAATCCTCAGGTCAAACATTTTTAGGGGGAAGGTAATGGCCCAGTGGTATTATCGCTGGACTGTTAATCCAGAGACCCAGATAATGTTCTGGGGATAGTAGGAACTGCAGATGCTGTAGAATCTGAGATAACAAGGTGTAGAGCTGGATGAACACAGCAGGCCAAGCAGCATCAGAGGAGCAGGAAGGCTGACGTTTCGGGCCTAGACCCTTCTTCAGAAAAGGGTCTAG
>NC_063339.1:16449929-16465537 GCF_021869965.1 Rhincodon typus
TCTCCCCACAGATGCTGCCAGACCTGCTGAGCTTTTCCAGCAACTCTGTGTTTGCACGTTAGCTGACAGGTTTTTGTCCTGTTTGGTTTTTAACAGTGCCTTCACTGGCCTGCCGAGCTTCCATTACTTGAAGTAAGAGAGAGTCTTTTTTTACCTGCAATACAAGTATGCCTAATGACTGCTCTGAAGCTGTGACCTTCACTGCACACTAGTGTACACTTGTACATCAACTCCTAACACACACAGATCAGGGTTTGCAGCTGGCTTATATTTTTCTAGAATGCTAAAACACAAACATTGCAGTTTAGGATCGAATCCATAAGACCTGCCTATCTATGGAGAGAGGTGGTCAACCCCTCATTATCTCTGCAGCCACTAGTGATCAGAGATCAGTTTCTTTTGAATTTCATCTCACTCTTTGAAGGATTGCTGTTTGATATTCCTTCCTTCCACGGTTCCTCTCAGGGATTTGTTAGGCAGTCACTAACTTTGCCACCTCAGTCCCATTCTGGCTGTAGATCCTCTTTTTTAAATAAACAGTTTGACAAAGTTCAATATGTCAATAAGTAATCCAGTGTAGTGGTCCATTTTCACAATGTACCATAATCTTCACTAGATCTGAACATGTATGGAAATGGAAGTGTCATAAGTTGGCCTGGAGAGTTTGATGAGCAATTGCAGGATGATAGGGGAATAAATTGACTTGGAGTAGCATTGAGAGTCATTGGGGTGGTGGAGGGTGAGGCTAGAGAGCCTAAAATATACAGTCATATAGCACAGAAACAGACCCTTGGACTAACCAGCCATGCCTATCAAAATCCCAAACTAAACTAGTCCCACCTTTTTTTTGACTTTATTCATTAGTAGGATGAGGGCATTGCTGGCCAGGCAGCATTTTTTGCCCATCCCTAATTGCCCAGAGGGCAGTTCAGAGTCAACCACATTGCTGTGGATCTCGAATCACATGTAGGCCAGACCAGGCAAGGATGGCAATTTCCCTCCCTAAAGGAAATTAGTGAACCAATGGGTTTTTCCAACAATCGACAATGGACTCATTGTCATCATTAGATTCTTAATTCCAGTTATTTTATTGAATTCAAATTCCACCATTTGATGTAGCAGGATTCAAACCCAGGTCCCCAGAATGTTTTCTAGGTCTCTGGATTAACAGTCCAACGATAATACCACTAAGCCACTGTCTCCCTGAGGCAATGGCCTAGTGCTATTATCACTGGACTGTTAAAATATCTGGAATAAAGAATCTAATGATGACCATGCCTGTGCTTGGCCCATATTCCTCCAAACATTTCTTATTCAAGATCTTATCTAAATGTCTTTTAAACATTGTAACTGTACCCACATCCATCACTTCCTCTGGAAGTTCGTTCCACACACGAACCACTCTTTATGTAAAATAAATTGTACCCGATTTCTTTTTTTTTAATCTTTCTCCTCTCATCTTAAAAATGTGCCCCCTAGTTTTGAAATCCCCCAATCTAGAGAAAAGACACTTGCCATTCACCTTGTCTGTACCCCTCATTATTTTATAAACTTGAATAAGGTCACTTCTCAACCTCCTAGGTTCCAGTGAAAATGTCCCAGCCTATCTAGCCTCGCCTTATAACTCAATCCCTCCGCTCCTAGCAACATCCTGGTAAATCTCTTCTGACCTCTATCCAGCTTAATAATATCCTTTCTATAACAGGGAAACCAGAACTGGACACTATAAGCAACTAACTGAGAAGAAGTTCCAGAGAAGCAAGGTGGGCCTTTTTAATCAGCCTGCCCTGATCTTTGAGTTGCTTCTGCGAGAAGCAAACTTGACTCTATTTCACAACTGCTCTCCCGTAACAAACCCTAAGTCTCATATAATCCCTATAGCGTGGAACCAGGCCCTTCGGCCCAATAAGTCTACACCAATTCTTAGAGCATCCCACCTAGACCGGTGCCCCCTAAAACCCAGCTAATCTGCACTTCCCTGAACAGTCTGGGTAATTTAGCACAGCTAAATCACTTAATCTGCACATCTTTAGACTGTGGGAGGAAACCAGAGCAAACCCACACAGACAGAGGGAGAATGTGCAAACTTCACGCAGTCGCCTGAGGCTGGAATCGAACCTGTGCCCCTGGCGCTGTGAGGCAGGTGCTAACCGCTGAACCACCATGCCGCCTGATAGGATACCTTCCACCAAAGTAGGTTTGCTGAGTTGGGAAATATCTGTCTCAAAGTTGAAAATCCAGCTTAGTTTTCTTACATGAAAGAATGTAACATTTATAAAGTAGAGCACAGCATGCTCACAATATCCTAACGCAACAGTGGTTTACTTTTGACGCGTGGTTACTGTCATTATGAAGGCAAGCACCAGAGCAAAGTTTGACACAGCAATGACAGAATGACCACTTCCCCTTCCTATTCAATTGTATTAGCATTGCCATGTCCCTTCAACCGTTGGTTAGGTCACAGGTGAAGTATTGTGTGCAGTTCTGGAATCCACGTTAAAGGAGGGATGTGATAGCAGTGGAGAGGGTGCAGAGGAGATTTACCAGGATGTTGCCTGGGCTAGAGAGTTTCAGTTATGAAGAAAGATTGCACATTCTGGGGTTGTTTTCCTTGGAGCAGAGGAGATTGACAAGGGATATGATTAAGATGTATAAAATTATGAAGGACAGAGATGGGGTGGACAGGAAAAAGCTTTTGCCCATGATGGAAGGGATCAAAGACCAGAAGGCATAGGTTTGAAGTAAGGAGCAGGAGGTTAGAAGGGACATGAGGACTTTTATTTCACTCAGAGGGCAGTTGGAACTCACTGCCTGTAAGGGTGGTAGAGGCAGAAACTCTCATTACATTAAATAGGTATTCAGAGGCGCATTGCGATGCCTGGGCATACAAGGCTATGGGCCAAGTTCTGGAAAATGGGATCCTCTGATGCTGCCTGGCCTGCTGTGCTCCTCCAGCTCCACACTGTGTTATCTCTAACTCCAGCATCGGCAGTACTTACTATCTCTTAGAATAATTACATGGTTGTTTTTGACTGGTGTAAATGCAATGGGCCAAAGGGAATTTTTCTCTCAATAGATATCTATGACTCTATAATGTTCAACATTCTGGGGCATCACACATCCCAGCTGGGAATTGATAGCTAAATGATATGGCTTCTATGGCAATCAGATTCTGGATATTTTATAACTGAACTCCTGACTCCCCCAAATTCTCTCCAAAGTTTACACTGTTCAAATCAAAAGGGTAATCCCATACTCTGAAGTCTGATTAGCAGCCAATCCACCAGTTTAAACATTAAGCCTCGACAGCCTTATTGTAACTACACACATTCCATCTGTACGCTGCATTGCAGCTAGTCATAAAAATGACTTTGACAGCAACACCTATCACCTGAACTCCACAGCCTAAGAAGACAATGACAGCAGGCACATGGGAACACCACAACCTGCAAGTTCTCAAGTCACACTTCATCCTGGTTAACTTGGAAATATATCATCATTCCTTCATTGTCACTAGGTTAA
Source organism: Rhincodon typus (assembly GCF_021869965.1). Taxonomy (NCBI): domain Eukaryota; kingdom Metazoa; phylum Chordata; class Chondrichthyes; order Orectolobiformes; family Rhincodontidae; genus Rhincodon; species Rhincodon typus. Next base: position 16,453,452 of record NC_063339.1, read on the forward strand.
AATTGTTGAACTTCCTTCCTCAGCCCTGTAGAAGAGTTTATGAAGAACAAACATTTAAAGACTCACCACCAAGTACATGCAGAAACTAGACATGAGCAATGAACACTAGCTTTGCCTACAACGTCCACAAGCTGGAATGAATTTTAAAGGTTTTCTTTTGGATAATGATTGAGGGAAAATGTTTATCATAATTAAAGGTGATCTCTTCAAATAGTATCATAGGATCATTTCACCTACTTCAGCGAGCAGTTTAGCACTTAATCCTAAGACTTGGTTGGGGGGTGTCACATTCCCACTAATAACAAGTACAGAAATACGTGTGGGCCACTTTAGCTAAATGTTGAACAGATAAAAAACTAACTTATGATTGACCCCCTTATTCTCATATCATCTATGAAACTCAGATTGATTTAACTCAGTGGCCCTGGGGACAGTCTATAAAAAAGGTGCAGAGTGCATTTGCATTAGAGTAACATGATTGAGTTTGGTATTGGGGCACAGTGCATCTGTGGAAGAGACATCACTTGTGTGGTGAATGTCTATTTGCAAAATTCTTTTGAAGTAGGAATTTGAACCATTTGTGGTTGAGGTGAAAGGGCAGGCACAGTTCACCTCAATTGGGGCTGGATTAGTCTCCTTGACCAGTTGAAGCATCTACAGAGGGTTGGGGAAGAATATTTCAGGTGTTCCATCCCTAGTCAGTGTGAGATTGATTTTACCCAGTCTCCCATCTCTCTGAGGGCACTACATGGATTTTCAGTTGGCTGGGCAACATACACATTATGATGGCACAGTGCGGTTGTGAGAGACAGGCTGGATAGACCAATGGGTCTTTTCTTGTCTGTCATTATTTATATATTTGTAAATAAAAATTGTAGAAATTCCATTTATAGTTCTAATGTTAACAATTTCTTTGCCCTCACTTTTAGCAAAGTTAAATCTTTTAACTTCTTACTAAATTTCAAGAAGGTACATAGCCAAGGTTCATTCTTAAGGCAATTGCAACATTTATGCCTGTGTATGTGATATTCCAAAAATAGAATCCCAATGAAAGGAAAGACCATCTATACTTATAACCAAGGAACTAATCTTATTATCAGATATCATTACCCTCTAAGATGACCCGACAATATCTTGTTCTCCTTGTCGCCAGGAACTTGAAGTCCACACACATGGCAGCTTAAGTATAGGCTAAGAATTAACTTAGTAGCTGTGGCCATCTGATAATAGCACTGTCTTTTTATTCACAAGCTCCCTCGCACAGGATCCACATTGCTTTACTGTCAGTCTTCACACTGAGCTAGTGGGCTACAGAATCCTCCACAGATACTCCTACCATTGCTTTTCCATATATTGAGTGGTGGGAGGCTTACAAACTGAGACGAGATGAAAAGAGCTGTCAGATTTAATATCTAATTTACAATAATGCCATCCGTCTACAGGTTCGTTTTTTTTTATAACACCCAATCATTCACTCTGACAAACTTAATTAAAACCACAAATGAGTCGCAATGCCATGTTCTATTATGATCAGTTCTTGTTATTATCTGGCGAAGGATTGCTTCTGGCACTAAATGTTGCAAGTTGATCCATGCAAGTGTTTAAAGAGTAGGGACTACCCATGGTGGATTTGCCTTCAAATGCATCAGATGTGACGTGTCAGAAGGGACCCAGTTGCTGCTGGCATGAAACTTCCGAATGTGATACTGTGCAGTGAGCTTGGATCTCCTGTGGCAAACAGTTTCATCTCAACAGGATCTTCCAAGTGTGGAAAAGACCCTTTGTTTAGTTCTCTTCGCTGACTGTACTACTGAGAGTAGTTACTGAGGTTTCATTTCCTTGGGCCTGCATTTTCAATGGTATATTTACATGTCCCCATACCTAATGCTGGAAAAGCAACTGTACCCTTATCATGGAATGTAATATTGATTTTGTAGTTCTTGTACTCCATCCATTGATGTGGCCATAAAGACCTTAGATCACTTTTCTTGATAGGGATGTTTTAGTTGTATGTTTTGACAAAATGTAACACAGAAGCTGAAACAAAATATCATGGCATGCTCCTAGTCCAGATATTGCAGGTAAAGTTAGGTTCCATAATCTACCTGCTACCAGTTAGCTATCTAATTGATAAAGGAGCTGCCCCAAAATCTTTACGAGGAACATATTGACTCACTATGCAGTCAATCTCAAGTCATTATTTGCTGAAAAGGTGGTCTACCTTGATGATGTGCTATAGCAAACTCAAAGAAGACAGAAAATAATAAAACAGAGGATTACTACAGTTTTAAAAAGCACTGAAGAGAAAGTGCACATCAGTAAAGTGCCACTTCTGAGGTCCGTGATTGAAGCTTTTTTTTTTGATATTCAGATTTCCCAGCCTACGCAAAGCATTATGGCACATTCTCTTGGCTACATCGTGGGATTAAGTGTCTTGTCTTGTCAATTCCGACAACAATGGTATGAAATAGGTTGCAATTTTCACATAGCTATTTTTTGTGTTATTACAGGCAGGTTTTGAGATTTACATAATTCTTTGGGTTTAGGTAGCAAAAGGTTTTTTGATAATGACGAAAGAGCAAGATTTGAGAATTTTTAATACTTGAAATCCCATGCTGCTATTACTGTCTATGAGGCTGTGGTCAGGTAATCCGAAAGTGTTGTAAGCTGAGACAAGGAAGAAATGTCTGTTATCTGAAAAAAAAACAAATTGTCACTGATATATCAACTTTCTGTTGATGTCAAATGAAGGCCATCTCTACGCTAAAAACTCTTCATATAATTTGTTGTTTTGACAATTTCTCCTCTGCAATTAACTATGATGGTAAGAACAAGATAATAAATGGAAACTTTTGGTTTTACTTAAGTGCACTTTATACACAATGAAATTAAGTGAGTGAAGTCTGAATGGTGCAGATTCATTATATATATAGTCCATAAGTTAGTACAAGGATAAACCCAAGACAAACCGAGCTAAAATTGAATTGTACCATTATTTGGAAATCACAATTTGTAACCAACCAGTGCCTATTCAAATGGAGATAGGCACCATATAAATTTGGAACTACCACCCCATAACTTGATAGTACACTGTAACATGGTCCTGCCTGGCTCTGTGCTCAGTAGAGAGCTCAGCAGTGTTATGTTGTTAGCACAAAGAGTGACCAGCTTGCTTTACTTAAAAGCAGTCTACTCGTCTTAAAGGGTAGCTGCTGACTAACAGTTCTAAACAAGGAGGATGGAATCCTAGGGCAGAGTAGGGACTTCGATTCATGGGTGAGATGTTGGAGACACTTATGGTTGAGGTACACTGGAGGAGAATGTTCATTGTCCTATGGGAGGCAAGAAGCCCTCAATGACATTCTTCAGATGAAACTGGGAGTAAATTGGGTCAATTCCCAGCATCTGGACTTAGTGCTTGAATTGGCAGCAGCCCCGCATGAAGTGGAATGCCCACATGCAGATGGTCAAAATCAGGGAATGCAACTTCACAAAACATCCTGCAACTACCACACACCAATTACTCACATTAACCACTGCAGCACAGTCCCACCCCTCACCCAGCAGCTCTGCCAAATCCCAATGTTGCACTTTGTCAATGGTACCAGTCTCTCACCCACCCACCTCTCAATGACAACACAGGTCTCCAGTTATTCTGTGGCAGGCTGGTCACCTAAATGCAATGACTGACAGTCTACAGGGGGTTGGGGAGGTGGTGGGTGGGAGTCAGGTGCAGCAGCACATGGTTATTACTGCTGCCTTACAGCACCAGGGACCCAGATTCGATTCCACCCTCGGGTGACGTCAGTGTGAAGTTTGTGTCTGTGTGGGTTTCTTCTCGTTTCCTCCCTCACTCCAATGATGTGCAGGTTAGGGTGGATTGGCCATGCTAAATTACCTATAGTGTCCAGGGATGTGCAGGCGAGGTGGATTAGCCATGGGAAATTTGGGGTTACGGGGATAGGCGTGAGTCTGAATGGGACGCTCTTTGGAGGGTTGGTGTGGACTCAACAGGCTGAATGGCCTGCTTCCACACCATAGGGATTCTACGATTCCCACTCTCCTAGAGGACAAGATGGCACACATCATGAAAGGAGCAATGTAAAGTTGGTAGTGGGTTCAGTGGCAGGGAGAATGAGGGCAGCTTCATCTCCCAAGCCTCACAGATGAGCTGGTTGTCTGTGGAGCTGGACATGTCAAAGCCTGACCATACCGAGCATGATGGCACATTGCTGCCTTGTGTCCTTCTCACTGTCCATCCTGCGATCTGCCTTGGTAAGCATAACGCAGCTGGTGTAATGGAGGACTTCTTGTTCCCTAGGCCATCCTCTTCCTCCGCTCTAACCTTTCTGTTCTGATCTCATTTCAGCCACCCAAAGATTACTGCCTGCCCAGTCACAGCAGCTCAGCCCTCGACCAGATCAGTTACTGGTCCAACATGTACCCGAAAGGCTAGAACAGAACTGGGATCTGCTCAAAGTGAATTAACAGGAATTGCTGGGGGTACTGCCAGGATAGGGGTAAATGATGGTTTGTGGTTCAGCTCTCCAGAGGACAAGGCCACTGATGGGTTCTGCAGAAGACAAAGATGGGGAGATGGATGGAGAGGTGTCAGGAGAATACTGATGGGTATGCACACTATGATGCTGGGTGCACATTACCAAGGAGCATGGTTCCCAGCTCTAGTTTGGCTGAGAGCATGACGCAGAGCTACACTCTTCCACTGCCTCCACTCCATCTGCTGTTAAGAGTTGCAGCCCCAGAGGCACTGCACTGACAGTAATAGCCTGTATCCCGTCCACATACAAGTTGCAGCCATGCTGTAGACAAGTCACCAAACCTTCCCCCCTCTCTTTATACCTCACTGTAACATCTTCAGAAACTTCTAAAGCACTTTCAGATAGTTTGCACCAGCAACGTTTTGTAACACTGACTTATTGTGATTTGGAAACCTGGCACTTTAAGTAATGCTAGTCTGTCTCACAGCTCAACACTTTGATTCTATATTTTCAAAAAAAAAAGTTCATGGAATGTAGGGGACACGGGGCTAGGCCAATATTTCTTGCCCTAGAGGGCAGCTAAGAGTATAGGCCAGAAATCACATAGAGGTCAGAATGGGTAAAAACAGGAGATTTCCTATCTTAAAAGGCATTTGTGATCCAGATTGTTTTCTGTGACTAGAGCTGCTTATTGTGTTAGCTGTTTATTCTAGATTTTAATGTTTTTGAGAAGATTTTTGAGAAACTATGGGGGTTCTCACCCACCCACCAGAGTCAGTGAGAATCTAAAAGAATCATCTCTTTTAGGTAAGGGCTGCTGTATTGAGTGCCAGTCAGGTAGTGGGAGGGCCTTTGCTGAGCTAAGGGACTTGGAGCAAGTGGTGGAGGGGAGTGAGGGCGGTGGCGAATGGAATGGGTGTTGGTTGTAAGCAGGGAGGGGATTGTGACTCTCAGCATGCCCCTCCATCCTGAGGTTGGATTGCTTGATCAGACTCTGAGTGAGTGACACGCGACCCCTCACCCCTACTTCCCTTACTGCCCAGGAAGCTGCAGGCAGCTCTCACACTCCTCACGAGGTGAACCTTCCAACCGTCAATCCCAAAAGCAGAGAGATGAGGCTTGATTGTCCATTCCAGGGCCTTCCCATCATAGATGGACGGAGGTGCAAAGGTATCACAGTCTCCACCCACCAACCTCTTGGCTGATTAAATGTCCCACCCCCTGCAATGCGGATGGAGGGTGAAGGGCCTTCAATGATGATGTGCATATTAGTTGAATAGAGCTGCATATTCCAGATTTGCTAAAAGGGCATCAACCTGCCTGTTGGAATATGTGACTTTCTGATAGCACCCATTCTATTGCTCCCAGTGCCCACAGGACTGTCCGTCTGTATGTGGCATGTTGCTCTGGTCACATGAGAATTAGGAAGCAGTGTTGGAGGTGTGCCCCAAGAGGACGATTGGCTTCAATAGAATCACCTCCAGTAACGACTGGCCTGAATATCTTGCCAATTGATTTTAATGCAATGTTTTGTCATGTTTCTTAGAAAAACATCAAAGCACTTCATGTAAGATGATATACTTTGAAATGCAGCATTGGCCATCACATTGCTGGTCTTTGCCAAAGTTTACTTGCAGTTGCCAAAGCAGATGATTTTACTCTCTTTCAAAATCATTTTGTAAAACTCAAATAGGGTGCTAACTTGCTGGGTGCTACTGCAATGCGATTAAATCTCACCAAATTTCAACCAACAGAATGGGAGAGGGAACTTTGGAGTCTGCAACATTCTTGAGTAAGACAGGACATCTTCAAGTAATCTACAGCTATTGAGAAAAGGCAAGTTCCAATCAATGTGTTACGTGTTGCAAGAATGTGGTACATATGCAAAGATTAAGTGAAACTTTGACACAAGGGAGATTCCAAAATGATTTATTGCCCAAAATCTCTCAGCCAATGTAATATACTTCTGAATTGAAGATAAATTAGATTGCATTTTTTAAATCAAAGTAAAATTGATTTGGTTTGGTTCAGACTGTTTGTGTGGAAAGGCCAGCTTACTTCTTAAACAATAAGCATCAGTTAGGAACCTAAGGACAGGAGCTTAAACTGCAAGAGCATGCTCCATCATTCAGTGCAATGGGGAAAGATCTGTATCTTAACTCCATTTACCTGCCTTGGACCCATATTCCAAAATGTCTTTAACTAACACAAGTTTATCAGTTTCAATTTTGAAACTATTAGAGGAGTGAGTTTCAGATTTCACTCCACTTTGTGAAAAAAGTGACTCTTGACATTACTCAGAATTGGTCTGGTTCTAATTTAATGTTGTCTAATTTTATGGCCTTGTTCTGGACTCCTCCCCACCATAAGAAGTAGCTTCTCTCTTTCTATCCCATCAAATTCTACAGGCTTTTAATCATCTTAATCTTCAAGTGCATCTTATTTATGGGAACATTTGTTTGCAAGATAGCATTATTCTAAGGCAGGGTCACTTGCCAGATAATAATCCAAAGGAAAGGCTGCTGGTTTGGAGGAACAGTTTACTTTATTGGCATGACTCTGACAACAAACTATCCATGATTTAATTAGCAGATATGTACTCAGAATGTAGAGATGAATTACATTATTTACCAATTAAAGAGTAAATAAGTTGGTTTTCTGAAGCCAGGCGAATTATCTTAAATAATATTACAAACTGATGGTTCTACATTTTTAAGAAAAAAATGTTCATGGAATGCAGGAGACACAGGGCTAGGCCAATATTTCTTGCCCTAGAGGGCAGCTAAGAGTCTAGGCCAGAAGTCACATAGAGGTCAGAATGGGTAAAAACAGCAGGTTTCCTATCTTTAACGGCATTTGTGATCCAGATTGTTTTCTGTGACTAGAGCTGCTTATTGTGTTAGCTGCTTATTTTAGATTTTAAAGTTTTTGAGAAGATTTGTAGTTTGGGTTGTGGATGAGGTAGTAGAGTTGCTTGCCGAGCTGGTATGTTTGGTTGCAGACATTTTGTCACTCTGTCAGGTAACATCATCAGTGCGCCTCTGGTGAAGAATTAGTGTTCTGTCCAGCTTGTTATTTATATGCCTCGGTTTGCTGGTGTGGTTGGTATTACTTCCGGTTCTGTTTCTCAGTGGTTTGTATGTTGGGTCCAGTTCAATGGGTTTGTTGATGAAGTTCTGCTTGGGATGCCAGGCCTCCAGGAATTCCCTGGCATGTCTCTGTTGGCTTGTGCTATTGTGGATGTGTTGTCCCAGTCGAATTTATGTCCTTCTTTGTCCGTGTGTATTGAGACCAGTGAGAATTGGTCATGTCTCCTGGTGGCTCGTTGTTGTTTGTGTATCCTTATAGTCAGTTTTCTTCCAGTTTGCCCTATGTAATGTTTTTCACGGTCCTTGCATGGTATTTTATTTATTACATTAGTTTTATTGGATGTGGATATGGGATCCTTTACATTCATCAGTAGCTATCACAGGGTGGCTGTTGGGTTTGTGGGCTACCCTGATACCTAGGGGTCCGAGTAGTCTTGTGGTCATCTCTGATATGTCTCTGATATACGGTAGGGTGACTAGTGTGTCTGGTCGCATTGGTCTTCTTGTTGTGATCTGCCGCGGAAGTAATGGCGGATTGTGCTTTTTGGGTATCCATTCCTTTTAAAAACTCCATATAAGTGCTCCTGTTCTGCTTTGCACAATTGCGGTTTGCTGCATTGTGTTGTGGCCCATTTGAATAATGTCCTGATGCAGCTCAGTTTATGGGTGTTGGGGTGGTTGCTGGAGTAATTAAGTGTCTGGTCCATATATGTGGTCTTTCTGTATACGCTAGTCTGGAGTTCCCCGTTGTTCTTACGTTCCACCATTATGTTTAGGAAGAGTAGATGGTTATTCTTCTCTTCTTCTTTTGTGAATTTTATTCTGGTAAGGATATTGTTTATGCACTGTTGGGTTTTTTCTAGTCTTGTGCGTTTGATGATCATGAAGGTGTCATCTTCATAGCGTGTATTCAAACAAATTAATGGAACACCAGTGGGATCCCCAATACCAGGACTGATTGCAGAAGTGATAATGCAAAGGTTAGAACGAACAGCGCTCCCCACTATAAAATCCAAACTTTGGGTCTGCTATGAAGATGACACCTTTGTGATTATCAAACATAGAAGACTAGAAGAAACCCACCGACGCACAAACTCCATCCTCACTGGAATAACTTCACAAAAGAAGAAGTGAACAATAACCGATTTAAGAACAATGGGGAACTCCAGACTAGCATATACAGAAAGACCACACATATGGATACTTAATTACACCAGCAACCACCCCAACACCCATAAATAGAGCTGCATCAGGACACTATTCAAATAAGCCACAGCAAACTGTAGCAACCCGGAATTGCACAATGCAGAACAGGAGCACTTATACGGAGTTTTTAAATGGAATGGATACCCAAAAAGCACAATCCAGCGTTACCTCTGTGACAGATCACAACAAGAGGAGACAACGTGGCCAGACACACTAGTCACCCTACCGTGCATCAGAGACATATCAGAGATCACCACGAACTACTCAGACCCCTAGGTATCAGGGTAGCCCACAAACCAATCACCCTGTGACAGCTACTGATGAATGTAAAGGATCCCATACCCTAACTAACGTAATATACAAAATACCATGCAAGGACTGTGAGTAACATTAAGTGGGGCAAACTGGAAGAAAACTGACCATACATAAACACCAACTAGCCACGAAGAGACACGACCAACTCTCACTGGTCTCAATACACACGGACAAAGAAAGACACGAATTCGACTGGGACAACACATCCATAATAACATGAGCCAAACAAAGATATGTCAGGAAATTCCTGGAGGCCTTGCATTCCAACCAGAACTCCATCAACAAACTGGACCCAATATACAAACCACTGAAAAACAGAACCTGAAATAATACCAACCAGGGCAGCAGACTGAGGCATATAAATAACAAGCAGGACAGAACACCGACACTTCACCGGAGGCGCACCGAGGATGTTACCCAACAGGGTGATGAAACATCAGCAACCGAACACACCAGCTCAGCAAGCAAGTCTACAACCTATTCTAGATTTTCTTTCTCTATTGAATTCAAGTTTCACTGTCTAACATGGTGGGATTTGAACCCATATCACCAGAATATCATCTGGGTTTTCTGAATTGTTTGATCAGTGACATTATCACTATGCCACCATCTTCCTCATTTGTACTTGCACTGCTGTTATAGGGTGTAAGGAACAACGATTGTATTTCAAACACAAATTGAAATTTCCATTGGCTAACCTGGTCCTTGTGTAGTCCCTGATTATCATCTGAAGGAATGAGAGAAACAGGGAATGGTTATAGTGTAGAAAGAGGACACCCGACTTGCTAAGTCCATATTGGGCCATTGTAAGAGCAGTGCAGGCAGTCCCTCTCACTGGTGCTTGCCCTGGAGACCTGTGATTTTTTTTTCTCTTCAGGCACTTCAGTAATTTCACTCCCAAAGCCACAGCGGAATGCTGCCTCCAGCAGACTTTGAAGCAACTCATCACCACACGCTGTCAAATACTTTCACCCCATTAAGAAAAAACAAAGAACTGCACAAATTGGAAACAAGAGCAGAAGTTGCTGGAAAATACTCAGCAGGTCTGGCAGCATCTGTGGAGAGAAAGCAGAGATAACGTTTTGGGTCCAGTGATCCTTCTTCTGAAGAACAGTGTGTAACTTTTTACCGCATGTTGTCTTTAGTTCTTTTGCCAATCACTTTAAACATGCGTCCTCTGGTTCTCAAACCATCTGCCAGTGCGAGCAATTTTCTTCCACCTACTCTGTCAAGACCTCTCTGAGTGACTTTGAACATTTCCATCGAATATCTTCCCAACCTTGTTCCTGCAAAAGAGAACAGCTAATGCTTCAATAATCCACCTTTGCAACTAAAGTCTGTCTTTGCTGCAATCAATCTTGAAGTATTTTTCTTCATCCTGTCTAAAGCATTCACATCCTTATGCATGCATGTTATTAGATACACTACTCCAGTGAAAATTAAACTGGTGTTTTATTTAGGTTTAGAGTAAATTTCTTTTATTCTCAATACCTTTATTCATATAGATTTGGTTACTACTTGCTTCTGTCATCTCTGTTGACCATGTCCTGCCTCCTTTGATCATTGTGCACATATATGCCCAGGTCCTTCTATTCCTGCACACCCTTTAGGATTACACCTTTTAGTTTTTAATTGCCTCTCCTCATTCTTCCCAGAAAAATACATTACCTCACTCTTCTGCACATTGCAGTGTATCTGGCACACCCTCCCATCCAACATCTATCCAAGACCTCTAGAAATCTATCGCTAGCCTTCCCACAACACATCTACTTTTGTGTCATGTACAAACTAAATTTTGGCCTGAGCATCCATCTCTAACTCATCAATGCAGGTTAAAAGCAGCATGGCCCTGATATCGACCCCTCTTCCTATAGTCTGAAACGCAACTATTGAATACTACACTCTGTTTCTATCCATGTGCAGTCCATTTGATTCTATGAGCTTCAACTTCAGCAGTTTCATTATGTGGCATTTATCAAGAGCCTTTTGTAAATCCATATAAACCACATTGACTTCATTAATCTTACCTAATACTGATCAAAAAACATTTTAGTCAAAGATGACTTACCTTCAACAAGTTCATGCACGTTTTTCTGAATTAATCATCAATTATTCGAGTGACTGTTAGTTTTGTCCTGGATTATCAGTTCTAAAAGCTTTCCCACCACTAAGACAAAACTGACTGGCCTATAGTTGCTGAGTTTTATCTTCCATCCTTTTCTGAACAAGGCAGTAAAATTTGCAATTCTCCATTCTTTTGGTGCTTGTATACACTGACGATGATGGCAAAATGCTAGGATTACAAAGTAACCAGGTAAGATTGTCAGCTGTGAAGAGAACATGAGGTAAACATGGAAACTGAAAGTGCTGTAAATGTTCAACAGGTCAGAACTGATGAAGGCTCACCGGACTTGAAACGTTAATTTTGCTTTCTCTACACAGATGCTGTCAGGCCTGCTGATTTTCACCAGGAATTTCTGCTCTGATGTTGATCTCCAAAGTGCAGTCACATTGCATCAATTCAATGGATGCAGGGAGGTCTAGTTTCTACATCAGCGAGTGGGCTGTGAATGTGAGAGAAGCAATCTGTGTGAGCGCGTGACTGTGCTGCAAATCAGATAAAGCGCGTGGAAACCTCTAAGTGTGAGTATGGAATGTGGGAGAATGTGTGTGAAATTTTGTGTGAGCGAGTTACATCAGTGTCTGTTTTTCTGGGAGTAGTATTCATGGATTCCAAAACAGTGAGAAATGCGGAGTGGAATCTTATAGAGGCCTGTGTGATATGGGCTTTGGTGAGATGCTTGGCGAGGGCCATCTCGACATCAAGATCATCTTGCCACATCTTTTTATGCTTTTCTCAAGCAGAGTGACAAGATTCTTGCAGGGCTCTGATGAGCTCAATTGACGTCACATGTCACTCTGCTTTTTAAGAAGGGGAAAAGAGGAAAACCAGGCAATTACAGCCTCAGATAACAAG
>NC_063339.1:16465937-16502436 GCF_021869965.1 Rhincodon typus
GTCAGCCTTCCTGCTCCTCTGATGCTGCTTGGCCTGCTGTGTTCATCCAGCTCTACATCTTGTTATCTCGGATTCTCCAGCATCTGCAGTTCCTACTATCTCTGAAACAATTTTAACCCTACTGCGAAGCCTCTTCTAAGGATGCCTACCCTGAAGAAGTTACCCTCCTCCCTCCGGAAAAAGATTTTCTGAAGAAGGGTCTAGGCCTGAAACGTCAGCCTTCCTGCTCCTCTGATGCTGCTTGGCCTGCTGTGTTCATCCAGCTCTACACCTTGTTATCTCAGATTCTCCAGCATCGGCAGTTCCTACTATCTCTGAAACAATTACAGCCTCACATCGCTGGTGGGAAAATTGATGGCATGTATAATCAAGGATGGGGTAACTAAACACCTTGAAAATTTTCAATTAATCAGGGAGAGCTAGATGGATTAATGTCAGATCGATCATGGCTAACAAACCTTGATGAATTTTTAGAAGAGGTGACTAAGGTAGTGGACAGGGGAATGTCCATGGATGTTGTTTATGTGGACTTTCAGAGGCATTTAATAAAGTCCCATTTAAGAGACTGTTAACTAAGATAGAAGCCTACAGAACTGAGGGAAAATTACTGACGTAGCTGAGAAATTGGTTGAATGGCAGGTAACAGAAAGTAGGGGTAATGTGCAAGTGCTCAAATAGGCAGGATGTGACCAGTGATGTTCCACAGGGATCTGTGTTATGGCCTCAATTATTCACATTTTCTGTTAATGATGTAGATAATGGCATCGAAAGTCATATATCCACATTTGCTGATGACACTAAGTTAGGCAGCATTATAGACAGTATATATATTATTAAATTTCAAAGGGATATTGATAGACTAAGTGAATGGGCAAAACTGTGGCAGATGGAGTTCAATGTCAGCAAGTTCAAGGATATGTACTTTGGACCAAAAAATGATAGATCTTCTGAGACGGTATGAAGTTGAATACAGTGGATTTCTGAAGAGACGTGGGGGTTCAGGTGCATAGATCTTTAAAAATGTCACAAATCGGATCATTAAAAAATCAAGAAAGCTAATAGAATGCGGGACAACAAGGTTCAGGGCTGGATGAACACAGCAGGCCAAGCAGCATCATAGGAGCAGAGAGGCTAATAGAATGCTGTCCTTTTTAACTAAAGGACTGGAATAGAAGGATGCTGAAGTTATGCTACAGTTTTACAAAGCCCTGGTTGGACTCCACTTGGAGTACTGTGAGTGGATCTGGGCATTGCACCATAGGAAGACTATACTGGCCTTGATGGGAGTACAATGTAGGTTTACAAGAATGATACCTGGACTTCAGGAGTTATGAGGAGAGCTTAGACAAATTGGGTCTGTTTTCTATTGAACCTAGAAAGTTAAGGGCTAATCTGATCAAAGTCTTCAAGACATTAACAGGAAAAGACAGAATAGATAAAGATAAACTATTTCCAGTTGTTGGGGATTCTAGAATTAGGAGGCACAGTCTGAGAACTAGGGCCAGACTGTTCAGGAGAGATGGCCCGAAACATTTCTACACACAATGGGTGGTAAATGTTTGGAATTCTTTTTCACAAATGTAAATGGATGCTGGATCAATTGTTAATTTTAAATCTAAGACAGATCATTTTTTTTGTTAAACAAAGATATTAAGGGACATGGGCCAATGGCAGGTGTATGGATTTAAACCACAAATCAGCCATGATCATATTGAATGGTGGAGCAGGCTTAAGGGGTTGAATGGTGCACTCCTGTTCCTATGATGGGCTCAACTCACTGCTGGTTTCAAACGATCTCCACATTGCTCAGTGGGCACCAACATTTCAGGATAAGCTCCATGGACACCAGACACAGGCACCTCATGTTCACGGACGTTGGCATCTGATGTCTGAGAGCCGCCATGGCACATCTCCAATCCAGTCACAGGAAGCTTCTGCACCTCAACACTGCACCTTGGGCTACATGTTTGCATGCCATGATATCATGAACACGAAAAAGTTTTCAATATACTTTGTGGAGTGGGGCTAGCAGCATGGAGATGTGGGGGAGGGATCTAGTAGAGGGCTGAGGCAGAGAGAGAGAGAGAGAGAGAGACATGGAGAGAGAGGCCATAGGGGAGTGAAGCAGGAAGGGCCTGGTGGGGACAGTCAGTCAAGGTAATAAAATGAGGAGCCTAAAGGGCAGTACTGTCAGTACTGATTGCTTTTGGACAATGTGTTTTAGAATGTGCTTTACGACAAAGGACCAGCTGATCCGAAAGTTTAACTATCCCCCACAGAGGGTCAGTTAAGTACATCTCAGGACATTAATACCAGCATTCAATAAAAAGTGAACACAAAAACAAAATATTGTTTCATCCCCATTAAAGGAAATGCCCCTAAATGCTATGCAACCATCAATTGCATGCCAATTATGAAGTGTGCCAAGACTGATTTAGCTAATCTCAACAAATAATGATGACGCACACATGAACAAAATGAAATCACTGCAATGTGAAATGTTTAAAGTGAAATTAAATTTGAAAAGTCATCCTTCTGCTTTCAAATCTCAGGTGAAGGAAGTTGGGCAGCCATGATACAGAGCCTCCCTGTTTGACCGGGAGACTCTAATAGGCCACCCTCAGATTCAGAATTGGGAGCTGACAGCAGATTTCACCAATACATAGCTGCCCAGCTGTTAAATTCAGTATGTTTTCCATGCACGCTGCTGGCACTTTGAATTTTAATTAAAATTGCAATAGGAAAGGTGAAAAGAGAGAATGTGTAAGTGGCATACAGTTCTGGGTACAATTTTGGGACTAAGACTAGAAGATATTGACAAAATTGGACTTATGAGTGTGCGTCAGAGAGAGGTTGGGGGGGTGTGTGTGCAAAGTGAGTGTGTGACACGGTGTACCAATGTGAGTGAGAGAGAGAGAGCAAGTTTGTGAAGGTGTGCATGTGTCAAAGTTTGTGTTTCTGAGGGAGAGTCTGTGTGTGTGAGTACCAATGTTTGCACACGAGAGATTGTGTGAGGGTGTGTATGTTTTAATGTTTCTGTGTGAGACCATGTGTTAAGAAAGTGAGAATGTATGTGTCGGTATGAGTGAGTATATTTGTGTTTGAGAGTCTGTAAGAAAGAGTGAGGGTGTGTGTATGTCAACGTCTGTGTGTGTGAGTGTGTGAGTGTCAATGTTTGAGTGAAATATTGAGAATGTGTGTGAGAAAATCAGTGTATATGTCAATGTGCGTGTGCGTGAGAGAGAGAGTGTGTGTGTGTGTGTGTATGTGTGAGAAAAAGAGTTGTGTGTGTCAATGTTTGTGAATGAGAGTGGGTATGTGTGTGTGTGTGTGTCAAATAAGCAAGAGTGTATGTGAGAGACGATGTGAATATATACGAGGGTAGGGGTGTAACTGAATTCTAATTTAATCCATTGGGTGGGGAATATTCAGATGTCAATTGTACAACCAATTTCATTTTACTTTCCATTGACTTCTGCTGACATCAGAAAATAAAACTGGGAACATTTATAAAATGGATAGTGGATGACCTGCCCCACATTCCCACCGGGTGAATGAAGTGAAGTTAATGTTTCCAAGTGTCCAAGTGTGTATCAATGTGAATATGATTGTGAGTGAGTGTCAATGCATGTGAAAGGCTGTGTGTGATTCCGATTGGGACAATAGGGAAAACAGGCTCGCTCATTAAACCATGGATTAACTGCTGGAATCATGCAGTGTCTCAAATTGATTCCCTTGCTTAATTACATTTTAACTGCAATGGCTCTTTGTGTATGTTCTCTCCCCTGTTCTCACACACACAAACATACACACCCCTCAGTTTGTGGTTTAAACTGAGAGGAGAGGAAACATGTTTATATAAGCTAACCTCATGTATCTGTAAAATTCATCAGTTGTATGTTTTTTTTGGGGGCCACAGGTTCACTTTTCCCCCTTTGACAACATAGAAAGAGAGCCTAGGCATGTGGCTTGGTGCCATGTTGGAGCTGAAAATCCATTGGAGACTAACAGTGAGCCAGGAAATCCCGCCGAGCAACCGGAAGAGGAAAAGATGTAGACAAGGGAAAGGGAATTAGAAGAATACTTGGTCACAGACACAAGGCAGAGGGAGAAGATGGTAAAAGATAACGATCCACTCACCAAAAACCCAGATGTTTCAACATCTGCATGGATGCAACTACATCTGAAGTTCAGTTTTACTAATTATTCAAGTGAGATATGCTTTTAGATGGCTGCAGGTTGATTCCATCATCTACAATCTGATAAAATCTGTTCTTCTTAACATAATAAAAAAGCAGAGCAAATGTTCGTGGTTTCGAAAGAACAGAATTCCGGTGAATCCATCTTGATAAGCAACTTATAAGCTTCCTATATCTGACATCACACTGTGAGATGGTACTGGTGAACCATTGCTTGTCAATATAAACTTCCTTTCCATCTTTCTCTGTTTAATCATTTTGCAGAAAGTGCAAATTCACAGACGATACACAGTTCTGTGCTCAGGCAGGACACACAGCACTGTTATAAAAATGCCCATCACGCAGCTTTGCACGTGGGCTACAGTAGAAACTCTGGCCTACATTAAGAGGTGAAGGCACACAAGGAGACGTACATATATATTCTGGTCTAGCTGGGTGTTAAATGTATTAGAACTGGGGCACAGTGAGCCTTCTGCTGCTGTGTTTCTGTAACGGTCAACCAGGTTCACCTTCATTTGTTACTTGTGGCTTGAATTGGGCTGTTCCTCTGAGATCTTGCTTAATGAAGCCATCCGGAAATTATTACCAGCACCCTTAAAGGGCAACAGCAGCAGTTAAAGGCAACATGTATTTTTGTTGGGTTGGTGTGAAATCTTGGGCCCAAAGCTTTTGTTTTTCTCTCCTCCTCTCCCCGTAGTGTCCTGATTGTCTGAGAACGGCTCATGATGAATTGCGCTGCATTATCAGTAGAGGGCAAGGCGAGAAGGTTGGCCCCAAGGAGTGTTCACAGTGGGTATGAACATTGAACCCATGCCTTTGGTGTTATTCTGCATCATGTGGGAGGGTATCAAATTTGCCAGCCAATCTGATCATGTGAGTCTGTCACTGGGCAGCTTAAATTCAAATGTCTTTACCTGTCTCCAAAGTCCAAGCTTTTCTGTTCACTATTCTGCCCTATTTATTAATGCTGCTAACTTCCAAATTCTTTATCTGCCTGCTTTTTACAGAGAGATACAAACCATTGAACCTTGCCTCCCATAATTTGGATTATTTTAACCTTGATTCTTTTCTTTAATAGGCTATTGCCTTTTTGATTTCATAGAATCCCTACAGTGTGGTAACAGGCCCTTTGGCCTAACAATATCCTTTACTGCTTATTTGTTACTTTTAATCCTCTTTCTTATTGACCACTGATAATAACTTCTCACTATTTATTTCAGCTAAAGCTTCTGCTTTTGTAGTAACAATCACCCTAATCATTCTTTCCTTAACTTGACCAATATGTGGAACTGGAAATAACTGAAGATGACCATCCTGAAATCTTGTTTGTCAATTTAGCTTTGAAAACCACTTTAAACTCTATACCACTGGTTCTAGCAGTGACTTTGGATTACTTTCCACTATTCCATTGGCTTCTGTGACTTCCTTTAAAAAAAACTCAAATGTTTGATATGTCTTTAAATAGTTCAGGGTTATGATCCATTTTCTGCTGTCTAGCATTGCTTCTTGGATATATGCCAGAAGTCAGATATAGGGAATGTGAAAGACTGAACCCACAGGGAACAAAGCAAATGTAAATGGGCAATGATATAATTAGGATTACGGTGACATGGCTGCAGGGTGACCAGGGATGGGAACTGAATGTCCTAGGGTATTCAGTATTTAGGAAGGGTAGACAAAAAGGAAAAGCAGCATTGGTTAAAGGGGAAATTAACAAAATAGTGAGAAAGGATATTAGCTCTGACAATGTGGAGTCTGTATGGGCAGAGTTGAGAAATACAAATGGACAAAAAACATTAGTAGGTGTCATATATAGACCCCCAAACTGCAGTAGTGGTGTTGAGAATGGCTTTAAACAGGAAATTAGAGATGCATGTGTTAAGGGAATATCGGTGATCATGGGTGATTTTAATCTGCACATAGATTGGGCAAATCAAATTACTTATAATGCTGTAGAAGAGGAATTCTTTGAGTGAATATGGGATCGTTTTCTTGATCAATATGTGGAGGAGAGCAGGCCCTCTTAGACTGGGTGCTGTGTAATGAGAAGGGAATCATTGCCAATCTAGCTGTGCAAGACCCCATGGGGAAGACCATAACGTGATACAATGTTTTATCAAGATGGAGAGTGAGGTTGTTGATTTGGAGATTTGCTGAACCTTAATAAAGGAAACAATGAGGATGTGAGGCGTGAGTTGACCTTGATAGATTGTGGAGAGTTACTTAAAGAGATGACAGTGGATAGACAATGACAAACATTCAAGGAACACATGGGGGAACTGCAACAACTGTTTATTCCTGTCTAGCACAAAAGCAAAATGGATAAGAGGGCCAATGGCTTACATAGGAAATAAGAGATAGTATCCAATCCAAGGAAGAAGGATACAGCTTGACCAAGAAAAATAATAAATCTGGGAGCAGTTCAGAATTCAGCAAAGAAGGACCAAAGGATTGATTAAGAAGGGGAAAATAGAGTACAAAAGTAAGCTTGCAGGGAACATAAAGACTGACACTAAGAGTTTCTATAAGTACTTGAAGAGAAAGAGATTGGTAAAGACAAATGTAGGTCCCCTACAGACAGAAACAGGGGAACGTATGATAGGGGACAAAGAAATGGCTGAGGAACTGAATACATACTTTGGTTCTGTCTTCACAAAAGAGGACACAAATCAGATACCAGAATTGTTGGAGGATGCAAGATTTAGTGAGAGGGGAAAACTGAGGGACATCAATATTAGTAGAGAAATGGTGCTGGGAAAATTGTTGGGATTGAAGGCTGGTAAATCCCCAGGGCCCAGTAATCTACATCTCAGAGTACTTAAGAAGTAACTCTAGAAATTGTGGTCATCTTCTAGGATTCTATAGACTTTGAATCAGAACCCTGCAGATTGGAATGTGGCTAATGTCACTCAAAAAGGGAGATAGAGAGAAAACAGGGAATTATAGACCAGTGAGCCTAATAAAAGTAGTGAGGAAAATTCTCAAATCCATTGTCAAGGATTTTATAGCAGAGCGTTTTGAAAGCAGTGGCAGGATCAGAAAGAGTCAGCATGGGTTTATGAAGGGGAAACCATGCTTGACAAATCTGTTGGAATTCTATGAAGATGTAACAGGTAGAGTTGACAAGGGGGAGCCAGTCAATGTGGTATATTTGGACTTTCAGAAAGTGTTTGACAAAGTCCCACATAAGAGATTATTGTGCAAGATTACAGTGCTTGGGATTGGGGGAAGTGTAGTGAGATAGCTAGGAAACTGGTTGGCAGAGAGGAAACAAAGAGTAGGAATTAGTGGGTCCTTTTCAAATTGGCAGGCAGTAACTAATTGTTGCCACAGAGATCGGTGCTGGGACCCCAGCTATTCACAGTATATATTCAAGATTTGGATGAGGGAACAAAATGTAACATCTCCAAGTTTGTAGATGATACCAAATTGGTTGGGCGGGTGAACTGTGACGAGGATGCAGAGATCCTTCAGCATGATGGGTGAGTGGGCAAATCAATGGCAGATGCAGTATTATTTGGATAAATGTGAGCGTATTGACTTCAGAAGCAAAACAAGAAGGCAGATTACTACCTGAATGGCTGTAAATTGGGAGAGGGGAGTGTGCAGTGGGACCTGGGTGTCCTTGTGCACCAGTTGCTAAAGGTAAGCATGCAGGTGCAGTAGGCGGTAAAGAAGGTAAATGGTATGTTTGTGAGAGGTTTTGGGTCCAGGAGCAGGGATGTGTTGTTGCAGTTATACAGGGCCTTGGCGAGGCCACACCTAGAATATTGTATGCCGTTTTGGTCTCCTTTTCTGAGGAAGGATGCTCTTGCTCTCGAGGTAGTGCAGTGAAGGTTTCCCAGGCTGATTCCGGGGATGGCAGGTCTGATGTATGAGGAGAGATTGACTACATTGGGATTGCTTTTGCTAGAGTTCAGACGAATGAGGAGAGATCTCACGGAGACTTATAAAATTCTAACAGGACTGGACAGGGTAGATGCAGGGAGGATGTTCCCGATGGAGGGTGTGTCCAGAACCATGGATCACAGTATGAGGATTCGTGGTAAACGATTTAGGACGGAGATGAAGACATTTCTTCACCCTACGAGTGGTGAGCCTGTGGAATTCATTATCACAGGAAGTAGTTGATGCCAAAACATTGAATGTATTAAAGAGGCGACTAGATAAAGCAGAGATAGTAGGAACTGCAGATGCTGGAGAGCACTTGGGGTGAATGGGGAGAAAGCAGGATTAGGCTATTGAGTTGGACAATCAGCCATGATCATGAAGAATGGCTCAGCAGTATAAAAGGGCTGAATGGCCTCCTTTTGCTGCTATCTTCTATATTTCTATGTTTCTATGTTTCCAGGGATGAATGCGTTTGTTACCCAATGACCAGTATAACTAGGCAAGACCAGCCACAAACGTGGAGAGTCAGATCAATTTCAAGCAAACTTCATGAATTTCCCCTGTGCCCTCATTCCCTCATTATTTGTTCAAGTAGGAATGCTGCTTAGAGTGATTATGGAGCACAATCTGGAAGATTACGGAGACACGGATGCACATTTGCAATTGTTATATTGAACAGTTGCAAAGTTATAGGCTGTAGGCTCTCAATTCCTTGACCTCTGCTTGCTGAGAGTCTCTCGGGAATATCTAATTATAGAGCAGTACCTCATCCCCTCTTCCCATATTCCCTTGAAAACAGAGAAGAAATTAATATGCTATGACATTGCCAAATTCAAATCACCCTCGTCCTTTTCCCCAGTTGACTTGAAGCACAAATATTAATGACTTGTGAGCTTAAAGATCCTTCTTGTGCATGTGAAATGGCTGTCTTCTCCTGGTGCTTCAGGACTAGAGTGGCATGATGACTCAGTGGTCAGAACTGCTGCCTCATGAGTACCAGGGACCCAGGTTTGGTTGCAGCCTTGGGTAACTGTCTGTGCGGAGTTTGCACGTCCTCAATCTATCTGGGTAGATTTGCTCTGGTGCTCCAGTTTCCTCCCACAGTCCAAAGATGTGCAGGTTAGGTCGATTGGCCTTGATAAGTTGCCCACAGTATGCAGGCTGGTGGATTAGCCATGGGAAATACAGGGTTAAAGGGATGGTGTGGGTCTGGGTGGGATGCTCTTTGGAGTGGCAGAGTGGACTTGATGGGCAGAAAGGCCTGCTTCTGCAATGTAGGGATTCTATGATTTAGTATTCTACCTATGACTCATGTGACTGCTATAACCTCAGGAATCATGAGGTTGAGCTGAATTTTTAGGAGCCTGGAAGAGTGGGTGTTCCAAATAGGAATAATGACCACATTTGTGCGCATTTGTAAAATCTAAACTGCCAAGTATCCTCTTATGTCGGAAGAATAAAAATCTAATAAAAGTTGAATTGATGGATCAGAGGCAACGGTTTATATGGGAAGGCTTCCCCTTGTGAAATTTCAATGAATTCATCAGGAGTCTACAGGGTGATGGCTCCATTGGGAATTGCACCATTGGGAATTCCTTTAGGGAAGCTGAGACTCTGACCTGATGCTTTTATGAAGAGGTACTCCCCTGTAGGTTGACTCCTCAGTTGTACTGTGGATAAGATGGAGGTGATCGCCTAGTGGTATGCTTCCTGGATTGTTAATCCAGATATGTTCTGGGGACCTGGGTTTGAATCCCATCAGGGCAGATGGTGGAATTTGAATCCAATAAACAAAATCTTGGATTAAGTGTCTAATGACCATTAATCCATTGTCAGGGGGAAAACACCCAGATGTTTCACTAATGTCCTTTAAGGAAGGAAACTACCATCTTTACCTGGTCTGGCCTGCACGTCACTCCAGTCCCACAGCCATTGCAACTCTTAAAGTTAAGGATGGGCAATAAATGCTGCCTAGCCAGTGATGCCCTCATCTCATGAACGAATTTTTAAAAAACTACCCTCGATATTGATCCTAATGACCCAGAATGTGGACTCATAATCAAGTTTAATTCACACCATAGGCTGAGGTTATGAATTCAGTTTAATAAGAACTTTTAATGGTAGGAAGTTATCAAAAAGTTTGAAAGCGAAACAACTGTTTCAATTCATTTCCCTCCCAAGCATCTGATGCAATGACCTAGTTACTTCACAAAAATGTGACTTGAGTCATGCATTCACTCCTTCAGACAAACCTTTCAGTTAGATCCAACTGGGGCAATTTGGGATGGATGATAGCAAGGCCCAAATCCTGAGATTACCACAGTCCTGAACCAAGCTGGGTTGATTGACAATAAGGTTAGGATGCTCTTTCCAGCGTTGTTTGGTGGAAAATGTACAGGAACTGGCAACGCTGTTTTTCCCCAAAATGTTCTGTGCAACTATTTTCCAATCAAGTTGAATTTAATCTCCAATTCCAATGTACCTGCCTTTGAGCAGGCCAATCTTTCAGTGCAGTGATTAGAGTTAGGAGTTTGATTAATGTTTTGACACTCCATGTAATGTGTTATACAGATTATCAATCACAGTGCTCCCTTCACCACTTTCACTAGCAAGCAGGCTGAAATGTGCCAAAGAGATTAGCATAGGCTCAATAAATGATTCTGTCTCTTCACTGAAAAGCAGCTTCTCGCCCGGGGATCCAATTTTACTGACCGAGTGGCTCTTTAAATAACCATTTATTTTTCCACCCCAGAGCCAAAAATATTCTTCTATCTCCAATATGGCTTTTACTGACTCTGTCTCAGACTTGTCCAGTGTGCAGATTCTCAAACCTCTCACCCAGGCAAAGCTCAGAGCTGGAATATTGAGTCGAAAAATCTCCAAGACTTATTACTTATCACCATCACAAGAGCCAGATACATATTACGCAAAGGACAACAATTTAAATTTTTTGCCATATCAGACTTATACTTGAAATCTTTGGAGCCATCTTTACTTCAATCAGTAGTGAAGGATAGCGTAGATGCATTTAGGGAACAGCTAGACAAGAAGGTGAAAATATTTCAGGTAAGTCCCAAAAGCATGCTGAATAAAAAAAGAAAATTTCATGAGAGAGAGAAATAAAAATCAAAGAATGATAAGATGGAGGAAGGTGCTCATGTGGAGCTGAAACACCAGCATAAATCAGTTGGGCTGAATGGTATATTTCAGTGCTTTAAATTCTATGTTATTCTGTATTAACAGAGGTTTGAATCAGTTGCTTGTTATAGATCTCTCATGATTTTAATACGTTTTGAATTCACTAACCTCTTTAAACTTGTAGTATGAACAAATATATTTTAAGGCTCCTGACTTGTTTTCTCTTTCTATCTAATCAATTGATATATAGAAATTACACATTGGGAAGGGTCACTGCCATTCGGGCAATAGTCCAACCGGAATTCTGGGCCAATGTCAAGTTGGAAAATCTAACCCCAAGATAGAAATCAGCTTTGTAAACCTGAGTGGTGCTACTAAAGGTGATTAATGAAGGAGCACTTTGTTACATTATGAGTCATATCTGCGTCTGCAAATGCTTGAACTTTAAACTGGCAATCAAAAAAGCCAGCACATGGAGAATGTCTGTGCCATAACAGATTATAGCATCTGCCGCCACTCCTCAGGAGGCCAGCTTAATAGACTCTGAGAGTGGACTTAGAAGAAAGCTATTCCTGGTTACTACGTAGTCAGGCCCCAAATTTTTATAATTAATGAGAAGAAAATACTATGTAGTGGCATTGTCTAACACAGCACACAAAATAGTGATATCTCTGAGATATTAAAGGGGATGGCAACAAGATATGCAGCTTAACCTTCCATTTAGACCTTTCATGCTACATATGCTTTTCATTTTGCAAAAGGATTTTGAATACTGTTTGAAATCAGAACTAAGTAGCAACAAAAGGGACTTTAAAACTCAAGCTTGGTGGCTTGTAAACTCTATTTCCGAATTTACCCCATGCCTCATTACCACATCACTCCTGCCACTTTGGAGGTGTCTTACACTATGGGAGCTTGGCTTTCAACTAGTCCTCACCACAAGGTCTCTCCAGAAAACAATATTGGGCTCCTGCCCTTAACAACATGACCGTTGGCAATGTGACTCAAACTGATTTGCCAACATGACAGCTCTCGCTAAGCAAGTGGTAAATGGAGCACTCTCTAACCACATAAAAATTTGATTCAAGTAAGAAGTACACAGTAGAGGCAGCTTTGACTCCTCCCAGCAGATGCAGCACACCGATTCCCAACAATCACTCTCAGTTTGGAATGTCTTCCTTAGCTTATAATGATGGAGGAATAAGGAGTGCTCAGAAACTTAAGAGT
This sequence comes from Rhincodon typus, assembly GCF_021869965.1. Lineage (NCBI taxonomy): Eukaryota > Metazoa > Chordata > Chondrichthyes > Orectolobiformes > Rhincodontidae > Rhincodon > Rhincodon typus. The sequence goes on from NC_063339.1 coordinate 16,478,393, forward strand.
GCTACATTTCAGCATTAGAAGTTGAAGTTAGAGAACTGTAGAAAAAGATGCTTGTGGCTACATGCCCAGTATCTAGGACTGAGCCACACAAATCTGAAACAAAGTTGAATTTGCTGGTCTGGTCCCAGATAGCAGGCCTCAGACAAAATGCTTGTTCCTGACCATTCTCAGGTGAAATTCATTGGAAGTTCATGGGAGGACTTTGAGGGAGGAGAGGACTGGGCCAAGTTGGCATGTCTTTCCTTGATTGAGGGGCTTTCTGATACCCTCTGCCTTGGCGTGAACCTCCTGATGAATGGGCATAAGATGGACCATTGTGTCTACGCCCATATTTCAAGTCTTCAGTAAGAGTTCTCAGCAGGACAGAACATTGATGGAAAAGTATTGTTATGATAAAAAAATCGATGTGCATTATGCTTCAAAACAAAAGAAAGTAGGACTGAAGGTAAAAAAAAACAGACATTTGAAGAAGGCATTTATATCGAGCGTTTTATTGCTTCAGGATAGTCTAAAGCACTTTACAGTCAATAAATTAGTTTTGAAGCGTGATCGCTGTTGCAATGTTGCATGCCAGCCAATTTGGACTCAGCAAGTTCCAGAAATTACAATGAAGTAACCAGACAATCTGTTTTAATGATATTGACTTATGGTTAGTGAGGAGAACACCCTATTCTTCTTTGAAGTGGTGCCATGAAATATTCTACGTCCATTTGAGAGAACAGATATAGGTTTAATGTCTTATTTAACAGACAGCACCTCTGGCAGTGCAGTGGTTCTCAGAATGCGTGTGTGTTTTGGCTATACTAATGTATATCTTAGTTTTCATGCTGAAAATAAATGTCCAGTCACTGGCTTTGATTGTCCAGTGAGCCAGCAAAACCAGGCCTCATAAAATTTGTGACTGTTCCATTTTTATCCAAGATCTTGGAAGGGTTAAGCTTCTGTCATCAACAAAATAGCTTATCTGTCACTTTTCAACTACATTGTATATTGCAAAAGGTTAAGCACTAAAGATATTTTCAGCGAGTCAACCTGATTTAATCTAAGGCATATTTATGCAGTCCAGTTATGATGTAAGATTAAGAATCCGATACAGAGTGAAGAGATAATTCATCTTGTTGTTATTGACCCCTATTTCACACCTCCTCATTGTAGTGACATCTCCTGCATCAGATAATTATTGATAATGCTATTATTTCTGAGGAGGTTTCGTCTTCAGTGAATCTGCAAGGTCATGCATTTCCAGAGGAGAGTCACATCATGGATAAGACCATTTTTAATCAATACTGATCGAGGGAACAAGTTTTACATGTGCAAAGAACGGGGGGTCTACTCTCCTCTTGCCCTTTCAGACATTTCTGGTCCCTGATCTGTCCTTTCATTCATTTCTACCATGCTCCCTTTCAGCATTTTTTTACTCTCTTCATTCGTGGCCATGCACCTTGGGTTGCCTTGCAGCTGTCAAAAGCGTCATGTCAATATAAGTCCCTTACTTCCTTCAGAATTTAGGGGGAAGTGATGGCCTACTGGTATTATCACTGGTCTATTAATCCAGAGACCCAGATAACATTCTGGGGATCCAGGTTGGAATCCTGCCATGGTAGATGGTGGAATTTGAATTCAATAAAATATCTGGAGTTAAGAATCTAATGGTGACCATGAATCCATTGTCAATTGTTGGAAAATCCCTTCTGGTTCACTATTGTCCTTTAGGGAAGGAAACTGCCATCCTTACCTGGTCTGGCCTACACAAAACTCCAGATCCACAGCAATGAGGTTGACTCTGAACTGCCCTCTGGGTAATTAGGGATGGGCAATAAATGCTGTCTAGCCAGCAATGCCCTCATCCTGTTAATGAATAAAGGGAAAAAAAAATTGGTACTCACTCCATTGATTCAAAAACGTGGAGCCTACTTCTCATCCCACATTACCATCTAGTTGTTGATTCGGTTCAAGTCCATCAGTGCCTCCTTGGTATTCTTCACCACACCCACAGTGGGCACTTACTGCCAGTTGAGCCAGAGCAGCAAACCCACCTGTCTCACCACCCAGTGGTGTTCCCATCTTTCCCAATTCCCAGGTGATCAACCTTGCCGCACCTTTGGCTTCCATCACCATCCGATGTCTCGTTCCATTTCACCCACCAAAATGATTACTCCCTTGTGATCATGACCATCTCCAGCAGTGACTTTATCATGAATTAGTCCCCGATGCCAACAAACATTGATTTATGGCAGAGACAGCTTTATCCTCCCTAAAGTCATTCCCCTCTTGGCTGCAATCCTCAGCCTAAATTGCCAAATTGGTTGCGCGACTTGACAAACCCCATCTCAACTTCATCTCTGTAAGTGTGGTACCTCCTCCATTGATTGATTGATTGATTTATTGTCACGTGTACCGAAGTACAGTGAAAAGCTTTTTTTTTGAGCAGTATAGGCAGATCATAGTAAGCAAGGATGTACGGATCAAAAAGACAGAAGTGTACAGGTTACTTTGCACAGGCGAGATCAACGTTAGCTAGATCAGCATTATGTGAGGCTAGAAAGTCCATTCATCAGTCTGATAACAGCCAGGAAGAAGCTGTTCTTGAACCTTATCGTGCGTGTGTTCAGGCTTTTGTATCTTCTGCCTGACGGAAGAGATTATGGAAGATGGCAACATCATCAGATGTTGGCAGCCTTTCCGCAGCAGCAAGATGTGTAAATGAAGTCCATGGATGGAAAGTTGGTTTTGTGAGTCTGGGCTGTGCACACCACCTTCTGTAGTTTCTTACGGTCCTGAGCTGAGCAGTTGCTGTACCAGGCCATTATGACCCTGACAGTGTGCTTTCAGTGGTGCATTTGTAGAAGTTGGTGAAGGTCCTTATGGGCATGCCAAATTTCCTGAGCCACCTGAGGAAGAAGAGGCTTTGTTGTGCCTTCTTGACCATTGCATCTACATTGGAAGTCCAGGACAGGTTGTTGGTTATTGTCACTCAGAGGAACTTGATGCTCTCCACCCTCTCAAACTCAGTTCCATTGATATAGATGGGGGTGTGTTCTTTTCTTTCTGAAGTCAATGATCATTTCTTTAGTTTTGCCAACATTAAGAGAGAGGTTGTTTTCATTTCACCACATCACCAAGCTCTCTATCTCCCTTCTGTATTTTGACTCGTTGTTGTTAGATATCTGTCCCACAACGGTGCTGTCATCAACGAATTTGTAGATGGCATTTATTCAGAATTTGGTAACACAGTCGTGGGTGTACAGGGAGTACAGTAGGGGGCTGAGGATGCATCCTTGGGAGGGTCCAGTGTTGAGGAGGTGCAGTTACCTATCCTCACTGATTGTGGTCTGTTGTCAGAAAGCTGAGGATCCAGCTTTGACAATCTCCCCCTCTCCTACGCCTCTTTCGTCCCAAAGCAATGTCCTCATTGCATGGCACAATCACAGCTCCCACGCCAGCTCCTTACTTAGCCAAAAGTTTCCCAGCCTAACCTAGCTTGTTCTCCTCTAACTGGGGGTGGAGATGACCTTGGGGTATTGCCACTGGGCTGTTAACCTAGGGACCCAGGTTCGAATCTGCTATGGCAGATGGTGGAATTTGAATTCAATAAAAATCTGGAATTAAGAGTCTAATGATGACTGTGAATCCAGTGTTGATTTTCAGGAAAAACCCATATGATTCACTCTTGCTCTCGATGAAGTGAAGGTTTACCAGGCTGATTCCGGGGATGGCGGGTCTGACGTATGAGGAGAGCTTGACTAGGTTGGGATTGTTTTTGCTGGAGTTCAGACGAATGAGGGGGGAATCTTATAGAGACTTACAAAAATTCTAACAGGCCTGGACAGGGTAGATGCAGGGGAGGATGTTCCTGATGGTGGGTGTGTCCAGAACCAGGGGTCACAGTATGAGGATTCAGGGTAGACGATTTAGGACAGAGATGAGGAGACATTTCTTCACCCAAAGAGTGGTGAGCCTGTGGAATTCATTACCACAGGAAATAGTTGATGCCAAAACATTGAATGTATTCAAGAGGTGACTAGACATAGTACTTGGGTGAATGGGATCAAAAGTTATGAGGAGAAAGCAGGATTAGGCTATTGAGTTGGGTGATGAGCCATGATCGTGAAGAATGATGGAGCAGGCATATGTTTCTATGTTTCCCTTTAGGGAAGGAAACTGCCTTCCTTACCTGGTCTGGCCTACATGTGACTCCAGACCCACAGCAATGTGATTGATTCTTAACTGCCATCTGGGCAATTAAGGATGGGCAATGAATTCTACCTGGCCAGCGACACCCTCATCCCGTGAATGAATAAATGAACTGACATACCTTCTTATCATCATCCAGTCTCATTCTCATATAATCCCATGGCCATGCATTTCCCCAATTTTACCATCTCTCTTGCCCTCCACTTTCAAAGTCTTGACTAATCATGAGCACTTTCTCATATCTCCTACCATTTGCGACTCCCATCTTTCCCACCAGCTCCAAAATCATACACTGGAGAATGATGCCTACTCACACCACCAGTCCCACCTAAATTCAATCCAAAATTCCAACTCTCTTTCTCTTCATAGAATCATAGATACCTACAATACAGGATGAGGCCATTTTGCCTGTCATGCTTGCACTGGCTATTCCAGGGAATTTGCCTCTAATTTGCTCAATCCATTCCTTTCCTGGTCTTTGTCTCGATACTCTTCCCATTATTCCCTTTCTTAAATGCACAAACTTGAGCCATTGATTATCATTTGGGCTCTGGCCGCTGACCAAGTGACAATAAAACTCTGTTGGAAGCTGCGGGTGGAGGTTTGGGTTTGGCTGTGATGCCCCCCAGAAGTGAATAGCTTGGTAAGACTTGTTACAAGTCTGATCAAGACTGACCACTTGGGTTACAGCACCAAGAATTGGCATGGTCATGTATCGAGTAACAAGGGATCCGTGTTCAGGGGTGATGGGAGGTCAGCGTTGGTACAGTGAGGTGAACTGGGGGCGGTGGGGGGAGTGCGGTGGTGACGGAAGTATTTTATTTGTGTGCTGCAGCACAGCACTCTTGATATGACACCTCCAAGTCTGCAGTGTGGCTAAAAAACAGTTAATCGAGTGACTGCCAGAGGCACAAGGCGCAGGAGCCTGCTGTGGTTGGAGCAAGTATACTCTTTCTAATGCTCCATGGCTCCAGATCTCAATGCTGGCACTGGAAGGAATAATTAAAATGATAGCAAGCATCCAAGATGTTTGCATAGACATAGTAGGAAGGAGTCCAGGTGGCTTGTGTGGAAGTACCATACTGTGTAACAAATTAACCTGGCACTAGCTGTGTGAAAATCCAGTCATCCGCTTGAACAGTTTTGATTTTGATGTCCAATCAAATAGTTAAAAGTGGCAATTTAGCTTTGACAATTTGATTCTATTTGATCTGATATTTCAGTCGGAACTATCAGATCAGCCTCTCTGATTTCCTCACGCTTGCAATCAGGCCAAGGGTTAGCGGATGATGCTGGGGTAAGGGAGGGTGCAGGGGGAAAGGGGAGCACTGGGGGCAAGAGGGCACCGAACAAAAAAAAGACTTTTTGCTTATTTTTAAACAGCTTGCTCAGACATTTTATGACACATTTCCGGGGCGAAAGGGAGTTGAACCTGGATTGAGGATGCTACAGCAGTCTGTTGTGCTACAGCAGTCTGTTCAAAGGGACTCGATTATAGTTTTAAAATCAATCCATTGTGACATGCATCTCAAGTGAGTGAGACTTGAAGCCAGGTCTTCTAGCCCAGAGGTAGGGACACCACCACTGTGCCACAACACCACACTTGCATAAATACTTCTATTTCCCTTGATTAAAATCGTTACAAGATTGTGAGTAGCTGGGGTGGCATAGTGGCTCAGTTGTTAGCACTGCTGCCTCACAGCACCAGGGACACAAGTTAGATTCCAGTCTGTGTGGAGTTTGCCTGTTTTCCCCATGTCTGCTTGGATTTGCTCCAGTTTCCTCCCGCAGTTCCAAGATGGCCATGTTAAATTGCCCGTAGTGTCCAGGGATGTGTGGAGTAGCCGTGGGAAATGTAGGGTTACAGGGAATGGGGGTTGGTCTGGGTGGGATGTTCATCAGAAGGGTGGTGCGGACTCAATGGGCCGAATGGCCTGCTTTCACACTTAGGGTTTCTATGATTCATTGAAGAAAGGAATGTTATGAATAATTGCCAGAGATGATATGTGATGGGTAAATGATATGACTGGTCACAATAGCTCAGATGCAACAAAAAAAAAGTAACCGAAATAAGAAATCGTATTAAAGAAAGACTTGATTTGATACTCTATCTTAAATCAACGCTTTTGGATGTGTAATACACAAAGATAGAGCTTGAACCCAGAATAGAGACTTGCCCACTGTGCCACAAAACCCTTACGATACCCGCTACAATCAGGGGATGCCCAAAAGCATTTTAGAGTCAATGGAGTGCTTTGTGAAGTATAAACACCGTTGATGTAGGAAACACAGCAGATAACTTGCACATAGGAAGCCCCCACAAACAGCAATGAAATAAATGTCCAGATAATTTGCTTTATCCCGGTTGGTTGAGAGACAATTATTTGTGAGGGCATTGCGGGAAAGTTGCTTGGGATCCTTCAAATCTAGCTAAAAAGCCAATGTTTAACATCTCATTTGAAAGATAGAAGAGTACTCCCTCAGTATTTAGTTTAAAGTGATAGTCTGGGAATGAGATTTGAATTCATACTCTTCATTGTCTCAGAACTGAAAACACTGCTATTGAGCCACAGCTGACAGGTCATGACTGGGTGTTATCTTGTTTGCTAATGATAGTCCTATAAAGAATACATGGTTAAGCCACTTAATGCTTTGTACCAATGTGAAAGAAAGAAAGAATGGAAAATAATTCAATTAATCTCAGATCAAGAACACGACTCTATTTGCTTCACAGAAGGAAGAAAGGATTAGATCAGAAAGACTTGCATTTATAAAGCATCTTCCACAGCCTTAGAATGTCCCAAATTTCTTTGCAGCTAATGTGACGTCACTGTTGCAAATGTAGGAAATGTGGCAGCCAATTTACTGACTCCACCTTGACATCTAATTGTGTTCCTATCACTCAAATCCCCACTATCAATAACCTGGAGATTGCCATTGATCAGAAATCGAACTGGGCCACCATAATAGCAGAAATTCTGCAGTGAGTAATTCACCTTCTGTCTCCCTAATGGCTATTCACTATCCGCACATCAAAAATCAGGAGTGTAATGGAATGGTCCCCGCTAGCCCGGATGTGTGCAGCTCCAGGAAAAATCATGCAGCTTGACATGATCCAGGACAAAACAACCCACTTGACTAGCACCTCATCCACAACGTGCAATATTCCCTCCCTTCACCACTGAATCACAGTGGCAGCTATGTATGCCATTTACAAGATGGAATGCAGTAACTCATCAAAGTACCTTCCAAATCACAACTTATACCATCTGGAAGGATAAGGATAGCGGATGTTCCTCAATGTTCCTCCACTCTGTCCTGACTTGGACTGTGCTTTCATCGTCACTGCGTCAAAATCATGTGGGCGTTGCTACATTCCAAGGACTGTAGCAGTTCACCACTAGCTCCTCCAGAGTAATTAGGAATAGTGCTAGCTAAGCCAGTGACACTAATGTCCCACGAACTAATCAAAAGCAGGCTGCATAGTTCATAGACCAGCAGGTGGAGCATACTCCACCCATCAGTATCCCTTGGCGTGCTGTTGTCCAGTTAATATAAGATCCCAAATTAAATATTTTGGAAGACATTTATGCCTTTTTCAAGATCTGCCTGATAAGACAGCCGGTGGGTCTTGACTTACTCAGAGATAGTAAGAACGGCCGATGCTGGAATCAGAGATAACACAGTGTGGAGCTGGAGGAACACAGCGGGCCAGGCAGCATCAGAGGAGCAGGAAAGCTGATGTTTCAGGTCGGGACCCGTCTTCAGAAATGCTTGGATGACTAATGGGTGGGCAATTTGTTGTATCAAGTTTTAACTGCTGACCACTTCACCTTCCATCGTAAAGAGGATGCATAAGCATTAACAGCTGAAGTAGGCAGTTCAGCCTCTTCACCTTGTTCCACCATTTGAAACGATCATGGCTGATCTCTTCTCGGCCTCAACTCCACTTTTCTATCTGCTCTCCATAACCCTCTAACCCATTACCAATTAAAAATCTATCTCCTCCTTAAATTTACTCAATATCCCAGCCCCCATGGCACTCTGGGATAGTGAATTCTTTCGATTCATGACTCTTTGAGAGAAGTTCTGCTCATCTCTGTGTTAAATCTGCTACCCCTTATCCTAAAACTATGACTTCTCTTTCTGAGTCACCCCAGATGAAGAAACATCCTTTCCACATCTAGTCGGGATAGGTAGTTGGAAAATGGCTCCCAGTGTGCCCAGGTTTGATGTTCATTCTTTCAGTAGGATATAGAACATAGAATATAGAACAGTACAGCACAGTACAGGCCTTTCGTCCCACGATGTTGTGCCGACCTATTATCCTACTAAGATCAAACTACCCTGCATACCCTACATTATACTATCATCCATATCAGGCCATTACAAAAGGTTTGCTAAAGAGTGACAGGAGAACTAAATAGTGAAGATTAGTTTTGTATTTTGGGACCTTCTCTTTCTCAAGCAAAGAAAAATAGAATCCTTGAAGCTAAATATATTGGAATTGGACTTGTTTCTTTTCTGCAGATATGGTTCCAGAGCGTGGGAAAGAAAATTAGTGGAAAAAATTTCGGACAGAGGTTTATAATTGCATTATGATCAATATATAGAGCAAATCACTGGTGAAGGTGAATGCTAATGCTCAGAATACATATGGGCTCTAAAACATAATATACACAAATGACAAAAGATGGATGGACCAATGCACATGCATATAAAATTACTTACTATAGCTTCAAATCATTGATGGCAATACCAGAAACCTAACAATTGCAACCTCAGTGTTTTAACTAGCCTATTTTCTAAGAATTAATGCCTCACTAAACAGTAATCAAACAATATCTGCAAGAAATCAACACTATAACTTTTAGCTCTAGCAGTCATTGCCTTCAAAGATTAAGGAGATGAAATTATTACATTATGGCATGAAGCATTACATGTGCCTCAATCCCACCACTCTTCATCCCACCAAGCAATTAACAGTTGGATATGGACAGCAAGCAACTTGAAATAGGCATACGTCACCTATTTCATTTGAATAGGCCAAAGCGTTACATTTATGCAACACCGTTCAATATTTGACAGGGGCGGAATGTGCTGCAGCTTTAAATGTGTTTTTGATGGAATGCAAAAGTTATGCAATGTGACAAAAAAGAGGCATGACCAGAAATTCAGCACAAACTGAAGGAAGTTTTACCACTGCGAAACTATTGAAAGTACTTTCACATCTGATAGCCTGAAAACTCCCCCAAGACAGCTGAAGTCTTCGACTGGTTGAGTAATCAGTTAAGACATTTCATACATTGTTGGATGTTTCTGGTTGAAATCCCAGTGCTTGGATCATCTTCAAATTTGCCACCCTCATTTGTGATGAGTTTAGTCAGTTCCCAGGTGGCCATCTCGACAGAATCTCTCAAAGAATTGGCTCACTAAACCTTGAAAGTAAGTTGTCTCAATTCTCTAACAGTGAGGTTACTTCCTTTCTCATGAACATTGTAGAGGAATTCCGGGTGAAAGGGGCAGAAAGAATGGAATTGCTTCAGAGGTGATTGAACGGGGTGGGAGCTTCAATTAATTTATCTACCCCTGACGACAGGGGGATGAATGGCCTTCGTCCCTGCCCTTTGAGGTGACCAGGGATGATGAAGAGAAACAAAAAGGTGTACGATGTTATTTAAGGTAAGATTACATGGAATTTGCAGCACAGAAATAGGCCATGTGGCATTACTGGTCCGTACCATGATTATTGTTTAACACAAAACTTCTCATGTTCTCCTTAAATTAAATAAGCTCCCCTTGATGAATAAAATCACAAGTTTGAGCCAGTTTATTTTTCTTTGTCTTTATTACGAAGAAATATTTCAAAAAAGTAGAGTCATAGTGGAATGCTAGCAAATGGGACTAGATTAATTTAGAATATCTAATCAGCATGGATGAGGTCTGTTTCCATGCTGTCCAACTCTATGACTACAGCACAGAAAAATGCCCTTCGACCCATCAAATAAAAACTGTAGATGCTGTAAATCAGGAACAAAAAACAAGTTGCTGAAAAAGCTCAGCAGGTCTGGCAGCACCTCAGAAATTCCTCACTTCTGAGGATGGGTCACCGGACCCGAAATGTTAACTCTGATTTTTTTCTTCACAGATCCTTCGACCCATCAAGTCTGCTCCAGTCTGTAACAAGCACTGAACCATTCTCACCCCATTCTCCAGCACTTGGCCCATTGCCTTGTATTATAAGTAGTATTGCTAGTGCCCATCTAAATATTTCTTAAATGTTTGAGGATTTCTCACTCTACCACCCCTACAGACAGCGAGTTCCAGATTCCCACCACTCTGGGTGAAAAAAGAATTTTCCTCACATTCTCTCTAACTCTCCTGTCTCTTACCTTAAATCCATGACGCCCCCCACCCTCTACCTTGGTCATTGAACCCTCCACTAGGGGTAAAGGTACCTTCCTGTCTGCCTAATCTATGTCCCTCATAATTTTATACATCTTAATCATGTCGTCTCTTCATGTCCTCTGCTCTAACCCCAGTCTATCCAACCTGTCTTCAGAGTTAAAACCTTTCAGCCCAGGCAACATCTGGTAAACCTCCTCTTCATTGTTTCCAGTGCAATTACATCTCTCTGATAATGTGGATTCCAGAACAGCACTCTAGCTGTGGCCTAACCAATGTTTTATACAGTCCCATCATCACCTCCCTGCTTGAGGTTCTGTTTTTCCAACTTGGCCATCGCCTGTTTCCCAATTAAGTGGTCTTTATTACAGTTACTGGGAACCAGTTCCTCAGCAGCTTGCTATTTGTGGGTGTATTGTTAGTTCATATCCAGGCCACTGGATGGAGTGCCGTGCTGAGGGGGGGAGACGGGTGTATGTAAGTGGAGGAAGTGTTTGCTCCCTGGGGTGGTCAGGGGGAAGGGAGCAAGTAATTGACATAGTTGGCTTTCCCTGCTGTCTGCTGATTATGGAATCGGAACATTGCCAGACATGGAGAAGTCCATAAACTAGCCTGTCCTCTTTCACTGAAGCAATGTAGTGATGAGCAGCTCCTGTGGGGAACATAAACAGCAAAAGATGAAGGGGGAGAAAATATAAATAAGAATAAAGATCCTAGCGTACAATGCAGCTGTACTTCCAAGCCATAGATAATTTAAAAACACTGGGCTAATTCGAGCTTTTGGCCTGGTTTCACCAAACCTTTCTAGTTATAAAAGCTCGCTCACTGTGTGAATCCCTAGGTCGGCATGAGCCACTTTGTCTTAATTACCTCAGGACAAGCTAGTGTCCCCGAAGCAATCATCTGTGTTTGTTAACACTGTACATGCTTCAGTACTACATATAAATAAAACATGACCAATATTACAATATCTTGTTTTTGCGGACCTGAAACCTTAGTAACTGCTTAAATAGAACGCAAAATATATCCCAGAGCACCCTGACGCATTTCTGGGTCACCATGACTTTCTTCCTAAGCAACCTGGCATGTGTTGGCACATAATATTAGGCATGGTTTTCAAAAAAATGCAAAATATTAAAATGCATTGTCAGATTACCGTCAGAGCAGTGATATATCAGCCTCATCCTTTATTATTTTATCCTTTCTTTTCTTATCTCTGCTCCAGTCAGGTCTTTGGAGAATTTATTTTAAACCCAATCTATTACTGTAAATATTAATTAGGAGCGAGGGAGTGAGTTAAAATCCAACGTAGTCTGTTGTTTCCTTTGGCATATTTTTGAACCCTTTTCTGTGTCAAAAGATATTGAATTGAAGCCAGCTACAGAGCTCTCGAACACTCCCATCAACATAGACAAAATAGGAAAGTTAGTATTTCATTATACAAAAAAAATCACTATGTTTAACGGGAATTTTCAGTTCTGTTCTTTCTCAGTTTTGGAATGGATATGAATTGATTACTTGAGGAGTCGGAAATCTAAATTAATGTCATAGACTTCATTTGTTCTGTGTGCACTCCTGCCTGCTCTATTATTTTAGTTACATCAAAATTTCAATATCACAATGGAACTTTCGTACCTTGGTTTGATCACCAGTAGCTATTAATAACAATGGGGAAATGAACAGTATGAATCTGGGGGCAACTTAATGAAAGATAGCATGTTTGATTTGATTCTTGATGGGTAGAGTTTGATCCACATTAAAAAGCAAGATTTTATTTTCTCTCTTTATTCTTGTGCGATATGGGCGTCACTGGTAAATACAGGTTTTGTTGCCCACCCTTAGCTGCTGTCCAACAGATGGTCTTACTGGGCTATTTTGGAAGGTAGTTAAGAGCAATGGGCTTATAGCCACATGTGGACCATTGAACAGCAGCTTTGCTCCCCTAAAGACATTAGTGAATCAGATGTTTTCTTTATTCTAGGTTAGCATTTATTGCCCCGAAAGCAGTCAAGAATCAAACACATTGCTGTGTGCCTGGAGTCACATGTAGGCCAGACAAGGTAAGGGCATCAGTTTCCCTCTTTGAAGGAAAGTTAGTGAAGCAGATGGGTTTTTAACAACAATAAAACTGTGTTTATGCTGTTGCCATTAGACTATCTTTTTGTCACATTCAAAATCTGCCATGGTGTGGATTTGAACCCATGTCTCCAGAAGATTAATCTGGGGGTTCTCGATTACTAGACCAGTGATATTACAATTATAATTTCACCTTACCATTTTTACAGCAATGGTCACCATCAGTTTAACTTTTTAAACTCCTAATTAGTTATTTTAATTTACACCATCTGCCATGGTAGGATTTGAACCCATGTCTTCAAAGCATTAATCTACAATTGTAGGCTACTAGCCCAGGGACATCATCACTGTCTTCCTAGATTTGTTGGTTGATTTTGCAACACAAATGGCATCAGTTTAAAACTAAAACTGGATGAACTCACTAAATAAATATGTACCACCTCAAATGAAAACAGCAGCAAAATTTCACTCAAGTGTATTGAACATTCAGAATCAGAATGGTGTGCCATCCTATGGTTTTAAGTGAATTCTTCACCAGACTCCCTCCATTTCGCAGTTTGGTCTCACGGATGGTAAGCAGTACTTTGTGGGATTTTCACTATTCTGATTCTCTCCAAGGGTTTGATTCTCACCAGTGGAGAGCAATGGTTGTAGAGAATTCAGAGAATAGGGATCACCCCTGTATACAGTACACTAGATCACACCCCCTCCAGGTTGCAGAGTACCTTAAAAAAAACAAAAAAACAACAATAAAACCGGTCAATGAAATCAACTGGCCTGATCTGCCTTGTATACTTCAAAATGGACGATCAGTCTGACCACAGCATTCATTTCCAAACATTAATGTTTTCATTTATTAGTTAAGCTAAGAGATTGCACCACATGAGTTAATGTATCACATTAACACTGTAATCCTCCAAAATGACTAACATCTGGCTTCGTATTTCCCACACACGCTGACTGAAACACTAAGATAATTATGCAGGACTAGAAAAAGAGTTGTGATTAAGGACGAGTTCCATCAGCAGATACGTGGACACAGGGTCACATGGACCATGTTATGTAAAACCAATGTATTCACATGCCACTGCTTTCTCTCTACCTCTTCCTCCGCTATATGGATGACTGTATCGGCATTGCCTTGTGCTCCCACGAGAAGCTTGAATAGTTCATCAACTTTACTAACACCTTTCACCCCAACCTCAATTTCCCCTGGACTACCTCTAATACCTCTTTCTTCTTCCTGGACCCCTCTGTCTCCATCTCTGACTCCCACTTCCTACAGACTAAGGGGGTGGCCATGGGAGCCCACATGGGCCCAAGCTATGCCTGCCGCCTCGTAGGAGTCATGGAACAGTCCCTCTTCCGCAGCTACACTGGCACTATCCCCCACCTCTTCCTCCATTACATCGATGACTGTATCGGCGCTGCCTCGTGCTCCCGCGAGGAGATTGAACAGTTCATCAACTTTACGAACACCTTTCACCCCAATCTCAAGTTCACCTGGACTATCTCTAATATTTCTCTCTCCTTCCTGGACAGTAAAGGGAAGACCTTTTAGAACAGAGATAAGGAGAAACTTCTTCAGCCAGAGAGTGGTGAATCTGTGGAATTTACTGCCACAGAAGGCTGTGGAGGCCAGGTCATTGAGTACATTTAAGACCGATAGAGATAGGTTCTTGATTATCAAGGGTTACGGGGAGAAAGCGGGAGAATGGAGTTGAGGACCTTATCAGCCATGATTGAATGGTGGAGCAGACTCGATGGGCCGAGTGGCCTACTTTCTGCTCCTATGTCTTATGGTCGTGGTCTCTCTGTCTCCATCTCTGGTGACCGAAGGAGGAAGAAAGGTCCCGACCTGAAACGTCAACTCTCCTGCTCCTCTGATGCTGCCTGGGCCTGCTGTGTTGCTCCAGCTCCACACTGTGTTATCTCTGACTCCAGCATCGGCAGTTCTTACTATCTCTGAGTACATCTATATAGCACCTCTCGTGGTCTAATTATGTGCCAAAGCACTTTACAATCAATTAAGTGCTTTTGAAGTGAAATGTACTAACTGTGTAATGTAGGAAACACCAGCTAATTTGCACATAGCAATCCCCAACAAACAATATGATAATGGCCTAATAACCAGTTTTTTTTGAATCTGTTGATTGAGGGATGAATGTAAACCAGGACACCGGGGACAACTATTTCTTCTCAAAATTATACAGTGGGACCCTCTACTTCTACCTGAGATGGGACCTCACTTAAATGTCTCATCCAGAGACAAATGAACATTGACACTGCTGCATTGCTGCACTGAAGGTTGAGCCTAGAGTTTGTTCTTATTTCTCTCTGACCCAGCTGTGAGAGACCTAACTGCTAACCAATGACTGTGAAAGAATACAGTCTCTGACCTGTAGTGATTGTAGTAAGGACAGCCAATTGGACCTCATAGAGTATGAGTTCCCTGATTGGGGCTGTTAATCTGGTCCAATCAGGGAGCCCTGGCTGACAGATAAGAACAGGTGTGCCAGGGGTTTTGCTCACTGTGAGCTGGATCAATATCAAGGACTCTCCATGTTTAAATAAACGGTGACTTGGTGATGGGATACTGGCCTATGTGGAGTTATTTCATACCAGTCTCTATGATGTGCAAGACATTAAAATAATGTAGCACTGGTATTGATGAGTTGGCTATCAACCAAGTACTTTAAATTACAATGATGTGCTGCTTTATTGCAGGTCCAAGCCATTAGATCTCTGTGACTCTGCCTTACCAGTAATAACTTCCAGTTTCTGTCAGTGTAGCAACACACGAGCTTGTACGCACGCAATGTATTTCTGTACATAAGTATTGTGATATCTCAGCAATGACAAAATGTCTTCACTCATTCTTATAACTCAACTTCTACGCACTGGAAATCAGAAACAAAAACAGAAATTGCTGGAGAAACTCAACAGTTCTGACAACATCTGTGGAGAGAAAGCAGATTAGGTGTTTTGCCCAGACCTTTTGGGTTTTCCCAGCTATTTTTGTTTTTGTTCAACTTCTTGTCACTTGTGGGGAAGTGGTTGCATTGTGGGAATGCCATTGTGCTGGTGAATCCAGAGTCCCAGGTAAATGTTCTGGGGTCCATGGGTTTGAACCCTATTATGGCAGATGGTGAAATTGAATTTGATAAAACCTGGAATTAAAAACTAGCCTAATGGTGACCATTATTGATTATTGTAAAAATTCGATTGTCTTTTATGGATTGAAATTTGTCTTTCTTGCCTAGTCTGGTCTACATGTGACTCCAGACTCATGGCTTCCTAACTATCCTCTGAGAATCAATCAATTCTAGGGCAATTAAGGATGGGCAGTAAATGTCATTATTACCAGTGATGTTTACATTCTGTGCAAAATTAAAGAAAAGCTACCATCAGGACTGTGTACTTTACTCGGAGTTCAACCCCAGGCTTACTGAATCAAGCACAGAGAGTAGTGATCAGCTGCCAGACTCACATAATCAAACACAAAACAATTAAAGTCATTGATAGCTACAGTTTTCATAAAGAACTTTTTTGTTTCCCGGGCTAGCTTCTGTTTTGCTTTCTTATTATTTTGTTCATAATTTCTGGTTTCCCTAGCATGCTGCATGTGACCACATGGAGTTCGGGATGCCTCAGGTCTTGCCAAACCAATAGACTGGGAATGGATTTCCCTAGTTGCTGTGGTATGGCAGCAGAGTGAGAATTCCATTTACACCCTAACAACCTGCCCCATCACTAGCTCACTCGCCTTACTCAGGACAGGGAGTGGAGGCAGAGATAGTAGGAACTGCAGATGCTTGAGAATCCGAGACAACAAGGTGCAGGGCTGGATGAACACAGCAGGCCAAGCAGCATCATAGGAGCAGAGAGGCTGACGTTTCGGGCCTAGACCCTTCATCAGAAAAGGGGGAGGGGAAGGGGGTTTTGAAATAAATAGGGAGAGAGTGGGAGGCGGATAGAAGAGGGATAGAGGAGAGGAGATGGATTGGACTCTCAGGCAGGATTCCCAGGACTGACTTGGAACTGGCCAGAGTAATGCCCTATCAAGAGAAGCCCTACTGCCAGTGTGGCGAGTGACTTCCAGGAGCAGAAGTGATTCAGAAGATTTCGTGATCACTGGCTATGGACTGCTGCAAATTCAAGTGACCTGGAGATCACCTCAGCCTTAGGGTTGGGGCAGGGGTGACACTTGGGAATACGGAGGGGACAGAAGCCTGTGCCAAAGCAATCCACTTCCGGGGACATTCCTGACTCCGATGAGAACCTTGAAGACCTCGGCCTCAGCTTCTGGTTGACCAGCCTCTACTAGACAGAGAGTATCCGTGGGGTTTGGGGTTGGGCTGAACGGGCCCTATACTGTGCGGGATCTTTCATAATCTAACCTCTGTTCTTGGGCCATGTTATCATCATGAGGGATGCAAATGCCTTAGTTGGCAGTGTTTAGTGCAGTCTTGGGGTGCATTGAAGAGTCAGCCTTTTTTTGGTTGCAACCCACACCCACCCCTCCAAAAGACTGAGTAATTTGAGCTGAACCCTACATCTCCAGTGGAGGTCTTGAGTTTTAAATTTCTTGATGTAATGTTGAGCAAATTTAATCTTTCCCCTTAATTTCCATCATTCATCTTGGAGCTAATTACACAAAGCAGTTATAAATTACACAGACAGTTGTCTCAGGTCCACATTTGTTCTCCAGTTTCCGGTTAACACTAAGTTTTATTTCTGAGGGAGGTTGGTGGTGGCTGCGGGGCAAATTCTCATTTTCACATCCAGGTAGTAATTAGGCAGAAGATTGGATCGCTGTCCCTTCCAGAATCCAGCGGATTTGCACCAGAGAAGTGAACATCACATCTCCTCCCCACTCTCTCATACTGATAGAGTTCCTGATCAAACAACAAGACCTTGCATTTACATATCATGTGCAATGCAATAAAACCAACCCTTGCCTCTTCACAGGAGTGTAACCAAAATATGACAGCCAGGCACGCAAGGAGGTGTTGCTTTGGGTGGCCGAGCACCTGGTAGTTTTGCTTTGAAGTAGGTTGGTCATGTACAGCGAAGTAGAATCTTCCGGAAGGAATCTCAGAGCATGGGACTGAGCCAGCTGAAGGCATGGCCACATTTGCTGGCGCAAAGTGTTGGGAATGGACCAAGAGGCCAAGAGCAGAGGAATGCAGAACTCTCAGTGGGTTGCAGATCCTGGAGAGAATACAGAGGTAGGGAGCAGATGCGAGCACTGGAGGGAAATATGACAAGGAGAGATCTCAGCCATTTTAAGCAAGGAAGTTCTAATGGTCTTAAGGGGGAAGGAAGAGGGCTGGCGAGAGTGTGCCACCCACCCTGACCAACTGGTACAAGTTATCACCCTAGGGCAAATACATTTTTTTTGCTCCATCTGGTAAACACAAGCCCGGAACAAAGCAGACAAAGCAAGACAAGTCTAACTAGAAGGCTACCATAAAACAGATGGAAAAACCAAGAGGCAATTGAATGCTCACTGTATTTGTTTGGGAAATGCTGGTGTGTGTGCTGGAAGCCATTTGGAAGCACGTTAGATTGAGTCTGATCTCTGTCTACTGTTTGCAGGAGTCCGGTGGGGGTGACAGGCGTAATTGCTGGAGTTCTATCATAATTAAGAGCCGCTTCAGTTTCCCACACACTGTGTAACTAGGGTATCAGTCCGACAGGAGAAAAGCTGGCAGCATCAAAAACATTGCAGTTAGTACACTGTAAACTATAAAACAGTGCTGTCAGAGCAGTAAAAATGTCAACAATAGGCATTATAGCAGAAATACTCTTTTCTCAGGCCAGTAATCAACACCCCAGGGTTGGAAATCACTGCTCAAATTGCTAGATTATAAAACTGTACATCACATGCTTGCACCACAGAGTGCAGTAGTAAACAATGGCCTGTAATCAATTTTTCTTATTAAAGTTTAATCATGCTGTTTATTGAACATTTTTCAACAAGATAACAGTTCTTGACCAAGCTACAATCCTGTGGCAGCACGTTGCCCATAAACATTCACCAGTACATTAAAGTAATTCCAGCAGCCCTTTTACAATACTGTTGTGTCATGTCCCGTAGTTAGTATGGAGTATACCTGAAAGAGGCATGCACATGATATAATGATATCATAGCATATGACCTAAAGGTTTAAAGGTCTCAGACACCATTTTAACTGAGGACACTTGAAGCATGACACACTGATCAAAGTGTGTCCAGTTTATAAAGAAATAGCTTGATATCAACCTATACGCTTAAATGCCAATGATTGTAATATACGTATGTATCAGGAGCTGCTAGTTAACCTTTTCATACTATTTTACCCACACGTAGGCCTTATGTTATGGGAGCCAACATAACTATTGCCTCATTAAGTAAGTAAAATCATTACAGTTTCAGATGATCATAGGGCTGCACTGTCATTAAAAAGAGCGAGCGAGAGAGAATGAGAGCGAGAGCAAAAAAAAAAGAGATGCCTGTGGTGAGTTTAACCCGAGAGCCACCATGCCTCAGGCTGGTGGTGAAGTCAAGAATGCAGGATCTTCATGGTAATTAGTTGGCTGGTTTCTGATGCAAGGTGATGCCAACCTAATGGGTTCAATTCCTACATTGGTTGAGGTTACCATGAAGGGTTCACCTTCTCAATCTGTCTCCTCACCTGAGGCATGGTGACCCTCAGGTTAAACCACCAGCAATCAATCTTTCGCTCTCTCTCTCTCTCTCTCTCTCTCTATCCAATGAGAGAACAACCCTATGGTCCTCTGGTACAAATCCCATTCTGGGAGCAACAGTTCACACCACATTGGCAGATCAAGTATGGTGGCTGTATGCTCCAGTGGCCTTCAGCCACAACAGTTGAGTGTTACATGAAATGGTTTGAATGATGTCAATGGGAAAGGAGTTTTTCCTTTCCTGGACTCCATTGTGGTTTACTGCATAAATACTCTGCCATCACTGGTACTGACCTTTGTCAAAAAAGTACTAGGACATTAGATAGCAGAAGCACAGAAAACCCGGTCTTAGTGAGTGTGGGCTAGCAATGCCATGGCAGAATCTTGATATTTTGAGGAAATTTCAATATTTTCCTCTTGATCACTACATAGCCAATCCCGGAGGGAAATGAGGAGTCTGTGACATTATGGAGGGCTGAATTTCTCCTGATTGTCGAATGTGACTGGAGATGGACATTCTGTGGAAAGTAGCTGGAGAATTAGCTCAGCAAATCTCCCTCCAAAAGCTCGAGTGGATGGCGGGGAAAGAATCCCTCATGGGAGCTCAGCCCTCAGAGGAGGGTTGGGTTTGGCTGTGATGTTTTTGTGGTGAAGTCGTTTGCCAATGCTCCTTCCCTTGATCAGGGCAGTGGAGAGGGCTGACCGTCCATGGACCTGGATTCCAACCCAAAAAAGCAGCACCACAAATAGAATGCTTCCAATATGCAACACTCTGTTTGAGAGACTATAGACATTTGGATTCTTTTATGGTCCGGCAAAAAAATTAGAGAGTAATAGGCACTCAACAGGATAAAGAGGAGACAATTGGGCAGCAGGAGGAAATGGGAGAAGCAGAGATAAGGTGCTGATATATGGCGTGCCATGTTATTCTTATCCCAGTGTTCCAGGATTAAGAGTGAGTGAAGGGTGACTCAGGGCAAACATGGCTCTCTCTTCTTCCACAGAATCCTGTAGTGAGGGCCAACTCCTCAGACCAACAAAAGTGGGAGAGTTTGCTGAGTTCTGGGTTGGTATGCAGCATCCTCCCTCTGACCATTGGAAAATAACAGGGCCTGGTCAGACGCTGGCATGATTTCTATATGGTGGAATATTTGCCGGACTTTTGAAGACATCCGTTTTGATTAACACTAAGTAAAACTTTGGAATTGTGTCCAGAATGGGAACGCAACCAAGAGCTCCCTGATGAATTCCATCCAGCGGCAGCTGGGCATATCGATGAGCTATTTGTTGCAGAGTGAATCATAAATTCCCTATAGTGTGGAAGCAGGCCATTCACCCCATCGAGTCCACGCTGACCCTCCGAACAGCATCCCACCAGACCCAGTCATCCCTGTAACCCTGCATTTCCCATGGCTAACCTACCTAGCCTGCACATCCCTGAACACTATGGGCAATTTAGCATGGCCAATCCACCTAATCTGCACGCAAAATGGACTCCTTGGTGCAGCTCGTCCATGCGGACAAGGTATACCAAATCAATCTAGCCCATTTGCCAGTGCCTCAGTGATGTGCCCACAATGATGCTTACCAGAAATCATGGAATGATTAGAAGGAGGCCATTCTGCCCATAGTGCCCATGACAGCTCCTTGTCATGGCAGACCCATTTCCCGGATCTTTTCTCTCTGCCCTTAAATATTTTCCTTTTGAGTACATGTCCAACGGGCTTTTGGAAGTTCCTTTTGTATATGCCTCTATCGCTGTTTCAGACAGTACACTCCAGAATATTGATGCCAAACTAGCCCTTTTCCAATTAGGTTTAACCCACAAATGCCTCAGGGCAAAGTGCTGGGATAACCTCCAGGATTACATTGGAGCATATTCAAGGCTGTTGCAGCCACACTTTGCATATTCATTCCCGGAGAGAATTCAGCTGCAGCTTTGCAAACACTGACCTATGCCTCAACAGTGAAATAATGTATGTATAATACATGTGGTCACTTCCATTGACACGCCTCCCATTAGGACACAGCTTCTTAATTCATTCTCAAGTATCGTGACCTGACAGACCCCACACAGACACTGTTCCACACATGTACATAGCCAGAAGGAGTTCCCGAATAATAATTCGGAGCACAATGCCTAGCTGACTTTACTTTTCCAAATGCAGGGCAAAATTACTGCTGGGAGTCCGAAATAACCACCAGGAAAAAAAAAGTGCTGGAGATGCTCCACAGCTCTGGCAGCATCTGTGACGTGAGAAACAGAGTTAACATCCAGCAGCATTTTCCCAGCTATAGGATGGAGTGCAAGCAAGGAGCCCATCAAAATAATGGGGGAGCTGTGAAGGAACGGCTCCCTGATGAATTCCATCCAGCGGCAGCTGGGCATATCGATGAGCTATTTGTTGCAGAGTGAATCATAGATTCCCTATAGTGTGGAAGCAGGGCATTCACCCCATCGAGTCCACGCTGACCCTCCGAACAGCATCCCACCAGACCCAGTCATCCCTGTAACCCTGCATTTCCCATGGCTAACCTACCTAGCCTGCATATCCCTGAACACTATGGGCAATTTAGCATGGCCAATCCACCTAATCTGCACGCAAAATGGACTCTTTGGTGCAGTTCGTCCATGCGGACAAGATATACCAAATCAATCTAGCCCATTTGCCAGCATTTAGCCCCTATCACTCTAATCCCTTCCTATTCATATACCCATCAAAATGTCTTTTAAATGTTGTAATTGTACCAGCCTCTACCATTTCCAGTTTATTCCATACACACACCACTCTGCGTGAGGAAGTAGGTCCATTTTAAATCTTTTCCCTTTCACCTTAAACCTATGCCCTTTAGTTTTGGACACCCCAAGGGAAAAAACCTTGACTATTCACCCTATCCACATCCCTCATGATCTTTGGACCAGGAGAGGAAACTGGAGTACTCGAAGGAAACCCATGCAGACATGGGGAGAATGTGCAAACTCCATATAAATGGTCGCCCGAGGGTGGAATCGAACCTGGGCCTGTGGCGCTGTAAGGCAGCAGTTCTAATCACTGAACCACTGTGTCACCCAGGCAGTGGTGGGCAGCTAGTTTGCTAATTTAAGATGCAACTTAGGGGGTCACTTAGCAGGATGCAGCACCCTTCCCCCACCCTGCCCCCTTTCTCTCCTGTGGGAGGGGTGTTACCAAATTTCAAATGGAAATTGGATGGGAGTTGAGGGAAATAAACCAGAGGGATAGAGTGGGGAAACGAGACTGACTGAATTGTTCTTAGAGAGCTGGGATGTGCTCAGTGGGGTGACTGGTCTCTGTCTGAGGTGTAAATAAATCACCTTGTGATTATTACCGAAAAGAGAGAAGTACTTTGCACCTTGTATTTATTAGGACAAACACAAGAATACCAAATGTCAAAGGATCACAACAATTTACAGGACAGGAGAAATGTGCTGCTTTCTCCAAGGTGACTCCTTGGCTAATCAGAGTCAACGTGCCAACCTAATCCTCAATCAGCAAGAGAGAAACGAAAGCAATTAAAAACAAGGTAGAATGGGAGAAAAGTGAAATGTGGTTGAAAATTGTTGAATGAACTATAAGCTATAGAAAATTGTGACTGAAAGATAAGGTGGTGCTCCTTTTGCTTGTGTCAAGCTGGTGTTGGTGTCACTGACCAGGTCAAGGACAAGATTGGGAGCTTAAATGAAAAGCAACAGGAAGGTTGGAGGCATGCTTGCATCAACCCAATCTGAATTTGGTCTGTTCCCTGTCTTGAGGAGAATGTATTGTGAGCACCAAATAAAGTACACTGTATTGAGGGAATTACATGCAAGTCTCTGGAAGGAGCATTCTGAACCTTGGATTATGAGAAGAGTGAAGTTAAAAAGGGCAGGTATTGCATCCCTGTATTTCCTAGGATCCCTACATTGTGTAAAGAGGCCATTTGGCCCATTGAGTCAACACCAATCCTCTGAAGAGCATCCCGCCTTGACCCAGCCCTCTATCCTATCCCAATGCCCCACATTTACCATGGCTAACCCACTGAGACACTACAGGGTAATTTAGCTTGACCAATCCACCTAACCTGGGAGGAAACCCATATAGGCACAGAGAGAATGTTCAAACTCCACAGAGGCTGGAATTGAACCCGGGTGCCCTGGCTTTGTGAGGCAGTAGTGCTAGCCACTGAGCCACTGTGCTACATTTGCATAGAAGAGTGCCTAAGGAAAGGGCGAGGGTGTTTTAGTGACTGAGCAGTGAGCATCACTGAATGAATAGCTCCCCTGGAATGTTGGAAGGTGCAGGGGCAGGGGAGATGTGTTCAGTGCTGGCATTGCACTGGAGGAGGGCGGAAGTAGCCACACACAGGCTGACCATGTCCATTTGATTTCATGTACCTCTTTTGTCAGATCTTCCCCTGTCTCCCAGAACCATACTGCTCCCCTGTCCAGTCTGAGTGTTCTGTATTCAGTGGATCATCCTGTGCCAGCTCCTCGGTGATGCTCTTACTGCTGCTCATTTCCTGTTGGAGTACCTTTCTTAGAATCTGCAGCACAGGGACCAATTGTATTGCAAAAAACTCTTCCTCAGTTGTCCACGATAACAAGGTGTAGAGCTGGATGAACACAGCAGGCCAAGCAGCATCAGAGGAGCAGGAAGGCGGACGTTTTGGGCCTAGAC
>NC_063339.1:16502836-16555252 GCF_021869965.1 Rhincodon typus
TGCACATTCTCCCTGTGTCTGCATGTATTTCCTCCCGCAGTCCAAAGATGTGCAGGTTAGGTGAATTGGCCATGCTAAATTGCCCATAGGGATGTGTAGGTTAGGTAGGTTTTAGGGGGATGAGTCTGGTTGGGATGCTCTGAGGTTCAGTGTGGACTTTTTGGGCCAAAGGGATTCCACACTGTAGGGATTCCACGATCAATACAGGAATGGGTTCAATAGGTCGAATGGTCTGTCTCTGCACAGTATAATCTATGGAATTCTATGCAAGAACAAATAATTTCTTTTAGTAAAGAGCTGATAATTGTATTCACTGCATAAAGAGTAAAATAACACAACTGCCAAATAAATTTGAATCAGCTCAAACTCATTAAGAAAAATGAGTCAGCTTTCCGATAGTTTTTGCAATTCCCTTGGTGGTATCTCTGCCTGCCCTCTAAAACTCACTTCCCATGACCATTATTACACTGGCAAAGACCTGAGAGTACTCTTTGAAGTGGACCTCAAGCCATGTTGATAACAGGTTGGAGACCGAGCCACTCGGATAGCTGTTCCACTTGTTTTTTTTTAAAATTGCTCATTTATTTATTGCTCCCCTATGTTCACTTGCCTCAGCACTGCCTCTGAAATGTTACCCACTTTTGCCTGAGGGCCTGAAGTGAAAGCAATCAGACAAACCTTCAGACAAAGAAAGCCCTGCTATCAGTTTTGTTCCAGCCTCAAAACTGTGGCCAGTGACATTGCTCTCTGCTGCTGTAGATAATGCAGCTGGGAGGATAAAGCTCTTATACATTTTAATGTGACCTTAGCCAAGGCTTTTTTTCACCCTCCTCCCCCCTCCTTCAATGCAGATGAACAGCTGACTATACTTGAGCTTGAATCAGGCTAATGGCATCCAGCTACCCCCTGTTCTTTTAGATGCAAAAGACCTTGATACATATGGGAGAGGTTGTTTGGAGGGGAGGGGAGGGGTTAGGGGAGAGGTACGCTCTTGAAGATTTCAGATAGTGTGCAAAAAATCTTCCTGATTTCCAGGTGACAAAAATTGCCCTGTACTCTCAGACCCTGGGGGATTGCTAGGTGTCCACACAATATTTGATTTGAGATAGAATCTTCTTTCAGTGTATGACTGAAGACATTCCATTGTCACCAGAAACGTGGTGGGAAGATAAGGCGACCTTTCAGTTGTTCTTATTTAAAAATTGAATAGGCCACCACCGCTATAATGCCATCAGCAGCATTGTTAGAAGAAATGCTTTCTTTCTCCAGCAAAATATATTCATCAATTATCACGAACTGAATCAATGTCTGGAGCCCTGAGTGCACATGGTTTTGTCGTCATGAACTGCATAACCTTTCAAAATAACTTTGAGCTTTAGCTTTGTGGCTTCGGCCATCTCGCGTGAAACTCTTTGTTCAGACAATTGGCCAGATACCAATCTGGTATGTTTTGCAACTGAATTTAGTAGGAAAAATACAATGGTCTCTCTCCATAATGCTGCCTTTAGGAAGCTCGCAGATATTATGTTGAAGTAGAGGGGCATGAATTATGTAGCTTTGTATCATTCAGTAGGAACCTGTGGAAAACATCTCTGAACATGTGTCATTGTATACCAGAAAAGGACGTCTAAGCGATAGGCTAATTGTTAGAGGAAAAGAAACAAATACAAATCAGTACAAAAGAAAGATAGAAAATGAATACTTGTAAATCTCAACTTATCTCATCAGTTTTCAAACCCTTGCCTTTTCCACTTCACATCTATGACCTTTTAGATAAGATAGGAAGGTCACTCTGGTGAAATGACCACAAGCTACTCGTTAACTTCCATCTATACTGCTCCACTTTGGCTAACAGAAGCCTACTCATGCAGATTGGAATCCAACCATTCATCTGCTGATTCTTACTGAAAGTAAGAAAGTTCCAGTTCAGTTGGTAGTCACCGTCCCCTCAGACAGTCATGGGTTCAAGTCCTGTTCCAGTCCTTGAGCACAGAAATCAAGGCTGACACTGCAGTGCTGCACTGTCAGAAGTACTGCCTTTTAAATTAATCTGAAGCCCAGCCTGTCCTGTCAAGTGCATGTCAAAAAATCGAATGATACTCTCTTGAAGTGGGGCAGGGGAGTTATTTCCAGTCCTCGCAATATTTATCCTTCAAGCAACATCACCAAAACAGATTTTCTGCCTATGTTTATATTGCTGTTCTGGGCAGTTCGGTTCATTCATGGAACTGTAAGCGGAATTACTGAGCTCACACCAAACCACAAGGTCACTGAAAAAAGGGAGAATGAAAATATTGTTGCATATACTTCCAAGAACTTACTCCATTGCGTTGTGATATGTCTTATGAAATTATTAAGTGTTGTATATTGTTTACTGTTTGAATTTAATTCTATCACACTTCTTGATGAATACAAAACTATGTTAAAAGGGTCAGCTAACTAGAAAAGAAAACTAAAAACAGAATAAAATAGGTTGATGCAGGAGAAACAGGTTCAAATTCATGGCATGTTGGCCCCAGGGCTGGGGAAGGAGGGAACTGTTCCAATGGAACAGGCTCCATCTGAATTAGAGATAGTAGGAACTGCAGATTAGGCCCGAAACGTCAGCCTCTCTGCTCCTATGATGCTGCTTGGCCTGCTGTGTTCATCCAGCCCTGCACCTTGTTCCATCTGAATTATGCTGGTACCAGAGTCCTGGAGAATTGCATAACTAGGGCTGCGGGTAGAACTTTAAGCAAAGTAGTGGCAGGGGGCTGGGAACAGTTGCATGGAAAATTGTGGCTAAAGTTAAAGGGGAGAGGGCTCAGAAGAAATTAAAGTTTCCAGAACAAGTAATAGGACAGAGGAAACGGTCAGGAATCTAACTTTAGGCACAGCCGATGAGGGCACAATTATGAGAACATGGTCAGTCAATGTAGGACTGAGGGTGTTGTACTTAAATGCACGCAGTAGATGAGACAAAATGAATGAGTTTGTGGCGCAGATGGAAATTGGTGGGTATGACGTTATGCGTATCACAGAGCCTTGGCTGCAAAGGGATTAAAGACAGGGAACTAAATATCCAAGGATACACATCCTATCAAAAGGACAGGGGCAAAGGGGGCAAAGGGGGCAGAGTTGCCTTGTTTGTAAGAAATGAAATGAAATGAAATTGATAACAAGAAGTGATATAGAGTCAGAAGGTGTGGAATCTGTGTAGGTGAAGCTGAGGAGCTACAAATGAAAGAAGACGGAGTTGTGTACAGGCCTCCTGGCAGTTGATAGGATGTAGGGACGAAAATAAATCAGGAGCTAGAAAAGGCATGTAAGAAAGGCACTATTACAATAACCATGGGGGTCTTTACTATGTAGGTGGAGTGGAAAAAAATCAAGTTGGTAGTGGATCCCAAGAAAAGGAATTCATGGAATGGTCTTTTTTTTGAGCAGCTTGTAGCAGAGCTCACTAGAGAACAGGCAATTCTGGACTTGGTGATGTGTAAATGAGGCAGACTTGATTAGGGAGCTGAAGGTGAAGGAACCTCTTATGGGGTAGTTGCCATAACATGATAGAGTTCACCCTGCAGTTTGAGAAGAAGAAGCTGGTCAGGTGCAATTGAGTGAAGGTAACTGCAAAGACACGAGGGAGGAGCTGGGCAGAGTTGTTTGGAAGGGGAGCCCAGCAGGGAAGACGGTGGAACAGGAATAGCAGGAGTTTCTGGGGGTAATTCAGGAGGCACAGCAGAAATTCATCCCAAGGAAGAAGAAACATACTAAGAGAACAATGAGGCAACCATGGCTGACAAGGGAAGTCACAGAAAGCATAAAAGCAAAAGAAAAATCATACAATGTGATGAAGATTAGTGGGAAGCCAGATGATTGGGATACCTTTAAAGACTAGCAGAGGATAGCAAAAATAAAAGCAATAAGGAGAGAGAAGATAAAATATGAAAATAACCCAGTTAGTAATAAAAAGATATTACAAGCATTTTTTTTACATATCTAAAATGTAAAAGAAGAGGCAAGAGCGGATATTGAACCACTGGAAAATGTGGCTGGAGAAGTAGTAATAGGGAAGAAAGAAATAGTCAAGGAATTGAATAGGCACTGTGCATCAGCTTTCATAGTAGAAGACACCTGTAGCATACCAGAACTGTAAGAGAGTCAGGGATCAGAGGTGAACGTAGTGGCCAAAACCAAGGAGAAGGTGCTGGAGAAACTGAAAGATCTGAAGGTGATAAATCATCTGGATTTTATGGACTGAGAGATAGTAAGAACTGCAGATGCTGGAGTCAGAGATAACACAGTGTGGAGCTGGAGGAACACAGCAGGCCAGGCATTTCTGAAGAAGGATCCTGACCCAAAACATCAACTTTCCTGCTCCTGTGTTCCTCCAGCTTCACACTGTTATCTCTGGATTATATGGACTACATCCCAGAGTTCCGAAGGAGATAGCTCAGGAGATTGTAGAGGCATTGGTGATGATCTTTCAGGAATCAAGGAATGTTGGAAAGTGGCTAATGTAACACCTTTGTTTAAAGAATGGAGGGAGGCAGAAAACATGAAACTACATGTCATAAAAAAAATGAAATAACTGAGGATGCTGTAAATCAGGAAACAAAACAGAAATTGCTGGAAAAGCTCAGCAGGTCTGGCAGCATCTGTGAAGGAAAAAACAGAGTTAACATTTCGGGTCCAGTGACCCTTCCTCAGAATTCATTCTGAGTTGTTCCAATGGAACAGGCTCCATCTGAATTATGCTGGTATCAGAGTCCTGGAGAATTGCATAACTAGGGTTGTGGGTAGGACTTTAAACAAAGTAGTGGCAGAGGGGCTGGGATCATTTGCATGGAAAATTGTGGCTAAAGTTGAAGGGGAGAGGTCTCAGAACAGATTAAAGTTTCCAGAACAAGTAATAGGACAGAGGAAACGATCAGAAATCT
Source organism: Rhincodon typus (assembly GCF_021869965.1). Classification (NCBI taxonomy): domain Eukaryota; kingdom Metazoa; phylum Chordata; class Chondrichthyes; order Orectolobiformes; family Rhincodontidae; genus Rhincodon; species Rhincodon typus. The sequence continues at coordinate 16,507,756 of NC_063339.1, forward strand.
AACTTCAGGCACAGCTGATGAGGACGCAATTATGAGAATGCAGTCAGTCAATGCAGGATTGAGGGTGTTGTACTGAAATGCACTCAGTAGATGCGACAAAGTGAATGAGTTTCTGGCGCAGATTGAAATTGGTGGGTATGATGTTGTGGGTATCACACAGCCTCACTCAGAACTGTTCTGAGGAAAGTTCAATGGAACTGAAACATTAACTCTGTACTTTCCTTCACAGATGCTGCCAGACCTGCTCAGCTTTTCCAGCAATTTCTGTTTTGTTTCATAAAACTACAGGCCGATTGGATTGACCTCGGTCATTTGTAAGATTTTTGAATCCATTACTAAAGATGAGATTGCGGTGGACTTGAAAGAGCATGGTGAAATAAGGCAGTGTTAGCACAGCTGCATCAAGGAGAGGTCATGCCTGATAAATCTGTTAGAATTCTTTGAGGAGATAATGAGAAAGTTAGACAAGGGAGAGCTAGTGGATGTGATCTATTTGGATGTCCAGATTCTGGTCTTTGACAAGGTGCCGCATGGAGGCTGCTAAATAAGAGCCTGTGGCACTGACATGGCTGATTGACAGAAGGCAGATAATAAGGAGAAAAAGGTAATTTTCAGGCTGCAAGCTGGTGATTAGTGTAGTTTTGCAGGGGTCAGTGTTGGGATCACAACTATTCATGTTATGTATTAACATAGAACATAGAACATAGAACATTACAGCGCAGTATAGGCCCTTCGGCCCTCGATGTTGCGCCGACCTGTGAAACCAATCTGAAGCCCATCTAACCTAAACTATTCCATTATCATCCATATGTTTATCCAATGACCATTTAAATGCCCTTAAAGTGGGCGAGTCTACTATTTTTGCAGGCAGGGCATTCCACGCCCTTACTACTCTCTGAGTAAAGAACCTACCCCTGACATCTGTCCTATATCTATCACCCCTCAATTTAAAGCTATGTCCCCTCGTGCTAGCCATCACCATCCGAGGAAAAAGGCTCCCACTGTCCACCCTATCTAATCCTCTGATCATCTTGTATGTCTCTATCAAGTCACCTCTTAACCTTCTTCTCTCTAACGAAAACAGCCTCAAAACCCTCAGCCTTTCCTCATAAGACCTTCCCTCCATACCAGGCAACATCCTGGTAAATCTCCTCTGCACCCTTTCCAATGCTTCCACATCCTTCCTATAATGCGGTGACCAGAACGGTACGCAATACTCCAAGTGCGGCCGCACCAGAGTTTTGTACAGCTGCAACATGACCTCATGGCTCCGAAACTCAATCCCTCTACCAATAAAACCTAACATACTGTACGCCTTCTTAACAACGCTATCAACCTGGGTGGCAACTTTCAGTGATCTATGCACATGGACACCGAGATCTCTCTGCTCATCCACACTACCAAGAATCTTACCATTAGCCCAGTACTCTGTATTCCTGTTACTCCTTCCAAAGTGAATCACCTCACACTTTTCCGCATTAAACTCCATTAGCCACCTCTCAGCCCAGCTCTGCAGCTTATCTATGTCCCTCTGTAACCTGCAACATCCATCCGCACTATCCACAACTCCACTGACTTTGGTGTCATCCGCAAATTTACTAATCCATCCTTCTTCGCCCTCATCCAGGTCATTTATAAAAATGACAAACAGCAGTGGCCCCAAAACAGATCCTTGAGGTACACCACTAGTAACTGAACTCCAGGATGAACATTTCCCATCAACCACCACCCTCTGTCTTCTTACAGCTAGCCAATTTCTGATCCAAACCGCTAAATCACCCTCAATCCCATGCCTCCGTATTTTCTACAATAGCCTACCATGGGGAACCTTATCAAACGCTTTACTGAAATCCAAATACACCACATCAACCGCTTTACCCTCATCCACCTGTTTGGCCACCTTCTCAAAGAACTCAATAAGGTTTGTGAGGCACGACCTACCCTTCACAAAACCGTGTTGACTATCCCTAATCAAATTATTCCTTTCTAGATGATTATAAATCCTATCTCTTATAATCCTTTCCAACACTTTACCCACAACCGAAGTAAGGCTCACTGGTCTATAATTACCAGGGTTGTCTCTACTCCCCTTCTTGAACAAGGGGACAAAATTTGCTAGTCTCCAGTCTTCTGGCACTATTCCTGAAGACAATGACGACATAAAGATCAAAGCCAAAGGCTCTGCAATCTCCTCTCTAGCTTCCCAGAGAATCCTAGGATAAATCCCATCCGGCCCAGGGGACTTATCTATTTTCACACCTTCCAGAATTGCTAACACCTCCTCCTTATGAACCTCAATCCCGTCTAGTCTAATAGACTGTATCTCAGTATTCTCCTTGACTACATTGTCTTTTTCCTGTGTGAATACTGACGAAAAATATTCATTTAGCACCTCTCCTATCTCTTCGGACTCCACGCACAAATTCCCACTACGGTCCTTGACCGGCCCCAATCTTACTCTCGTCATTCTTTTATTCCTGACATACCGATAGAAAGCTTTAGGGTTTTCCTTGATCCTACCTGCTAAAGACTTCTCATGTCCCCTCCTGGCTCTTCTTAGCTCTCTCTTTAGGTCCTTCCTGGCTAACTTGTAACTCTCAAGCGCCCTAACTGAGCCTTCACGCCTCATCTCTAAATAAGCCTCCTTCTTCCTCTTGACAAGAGATTCAACTTCTTTAGTAAACCACGGTTCCCTCGCTCGACCACTTCCTCCCTGCCTGACAGGTACATACTTCTCAAGGACACGCAGTAGCTGTTCCTTGAACAAGCTCCACATTTCAATTGTGCCCAGCCCCTGCAGTTTCCTTCTCCATCCTATGCATCCTAAATCTTGCCTCATCGCCTCATAATTGCCTTTCCCCCAGCTATAACTCTTGCCCTGCGGTATATACCGATCCCTTTCCATCGCTAAAGTAAACGTAACCGAATTGTGGTCACTATCACCAAAGTGCTCACCTACCTCCAAATCTAACACCTGGTCTGGTTCATTACCCAGTACCAAATCCAATGTGGCCTCGCCTCTTGTTGGTCTATGTACATACTGTGTCAGGAAACCCTCCTGCACACATTGGACAAAAACTGACCCATCTGAAGTGCTCGAACTATAGCGTTTCCAGTCAATATTTGGAAAGTTAAAGTCCCCCATAACAACTACCCTGTTACTTTCGCTCCTATCCAGAATCATCTTTGCAATCTTTTCCTCTACATCTCTGGAACTTTTCAGAGGCCTATAGAAAACTCCCAACAGGGTGACCTCTCCTTTCCTGGTTCTAACCTCAGCCCATACTACCTCAGTAGACGAGTTGTCATCAAATGTCCTTTCTGCACCGTAATACTGTCCTTGACCAACAATGCCACACCTCCCCCTCTTTGACCACCTTCCCTGATCTTACTGAAACATCTAAACCCCGGAACCTGCAACAACCATTCCTGTCCCTGCTCTATCCATGTCTCCGAAATGGCCACAACATCGAAGTCCCAGGTACCAACCCATGCTGCAAGTTCACCCACCTTATTCCGGATGCTCCTGGCATTGAAGTAGACACACTTCAAACCACCTTCCTGCCTGCCGGTACATTCCTGCAACCTTGAAACCTTATTTATGACCTCACTACTCTCAACCTCCTGTACACTGGAGCTACAATTCAGGTTCCCATCCCTGAATAAAGGAACTGAAGGCATTGTTGTTAAGTTTGCAAATGACACAAAAAAAGTACGTGGAGGGGCAGGTAGTGTTGAGGAAGTGGGGAGGCTGCAGAAGGACTTGGTCTGGCTAGGAGAATGGGCAAAGAAGTGGCAGATGGAGTACAATGTGGGAAAGCGTGAGGTTATGCACTTTGGTAGGAAGAATAGAAGCATATACTATTTTCAAATGGGGAAAGGCTTCAGGAATCTGAAATTCAAAAAGGGACTTGGGAGTCCTAGTTCAGGATTCTCTTAAAGATAGCATGTAGGTTCAGTTGGCAGTTAGGAAGGCAAATGCAATGTTAGCAATCAGTTGAAGAGGGCTTGAATACAAGAGCAGGGATGCACTACTGAGGCTGTATGAAGTGCTGGTCAGACCACATTTGGAATATTGTGATTAGTTTTCTGTCCCAAATCTAAGGAAGGATGTGCTGACATTGGAGGGGGTCCAGAGGAGGTTTGCAAGAATTATCCTCGAGGTGAAGGGCTTGACATATGAGTTGAGGGCTCTGGATCCGTACTCAATGGAATTTAGAAATTGAAACTTTCAGAATACGGAGAGGCCTGAATAGAGTGGGTGTGGAGAAGACCTTTCTGCAAGTAGGACACACTATGACCCAAGGGCACAGCCTCAGAGTGAAGGGACAACCCTTTCCAACTGAGATGAGAAGGAATTTCTTATGCTGAAGTATAGTTAATCTATGGAAACTACTGCTGCTGAAGGCTGTGGAAGTTAAGTCACTAAGTGTATTTAAGACAGAGATAGATGGTTCTTGATTGATAAGGGGATCAAGGATTATGGGGAGAAGGCAGGAGAATGGGGCTGAGAAAGAAGCAGACTCAAATGGACTAATCCTGCTTCTATATCTTCTATACCTTATGGTCTGAAACATTCCAAAAAAAATCAATGCGAATGATGACCAAGTTTAATAGCAGTTTCTTAGCACTTAGTACATCAGAATATGAGAGGGGTTGTCTGACAGACAGACTGTGCATTTATATGAAGTGTGATCTGTATATTGGAAATGTCCATGATGTATTGATAAAAAATGACAACCCGTCTAAAGAAACAAATCCTTTTTTAGTCTTATGTGGAGGATGGAAGTCAGCTGGAGAATTTCTGAGTAATCGCAATAAAGTTCACTACCGGCACCTCATGCAAGGCACTCTCTGTAATGGAACACATTGCAATTTAATAGCAGTCTAGCAAACATCTTTCCTGTTAATTGATAATGGAGTAAAGGATGGGGTCTGTAAGAGTAATGGGACAATGTTAGGGGTTGGTGATAATTGCAGCCCCTACATTCACACTAGCCCCTACATCCTCTGACAGATGGATGAAGGAGTCAGCGAGAAGCTGTCATTGCAGACCTTTCCTTGGCCCTTGAGTTGAGCAAATTGCCCCTCTAATTAAATCTCAAAACATTGAGTGCCTCTGTGGGCAGAATTAACCAGAAAGTTAAAGATCAAGGGGACTAATGATTGTCCAGTTCACAGTTTAACAGCAAAACTGAAAGGTTGTTATTTTTGTCATTACTTAACTGTATTTTTAAAATTCAATTCAGAATGAGTTATTTCACCCTTCCTCCACTTTTCTGCCTATAAGAAATAGGAGCAGAAGGCCATATGGCCCCCCTCGAGCCTGCTCCGCTATTCAGTAAGATTATGGCTAAGCTTTCATGGACTCAGCTTCACTTACCTGCCTGCTCACCATATCCCTTCATTCCTTTACTATTCAAAATACTATTTGTCATTGCCTTAAAAACATTCAATGAGGTAGCATCAACTGCTTCACTGGGCAGGGAATTCTACAGATTTACAACCCTTTGGGTGAAGTTCCTCCTCAACTCAGTCCTAAATCTGCTCTGCCTTATTCTGTGGTTATGCCCCCTTGTTCTCGTTTTTTAATGATGTGTTATCAGAGGGAAATTCAATTCAATCCCAGTCCTTTACAATTTTCCCTGATTAAAATGCCCCCTTGCCCATTATGAATGTTCTGCTCTTTTAGAAAGACATGGTTATTTCTGTCCTGCAAGCTGCACCAGGATGTTCTTTCTGCCTGGGTTCACTTCTGATGTGATTTTTATATAACTTAACTCGGTCCAAGTCTTGCTCCCCTTTCACAGGTTGACATGAAGTGTCTTCAAATATTCATTTTAAAATTCTCATAACATTATGTTTTCAAAACCCTCCATGTCTTTATCTGTCGTCATCCAACCCCACAATGCTCCGAGATATCTGTGCTCCTCCAATTCTGGCCTCTTGTGTATCTGAGATTTTGAATCACTCCACCACTGGTGACTAAGTCTTGAGATGCATGAGGGATTAACCTCTTGAATTTCTTCCCCAAACCCATCCACCCTGTTTTCTCCCTTGAAGACACGTTTTAAGGCTTACCTTTTGACAAAGCTTTCAGTCATTTGGTGACCAGATTGTGAAAAAAACCTCTGCAGAATTGTGGGACTGTCTTATATGACTGATTCCTGTCATAGAAATGTCAAAGAATCATAGAATCCCTATAGTGTAGAAAGAGGGCATTTGGCCCATTGAGTCTGCACCAACCCTCCGAAGAGCATCCCATCCAGATGCAGACCCCCACACTATCCCTATAATCCCGCAGTTACCATGGCTAAACCAACCAACATGCACATCCCTGGACACTATGGGCAATTTAGCATGGCCAGTTCACCTAACCTGCACATCTTTGGATGGTGGGAGGTAACCAGAGCACCCAGAGGAAATCCACGCAGACACAGGGAGAATGCCACACAAATGCATGGACCCCGGCACTGTGAGGCAGCAGTGCTAACCAATGCGCCACCATGTCACCCTGAAATGAAGGCTGACAGCAAAATTCATATTTTATGGTTAAGAGCAAAATATTACAGATGCACAAGTTTTGAAATAAAATCAGATAGTACTGGAGAAACGAGGCAGCTCTGGCTGTGGGGAGAAAAACAGAGTTAATGGTTTGAGTCCAAAGGGTTCTGAAGAAGAGTCATATTGAGCTCAAAATATTTCTGATTTTAGTAGTTCCAAAGAAGGGTCACTGGACCCAAAACATTAACTCTGACTTCCCTTCACAGATACTGCCAGACCTGCTGAGCTTTTCCAGCAATTTCCATTTTTGTTTCTGATTTCCAGCATCCGCAGTTCTTTTGGTTTTTAATTCAGATTTTATGGTTTTTATTTCATCACAAAGAAGTCTCCCCATCAGCTTGCTGGGTCAATCTTTTTATTTGATTGTAGCTTGCGGGCATTTTGATAAAAAAAAAAGGTAAATACACTGCAGCAGTAAGTAAGGATCAGAGGAGCAGGAAAGTTGACGGTTTGGGTCGGGGTCCTGATGAAGGGTTGGGAACCGAATCATTGACTTTCCTGCTCCTCTGATGCTGCCTGACCTGCTGTGTTCCTCCAGCTCCACGCTGTATTGACACTGACTTCCAACATCTGCATATCTGCTATCTCACAGTAGTAAGTAAAGTAGTTGTTTTTAAAAAATACTCAGCTGATTTTGTGTTCATTTGAGGTAAGTTGAGAGAGATGGAACAAGAACAGTGAGAAGGAGACACAGACAGAAATCAACGAGGAGTTTGGACATAAAGAGACAGAGAGGGGAAAACAAGGAGGAAAAGAGCAATGAGAACGATGTCTCATTTTTGTGTCACAGGAAGTTTGGATTAGACTGACTTTCCCTAGCACTCTGGATAAGCAGACCAAGTGTGAATTGTCAGTTGTCTATGTAAGACACACATGATATGTAGGAGCACTCGCAAGCAGAACCAGCTACTGCAGTGTGATTGCAAAGGGCACACAGATCTTCAGAAAGAGTCTACAGCAATAGGAAAAGATCCCTCCCTGCGGCAGGTTCAGTATTGTCTTGAACTAATTAGTTAAACCGTCTGCCATCAGTGTGGAATTATAGACCTTTCTCTAAATGATGTGTCACAATGCTTCTTAACCAATTCAACAAAACCTGATGGATATCAGAATTAAGAAAAATCTATGCTTATTACAGCTGCATAAAAGCAACCTAGGGAACTGCGTCACTCAACTTGGTGTTCCAAAAGTGCAACAAAAATTGCTGCTTCTGAACTTTAAGACCTCAGGCTTAGTGTGCCATTAAAACACTTCGAGCAACTAATGAATCCCGCTGGAGGCCAATATACTTGCAACACTGCTTAAAGGAGGAGACCTCCCAAGGCAGCAGTAAGACATCCCACTGGGCAGTACCACTGGCGATCAATGAATTCATACCCAGGTTCTCAGGATTTGAGTTTGAGTTTCCGATCCAGGATTGTACAGACGTATAAATGCAACTTTGCAAGCAAGATGCCCTGAAATCTTTCTGCTTGTGTAAAGAAGGCAAAACCCTTGTAACTTGAGCTTAAGGTCACCATCACAGCACTTTCACTTGCCACAACTCCTATCCAATCTGATCAGCTGTAATTGTTCCTATTGCCAATTGGGATATTGGGGAGATAGCGTGGGAATAAATTTGACAAATCTTTCAAATAGATAGTGCAGGTTGATGGGTCACGTGGCTCCCACTTGGTTGTAAAACTTGAGATTCTAATTTTAAGAGTCCCCTTACCCAGAGCATGGAGACAGAAAGATTTGACACTGAGGACTGGATTTTTGCTGCGTTGGAATTTTCCACTCCTGCAAAACTTGATTTAGGAGAAAGTGCCCTGAATCTGTGGATCACCTCCGAAAAGGGTTTAGAGTCAGCCATGCGTACTGAAGTGGGTTGGATACAAAGACCACCTCAGTTGCCTTAGACATTTTCAAAATCAAAACAGAAACAACGAAAGGAAATAAAAAGCCTTCCATCTCTCAAACCTCCACCTCCCCCCTCCACATGCACATCCCATGCTCCATCAATGCTAACTTTTATCAGCCATTTATCAGCCTTCATCCATCCACATGGCCTATCATACCCTCCATGACAATGCTTGCCCCTCTACTCACCCTTTTTGCCTCTCATCCCCTCCATGTTCATACTTATTCCCCTGGCTTTCATAGCCCCTACACCAATTTAGGGCTAACTCAGTCCAAAACGTGTCTTCCACCCAACACCCTTATGCCAACTCACTATATTTAGAAAAACACTAAATAATAACATTTAAATCTCCTCAGGTCTTTAAACCCTTATTAAAACAAATGTTTTCTTCAAGTACTTAAATCTTTATGAAAGTATATATTTGGATGCAAAGCCCCACATCAAAGGTAGCCAATCCCTTTATAAATTAGTGGAGATATCAATCAAACTAAAAATTACAGGGCACTCACTGCGATAATGTTAGTTTTCAAAAGCAGACAAGCAACACTAATTCTTTTGCCCATTGTGAAACAGTATGCACTATTTGTCTTTCAAATGCAGGCTCTGTGGTTTCATTAAATCAAACATTTAAAGGACCTGATGATTTAAATGACTTGATGGTTTGACAGTTCCATGGATCTTATCCACTTTTTACACAAAATTATGTCCTCTGTTAACAATTTCTAAGGGGACCTGACCTCTCCATAAAGGCACTTGAACTCTTAAATAGTACCTTACCTGTCCAAAAAAGGTACCATTTTCCTCCAGTGTCTAAGGGTTGTGTTTTGGAAAGCCCAGTATTGAAAATTGGATTTGGGATTTGAAGGCAATTGTACAATGTGCAGATTCATTCATGAACAATGTGTGTGCAAAATAGATGCCCCAAAAATACCCCAATCCCCCAGCTCCCGCACTTTAGGCAAAAATGGTGGGTGCTGGGTGTGAACCTCCAGAACTGGGGATCAGGCCTCATTCTGGTTCAGGTGTGGAGCTCCTTCCGTCTCAGTGAAAATTCAAGCCCGAGTCACAAAAGACTGATTTGTCTGACTTGCGGCTCTCGTAAGTTTTGATTATTCCATGTTAAAGATTTGGCTGTCAGGTCTGAGCACAGCAGGAGTCTCCATTTAAACAAATCTCTGCATGGAAAGCAGTAACATGTAAAACTCAGGCTTCTGTGAGAAGGAAAGCGAATGCCACCTTTTATGGCAAATTAACCAATTTATGTTGATCCCCTGGATTTTATTCTCCCAAATTTCCATTAGCTTGGACAGCGTGGTAACATAGGACACAATTTTCCAAAAAATATAACCAATGAGACTTTAATTGATGTGGAGGTATGCATGCCAATGGGTTCCAGTGGCAGATCAGCCTCTCTCAGGTCATTTGGAATGCAATTGGACACAATGCAAAGCTCCTTTAGAAATGACCTCTGGCCCAACTTGGAAGAACACCCTGGACTTCACAACCAGGCTGTGGAATTTTATTCTATGTCCCCTTTTGAAATACTCTGCCAGTTAGTTGGGAGCAGCTTTCTCCAAAGAGAATAATTTGCATCTCCTTTGTGCCTTTCATATGTTCAAGGTGTTTCAAAGTCAATTATGTACATTTAAAGTGCAGCCACTCTGCAATGTAGGAAATGTGACAGTCAATTTGCACACAGCAAGCTCCCCCCTACACTAAAAGGTGATGACGAGCAGGTCGTCAGTGTAATTGATGTCAATAGATATTGACCAGTGCACCATATAAAACATTCCTACTCTTCTTAAAATTGTGGCTGGGCATTGTTTGCAGCAACCTCTAGTGACAGACAGGGTTTCAGTTTAATCTCATCCGAACGAGAGTTCTTCACAGAATGCCACATTCCCTTGGCACTAGGAGCATCCAAGTAGATTTTCTGCTCAGGTCTCCAGAGTGGGACTCAAACCTATAAATCTTCTTGAACCAGAGGTGAGAACGTTACCAATGGAATCATACCTGAGTCTTCAGTGATGAGTTCCATTCACGTTTTTTGCCACGCTTTCATGGGGTGCCAAAGAGGTGCTGAGATCTTTTCTCTCCATCTAATATATGATCCATTCTGTGTAACTTACTTTATTAAAGTCTAAATAAGGAAATCATCAGGACCATTACAGATTAGTGGGCTGTTAGTCATACTGGAAGTCTTGTGTTTCACAGCTCAATGTTCCTGCACTATAGGAAAAACTCATTATGCTGTCTAAGAGCTGGTCCTGTATGAAATCAGTATATAAGTGTCATTTAACTTTCTCGCTCTTCAGAAAGAATATGTTCCTGATAATACACCTTCATTTTGCTTTTCTTCAAAGCCAGAGGAATAAGTGGCAGCAAAAAAAAAGGTTTCTCTGATTTTAGAAGCTTTTTCTTATTATACTTTATAATAACTTTAAAAGACTGCAAAGTAGCCTAATTTGCAAGACTAGCCATCTCCTGCGATTGAGGAAACCAGATGAGAGGAAAATTGGAACTCGTTAAAGTCAAGCACAATTCTTATAGCATTCATCCCTGTTAATTGCATACCTAAGTTCGTAAAGAAAACCTCTGAAATTAATGCTCCAGCTATATTTCTGAAGCATTAATTTGCATTCCCTTCAGCCTTCACTGGAATAACCTCTATTCATAAAGAAAATCTTCGTATTTGTGTGCCTTGTTCAACTTAATTCAGTCTGTGCTAATCAAGGTGAGACAAGTGGTACTCTTTAAAGCAAAGAAAATTAAGAGTTTGAGACTGTTTATATTGTACAATTCTTTATATCAAGCTCGATCACTGTGGAGTATTTCTGGCAGTTCATGTGACGAAGTATAAAAGTTCAATGTTTCACTTTATTTTCAAAAATTTGCTATTTGGGTTTTGATTGAATACTTTATCATGGTTTGATCTTGAGTACTATTAATGAATATTGCACTATTCTAATCTTTGTGATTTCTTATTTAATTGATATTTAACTTTCATTGCCTCCATTTGCTGTAAAAGGTTCCTCAGCTATGAAGATGAGAGGAATACCTTTAGCTGGCTGCCAGAGGGTAAAGAGAGTTGTTTTTTTTAAATAAAGGAAGCCACAATCCCATTCTTCTTTCTTCCAGTTGCAACTTTTCCCCTGGCTCTGTGCATTCTAAGCTCAATGCTTTTGCACAGCAACATGGTAGAGATTGTGCTCTCACCTTATGTGAGCTCATAGTTAAAGGCTCATACCAGAAACACTCTGTGCTGCAGTGATTTGGAACTCTAATACATTGTGTGCCTGTAGTGCCTTGACCTCCACTAGTATATTACCATCATAAAGGCCATAGTCTACCTATTCATATCAGCAGATACTTGTTAACCATTATTAGCTCTTTAGTATCCTGTAGTGCTCAACATACCTAGATAGCTTTTTCTCCCACTGAACCCTGCTAGTTAATGGAAGGTGGGGGCAGGGGAAAAAAATCCAACAATGTAGTGTAACCTCCCGGAGCACAGATTTTCTATTCCTTTGGCAGTAGAATTTATTGAATTGCATTGAATTTGAAGCAAAGGCACAAGGCATTCAGCCCAACTGGCCTACTCTGGCATTTATGCTCCATATGATGTTCCCCTCATTCCACCTCATCTAATGCAAACAACATATTGTTTTCTCCCTGGTATATTTAGCTAGCCTTCACAAGTAAATATGATTTGTTTTAATTACTCCAAGTGCTCTTTCCATATTCTAGCCACTCTTTGAGTAAGTTTCCCATGACTTTACTTTTGGATTTCTCCGTAGCTATCTCATAGAAACATAGAGAACAGGAACAGGAGTAGGCCATTCAGCTCTTTGAACCTACTTATCATTCAATTGGATAATGGCTGATTATCCAACTCAGTACCCTGTTCCCACTTTCTCCCCATATCCTTAGATCTGTTTAGCCCTACGATTATATTTATCTCTTTTTTGAAAACATCAATCTTTTGGTCTTGAACATTAGACTCCTAGTTTTGGACTCATCCACAAGCAGAATCATCTTCTATGTTTGTGGCATCAAGCCCTTTGTAATTTTAAAAACCTTTATTATGTTGGTAGACAACACAGTGAGGAGCTGGAGGAACACGGCAAGCCGAGCAGCATCAGAGAAGCAGGAAAGTCCCGACCCGAAACATCAACTTTTCTGCTCCTCTGATGCTGTCTGGCCTACTGTGTTCCTTCAGCTCCACACTGTGTTATCTCTGACTCCAGCATCGGCAGTTCTTACCATCTCGATTATGTTGGTATTTGGCTTTCTTTTTTCTAGAGAAATAAGTCTGAGCCTTTACAATCTTTCTTGATTGGTATATCCTCATAATTGGTGTCATCCTTGTCAATGTTTTTAGCACCTTCCTCAGTGTATCACTTCCTTTGTGTATTATGGAGATCAGAACTATGCACAGCCTGTTAATTATGGTGCAACCAGGGCTCTTTACAAGTTTATCATGACTTTACTGTTTTTCAATTCTGTACCTTTTGAAATTTATGCCTAAGAGTCAATTTTACTTTGTTGCTATCCGACTTCAGAAGAAACCTTTAAATCAATTCGAATTTGTATCTGGATTTCAGATTCTGTCTGGATTGAAATGTTCTGCAATATTATTGTGTTGCCCTGAAATATCTAAAAATATAAAAAGATGATAATCAACTTAAGTTAAGAGTGTCATAAATATCAGCAATACTAAAACATTGCCATAAAGATACAGTCTCAAACTTTGTTAGCTTTGGCATCTCCTAAATTTTGACTTTCAAACCCCTCTTCGCCTGAATCAAACACACTTACCGTATGCCAGGCTTATTTAATTTTTATGCCACCCAAAAACTCCTGCTGAAGTTGGAAACCAAATAGTCTCATATCTGGAAGCTATTTTGAGACCATAGACCATCAAACCATTTGAAGCCGAATGGATTGATGGAAAATATGACTCACATTGTTCTGTAGCAGTGCTTCCAAGAATGTTCACCCAGATTGTGGAGCAGGCAAATCCTTGATTTGTAAACAATCATACAAATTTATGGGAGATCCTTTGGAGCAGTAGGTAATGTCTATACCTCTGAGCTAGAAGCTCTAACCTCAAGTCCCACCCGAGGCTTAATGACCAAGGACATGTGTTCTTTATGGGGCCAAACAAGTTGCGTTTCAACATGTAAATCCTTGTAAAACTCTGCCAACAACGCTAAGAACTGGAGAGATTCCTATTCCTAAAATGTAACAGAAAGAAATATTAAAATATTTGCCATAAGCAGGCACCACCTCAGACTACAATGTATTAGTGAAAGTGCATGATGCCACATTGTCTCAGACTCCCTGTTTGAACTATGACACCCCTAACTCCCCCCATACAAAACAAATTTGCAGCTAATGAGTGCCACTGGTAAAAATTATGGTAAAGTGAATGCATAACAGGAGTGTATAAGAACTGAGGTAAATGAATCAAACAGCTTGGATGATGTACTTGCAATGCTTGCTTCATGTTCTCATAAAATTGAGATTTCAAGTTCCAGCACTCTTTAATCCATCAGCCATGTGTGAGATGAGGTTTGCCAGTTATTGATTAAATGCCCATCCCACCTTGAAATAAGAGTAATTATATTTAATATTCCTGATTATAATGTTCCCTGAGGATTAGCAGCTGTATGAAGTAACCTCCACAAAATGTGTGTGAACTAAAGTCCAGAAACAACTTTCACTGGGAATGCGATTGTGCACGTTAAACTTATATATTAATTACTCACCGATTTATTTATTTTCCTGTTGAAGAAAAAGGCAAAATTCAATGGCTATGGAACAATGCTTTCAACAGTAGTCCCAGAGCTTATTAATGTTTAGCAGAAAGATTAAAAATGCATTCTGTTCTAGTTTCCTCCCTGTAAAATGTATTGCCTTGCTTTAAGACAGAGGTAACTGTCTGGAATCCATCACTGACTAGGTCATTAGTATTTGGTATAGATGGTTAGAAATCAAGATGAACGTTTAATTTGGACTCCGAATTCTTGAGGATAACAATGTTGGATTGCACTCTTAACATGATACTGATGATCAGAACTTTTATAGAATGTATCACATCTCGACTAATATCACCCACAACTGAGAAGAGCAAAAAATTCTCAAATAAAAAATGTGGTTCGAATGTTAAATCATAGAGAATGGGGCTTGGAGTGAATCCAACCCATCCCAACTCTGTTTCTAAAGACAAGCTGCATATACACAATGTTCTTGGAGGGTCACAAATCATGTTTTCAGCCAGGGTTGCTATTTGGTCAATTTGATGGCTAAATTGCGCATGCAATTTGAGACAAATGTATGGATCAACCAGTTAATTGGTTTGCTAATGTTTGACCTAGGACGGAATGTAGCCCAATATTGCTGACAAAATCCTGCTCTTCTTTCAATGGGCCGTGCGTGATGTGTCGCATCCATCTGTGCAGGTGGTCAAGGTCAAGTTGCCATCATCTCACCAGACCACAGCACCGCCCTCTCATTACAGAAAGGAAGCTGGTGGTGGTTTAACCCGAGGGTCACCCCACCACAGGAAAGAGAAAGCGGCTTTAATGGAAACCCTAGCTGGTGTGGGAATTGAACCCACACTGTTGGCATCACTCTGCATCATAAACCCAGCCATCCAGCCAACTAAGCTGAGCAAGACCTCCACCTGTTTTGGAAAAACCACGAGCAGTGGCTGTGCTCAAGGAAAGGGGAGGAGTGGTTCAGTTTCTTTGAAGTGTGAAGTCCTGCTCTGCCTAACTCCTTAGTCAAAGTGTTGCACAGCAATGTGGTTGCCTCTTAACTGCCTTCTGGGCAATGAGGGATGGGCAATGAATGCTGCCTAGCCAGTGATGCCCTCACCCTGTTAATTAATTTTAAAAAAGTCTGTATGGTTTGGTCTTCCTGCCAGTTAACTCCATGTTGCATAGGGACGTGCTCAGCGCATAGTGATTGATACTCCCACTTGAACCACTGCTAGAAGGAATACAAGATCCTCAAATAAGTGGATTAATTCCACTTTTGCACTTTCCTGGTCGGTATTCCTGCTTCTTCTGTGACAACCAGATGCAAAATGGCAGCAGTACACTTCTTGAGGAAGAGTGAACAGTCATTTCCTGCCCTCATGTGGGAGGACTAGGAGTCTGCCCCAGTTTCTAAAACAAAATGTTACACAGTGGCTGGAATAGAAAATTGATGTGCAGATTGTTAGGTGAATGTTAACTACATAATCTCGGTGTAGACACTGCAGAGCGTCAGTCAATGTAAGAAACACTTTGAAGTGGATGTCCTCCAATTAATTCAAGTTGTAATATTTCCAAAGTACTTTTCATAACTGAATAATAATGATCTGGACTATCCTCAAGTAATTCTAATCGTAATCTTTGCTTTAACGGTTATTAAAGTAACCTTGTGTGGTACACAATAAAAATGTATAAAGAATCCTGTCTTGTGAATAATCAGTTCTGTTTATTATTCATTACATTTCAATACCTTTACAGTGCTCTCCCCTGCCCACCCCACACAACCTCTATCCAATCCCTTTGTTTCATTTTATTTAAAATGTGACAAAATGAGTTTCCCCTGTAGTTTTTTTTAAAATGGATAGTGCAGCGAGTGGCAGATTGTAGGGTTAACTGTGCTAAAACAGGATGGCATGTTAAGACAATGCTGCAAAAAGTTACCATTGCTGCATTCCAGTTGGAGATTTTACCCTTGATTAAAATTGTAACTTATCCAGTAATAGCAATTTCTTTGAGTTGGTTAGGATGCTCTTACATTCTGGCTAATAGCCTGAGATTAGGAACTGCACTTTGTTACTTTAACATCCTTATAGAGATTTATAAAATCATGAGGGGCATGGATAGGATAAATAGACAAAACCTTTTCCCCAGGGTTGGGGAGTCCAAAAAACTAGAGGGCATAGGTTTTAAGGTGAGAAGGAGGAGAAGATTTAAAGGGACCTAAGGGGCAACTATTTCATGCACAGGGTGGTGCGTGTATGGAATGAGATGCCAGAGGAAGTGTTGGAGGCTGGTAAAATTACAACATTTAAAAAGGCATTTGGATGGATAAGGGTTTAGATGGATATGGGCCAAATGGGACTAGATTAATTTAAGATAGCTAGTCAGCATGGATGAGTTGGATCAAAGGTTTTTTCCCGTGCTGTACAGCTCTGTGACTCTATAACATGGCATAGGCTTGAATTCTTCGGTCAGTGTTTCATCTGTGTACAGCGTATAGGATTGTACATCAATTTAGTAGAGCTAGATCTATCCCTTCAGATCATCTCTGGACGCATTTACAAAGTACTCAGAAGGTCCAGCATTGAGCTCAGGAAATACTTATTCACAAAGTCATGGAAATCTCAAATTCCATTGCTCCAAAGTATTGTTGAGATTGGGAATTAACGGAAAAATTTAAAATGGAAATTGACAGATGTCTAGAAGGCATGTAAATGGAGTTAAGGTCCTAACAGCCATGATCCAGAAGGGGAGAAGACTTGAAGGGCTGAGTGCTTCAAAAATTCTGAAGATGCATCTTGTTTTGGGCAATGATCAGGTTTTCCTTCACATGGCACATAGACCACGAGGCCTCAGGGCATTTCTTTGATGTCTTTTTGCCAATGAATTCAGCAATTGCTGGACTGTTGGACTGAGCCATAGTGAGGCAGCAATATGAAAATAGACTACAGCCTGAAATGTGGAATATGTGAAAGATAATGGACCATGGTGCTTCAAAATGCCATGGATGGCGACATCAGCCTGAAGAAAGTAGCAAGAGGCTGGAATAGACTGTAGGATGATTGAGTATTTTATTCACATCTCATGAACATTTTCAATGTCTGGGTGAAGAACTGAAGCAATTTGTAATGGGGGATGTTTAGGTAGAATTTGAAAAGGACATCTTGGAGTAGAATTGTAGATTCCCTATAGTATGGAAAGATGCATTCGGCCCATTAAGTCTGCACTGAATTTCCAAAGAACAGCCCATCCAGATCCAGCCCGCTACCCTATCTCTGTAACCCTGCATTCACTCTGGCCAATCCACCTTACCTGCAAATCTTTGGACTGTGGGAGGAAACCAGAGCACCTGGGAGGAAACCCACGCATACACGAGGAGAACGTACAATGACCACACAAATAGTCACCCAAGCCAGAATCAAAACTAGGTCCCTGGCTCTGTGAGGCAGAAGCGTCAAACACTGAGATATGTACTGCATGTTTTGAATAAGTTATTGGTAATTTTTGAGGTATAGGTAGCTGTATGAATGTTGGCAGAGTTTGGCGATATCATCAGGCTGATTTAGAGAAGAAAAAGGTCAAAGGATTGGGTCAATAATATATGTAGAATGTTAGCCTGTGAGCTGACTGAGTGTCATTGACACAATAAACAGACTTCCTCTGATCCCATTGGTGTCAGATTAGGATCAAATGGCTCTCACTGAGAACCGTGTCCACTTGCAAAGGCTGCAAGCTGACAATTTTCAAATTACAACTTATTTTAGTGAACGGAAGATTGTGGGATAACCCTGGTGATCCACAATCTCAATCTGGTGTTGCAGGGTGTGCCTTACTGCCAGAACAGTGCAGTTGCAGAAGTCAATTTTTTTTTTAATTTGTTTAACAGATGTTGACAAGTTAGAGAGAAGATTGAGTACTTTTGAAGTGCTGCCACTGTTGTTAGAGTACATAACACGGCTGCCATTTTAGACACAGTGAAGTCCCCATAACAGCAGTTTGATAAAATGAACAGCTCATCTGCATTTAGATGTTGCTTCAATGATAATTTGTTTCAAGGAAAGGCATTTGGGACAAAAAAAGGAAAATTTCGCCTTTTCTTCTTCGAAATAGTGGCATGGAATAATTTTTGTTCACCCAAAAGGACTTTGAGTTAACATGCCATTGGAATAAATGTGCCTCTGATGTAGAATACTGGATAAGTTAGCAGTAAAAGCCTTTGGAAAAAGACAAAATGCATGGCTACTGTAGTTAACAACAGACCAAGATTATCTAGGAATATGGTAAGAAGACAGAGTTCAATCATCAAAAATAAGTTAGAGTTGTTGCACCTAGATACCTTCCCTGTTTATATGAAGAAGTTCTCTTTGTTCTTAAGATCCTTCAACCGTGTCATCTGCAAATTGGAGAAATATGCTTTGGATGAGCAAATTAAATATAATATATTGTGGACAATTAGGGCCCTAGCACTGATCCCTGCTGTCAGTCGGAGGACGACCCCTTTATTCCTACTTGTTTTTCCCTGTCTGCCATTCATTCAGTTTTCTCTCCATCTCAATACACCCAATTGCATGCATTTTGATTTTACGTGCTAATCTCTTGTGTTGGCATCTCCAAGTAAACCACATCCACTGGATCTCCCTCATCAACTCTGAGTCATACACTCAAAGAATTCTGGTAGATACATCAAGTGGGATTTCCCTTTTGTAAACCCAAGACAACTCCATCCATTCCTGCCACTGTTTTTCAAGTGCTTTGCTATTAACTCTTTTATCATGGACTCTAGTGTTTTCCTCACCACTGATGTCAGGCTGACAGGTCTAAAATTCCCCATTTTCTCTCTGCCTCCCTTTTTAAATAGAGGGGCTACACTCCAATCTGAAGGAACTGTTCATAGTTCAGATATTTCTTCTCCAGTTTGGGCAGTTTTGAGCGCATGAACCCTGTAAGTTGATAGGGAAACTACTATTTTCAAGATAAGTTCAGAGGACGTCCTGGAAACGCTGATGCTGCCCTCCTGGTAACCGCTTATTGAGATGAAGCTTGGGAGTAGAGAGCTTTTTTGGAAGTCTTGTCTCAAGAATGAGGAAATTGTGGTCTGCCCCATGCAGATATTGACTGTAACCAGTGCCTTGCCCTAAAGGATATATTAGTCTGAAAGAGGACATCGATATTGTGATGAAGGATTATCGCAGAGATTTTTATTCTCTATTCTAGCACAAGCCAGACAAATCTCCCAAGTTTGTTTCAAGTCCTCACAAATATGATTTTTTCAATCCTACATGGTGAACCACAGAGAAATTTGAAATCTAGCTGCTTAATCTCACTTGGCAGATTGCCCACGTTTGTTGAGATTCATAAGTACCTAAGAAACACTTCTCCTCTCAAAGCCATCTCCATGTCAACCTGAATAACATAGGCCTTGCATCCAGGTAGAAGTGCTGATTAGTTATCCCTGATACCATAACTCCCTTTTCACTTGGAAGTAAATGGGCAGTTCAGAGCATAATAAAATTCTGGGGCTAAAATTCACCATGCTGGTAAAGGAAAGGAAATAAACCCTGAGGAGCTAAGAATTACTTTGTGTTGTGTTTGGGAAAAATCAAATAACTATTCAAAAGGGTAGTGTAAAGTCTACCTAAGAATTGCACTTACTAGTTGTTTTAAAAATGAAAGGGATAAGTTGTATAGTTCTAAGTATAAGCTGCCCTCCAAAACATTGGTCAGTCAATGGTGCTTCTAATCTCATGTTACAGTAAACATTTTAAAATGTGAAACTTTGTATCATCCTTTCAACAATTACAAGTCAAGTTCAAAATTTTTTTTAAAAGCTAGCGGTCTCTGCAAGGAAAGTAACAATGTGAAACATTTTCCATTAATATTTACTAATTCTAATACTATACAACAGAAAATTGGGCACAAAATACATTTGTATTCTTTTCAGATCAGTTGGAAACGAATCAAACATTTTGAAACATCTATATATCTTACTTTTCTTGATGGTAGTGATTCATGCAGGGGTGGAGTACAGGCAAGGGGATGTACATTCTGGTTAATGACCAAAATGTCATTCATATATATATATGTAAATATCAACAGCATGTTCAAAAGGGGAATTCTAATCCAATCCTGAACTGATGTCTTCACTTAGAACCAACCCTAGGCTAGGGCAAATCAAGGCGTCAGCCCAGGGACCTGTGCATTGGGGTATGCCCGGCTTTGTCTGAAACTATAGGCTCTGATGCTCAAAATATAAAGTGGCAGAGGGTGAGGGGAGTATTTTTGCCCTGGGAACTATAATTACCTCAGAAAAACCTTTGCAAGGGCAGCCAGTCAGGAAGAAGTCACCCTGCTGAATAGAACTTCAGAATCTGCAACAAGCTATTTTGTCCAATGCTTGCAAAGGGACTTGGGTGTCCTTGTACATGAATCGCTGAAGGTGGGATTGCAGGTGCAGCAGGTGATTAAAAAGGCAAATGGAATTTTGTCTGCCATTGCTTGAGGGATGGAGTTTAAAAACAGGGAGGCTATGCTGCAGCTGTATAGGGTCCTGGTGAGGCCATGCCTGGAGTAGTGTGTGCAGTTTTGGTCTCCTTACTTGAGAAGAGATATACTAGCACTGGAGGGGGTGCAGAGGAGATTCACTCGGTTGATTCCAGAGTTGAGAGGGTTGGATTATGAGGAGAGACTGAGTAGACTGGGATTATACTCATTGGAATTCAGAAGAATGAGGGGAGATCTTATAGAAACATATAAGATTATGAAGGGAATAGATAAAGTGGAGGTTGTTTCCGCTAGCAGGTGAAACTAGGACTAGAGGGTATCGCCTCAAAATAAAGGGAAGCAGATGTAGGACTGAGGTCAGGAGGAACTTCTTCACCCAAAGGGTTGTGAATCTGTGGAATTCCCTGCCCAGTGAAGCGGTTGAAGCTACCTCGCTGAATGCTTTTAAGGCAAGGCTTGATAAATTTTTGAACAGTAAAGGAATTAAGGGTTATGGTGAGTGGGCGGGTAAGTGGAGCTGAGTCTCAAAGATCAGCCATGATCTTATTAAATGGCGGGGCAGGCTAGAGGGGCCACATGGCCTACTCCTGCTCCTAGTTGTTCTGTTCTTATCAACTGCCTCTTGGTTCAGAGTGGGCTTATCAGCAGCAAGTGTGGGAGAGCAGTAATCTGTGAATGGATGAAAAGTGGGAAGATGAGTAATGACTATAAGCAAGTCTGCTGGGGCACTAGGAGGTAGTGTGATTAGGCCTGGCTTGGTTTGGGGCACAGTGTAACATGCATCATCATTTCTCTCCCCACCACCCCCCAGACAAACCTGCCTACACAGACTCACATAGAAATATGCCTACAAAAACTTGCCCACTTGCACATCCACAGGCACACATGCTCACTCACATCTTTTTAGATACAGGGCCATACCCGTGCTGAAAAGACCCATCAGCCCATCAAGTCTGATTTCCGTACACTTTTAATTTTCCTTGAAAAAAAAATGCGAAATTAATTGCACCTTTTCTGACCACCAGGCATCTCAAAGCACTTAGGAGTCAGTGATATGATGTGCCCTAACTTGGTAGCCACCGGGGAGCTGGGGCATTGACCAGGTTTCCATGGGCCAATTCCACACACGGCCTTGTGGCCTGTGAAAAAGAATCAACAGCTTAGGGTAGGTGATCATTTTTCACCAGTGATGATCGAACTTGGTGTTCCAAAATAGCTCGCAGCAGAAAATAAAGTTGTACCCAATAATTCCAGCCTTTCAGTGTTGGTTTTATTTTTAAAAGGTAGGTTAGATGAGACATTGACTTTGTGTGGTCGTGTGAATTGGATGATAGCGAATCAGCAGCCTGTCTTACATGTCTCTTGTATTTTGTGTCCTTTGATTTCTCTAGAAATATAGGAGCTGTGATAGGCCATTCAGCTTGAGCCTATTCTGCTAGGCAATGGCTAACCTACATGATCAATGAATCTATCAGCCTTGATTCTGCAGCCCTGAATATCTTTGCTAAATGGGAAAAAAAAAATCTGCCAGTCCAAATTTTGAACTCATCAATTAACCCACATCCACAGGAGCTTTTTGGGGACAGAATTCCAGATTGCTATTGTCCTTTGTCTGAAGAAGTGCTTCCTGACATTGCACCTTATTGGTCTTGGTCTATGGGTGCTTGTTCTGGACTCACCCCAATTAGAAGAAATCATTTCTCTCTACCTATCCTATTAAAACCTTCAGTTATCTGAAACATTTAGTTAGATCACCCCTTAATCTTCTTTGCTCAATGGAATGTAAGGCTAGCCCATGCAACTTGATAGATCTGGAGAGATGTAAAATGGGCTGCAAACGTGCTAGACACATTTTATATAATTACAGAGGTATAGAATCCCCACAGTGTGGAAATAGGTCATTGGACCCAGTGCGGCCACACTGACCCTCCCAAGTGAATCCCACCCAGACCCCATTCCCCTACCGTAACCCTGTAACCCTGCATTTCCCGTGACTAATTCACCTAACCTGCACATCTTTGGACTGTGGGAGGAAACCCACACAGACATAGAATGTGCAAACTCCACACAGTCATCTGAGGGTGGAATTGAACGTGGTTCCCTGGAACATGGCATGCAACTGTTGGCAAAGGGATTATGTTTGAAAGTAACAATGGATGCATCTTATTTTGGGGGAATTTCCAAAATGAGATTGAAAAGCCAACTATAGTGATGGAGAGAGATGTTCACATGCAGCAACAGTTTCTGAAATGGCATTCGTTAAAATGCAATTCGCTTCAAGTGGGCTACCATCAGCTTGGCAATTTTGAACAGCACACTAAATCGCCTCACAGCACATGTACTGAGCACTCACTGGATTCCTGCAAAATTGCCAATGCTTGATACTATTGGAATCACAAGCCATGAAGCTACTCATGAAATTGAATAGAGTCTGTGCCTTCTCCACCTCACTCAGCCAATGAGCCCTACAGCACATGAAACAATGCAAATGAAGTCTCAATGAATCCTTGATGACTGTATGTTGTGGCTGTGGCTTCTGATCTTTGGTAGGTTAGATAAACTGTGAGCCTGAATTGCTCAAGCATTGAGTAAGGTACTTTATTTTGTGTGTCTCTGCAAAGCAAGACGTTGGCTTTGGACTTTGTAATGGCATCAATATAAATCATGGGGCAGATTTACCGCAGAGCCCTAACCGACATAAATATGAGATGGAAGCTAAGTCCACCAAGTTCTCAAGAAGAATTGATTTTAATGTTGCCTTTTTCCTTCGGAAGGCATGGCCCCTGAACTTTCACTTCAGGTGCCTCAGCTTCAAATCCAATGATTACACAATAAGGAGAATTATCCTCTTGGCTGGCAGAATGATTTTGGAGGTAACTGAATGAACCCACGTGGTGCAAAATCATTTCTATTAAATATCATTGACATGCACATAAATGGATAAATCCAAAATGATGTTTTTCTGAATAACAAGTTCATGAACTGGAACTCTGTTCTTAGATATGTAATTAATTCTAGATATGCTGTCAGAGACAGTGTACATATTTTTTCCCTTAGGAACTGTAACATTCTCTCACGTAGAGTAGTTCTGGTGAGCACTGTACAACCTTTGCAGCTAGTTTCTAATGTTGATTACACATGGGTTTTCCAATATAGTGGCAGACTCACTGGATTTGCTTCCAGATATTCCCTACTCACACATCAAATGCTAATTCAGATTCATTATGTTATCCAGTTCTGCCCCCACCATGCTGTGTGCACTTTCAAATTCATGCCTCCTTATCATCATTTACACTACGACACATTGCTTGTTTTACGTGGGTCTAAGACAGAGGACAGATTTTTTTTATTACATTGGGATGTATTGCTTAAGTCTGATACTGCAACAGTATCACACAAGTTAATCAATAACATTATTGTGGAGGCTGGAAATTTGAAATAAAAAAGTACTCAGCAGGTGAAACAGCACCTTGAAGAGGATAAGAGGGAGTTAATATTTCAAAGCGATGACCTTTTATCAGAGCTGCATAATTTTGAATCTGACACCTTTTCAGTTTAAGAAAAGTAAGGTGTGAATTATGAAGATTTGTGAAGTTTCTTTGTCGTTCTCTTTGTGCTTCAAAAGTATCAACCAGGCACTGCATGTGCATGACCTTACCTGTAATTCCCCACAACTCAAAATAGGAAAATTCCCCTCAGAAATAGTCAGTTCCAATTCTGATACTTTTAAAAAAAAATTGCAACAATTTTTTTTCCAGGATTCAATGCCCTAGGTTGAAGTTCAGGTTACAAGTCTTGATGAATGAACAGCTCATTGCATTTAAGAATAAAATCTTGGGAAGTAAGTAGCTTTCAGAACCTTATTTTCTCCCAGCACTGCCTCAAGCCTAGATTGTGAAGAAGTGCAATTCATTTATGTCAGTTATCTGCTTTGGTTTTATATCCATCAGAAACAAGACTAAGACTATCTGATGTGCTGTAATCTGCCTTCATTAATGCTGTCCATTGTGATTCAAAGTTTAACCAAATAGTTTCTGGCTGACTGCTATCAATGCCATGCAGTTGAAGACGACTAGTATTTTGGTAAATAAAATTAGGATGTAATGAGGAAATACCTGCTAAATCCTTTTCTGATGATCTTATTTTTTCCTCAAATTATTTTTGTGCCAGTGAGAAATTTCCAGAGTTGTGGAAGATGGTAGATCTTGTCCAAAGGAAGTCTAAAGTTGTAAAAGGCACCTTCAATACCACCAATGGTGCATATTAAAAAGTAAACAACAAATCATAAAGAGAAACACTTCAGTCCTGATTTTCACTCCTAAGTTAGATACGCAGAGATATGAAAATTCCTGGTTCTGTTAACATGACTTTTGTAAATGGTAATCCTGGGCCTTGGCTTGGGGAGTGCATGTGGGAGGAGTCAGGCTGGTTTATAACTCAGAGCGGGCAACTCTGGAAGAATTGAGGAGGCTGTCAGGTGAGGAGGTGGGACGCGGCATTAAGTCCAAAACATAAAAAGTAGAGAATAAAAAGTTTAAACATCTCCCTAGCCCTCAGCCCTGACCTCCTCACCCCCCATACAATAACCCATGTCGCCTGACACCCCACCCACCTGAGTGAATGCCTCTTATGACAAACTGCGTACCCCCCCCAACCGTTATGGCCTACAGAACTCCATATCATGCTGTGTCCCTCTACCCACCCCTCATATATTCCATGTCAAACAATGCCTCACCACTACTTTTATAGTCCTTTATAGACCCCATATGAATTTAGTACCAACCCATTCCACTCTATGCCTCCCACTTATCACCTTTTGCCCTGACATGTACCATGCCATGAGCCTGGAAATACAAGACCACCCCTGAATATGGCCCTATTTTCAAGGGAATGGGAATAGAGTCAGATCTGGATTTGTACATGAGTAGTTCACAGAGGCAGCTGGGTCCTAGCCTTGGGATGTTAAATCCACAGAATGGAGAGGTGATCTGGTAAGAGCAGCTCTGAACTTCATGCTTTTCATTGGAAAAGTAAGGGGCCTGTTTAGATCTTTTTCTGTGACACCAGTAGGGGAAGCAAGGAGTCCTTTGGTGGAGATCATGTGCCCTTTAGATTTACTAGAAGTATGCATCATTGTTACTGCCAGGCTCCTTGAGATGGTCAACAGCAGTGTTCTCTCTAATTTCCTTAATGACTGCATGGACCTCTGATGCATGTTCATAACAGTAACTTCTGGAATTGGAAGTCTATGCTGCGATCAGTACACCGATGCCAATTGCCTTACATGGAACATTGGAGCAGCTGCGCTCATACAACTTAGAGAGGGAAAGTTGGTTAATAGACTTGTCAAAGTCAACTGTCAAACCCGCTTGATGTAAAGTCAAAAGGACTTGTCAGAAGTGTCAACAACTTGTTATACAGACCCTTTCAGAGGATCTGTCAAACGTGTTAGAAACACCTGTCAAAGGGAGCTGTCAAGCTACCAAGATATTTAAACCTCCTGCTCTTTAAATCTCTGAAAATAGTTTGGACCATTGAAAAAAAGCTGGTTTGTTATGTCACTTAACTGTTGACCTAGAGTCAAGGGTTTCCATTGGGTCAAAAATCACATGACACCAGGTTATAATCCAACAGGTTTATTTGAAAACACAAGCTTTTGGAGCTTTGCTCCTTCCTCAGGTGTAAGGATATAGGAAGTATCAAGACACAGAAGAATTTATAAGTAAAAGACCAAAGGAACATACGACTGATGGGAGTGTATTGAATAAACCTAAAATGGCTGGATGACTCCCTCCTGTTAAATCTTTAATCAGTTAGAAAGGAGATGTGGGTATCGACTGATTAAAATGCAAATCCCAGAACTTCTTTCAAGTCACTGCCCTGAGATAAAAACTTAGTTAGTGTATACAAGAAGTGACATCTCAGGTCAGACAATGCAATTTAGGTGTGAAGCCTTGTTTAGAATCTGTCTGATGTTTTAACCTGGAGTCAGACTTGTTTTATTTCCAAAGCAGGAATTTATAAAATGCCTCATTGACTGACTGTGTCTACAAATTGAGTGCTGTTTGAACAAAATAGAATGCATCTGCAAATACAAATCTTCAAATGCAAATTCATCCCATAGCAGGAGACACTGCCAAGCAGACGAGGTGACTACACAATTTACATGCACACCAAGAACAAGAAACTGGAGAAAATTGGCATCACCACCAGCAATAACTAAATCTCCCCTGGTACCACAGTGAAGAGCGGTACCACCATGGGAAAATCCATCGACCACACCCTTCAATTAGACAAGATTGAAGTTCTTAGCCGAAGACTGAATTTCTGCCCCACACCAAAACGGATCCCATTGATCTCACTGCAGACACAGAGGAATTCATCAGACGAATGAGACTTCGGGAATTCTTCCAAGATGTCAGCAGCAAGCCCAATGAGCTAACCAATGAATTGGAGCAGTTGACAGAGATCCGTGTTGGAGCGACTAAAGAAGGAGTCAAACTGAATCCCTCCAGAAGGCTGCTGCTCCTAGGCTTGACATGTATGCTCAAGCTGTCAAGAAATGCGTGAACTCCAGATTGATCAGCTGCACTCACCAGGTAGCACAAAACGTCACCCATCTATGCTCTCAAGATCAATCACAACATTGTCTGCTGGTTTGATGCCAAAGGAGGCGCAATTGTTGTACAGAATAGAACCGACTACTGCAAAGAATTGTACTGACAACTGAACAAACAGGAACTCTACAGACAACTACCTGCCAATCTGACCAAAGAATACACCCGTGAACTCAACAGACTGATCAAGACTTTTGATCTGGTCCTTTGAAGTACCCTATGCACGCTCATCCCATGTACTTCTGGCATAGGGGACTTCTGCCTTCCGAAGATACACAAAGCCAACATACCTGGAGGTCCCATCGTATCAGGCAATGGGAGCCTGTGGGAGGACCTCTCCGGCTATGTCGACGGCATCTTGAAACCCATTGTACAGGGAACCCCCAGCTTCTGTCACGACACTACAGATTTCCTATAGAAACTCAGCAGCTATAGACCAATTGAACCAGGAACATTCCTTGTCACAATGGACATTTTGGCACTCTACACCAGCATCCACCATGATGACGACATCACTGCAACAGCCTCAGTGCCCAGTACCACCGACTGCCAATTTCCAGACGCCATGTTACAACTCACCTGCTTCATCCTCAACCACAAATGTCTCCACCTTCAACAACCAGTTCTTCATCCAGACACACGGAACAGCCATGGAAACCAGAGTTGCACCCCAATGTACCATTCTCATGCACAAGATCGAACACGACTTTTTTGCTGCGTAGGACCTCCAACCAACGCTATACACCAGATACATCGACAACATTTTCTTCCTTTGAACTCATGGCGAGGAATCACTGAATCAACTACATAGCGATATCAAAAAGTTCCGTCCCACTAGACTTACCACGGACTACACTTTAGAATCAGTCTCATTCTTGGACACACTCATCTCCATCAAGGATGGACACCTCAGTGTCTCACTCTTCCGCAAGCCCGCAAATAACCTCATGATGCTGCACTTCTCTAGCTTCCACCCTAAACATTTAAAAAAGTCATCCTCTGTGGACAAGCCCTACATACAAAGGATCTGTTCAGATGATGAGAAATGCGAAGGACACCCTGATAAGAATGAGGCTTGACTCATCGACTGCAAGTTCTGACGAGTCACAGCGAAAAACCTTAATGACCTCCTCAGAAGACAAGAGATGGGATACTACAGATAGGGCACCCTTCCTTGTCTAGTACTTCCCTGGAATGAAGAAACTATACCGTATTCTTCACAGCCTTCCACACATTTATTGATGATGATGAGCACCTCACCAAGATTTTCTCTACCTTTCCACTTCTTGCCTTTAAACAGATGCCAAACCTTAAACAGACCACTGTTTGCAGGACAACGTTGATCACAACACCACACAACTCTGCCATGGCAACCTCTGCAAGACATGTCAGATCATCGACATGGGCACTACCATCACACATGGGAACACCACCCGCCACTACACAGCAGATACTCATGTGACTCGGTCAACGTTGCCTATCTCACATGCTGCAAGTAAGGATGCCCCGAGGCAGGGTACATTGGTGAAACCATGCAGATGCTATGACAATGGATGAATGGACACTGCACAACAATCGCCAGCAGGGGTGTTCCCTCCCAGTGGGGGAACACTTCAGCGGTCAAGGACATTCGGCCTTGGATCTTTGGGTAAACATCAAGGCAGACTGTGGGATACACAACGATGCAGAATTGCTGAGCAGAGGCTGATAGCCACATGCAGTACCCATGAGGATGGCCTCAACCGTGATCTGGAGTTCATGTTGCACTGCAGGTGACGCCATCCCCCATACACACACACACAGAATGTATCTGCGCATGCAAATTCAATTTTTTAAATTCCTGCTTTGGAACTAAAACTCCAGGTTAAAATACAGACAGATTCTAAACAAGGCCTCACACCTAAAATGCAATGTCTGACGTGAGATGTCACCTGTTGTATAAACTGATAAAATCTTTAGTTTTCTTGGGGCAGTGACTTGAAACAAGTTCTGGGATTTGCATTTTAATCAATCGAAACCTGCATTGCCTTTCTAACTGATTAAAGATTTAACAGGAGGGAGTCAGCCAGCCATTTTAGGTTTATTCAATACATTCCTATCAGTTGTATGTTCCTTTGATCTTTTACTTATAAATTCTGTGTCTTGGTACCCCCTCTTTCACTACACCTGAGGAAGGAGCAAAGCTCCAAAAGTTTGTGTTTTCAAATAAACCTGTTGGACTATAACCTAGTGTCGTGTGATTTTTGACCTTGTCCAACCTAGTCCAATACCACCTACTCCAAATCATTACAGTATTAGCACTGCATGGCTGTTTCCCATCCATCCATAATCACTGTATTTTCACAGTTTGATTGACAGCTACAAGTGGTTATAGACACTTTGACATAACAATATTAATTTCAATGCTTTAGGATGTGTTCACTTTTGTTATAAGACTGTATTTAGAAACAGGAAGTATTGTTTTCAGGTATGGTACGAAGATAAGTAAGTAAGTTGTGAAGAAGACATAAAGGATATAAGCAAGGCAAGTTAAATGAGTTGTAAAAAGAATGACAAATAGAGTAAAATGCGAGAAAATGTGAATTTGTCCTTTTTAGCAGGAAGAACAGAAAAGTAGCATATTATTTAAGTTGCATGAGGGGCTGGAATTCTGATGTAGAGTCAGTTAGGTATCATGGTACATGAATCACTTTGAGGCCACAATCAGACCAGTCATGATCTTCTAAAGTGGTGGAGCAAACTAGAGGGGCTGAATAGCTTAACATGTCCCTATTGGTATGTATGTTCAAGGCGGGGGTTAGGCTATCTGGTCTCAGCCACCATTTTCACCACAACAGAAAGGCTCTTCATTGCAGTGAAAATCCAGGCCTCCATCACTTATAGAATCAAGGAGATCTCACACTTCCTTCAAATGAAATAAAACCTTTATATTAATGGAGACACATGCCTTTTGTAACACAAACTTGCTTCAAAAATCACAAGCATGTCTCAAGTCCTCTCTTTCAAAGTGTAATTTGCAATCGTTACCTTCTTTGCTCGATGTGGGAAAACATAGACCTTGAAGGTTTTTTCCACAACAATGTGTCTAGCCTCTCAAGATCATTATTATCTCTTAAATTGACTTCTATATTGGTAGATGATCACTGACTCAGCCAATAACTATAGATTTCCACTATATCACAAGTAATGTGTCAGATGTCAGCAGAAAACAACTTCATGCACTGGGCAAGGAAGGAATATAAGGAGCAGACTCGAAATTCACAAATTCCTAAGTGTGAGCTAGAGTGTCTGAGCTAGTGAGCCACTCACAATTGATTTGAACAGGGTGTTGAATTTATGCAGGAGAGATGCTTTAAGATAAAATGGCTGAACTGCTTTTGTTTCTGTTTCATAAGTTCAAACAACAACCTGCTACAAGAGCAATAAAGACACTTGACACTTATTGTTTCTGTGAATGCAGTCAGAATGAAGACAGTTCCATTCAGTAACCTATTACTTTGCTGTGTTGAGCTGTAAACAAAGAACTTAACTTGCCTGGTAAGTGAAAAAACTGCCTTACCTCTTCTGTCTTCAGCTTTTTTTTAACATCTTTCCCTGCATCTTGGATATTTTGATTCCTTTGTGGTGTCTTCTCTCTTTCTATGCAAGCAGTGTATTCTATTCCTCATTTTAAAATCCTCTACTTCCAGTTCAATTATCCATTCTGACTTATTTAAGGTACTTTTGGGGGGTAACTGTATGTAATAACAGACCTTTACTGTTCAGATGCAAGTATGATTCAATCCAGATTCCTTCATGGTAATTTACTGCAGGTGGTAAATTAAGACAGGCAAGGGTAAGTAGATAGAATTATGTTAATTTAATGCCTTAACAAGCATTAATGACCCACTTGACCTTTTATAAATAGGCTGGGTTAGTTAGGTCTGGTGGGAAGATGCATGCAAAACAAAGCTAACTTAAAAAGCTAAGCTTCAGAGAATGTGAGTGAAAGATTTCACTGAAACAGTCCATCAAATCTCAGGAGTATGGTGCAGGCAGTAAATCCCCCATCAGATAAAGTGGGCCTTAAAAGGTTTGCATACAAATGACTGAAGAAAAAAAGTCAATGAGGTAGATTTTCAGCTTTCCACCTGGGTCTAAACCCAATGTTGTAGATCAGCGGATAAGATTATTGAATAATAAAGCATGGAAAGCGGCCATTCAGTTGATCATGCTTCTGCTTGCTGTCTGAAAGAGCTAACAAATAGCAGCAAGCTATTTTCCTGCTGTTTTCCTTTTTAAGTACCTATCTGATTCCTTACCTCTGAATTTTCTTCCCCCGTTCTTTCTGGCAACACATTTCCAGTCATTTCCTTATCTGCCCCACTGGCACAAACAAATTTACCAGGTTTTATTATGACTGTGTCCTCTGGTAAGGCTGTACGGTCTTGTAGGATGTAGGAACAGAACTAGGCCATTCAGCCCATCAGGTCTGTTCTGTCATTCAATGAGATCATGACTGATCTGAGAATCTGAACATCAACTTAAATTTCTTCAGAGTGTTTCCCTGACTGTTTATTCCGTGAGTAGCCACGGTTTTCTGACAAGGACTGTGCTATACTGGATCTGGGAATTAGTGGATGTTGGCTTGGGTTGCATCACTCTAGCTTCGACATTGGAAGATCAGTATGTCAGCAGGTTCAGGTCTTGCTTCAGATAATCTCACCTGACATGCTACTAAAATCCTGAGTTATACTGTTGAGGCTGCCTTCTTTCGGATTTGACGTTAAAGCAAGGATCTCTGCCCTGTCTGTGCAATGTAAAATGTTCTGTGATGTTATTCATAAAACAGTAGGTATTTCTCCACAATATTTATTCCTCCACCCAAAGTACTAGAACAGACTATTTGGTTATTACCATGCTGCTTATTGTCGGTGCCTGCTTTTTGAAAATTGGCAGCTATGTTTCTTACATAACAACACTGACTACTCTTCAAATATACTTCATTTAAATCCAAGAGCTGCCACAGTTTATAGCTCACATTTACCAGTTGGCAGGACAAGATTGTTGATCCACATTGTCTCCAGAACAGCCTTAAAGGGGCAGCATCAGAAGTGAAAGGAAAGGAAGCTGCTGTACTTTAGAATGAAAGAAGGATTATTGAGGTCCAACGGTGAATAGATAAAAATGAGATGATCCCCTGTGCCCTCATTACTGACACACCTGACCTGTTTAACACCTGGACAGTTGCATGACTGAGAGTCAAAATTTCCTGATGTTCATTTGATAAGAATATGACCAATTTCAACCTCTATGTGGATCAAATACTGTGAGCTAACTGTGGTGGTTATGGCAAGAAAACCCAAGCTGAATATATGTGAGGGATTGATGTTGTGACAATGCCACTAGACTATTAATCCAAAACCCCAGACTAGTATTTTGGGGACGTGGACTGATGGTGAAATTTGAATTTGATTTTAAAAGAAATGGAATAAAACTGCCACCCTAATGGTGGCCACGTAATCACTGTCAATTGTCATAATTCATTTGGTTCACTGGTATCCTTTTAGGCAAGGTATGCTGCCATCCTTAGGTTGTCTGGTCTACATGTGACTCCAGACCCATAGAAACGTGGTTGACATTTAGCTGCCTTCTGGGCAATTAGGGATGAGCAATAAATGTTGGCCCAGACAGTGACCCATGAATAAATAGGAAAAAAAATGCTTATGGAATCCACTTTGATATTGAAAACCTCCAAACAGGAATTAAGTATCCAATCTAAATATAGGATTTGGCTGTTCTCTTTGTCTTTTGGATTTCAACATAGTTACTATAAATTTACAGTGGGTCTGTCAATATTTGAGAGGCTATGATGAGCTGTGAAACTTGCCCTGGTTCTTTTCTTCAGCTACAATGCAATTTCCTTTATTTTCTCCATCAAAGATCAAGAAGAGATGCTGATGCTTTTAGGAGGCCTGTAAAGATTATGAACTCTGTTGTTTTGTTTTCTCTCCACAGATGCTGCCAGACCTGCTGAGTGTCTGGGCACTTTCTGTTTTTATTTCACAGCATGCACAGTGCATTGCTTTTGTGTTTAAGATTGGATGAATTTACCTTTAAAGAGGATGGTCTCCTCCAGAGAAGTTGCAGAGAGAGAAAAATAGAATGTAGCTGTGGATTGTCTAATTGGTGCTAAATTTGTTTTGTGTTGTTAACAGGAATCTCCCTTGCATGAGAGAAACTAAATATTGTCAAGATGTGGGCCTGATTGCCAAAGGGACGAAAGATTATTGGGGTATGCAGGAATGTAGAATTCAAGTTAAAATCGAATCAGCCATGATCTCATTGATTGGTGGAGCAGGCTACTCTTGTTCCTTGTTCGTGTGTTCATTGCACACAGGATTTGGATGTATGGAAACTGTTGAAAGTTGAGGAGTGTTCTCACAGTAACATATCTGGTTGTTTTACTGTTTTTAGCTGTTGTGGAATAGTCTTTATAACAAAACCTGTATGGAATATTAGTGCTAAAATACAATACAAAAACACTTATTCCTCAATACACTGTTCAGGGACTTTTCTCTAAATGAATTTGAAAATCTTGGTGGGACTAGTTTAGGTCGGGATTATGGTTGGCATGGACTGATGGACCGAAGGGTCTTTTTCCACGCTGTATGACTTTATGACTCATAGGGAACAAAGTTGAAGACTTTGGGCAAATCTTGTTGAAGTGGAGTTTCCATAAATGTTGGACCATTTATTCAGCTCAAAACCATTTTGTGCTGCTATTCACTGAATGTGTGAGATAATTGTCCTATTCCAAGTCACTTTGTTAACCATTGGTGAAGAACTAGAGTGTAACCTGCACAGCATATAACTAACAGCAGCAGGGTGCAACTTTGTCAGCTCTTAATTGACCTAGTCCTCTGAGCATCACGTTGGTAACTATGGAATAATGGTTAAGGTTGTGGCATCAATAGAATGCCGATAAAGGAGAAAGTTGGGAGAGTAGGAAAATACAAAGGAAATAATAAATAATGGATTGTTCCTACTAAAGAATATATAATACCCAGGTATATAATAGACACATATGTGCCTGCATTTAAAAAAAACATAGCCCTGTATACGAGTACCGCCATTTAGATTCTAACATTTTCGCCATCAACATGAGGAGCTTCGCAACAACTTAGCAAACTGCTTGTTGAAAATTGGAGTCTAATTAAAGCTATATATACAGGAGTTGAAAAAAAAATGTGATTGATGCTCATGAAGTCATGGCTCCTTAATGGAGTCTTGTTTGACAGTGATTGCAAAAGCCCATTTAACATCTGATGCTTTGTTTTGATGTACAGTGTCATTCCTTCACTTCCGATTAAAATTCAAAATCGGCGTGCCAAATCCGTCATTTAACACGCGCCTCAAAAAAGCGACGGGTGCAAATTATTTTGTCAATGGGGCCAGCAATCACACTGCACTGATGAACTGTGTTCAACCGTCTCCTCGAGCCAGTGGCTTTTCACAGCGAGCGCTGTGGGAGCATAGGCGGGGGCAGACTCTTCTGTAATTAACAAATAAATACATTATTTCCATATTCCCCACCACCCCCACCCCCGCCATCCAACCCCAACCTTCACCTACCCTTGTCAGGTGGCAGATGACAGTGCTGGGAAATGGACTTGCTGTTAGTTCATACTTGTTATTAGCATTTTCCTATTCATTAGCTTTACTTCAGATGCAAAGTCTCACTGTGCTAATAAAACCTGGAGATAGATTATGGGCTTCAGATACCAGAACATAATGAAGTCCCCTCCCGTATGGTCATATAGAAGACAAATGTCAGCAAGCATTGATTTTGTTATAAAATTAACCACTGCCTATTGCAATAATCTACGAGCCCTTTGTGTTTGCTCCTTACATCCTGAAAGCACAAGGTGTGGCTCTTTAGTATGGTTTTTATTGTGGTGATGGGTTCCTCACTTAATTAAAAAAAATCCAGTTCCTCTCTCTAAGCTTTGCAGTTTAGTTATCAATATGGGAGGTTTGACATGCCAAAGGATGTGTCAAAGGAACCTTTATGTCCCAAATGCTTGACCTGGTGTGGCAATAAAATTGCGGGGTATTGTGTAAAGTGCCCATTTCCCGAAGAGCTTGAATGACATGCTTGTGCTTAAATTGTGGGAGTTTCCTACTGAGATTCAGGGAGTTGACACCTATAAGAGCTTCAATAATTTCACTGAGATGCTGCTGATTTTATGAATATTTTAGCCTGTCTTCTTTAGTTTCATAGCAGGAAGAAAAATATATTATATACATTTCTAATCAATTCAATCAAGACCTAATTTATTCCTTTTTTTTCTCTGAGAAATGTAATTATTAGCAATGACATGGCTGTGTAGATATATCAGTAACAGATTTTTATTTCAAATAAAGAAAACAGGCGCTGTGTTGTGGGTGGATAACATTTTCTTCCCTTGTCCTAAATTATTAGCTCTCAAAACATCAACTTATTTGTTCCTTTCATTTGCAAATATTTCAAGAGAGAAAAATTCCTATCAGACATGTTTTCAGGATTATTTGAGTTTTATTTTTGCAAGTTAAACTTTCTTCAAAATAATGCTGTGTATGTTTTACATTCAGCTCCAAGGGGTAATGGGGATCTAGTTTAACATCTCATCCAAAACAGTGCACTGAGAGCACAGCACTCCCTCAGCGTGACACTGGAGTATCAGTCAAGAATTTATATTCCAGAGGGGACTTGAACTCACAATTCTTCTTAACTCAGCAGTAAGTGAACAGCCTTCAAATGGCTACAATAAGAAAACCAATCTGACTCAAATTTGTAATTCCCTAACTCCACCTCCTGCCATCTGTCTTGCAATAAGACATTGGAGGCAGGATGGTTTGGGAAGCTTTGATCGGACTGATTCCCTCATGACATTAGGTGGTAAGAACGGATGCAAGAATCCTTTTTCCGTTCCACTTTCCTGTCATGAAAATTCTTCCGGATGGAGCAGTAAGGTGTAAATGGGTCCTATCCCTAATAACTATGCCAAGAGCACCCTGAATATTTTTTCTATTCATTTGTGGGATATGGGCGTCGCTGACTGGCCAGCATTTCTCGCCCATCCCTGGTTGCCCTAGAGAAGGTGGTGGTGTGCTGCCTTTTTGAACTGCTGCAGTCCTCCGGCTTGCAACAGATGATGGATTTGTAGGAGAGTGTGTGAATTGTAAAAGTTTATTGTGTCCGAGGAGGAGGAGAAAACTCCAGGTAAATCACCACCTCCTAGACATGGAAGTTGATGTAGTTACTGCTGAATCTATTGTTGGGAAAAAACCTTTAGAAAAATCGGACAGGGCACCTTGCCTAAAGGCCTGTGAAACACCAAGGCTAGTTTAGCCAAATGGGCTAGGGAGTCCTTGTGTGTTATAGGGACCCCTTGTGTGTTATAGGGACCATTGTAAACCCAGTTAGGCAGGGGCACAGACAGTCTGACTCCCATTAGTGGTGATGTAAAAGTCTTTTTCAGAAGGAACCGGCTGTAGAAAATCCACCAGGATTGGCAAGAGATCTTGAAAATGAGACTGGCAATCTATGTGAAATTGTTGGGAAGTATCCCAAAGTGTTTCAAGGGGACCTCAGGAACATAAGAGATGCCAGGGCCAAGATCTATGTAGACCTGGGGGCCAGACCCAAACAATTCAAGGCAGGTCTGCTCATCAATGCCCTATGTGCCAAGGCAGAAGTGGAATGACGAGAGGAACTTGGCATCTGAATGGACCAGGCAGTAGTTTCAGTTGTAAAATCTGACAACTTGGCCCATCTCTGCGAGGATTATGAGTTGACAATCAACAGAGTTTCCTCCTTCGACAGATAGCATGACACACTTTTATGCAAGGCTGGCATGGGGTCACATAATTTTTCAAATTGAAAGAGCCACGCCTACCTCCAACTGAAGCTTGAGGAGTCATCCAGGAAGTATGTTACTATAAATTCTCATAAAGGACTGTATGAGTATACTTACTGCTCTTTGGGATATCTTCAGCTTGCATCATTTTTCAAAGAGTGTTGGGGAACATACTCCAAGGGGTGTCAAGAGTGGCAATCCATCTGGATGAAGCTTTAATCTCAAGAGTTACTGGAAAGGAACATATGGAAAGTTTGGAGGAGGTTTCTGAGGCTGGAATCCAGCTAAAAAGAGAAAAATGTATGTTCTAGGTAAATGAGATAAGGTACCTTGGGTACAGAGTTGACAAGGATACGTTATGCTCTGTCAAAGAGAAAGTGAAAGCCATAAAAACATTCTCCAACTCCAAGGAACAGAACAGAGTGGAGGTTTTTCCTAGATCTCAGAAATTACTAGGGGGAGATATAATCCAGATAAGGACCTTTGGCAATGGCTCACCAGTGATCTCGGGAGTTATCTTTTGGGAAAAAAAAGAGAACAATGTCATAAATGGTCAAAATCTGGAAGAAGACCACACATATCGACCATCTCCACCAAGAACCCTCTATAGAGGCAGACCCATCTCCATGGAGGAGCCCCGTGCAGTACTCTTCAATGG
Organism: Rhincodon typus; assembly: GCF_021869965.1. NCBI lineage: Eukaryota > Metazoa > Chordata > Chondrichthyes > Orectolobiformes > Rhincodontidae > Rhincodon > Rhincodon typus. The sequence continues at coordinate 16,545,642 of NC_063339.1, forward strand.
TTTTCATAGAAAAGCCATTTGCCTGCTTATTATATGCCTCTTGACCATACCCAGAAAGCAACAGGAATGGGGCCTCATCATAACTGCAGCAAGGGGTAGCCCTTGGACTCAGAGGGGAAAGGATGTGATAACTCCCTTAAAGCCAATGGGGAATCAGTACTTAATCTCCTCATGGAACTCATTGAAGAGGAGTCTCCTTGGTAACAGGTTTGCCCAGCTGGAACTCATCACTGGAGCCCTTTAACCCTCAACAGACTTTGTATCTAAATATCTAATTGGTTACACAAATGTTTTTACTGGTGGTGGTCAGTAGTTTAAAAAATATAAAAAATAATAGTCACTGTGATTTCGGTGGTGGGGAAGTTGCTCAGTTGTGTGGGAGAGCACATCTGGATATGAGGAGCAAAAAAAAAAGCAGACCTAGGGGTGTTGTAGTAGTGCCCCTACCTCTGAGCTCTGCCTGCGGTCATGTCCCACCTGTTCCAGAGGAATCTTGTGGCATTTCTAAACAGGTTGATTATGAAAAGAATAAGTGTAAAGCAGACTCAGGGATTTCAGTGAGTACTGGGTAAGTTTCTAGAATTGGTTCCTAGATTATTGTTTGTTTAAAAAAAAAAACGCAGACCCAGGGATGGATTTGCAGAAATGTCTGTCTCAGGCTGGGACTAACTTTTATGTATCTCCATTGCCATGAGTAGTGGAAAATGTTCAACAATAATGATGTTCCTTTCCAGTTGGGCTTTCTGCATTATTACAATGGATATCTGATAAGTCGTAAATTGTTCTGGGAATGGCCTGTGGGAAGACAAGGCTAGAATTGGACCTGAGGAGTGCCACTGAGGTGGGTATATATTTAGTGAGGTGGGTTTGGTAAGATATGGCAAGAAATGCTGCTAGGCCTTGTGGTGGAAATCCCTCAAAACCTGTCATGACTTGGACTTAGTCAAAAAACCCTTGATTTGGCCCAATGTGTTTTGGATCTCATTAAAACTTTTGCTATCTGGGACAACTCGGGCTGAGAACTAGCCATAAACAGACCTTCATAAATTCTGCTGAAGAGAGAGTCTTTTACACTCTTCACAAAACAGTACACAAAATCTATTACGAACCCTTTAATTTGCTTTTGCTGTTTCTATAGATATCTTACTTACGACAGGTGTTTGAAAGGCCCTTAAAGAAACTTATTTTCAGTGGAATTGATTTTCAGGCATTGCAGGAAGCCTGGTCAGAGACAAATGAAACAGTTCAGGTAGCTCTCATTAAACACTGCCTCAGTCGCCTGACCTTGTCAAGTGCAGGCCTCCACACTGTTGTGCAGTAGATCTACTTTAAGTAGCTTAGAATACATCTGTAGGATTTCTTTCCCCCTTCATTCTCCACCTCTAGTTAGGCCACAAGATCATGTAGTAGTGTAAGAGTGCATGTGAAAAAAACAGTAAAGAAATGAGGTGTGGGACTGAGCCCAATAAATTCCCCTTAAGTCATTGACTTATTTCTTAATATAGGTCATTCATGAATTGTTGTGCTTTTCAATCCACTAATATATGAAGGGGTCAGTATAACTACAACATCATCATTTTTGTCTCTGCTTCCAGCTATTTGCACCCAGACTTCCAGTAACTTCCATTCTGAAGGCACATATGTATTGCAGGGCACAGAATGACTAGCCATGTGAGTTGGGAGCCAAGGAAAGGGTTTGGCTAAGAAAAGGTTAAAGGCACAGCTGCTGATTCCTAAAGAGAATTAGTAGGCTGCATCAGAAACCCACAATTAAGGATCAATAGGGCCTTTTAAGTGGTTCATAAGATATAAGTGGAGTTAGAAAATTCACAGTGAAAGATTCAGTGTGTATAACCTGGCACAGTGCAGAATATTGATCAGACCCCTCTCTTCACAGGCACATTAACTCTGACAGACAATAAAAATTAATTCTTTATGTTTCCTAAATTGGAGGCCAGTTCTTTTGAGGCCTCCTCTCCAGAGAGATGCCACACAGGGAAATTTAACATAACTGATTGAAGACAGCATATGATCTGAAGACCTGTCGTATACCTATAGCTATGGTTGTGATGTTAAACTGAGGCTGTGTTTGCCCTCTCAGGTGGATGGAAGACATCTTGTGGCACTACTCAGTGAAGGTCAAGGTATTGACATCCAACCCAACATTTATTTGCCAACCAATATCATATGAAACCAAATTATCGATTCATTCATGTCGTAATAGTTTGATAAAAGGAGTGATGTAGCTATCACTTTGAGATTGGAGGGGGAATTCCAACATTATTATTAAACGGAATCATTCAATGGCACCTGGTTGTCATGACAATCTGGCATTGTCACCTGAATTTGGAGTTAGGCTTGAGAGGGAGAAGTAAGAACCATGAACTAAAAGTTCAAATTTGAGTGCAGCAAATGTGGAGGGACAGTCAAAAATTAGGATGAACGATTTTGTGAATGCACCTATTAGTGAAAGGCAGCAAATAACTAAGTACTTATCTCAAAAGGCTTAAGAGTTTTTCATTTGGCCACCTTTTAGAAAATTCCTATCAATAATTTCTGCTTACTCATTTTGCTGCTTATTAGGAATGATTTATTATCCCTTTAAAAGAAAATGCAGAGAATTTCTCAGATAGTGAAAGGTTGTGAAGTTGATGTCCAAAGGGACCTGTGTGTCCTTGTTCACAAGTCACCAAGAGCTAAAATGTGGGTCCACCAGGCAGGTATGAAGGTTACAGAATATTGACATTTAATGCAAGAGGGTTTGAGTTCAAGAGTAAAAGTATCTTGCTGCAAATGCATCGACTTTTGGTGAGATCACACCTGGAGTATTGTGTACAGTTTTGGCTCTTTGCCTATATACTTGTCATCGATGGGGTGCAACGAAGATTCACCAAACTGAATTTGGGTTTGCCCTTATGGAGGGACCAGGCCTATATTCTCTAGTGTATGGAAGATTGAGATGTGATCTTGTTGAAACAATTAAAATTCTTACAGGCTTGTCAGGGTTGGATGCAGGAAGGATGTTTCACTTTGCTAAGGGTGGAGAGATGGGTTCGGGAGGAGTGCGCAGGAGAAGGTCTAGAGCTGGTAGGCCATTGAAGACTGAGATGAGGAGAGAGGGGTGGTCAGCATGGACACGATAGACCTTCTCTGTGCGGTATTCTGTGGTTCTATGCAGTTCCTTCACTATGTGTCGTGAATCTTTGGAATTTTCTACTCCAGAAGGCTGTGGAGGCTCAGTCATTGAGCATGGTCAAGGCAGAGATCAATAGATTTCTGGATCTTATTGAATGGCAGAGCAGGGTTGATGGGCCAGATGGCCTACTCCTGTTCCTATTTCTTATGTTCAAATGTATATCAAGGGATAGGGGGATGGTGTGGGAAAATGCCATTGAGATAGATGACCAGTCATGATTTAGTTGAGTGACAGGACAGGCCAAAGGGACAGAATGGCCTGCTTCTGCTTTTATTTTCAATGTTCCTTAGTCTTCTCTGTTGTGATATAATGGAACTTTTCCTCCACTTCACTTTAATTCATCTCTTCAGAACAGCTTACATCCTTCCTATGTCACATTCCAATTACACTAATCTCCACTAGGCTTTTACCTCGCTCAGCTAATTTTCCTTTTTCAAATTTAAACAACCATCATTTATGTACAAACCCTTCTATTTTCTTACTCTTTCCCTTTTTCTGGTTGTGTTTAGCTCGCCAATGATTACTTTAGATACTGTGTTGTCTTCCCGTATCAAAAGACCTGTACCTAAGGTTGATACCAAAATAATGTGTTTCATTTGATACACCATTGTACTTATCTTGTACACTGGTATGGTAGCACTGAAGCTAATGACCATGCAGATAATGCCAATGAAAAGGTCAGGGAGTGGTGGTGGCATGAATGGGAATTGTGCAAGTTGATGCACAAGGAGAACGTTTTGTGGTGGGTCAGTGGGAAGATGCTCACCGAGCTGTTCATGCTGTGGATCAAACATCGGATTCATGTGAACCTCTGCACTTCATGAAGCTGGAACTGGGCTGCCTGCTGTATTCTGCCACTGACTGACACTTTTTTTTGCCCAGAAGTGAGGCGATCTGGTTTAAAATTTATCAAACAGTTGGTCTCAGAGTCCCAAAACGAGTGGCATTATATATAAGGCATAGTGACAATTAAAGAAACCCAGGAGAAAACTCTTTACTATGAAATGTGCTATCACATGGAGAGGTTGAGGCAAAAAGAACAAGAGAATTTAAAGGGAAGCTATACAAGTCAATAAAAATAATTAGGGAAATGAGAATAAAGTTATACAGCATGGAAACAGACTCTTCGGTCCAAATAGTCCATCCTGAACATAATCCCAAACTAAACTAGTCCCACCTGCCTGCTCCTGGCCCATATCCCTCCAAACCTTTCCTTTTCATGGACTTATTCGAGTGTCTTTTAAATGTTGTAATTGCACCCACATCCACCACTTCCTCTGGAAGTTCTTTCCACATGTGAACAACACTCTGTGTAGAAAAAATTTGCCCCTCGTGTCTTTTTTAAATCTCTCTTCTCTCACCTTAAAAATGTGCATTTCCCATCCTAGGGAAAAGACAACTCCCATATAAGATGATAAGAAGTCCTTTATGGAGTGTAAACACCGGTATATTGGGTTGAATGTCCTTTCATCACTGGAAAATTCAGCGTAATAGATGTCACTACCCAGAGCTACAGGCTACACAAGGGAATTATCCTCTGACACAAATGGTGACCTGAACAGTATCTAGATACTGCCAGTCCTATTTGCCTGATTTATTGTCACAGGTACCAGAGTACAGTGAAAAGCTTCGTTTATGAGCAGTATAGGCAGATCATAGTAAGCAATGATGTACGGATCAAAGGTTGTGAAAAAAGACTTAGACAGAGGTATACAGGTTATGACAGTTTGCTTTGGAAAACTTACCTTGCCTGGCACCATTCCTCAGGCAGACAGGAGGGATCCTGTCCATATCCCGAATACTCTGGCGGGTGGATGTATTGAAACATCACCAGCCTGACCTTGACCTTTCCTGATGCAAGCAGCAAAGATGATCGAAAATGATCACAACCTGTTCCACTTGGCGCAAAGACAGATGGTGATTTGGATGTCATCCACTGAGCATGGTAACCTGGTCAACCTGGGAATTCTGTGTTGCTGGGAGTGTGCAAATCCGAAGGGAAGCATCGGTCTGTAAGGAAGCTCATCAGATTCAAACTGGTAAAGAATCGCGAGGACTCCATCACTTATCTGTGCACAGGTCATCCGTCAAAATCAGGCGACATGACATAATCAGTCCAAGGATATATCCATGGTAAATGTGCAGCTAAAATGAAACAACATTGCTGCAGCTGGAAAGGGATTCAAATATTGGAAGCGGGATTAATTTGAGGTCAAAATGACCAAATTGTCTCTGTCTGCTCTTTGAGAGTTTATGGTTCATTGGTAAATAACTGAGAAGTTTTCTCCTTCATCTTACTTTTCCATAGCTTGCAGCAACCACTCATCATCCAAGGTCTCAGTTTACAGAACATTGTCAGCCTCAACCTTTTAAGTCCTTGAACAGACCCCAAACATTTAGCGATAGCATCCTGAACTTTCGGACGAATGACAGCCTATTCATATCATTCCACCTATCCTTTGCCAAGTTGGTAAGGTTGAACAGTGGGACCATCAGTCACTTATTAAAAAAAAATACATGTTGGCAAGGCTGGCATTTGTTGTCAATCCCTAATTGCCCAGAGGTCAATTAAGAGTCAACCACATTGCTGTGGGTCTGGAGTCACATGTAGGCCAGACCAGGTAAGGATGGCAGTTTCCTTCCCTAAAGTGCATTAGTGAAGCAAATGGGTTTTTTCTTGACAGTCGACAATGGTTTAGTGGTCATCATTAGACGCCTAATCACAGATTTTTATTGAATTCAAATCCCACCACCTGCCATGGTGGGATTCGAACCCAGGTCCCCAGAACATTATCTGGGCCTCTGGTATAACAGTCCCGTTAACAGTTAAGAGTCAGTCAGGGATCCTGGGGTCACATGTAGGTCAGACCTGTTACGGGCAACACATTTCATTCTCTAAAGGACACAAGCAAAGCAGATGGGTTTCTGTGACGATTGTTACTTTAGATTAACTTTTTAAAAAAGTCCAGATTTTTCTTTTATTGAGTTCAAATTTTACCAGCTGTCAAGATGGGATTTGAACTCTTATCCCCAGAACATGATACTGCGCCTCTGGATTCAGTGACATTACAACTAGGCCTTCACCTCCCCTAATTGCTGTCAGTGGCCTAAGAGTCAGTTTCTTGAGTTTCCCTCTCTCCATAAACAGTTCCTTAGTCAAGGCAGTTCATGAATATACTTTAAACTTCAGCATTTCCCGGTGTGGGATACATTCCACACTTTTATTCCATCAAAGACTCGTGGAGAATTGCCATGGTACAGAAAGATGCCTTTCAGCTAATCATGTTCTATTATCCTGTATCAATCTCTTGCCTTTTCCCAAAATATCCCTGTGTACCATTTCTTTCTAAATAAACATCTAGTGCTCTCTTGAATTCCTCAGTTGAACCTGCCTCCACCACATTTCTAAGCAATGCATTCCCCAACAACTTGTTGGATGAAAAAGTCTTTTCTCATATCACCTTTGTTTCATTTGCACATCACTTTAATTATATGCCCCTCATTCTTTTTTCCTTTATGAGTCAGAACCTATCTACTCTTTCCAACCTGTTCAAAGTTTTGAAAATCTCTTTCAAGCCTCTGCTTACATTTCGTCTCTCCAAGGAGAACAGTCCCAACATCTTCAACCGATCCCCATAACTGAAGTTTCACATTACTGGAACCATTCTTGTGAATCTTTGTGCACTCCGTCCCATGCAGAGTCGGTTTAGCTCAGTTGGCTGGATGGTTGGTTTATGAAGCAGTTTGATGCCAACAGCATGAGTTTAATCCACACCAGCTGAGGTTACCGTGAAGGACTTTCCTTCTTAAACTCCATCCTCGCCTGAGGTGTGCTGACCCTCAGGTTAAAGTCACTGCCAGTCATCTCTCTCTGAGAGAACAGCCCTATTGTCTGGTGAGAATATGGTGACTTGACTTGACAATGTGGTACCCACAACTGTATACAATACTCCAGGTGAAGTCAAACAATTGTCTTGTGTAAATTTAACATCAACTTTTTGCTCAAAAACAGAAGTTGCTGGAAAAACTCAGCAGGTCTGGCAGCATCTGTGAAGAAAAAAATCAGAGTTAACATTTTGGGTCTGGTGACCCTTCCTGAGTTCTGAGGAAGAGTCACTGGGCCCGAAACGTTAACTCTGATTTTTTCTTCACAGATGCTGCCAGACCTGCTGAGCTTTTCCAGCAACTTCTCTTTTTGCTGGAGTTACAGCATCTGCAGTTCTTTTGGTTTTTATCACCTATTTTGCTCCTGTATTTGGTGCCCATTTCGAAAGCTGAGAACACTGTGCGCTTTAATAACTGCTCTCTCTCCAGTGATCCTGCTGCCTTCAATGATCTGTGCACCTATGCACTCAGGCCCCTCTGCTCCTGCATCCCCTTTAGAATTCTACTTCCTATTTTATCTTGTCTTCCAATAATCTTCTTACTAACACACTTCTCTGTGCTGAACCTCAGCAGCCACCTATCCGCCCAATCCACCAACTCATCAATGACTTTTTGATGACGAGTATAATTGTCAATGTACCCAATTCTCATGGGATTCGCCATCAACTGAGCCAGTAATGTAACAGGCAAAGAGATAGTAAGAACTGCCGATGCTGGAGTCTGAGATAACAATGTGTGGGGCTGGATAAACACAGCAGGCCAGGCAGCATTTGAGGAGGAGGAGGAAAGCTGACGTTTCGGGTCAGGACCCTTTTTCTGAAGAAACATCAGCTTTCCTGCTCCTCTGATGCTGCCTGGCCTGCTGTGTTCATCCAGACCTACACGTGTATATATAATAGGCAAATACCTGGGTATGCAGCAAAGGGTAGGTAAGCTTGGATACTGCATACAGTTTGAGTGAGGTACACACTGATCTGGAGAGCATTAGCAGGAAGATACCTGTGCTGTGTGAGTTCCCATTGCCTTTGGTGCTAAGTTCCTCCCAGCTCGGCACGGGGTACAGCTCGAATGAGAGATTTGTCATTCACTGTCCCACTGAGGGAAGCATGGGGAGAACTATGGATTCAGCTGCCACTAGTTTGATGCTGAATATCATGTAGCTGGGTGCTTGGGGATGCGAGGCTTCAGTTACCTCTTTAATGGAGCATTACACATTTATTGACGCCAGCATGATTTTCAGCAGAATTATCGAACAGAGGAAACTTGTGGCCCCACATGGGGAATAGAGAATGTGAAAAGACTGTGCCAGATTTCTGTGCTCCAGCTCGTTGGTGTGTCAATGTTCTGCAACACCAGATCGCTGCTCCTCTACCTTTCCACAAAGCTGCTATTATAACATGAGCTGAGTTTTATTTGTGTCATTGGTACCCCAGGTGCAAAGCACAACCGAGTGCTGTGATCTAAACGTTTGATTTACTCAGCAGTGGTTAAGCAAGATACACAGTCATTAACTTACATTAAATTAATATTAAAAGACTAATTTAAATTAATTTCCAGTGTGCTTCCGCAACATGGTGCCAGGATTTTCAGTGCACCAGAGAGGAAGTGGGATCACTGATACCATTTTCTATTAGACATCCCAAGAGTCATTACTTTGACCGAGAGAAAAGACTTACTGAGTGGCTCCACTCAACACCTCCCTATCACCATAACCCCACAAAGTGCACAGCAGATCTCCCTGCCATTCCTCATGGTAAACCAGACAATTTGTTGCTTTGTAACAATGGAGATGTTCTAACATTTTCATTGATATTTGGACCACTCTTTCCTAATTCTTGCAAAGTGATTAGCTAGATGAGGGCTATGCTATATTTACATAACCTGACTTCTTAAATTACAAGTATTGTGGCGCAAAAGGTTGCCTTTACTTCTCTCAAATTCTGTGAAGTGTAGGTCCAAAAGTCTAACTGCTCAGAATAAGTGGCTTCTGAGGGAAGTCTCTCTGTCTGACTATGTCAGGCTGTTGCTTGCGTAGGTGTGGGACAGCTCTCCCAATTTTGGCACTACCCCTGAGGTATTGATAAGGAGGACTTTGTAGGGTCGACAAGGCTATGTTTGCTATTGTTAGTGCTTAGGTTGATATCAGGTGGTCAGTCCCATTTCAATCCTTAAGATTTTCCAATGATAGAGACAACTGTGTCGTTTCAGAGGGCAGTGTCACCCACACTGCTGTGGGTCTGGGCTGACATGTAGCCTAGACCAGGAAAGGATGCCTAAGAGGCATTAGTGAACCAGATGTATTTTATTTTTAAAATGACAATGATTGTGGTCACTATTTAACTCCACATTTTTTAAAATTGATTTCAAATCCCACCATCTGTGAGACTCAAACCCAGGGGCCCAGAAACATTATCTAGCTTTCCGATCTAGTGACAATACCACGAGGCCATTATCTCTGATATAACAAGGTGTAGAGCTGGATGAACACAGCAGGCCAAGCAGCATCAGAGGAGCAGGAAAGCTGACGTTT
>NC_063339.1:16555652-16606571 GCF_021869965.1 Rhincodon typus
AAACGTCAGCTTTCCTGCTCCTCTGATGCTGCTTGGCCTGCTGTGTTCATCCAGCTCTACACCTTGTTATCTCCGATTATCCAGCATCGGCAGTTCCTACTATCTCTAGGCCATTATCTCTTCTTTAATTGTAGAAAGGGACAGGACTGGTGGCTAATGGACCACTGCTGGGATACCATAAAAGCCACAATCACTTCCATCTAGAAGGACAAGAGCAGCATATACATGGGAACACACGACCACCTGCATGTTCCCTCCAAGCCACTCACCGTCCTGACTTGAAATATATTGCTATTCCTTTACTGTTGCTGGTTCAAAATCTTACAATTCCCTCCCCAAGGATACTGTTGGTCACCCACAGCAGGTAGACTGCAGCAGTTCAAGAAGGCAGCTCACCACCACCTTCTCAAGGGCAACTAGGGATGGGCAATAAATGCTGGCCAGCCAGCAACACCCACGTCATACAAATGAATTTTTAAAAATTAAAAATCCGGACTATTGATTAAGAATTATACTTTACAATAGAGTCTTTAAGTTCTCAATTGCTTGTCTGAACTTATCTACGATCTGACACCAATTTTGAGAAGAGTCTCTGGTGACAGGCTGAAAAATAATTTTGGTGGGTTTGGGGGTGTGTGGTTAGATTGAGTAATGTGATGTGTGAAGTTAAGGGATGGAGTGCCCGTTGATTTCCCACCAGTGATGTTTTGCCAGCTATGGAGGAAGGTCCTCCTGCCAATTCCCCAATTGAACAACTCAATAACCACCCAGAGGCCTTGTGATAATGCCTACAAGGCCCATGGGGAATCACTAACTGATATCCTTGTGGAGCTCATTGAGTTTGAGTTCCCTTGGTAACAGGCAATTACCTGCTCAGATGGACCTGACCTGAGCCCTTCACAGAGCACACCCATATGAAAATAAAAATAAACAAAGCACACCCTGTGGTGGTATCCCTACCTTTGAGACAGGAGGCCTGGGTTCAAGTCCCACCTGTTCCAGAGCTTGGTAATAACATCTCTGAACAGATTGACTAGAAAATAGGTTAAAAGAAAGCATGCCCAGATTTACCTCTTCACTGATATAACAAGGTGTAGAGCTGGATGAACACAGCAGGCCAAGCAGCATCAGAGGAGCAGGAAAGCTGACGTTTCGGGCCTAGACTCTTCAGAAAAACTCTCCTTTACCTCTTCACTCTCTTCCTACCTCCCCCTCACTTTAAATGGCTTGCATTGACCTAAGTGGTTTTGCCTGAAGATATTAAATTGGTTACATGGGAGGTTACTGGTGATGGTTAGTGCTTTTCTTAAAAAAAAAATGTCACAGTAATTTGGTGCTGGGAATGTCACTGAGATGTGTGTGATAGCACTTCTGGGGATAAAAAAGCAAAAAAGAAAGGAAAGAAAACAATGTACACCTAGAATATTTAATTGGCTTCATTGGTAATTACTGATAGTGGTTAATAGTTAAAACCAAAAAAAAGTCATGGTGATTTGGTGATGGGTGAAGAAAAACATAGGGATGTATGTGATAGTACATCCAGATACATATTTTAAAAAAAAGCACACCCAGTCTCTTCTGATTCCATTTTGATTTAGCCTCCTTCCCCTTCCACCTCTTCACTTTTAATGGTTTGCATTGTCGTTAATGGGCTTTGCACGTCAATATCTAATTGCCTACATGGGTGACTTACTGGTGGTGGATAACAGTTAAAAACAAAAGAAGTTAGTGATTTTGGTGATGGGGAGCAAAACAGTTCAGTTAGCACTTCTAGATGTAAAAAAAACAATAATGCACATCTAGTGTGCTCTTATGGCACAGTGACAGTGTCCAGGAGGCCCAGATCCAAGTCCCACTTGCTCTAGAGGTGTATAGTAATATCTCTCTGAGCATGTTGGTTAGAAAGTCTCTGTTCCAAAGAAGTAAATTCCACTCCCAATTAAACCTGCATGAACTACCAACAAATGGCTCTACAGATTAAAACTCTAATGCTCCTTTAAACGTCCTACATTCACAGACAGGCAAAATACATTGGTTTTGAAGGGCCCATGTTGTGCAGTAGTAGTGTCCCTTCCTCTAGTCTGGTTGACCCAGGTTCAAATCCCACCAACTCCAGAGGTGTGTAATCATAGCTCTGACCAGGTTGATTAGAAAATATCTAGTGTTAATTCAAAGTCTTTCAGCTCACGCAGCACAGGTCATGCAATAAAGTAGACCCAAGAAATGGACACCGTGGGGGATACAGTGCTTTATCCTTTAACTCCATTTTTATTTAGTCCCTTCCCCTTCTCCCTACCTCTCCCTTACCTTTGATTGATGGTTTCCATTGCCCTCAATGGGCTTTTGACATTCATTTTTTAAACTGGAAACACAGTAGATTTACTGGTGGCGATTAATAAAGAAATACCACAGGTGATTTGGTGACAGGAAAAACAAATGTTCAGTTGTGTGTAACAGCACTTCTGGATACAAGAGCAAAGTAAAAAATATAAAGTGATCTCAGAGAGCTCTTGTAGCTCAATGGTACTGTGTCTACATCTGGCCCAGAAGCCTGGGTTCAACTCCCACACTTCCCCAGATTTGTGTTGTAATGTACTTGAATAGGTGGCACGGTGGCTCAGTGCTTAGCACTGCTGCCTCACAGCGCTAGGGGCCCAGGTTTGATTCCAGTCTTGGGTGATTGACTGACTGTGTGGAGTTTGTACATTCTCGCTGTGTCTGTGTGGGTTTCCTCCGAGTGCTCCGGTTTCCTCTCTCAGTTCAAAGATGTGCAGGTTAGGTGGATTGGCCATGCTAAACTGCCTGCAGTGTTCAGGGATGTGTAGATTAGGTGGGTTATAGGGGGATGGGACTGGGTGGGATGCTCTGAGGGTCGGTGTGGACTTGTTGGGCCGAAGGGCCTGTTTCCACACTGTAGGGATTCTGTGATTCTAATAGGTTGATTAAAAATACATAAACCTGTATCATTAACCACTGCTTACAAGAGGTGCTTGCACTCTTGCACCTAGCTGGATATTAATCTCTGCAACTGAGCTTTGAAAAAGAAAGATGACCCAGGAATGGGCTTGCACAACTATCTGTCTCTGGCTGGGACTAGCTTACATAGGCCAGAAGTTGTGGCTCTATTTTGGTGTTCAACATGGATGATGTCCCTTTCCAGTTGGGCTTACTGAGTTATTATAGGCCACTTCCCACTACCACTGGCATTTTCTAGATGCTACCAGACCTGTTGAGTTTCTCCAGCACATTCTATTATAATTGGAGGTACACAATATACATGGAGTTATATTAGAGACAGCTGAAAGGTTGAGATGTGAGCATATTAGGTCTTTGATTTGCTTTTCCTCCTTCATTCATTTTTGCTAATTGTCTCCTGGCTTCAAACATCATGCACTGGTGAAGAAAAAATCAGAGATAATGTTTCGGGCCCAGTGACCCTTCCTCTGTTCTGAATGTTAACTCTGAATTTTTCTTCACAGATGCTGTCAGACCTGCTGAGTTTTTCCAGCAACTTCTGTTTTTGTTCCCGATTTATAGCATCCGCAGTTCTTTCGGTTTTTATCATGCACTAGTGGATTACTGATGCTTCTATCTTTTTCAACGTGATCCTGTTACTATCTGTAAAGGTAGAATGAATGGAGCCCCAGTCTTGATTGGAGTTTAACATCAGTGGTCCTTGCTGTTATGTATTTGCCTGTTTGTATTCTTTATGTACCTGATATACCTCCGAGTGATACAAAGATGACATTCGTTCTAAACTCAACAGGTTTGTTTACAGTACACTAAAACATCTCAACAATCACAGGATTTCTATCGACACATTATCAGCTCCAGCATCTCAGGAAGCTACTGTTTATGTTAGAGCTCAGAAGCTTCACCCAGACTTAATCAACCGAGCACAGTGAACATAGCCCAGACAGCAGACTAACATTATCAAACACAGATCAATCAAACTGTTGAAAACTATACTTAATCATGTAAATCTGACCACTTTTCACCTTTGCTGATCAGCATGATACTTCTACAGTAACATAATGTAGGGTTAGCAAGCCTCCCTGAATGGCCTACAGTCTCTGCGAACTGTCAATTAATCTCCAGAATAGTGCTACAAGTAAACCCAGGAGGAAAGTCACAGGGATCGAGAGGCTAAATTATGCGTTTCCCTCATTTTCTTCAAACACATCTTGTTAATAATGATGAAACTAGTGGAACTGAGAGTAAAGGCTGTTTGATGAAATCAAGAATAAATCAATTGAGTGATGAAGTGTCTGTTGGTGTTTCAACAAAATGTAGGAGGCATTATATAGCGACATTGCATGTGTCAGGTCACCAATGGCAGGAACTTGGGTGTGGGAGAGATTTGGTTTTGGGGATAGGACAGTTGAAGGCAAGAGATCAAGAAGCCTCCAAAATAAAATTAAACCAAAGTTGTCAACCCAAGCAGAGTATTAACCTTTTATCTGAACTTGCATCCACTGATTACCTAGATAAAAGAAGAGAGGTAGCAGCTTCTGTTTTAAATTGTGTTTGTGGCCTTCTTAACATAGAGTCATGCAGCACGGAAACAGGCCATTTGGTCCAACCAGTCCATGCTGACCACAGTCTCAACTTAAATTAGTCCCATCTGTCTGTGCTTGGCCCATATCCCTCTGAGTATTTCTTATTCATGTACTTATCCAAATGTCTTTTAAATGTTGTAACTGCAACCACATCCAACACTTCCTCTGGAAGTTCATTCTATACATGAACCACTCTCTGAGTAAAAATATTACCCTTCATGTCCTTTTTAAATCTTTCTCCTCTCACCTTAAAAATATGCCCCCTAGTCTTGAAATCCCCAACCCAAGGGAAAAGACAACTGCCATTCACCTTATCTATATCCCTCAAGATTTTAAAACCTCTATAAGGTCATACCGCAATGTCTTACATCCAGTGAAAAAAGTCACAGCCTATCCAAGTCTCTCCCTATAACTCAAACCCTCCATTTCCAGTAACATCCTGGAAAATCTTTTCTGAACCCTCTTCAGCTTGATTGTATCCTTCTTATAACTGGGTGACCAGGATTGGACACCGTATTTCTGAAGAGGCCGCACCAATGTCCTGTACAACTTCAACATGATGTTGCAACTACTTTACTTAAAGGTCTGAGCAATGAATGCAAGTGTTCTAAACACCTTCTTAACCACCCTGTCTACATGTGATGCAAACTTACAGTAACCTGTTTTGAAGATGGGTCACTGGACCAAAAACATTTGCTTTCTCTCCACAGACGCTACCAGACCTGCTGAGCTTCTCCAGCAATTTCGGTTTTTGATTCAAGTGCCTGTTCGCCGCCTTTTAATAGAATGACAAAGACAATTAGCCATTTAGGAGCCTGGAAGATTAAGTCGGTAGATATAATGCCAATGCAATATCTTGCGGACCCCACTCCCACTAGCCCTGATATTAGCATCCTGAAGTTCATCCAGCCCCCAGTCTCAGACCACAGTTCAAACAGTACTGTTTTCCCACCTCCCACCCCCCGCCCACCTCTTCCATCTTCCCAATACTTTTCTTATATTTGCTCACAGGATGTGGACGTCATTGGCTAGGTCAACTTTCTTGCCCATCCCTAATTGCTCTGGAGAAAACAATGCTGAGCTGCCTTCTTGAGCTACCACAGTGAGGACAGGTAGGCACTCTTACACTGTTGTAAGGGAGGGAGGGAGTTCCTAAATTTTTAACTCAGTGATAGCAAAGGAATGGCAATATCGCTCAAAAGTCAAGATGTGTGTTTTGGAAGAGAACTTGAAGGAAATAAAGATTTGCATTTATATAGCACCATTCACAACCTTGAGCTTCCTACTGAAATAAAGAAGAGTCTAAATGGACTTAGAAACATTCACTCTGGCTTCTGTTTCCACAGATGCTGCCAGACCTGCTGAATTTCTTCAGCCTTCTGTGTTTGTTTCAGATTTTCAACATCAGCAGTATTTTGCTTTCAGACTCCTGATTTTAATCATTGCTCCCTGTGCAAAGAAAATGTTATTTGGAGTTGAACAAGTTTGCTGTGCTGTGGGTGAGGGAAAAATGCTTAATCGGTTCAGACCTGATTTGGCATCAAAAAGTTAGATTTGGGCTGAACCAAACTGGAAAAGCTCAGCTTGCAGGTATAAATCTGACTGCATTAGTGAACAGTGGTGCGCTCTATAAGCAGGCTTTGTGCGTACTCTTGTATTCAGTCGCTGTTTTGCCTGTAAGTCTTAACAGGACTGGAATATTTACTTCCTTTCTCCTGTCCTGAACTAAATCTCACGACTTCAGATATGAAAGGCACTGAAGCTGGTGACTTAAGCGACATTGTCTGTGCGTCCTCATTACTAAGAACCAAAGTGTCCCAGTGGATCATAGGGCTAGGTTCTCCTAGTCAGTTGTTGCTATGAAGGAAATGTTCCTGGGATAGGCTGTGAGAAGCGAGCATGATTTGTTGATAAATGAGATTTTGTTTTTTTTAATGCGCATTAATTAGGAGTTGACAAAATTGCTTTTATTAAGCAAGAGCCTCAATCTCTGCTGATGTTTTAAATAACTTAGAATATTTCTTCTTGATTTTTGCATAAAATATTGAGAAATCATATATTCAAGGGAAATGGTTATTTTAAACAGCTGGAATGTCAAAATTGTTATTTTTTTTAGCAAAGGTAGTTTTGTTTTACAATCTTCTTTTAAACAAAAAAAAGCCTTTTTTTAAAAGAATGCTTGGTTAATGCTAGTATGATTTTCTAAAGGGGGAGACTTTCCTTTTCCCTTTCTCTGGTGCCCAAGCTTTGAATGAAAGATGAGAGAGTTATGCTACTGTGGCATGAGAATATGGGCTGTGTTTTGTATTGTGGCCTGATCTCTATCCTGTCTAGTGAAGGGGACAGACAAGGCTGGACACTGAGACAAAAAAAGGAGACCCATTTAGTCTTTTCATTGTAGTCTGGGTTCCTTGCTGGGGGTGGGGTAGGGAGGGGGTTATTTTACACAGGCCTCTGTTTGGGCTGACAGGGGTGAGGGTTTCACTGAAAGCCAGGCAGCAGATGTCAGGCCTTCAAATTCTTCACAACCACTGACCTTCTTGGGTCAGGTCTATACAACTTGCCTATATAGCCTCAAGCTGTGTGCGACAGAAAGCAATGGAAAGAGGTTCCCTGGGCAGGCTGGTCTAAGCAACCAACTATCTGCAGTTTCTCTAGATTAAATTCCCTGTGAAACACTACAGGTCTGAGAAAATTCCTGACAACTAAATTGGCCTTTTTTTATTGGAAGGAAGTGATGAATAATAAGCAGTGTGGAATGACTGAGAGTTAATTTGTGCTGGTCAGTTATTCATGGCATTACATCAGTGCCGGAGTTCACAGTGAAGATTTCATTGAACAGCATCAACATGAAGTGATCCCACACACTAAATGATTTATTTCTAATCTCTATTCTTGAGGCTAATGATTAACTCTTTGAGCACTGTCTTTTTTGTAATTTTAGTGCTTATTTCTTTTGTTATTTGTGCAACATATCAGCATGTTTGTAAAAATAACTCATTGGTGGTATGTTTTAATAAAATACACTGCATATCTAAGAGAAAACTGATTTCAATAATAACGTTAAAATGCCAATGTTTTAATTCCCAGTTCCTTTTCATGCAGGTTTCTCCCTACATTGTGTCCTTGTCCTTTTGGTTAATCTGAGAGGCTGAAGATTTACAAACGGTAGGCAATGATGACCTGTTTTCCACTTGACTGGAATATTAATTTGAAAAGAACAGTGGAGTACATAATTTTTTTTCTGAAGACAAACACTCCCCCGTCACCAATCCGGTCCCCCACACCCACACCCACACCCCACTGCCAAAGGTGACAACTCCTTGCTCTTCAACCAAATAACATCATGGGATTTTATTTTCTCATCCAACTGTGCAAGTGGATTCTGCCTGAGTTTAACATCTCATCAGAAAGATGGCAGCTCTGACAGTGCGGCATACTCTCAGTAATGTGCTGGAGTATCAGCCTTGATTTTTGTGCTCAAGCTTTAGAGATTTGGACCTTGAACCACATAGGTTAGAGCGGAGTGCACTACCATCTGATCCACAGCTACCAAAACCATCTGAGGGCTGGGGAACTCTGGCATTTCTGACTTGCTTTTCCACTTGAGTTAGCTGATATTTATGATTGAACAGTATTCCTCATTATTCTCTCCCACCGCAACCCCCCACCCGCCCAACAAACCCTTTCTCTTTGGTCACACAGCAAAGCTCTTTGAACTTATTCCTCCTCCTCTTTGCTGATGTGTCAGATCTCTCGTCTCCTCAAGTGCTGCAGCCAAGATTGGGAATGTGTCATGCTGCAGTGAGACTATGGGTTATCACCATTTAATTTTTCTTTACAATAGTATGAGAGAGCTGCTCATTTTGGATTCCGATTGTCCATCCAGTTACCTTATGGATGTGGACATAGCTTTTCCATTTGGCTCTGTGTTGTTTGACATCGCTTCCAGTGTAGCATCCAAAGATGCCCTTGCAATCCTCTCTAGAAGTCATCAAAGGCCATATTTGTGTGGCTGTATTCAAATGAAATGCTAATTTGGGGAGTATCTTATCTGATATAATAGTTAATATCTTAATTCTAAATCCCTAGCAAAACTAATCAGCCATTTGGTTCTTGGTGACTGGCTCAGAGAATCAGAAGGAATCTAACTGATTTTGGCCTAAAAATAGGTGAAGCCTATAGATGAACTCTGAGGCTCAGTCAACATTAGGCCTTGGGCCTTATTTTACAAAGAGAAGTGAGCTGCCCTCATCTGGCATACCTCCCCAGAGGCAGCTTGCCTGATTGCCTCATCAAATATAGGTTGATGTCTTGCCCTTCGCTAAGTCCAAGGGTAGCATTTAGGGGTAATTAAAACAAGATGGAGGTAATTAAGGGCACAAAACAGACCTTGCAAGTTCTTGGAGCACGTCCAAGCTACACACGTTCAAATATCCCCACAACCACTTATTGCTTACCTGAAAATCAACTGACATCAGTACGAAGTTGGACTTATTTTGTTTGGGCATCAATATTTATTTGTGATTTACTGTCGTCACATGTGCCTAAGTACAGTGAAAAGCTTTGTTTTGCGAACAGTATAGGCAGATCATAGCAAGCGAGGACATACAGATCATAGGATGCTTAGACAGAGGGAGGTATACAAGGTTACAGCTGCACAGGAGGTACGCTAATCAAGATCAACATTATTTGAAGTTAGAGAGGTCCATTCAGCAGAGATTGTTTTTGAACCTGTTAGTGTGTGTGTGTGTTGAAGCTTCTGTATCTTCTGCCTAATGCAAGAGGTTGGAAGAGAGCACTACCGGGGTGGGAAGAGTCTTTGATGATGTTGGCAGTCTTTCTGCAGCAGTGAGAAGTATAAATGGAGTCCATGGATGGGAGGTTGGCTTCTGTGATGGTCTGGGCTGTGCCCACAACTTTCTATAATTTTTTACAGTGTTAGGCAGAGCAGTTGCTGTACCAGGTCATTATGCAGCTGGATAGAATGCTTTCTATGGTGCATCTGTGAAAGTTTGGTGAGGCTCCTTATGGACATGTTGAACTTCCTAAGCCACTGAAGAAGAAGAAGAGGCGTTATTGTGCCTTCTGGCCATCACATCTAACCATCCAGTCCTACAAAACTGACTGATTTTTGTCCTTTTTTTTCATCGAGAGAATGTGGGTAATGAGGACCAGTGCCTAACTCTTATAATCATTCACCTTCAAGTGATTATAATCATGGCTGCCTTTAGCACTGTGGATATTCGACCAGGAATGTGCTGCCCTCCTGCCATGGTCTCAGAGCTCCAACAAACTAAGAGAATGACCTCCTTTTTGTTTTGAGGCAACACGATATTTTTGGAGAGTGGATGATTCATCTATTTAAATTCGTGTTCAGAACATTATGAAATACAAAACGAAGTGTGGGTAAGCATTGTAGATGCTGCTTTCAAAGATCTTGTAATTTAATTAGATCCCATAGTAAGTAACATGTGTGTGACAAAAGTAATGTTATACAGATGCTTGTAAAAACCACTGTATATTTTGTGATGTACTTGTAGAACTATAAGCTGGAGCCATTAATATTTTAAGCATGGAATTGGGTCACGTGCTTTCACTGGTGGGACCATATGGCAGCTTTACTCATGTTTGGCTGGATCAGGAAGGATCGACTGGCCAGCATTATGTGAAACAACTGCTCAATGGAAAGTTATGTTGGGCCCTTTCAATGGGTTTGGCTATAGGCCCAAACAAATGGAACAAAGTTCCTGTTAGCTTTCAAAGCTGGTTCATTCTTATCATCTTGTGGTTACTGTAAATGCATGTGGTAGTGGGAGTGAGAGGAAGGGGGAGATTTCTGACTTGTGAAAGATCCTGAAGAAGGTTCCAGCCTAACTATTACTTCCAGGGCAATCTGAATCTTATTTGTTGTGACTGAGCTTGTCCCACAGATGTTTCACGCATACTTGTCATTGTGCTGCCTAGCAAGAACAAAAATATTAGCTTACATGTTGTCTAGAAGGACATGTTTTCACTTGGGGTACAGATGGGTATTTGTATTGATGTATTGAAAGCACTGACCATGATTGTACCTAGCATGACAAGTTGCCATGTGGGTTGCTGAGCTTCATGACTTTAGCGGGCACTGCGCTATTTGACTGTAGGAGCTGCCCATTTGCTACTCAACACACTGTACACCCTTAAGCAATTCCCCTGAGATTTGCCTGCAACACACTGAATATCTTGTCCTCAGTGCAGTGCTGCTGCCCTCTTGCTCTTACAACCATTGAAGATATTAAATTTCCTCTCAAGGATGGTCAATCTCCAGTGCCTAGCTATTATTGCCTCATTGGTATATATCAGGTAACTTCAGATACAGCCACATTCAGAGTTATTAATGAAACGTGAACGCCATTTAGCCCAAGTAATTTATATAGATATTGATGGCCCATTCAAGTCTCCTCTCACCTGACTCCTCATTTAAATTTGTAGCTGTGTTCTTGAAACTTGCTACTTTAAGTGAAGGGGGGTAACAAGGTATAAAGCTGGATGAACACAGCAGGCCAAGCAGCATCAGAGGAGCAGGAAGGCTGACGTTTCGGACCTAGATCCTTCTTCAGAAAACGTGAATCATAGTTTCCCATAGGAACCAAAGTTAAAGCCAGAGTTAGGTTCCTTTGGACATTACTCACCTGGAAAAACAATACGCAAATTGAAATACTGCTAGGTGCATGTAATACCTTCTTGGTTGAAATAAGTTGGTAAATATTGAACAAATGCCACATTAGTTGAAAGGAAAACACTGCAATTTTCATGGTGGGCTTAAAAATAGACATTCTGGCAACTCGGTGGACAGCTTTTCTACCAATACAAAGTGGGTGGTATCTATTACACCATAAATTGGAAATCACAGCTCAACAATAAAAGGGACAAATAATATTACAGCTGCACTTCAATAGTGAAAATGAGATGGAGGAGCTAAATGTGAAAGAATCAGACCAGCCATGATCTCACTAAATAATGGAACGGGCTTGATGGGCTGAGTACCCTGCTCTTGCATCTTGTTCATATGTTTATGAATGGTATTTTTGATTAATTGGTTGTGTTGTGCTGTTTTGGTCCCTTACCCTGGGGAAAATATTTTCTGGTTTGCTTTTTACCTGAATGTTACCAGAAACTTGCGGGTGGGAAAGCGAATAGGCTCCGGATTGCTGCAGTGAGAGGAGAGGAGAGGAGAGGGGAACATTGATGCAGAACCCTGGAGCCAGGCCCTGAAACTGAGAGACCATAGCAAAGGTGCCAAGTGCCCACACTGCCCAAAGTTGCCAACATGCTGCCCCCCACCCGGCTTCACCTGCTCCACCGATTATATCTTCCATCCTTGTCCCTCTATCACTTTTTTTTACCTGCTCTTGGTCCTGAGGGTGAGTGGCTAGAAAGAAAATCACAAAGAGTAACGTGCTTCCACCAGCATGTTATGCTTCAAGTGTCCCAAGTTAAGGTGGAGTCTGAGAGGCTCTGCAAACACGATATGATGCGGTGAAAATATCACGAATATCTAAAAGATATATTGACATACTAATTGTGAGATTTAACACATCTCTCAGTGGAAACACCATCGCAGATGTTTGGCCTGCATCCACAGAAATGTGGTGAAATTGGGTGGAAGTCTCAAGGTCGTGTTGCTGAAAAGTAGCTGTGACTAGATTGTGTCCCTCCTTTTGAGCGACAGCACTGTTAGAGCTGTAGAAGCACTCAAGCCCTCATCTTGTTTGTGTCAGATCACTGGAACTGATTCAGGTAAGACTGCTGGAAATGATATGCAAATTATATGTCATTTGAAATGTTGTAACCATTGGTAACTGCTTCATCCCACATATGTCAAGCATCTTTCTGAGTTTCAGCCCAGAAAGTAAATCTTTATCCTATAGGACTGTCTTTTGTCTGTCTTTCTTGTACAGGAAATGACAAGAAAACAGCGAGCAAAGATTGAGGCATTTCTTTTTATTTTCAACCAAATTTTTGACTGAGGTACTATTGGGTGCAGGAAGTCTTCCAAAATCACTTTTACAGGGTAAATGTTGATGAACAATTTCTGGCTTGCAAACTTCAAGAGCCCTGGTAAGAATCTAATTCTTCAAAAGAGTATGTTATTATGCAGAACATAAAACTTGCATTCCATCATTGTTTTGAAAGTATAACGTGACAGCTTTGCCACATTAACAGTTATTCATTCAACCAGCAGCACCAAGGGAGAGAGTTTACAAATAAAGATGGAGATGGGGAGAACTGATTTTCACTCTGAAGTTTGCAAGTCTGTGGAAAGTTCATCCCCAGAGAGTTGAGGAGGCAAAGTCATTGAGTGCTTTTCAGGCGAAACTGGGTAGGTTCCTGACTAACAATGGAGTCGCAGGTTATCACGGGCAGATGACAACGTAAACCTGAGGCCACAAACAGATCAGCTTTTTTAATACTGGAACAGGCTGAAGGGGCTGAATGGCCTGCTTCTGCTACCAATTTTCCCCTTCACCATTCCCGGAAATGTCCTGTCCCAATGGCAGGACAGACCCACAAGAGGTGGCGCTACAGTGATATACAGTTGGGAGGGAGTTGCCATGGGTGTTGTCAACAATGACTCCAGACCCGTTAAAAATCTTGTGGCATCAGATCAAACATAGCATAGAAACGTCCTGCTGATCACCACCTATCCCCACGCCAGCTGATGAATCATTGTTCCTCCATGTTGAAGCAGTGAAGATAGCAGGGACGCAGAATATACTGCGTTTGGGAGACTTCAATGTTCACCACCAAGAGTAGCTCGGTAGCAGCATTAATGACAAGGCTAGATGAGTCCTGGAGGATGTAGCTGTGATATTGGGTCCACAGCAGGTGGTGACAGACCAACAAGAGGGAAACACTTATTTGACCATGTCATCCACAATCTGTCTGCTGCAGATGCATCTGCCGGTGACAGTAGTGGTAGAAGTGACCGCTGTACAGTTATTGTGAAGGTGGGACTTTTCACACCAATGACGATTATAATTGTGCTGGAAGGGATAGACTTTGAATATGTCGAGCAACTCAAGATTCAGCGTTCCCTGAGGTGCTGTGGACCACTGACAGCAGCAGAATTGCATTCAGTTACAATCTGTAAACTCATAGCTTGGCATGTCCCCCACTTTACCACTAAGCCAGGGGATTAGTACTGGTTAAATGGAGAGTGCAGCAGGGTATGCCAGGGGCAGCACTGGGCATGACTAAAAATGAGGTGTCAACCTAGTGAAGCTACAAAAAAAAACTACTTGCATGTCAGACAATGGAAGCAGAATTCAATAAACAGGCTAAACAATTTCATATCCATCAGATCAGATCTAAGCTCTGCAGCCTTGCCACATCCAGTCATGAATAGTGGTGGGTAATTAAATAACTAATGCAAGGTGAAGGCTCCATAAATATCCCAATCCTCAGCAACGTGGAGTTCAGAATGACAGTACAAAAGACAAGGCTGAAGTACTTGCATCTGTTTCAGTCAGAAGTGCCAAGTGGATATTCCAACTTCGCTGTCTCCTGTGGTCCCCAGCATCACAGATGCCAGTCCTCAGTCAACCAGATTTACTCCAAGTGATATCAAGAAACTTTTGGAAGCACTGGATACTGCAAAGGCTATAGGCCTTGACAACATTCCACAATCATACCTGAAAACTTGTGCACTGGAACATACTGCACCTCCAACCAAGGTTTCCCAGTGCAACTACAACAGTGGCATCTACCGAGCATGAGAATAATTTTCTAGGTGTACCTGTACGCAAAACAAAGTTTGGACCAGTTGGCTTTGCCCTATTGGTCCACTGTTAATGATCAGCAAGTAGTGTCAGAGGTTGTTGACAGTACTTTCAAGTGGCACTTGAAGACAAATAACCTATTCACTGACGTTCACTTTGCGTTCTTCCAGTACCACTATGTTTCCTACCTCTTTACAGCTTTCATCCAAACATGGACAAAAGAGCTGAACCTCAGATGTCAGGTGACAGGGAGCATATGACATATATGGCGTCAAGGAGCCAGAGCAAAACAGGAGTCAATGGGGCAAAATGGTGGCTCAGTGGTTAGCATTGCTGCCTCACAGCACCAGGAACCCAGGTTTGATTCCACCCTCGGGTGACTGTTTGCATGAAGTTTGTGCATTCTCTCTATGTCTGCATGGGTTTCCTCTGGGTGCTCTGGTTTCCTCCCACAGTCCAAAGATGTGCAAGTTAGATGGATTGGCCATGGGAAATGCAGGGTTACAGGGAAAGGCTAGGGCAGTGGGTACAGGAGGGATGTTCTTTGGAGGTTTGGTGTGGACTTGATGGGCTGAATGGCCTGCTTCCACACTGCAGCGATTCTATAAAAGAACCGGAGAGAAAACTCTATTGGTTGAGGTCATACCTAGTAAAATGGAAGATGGTTGTGATTGTCAGATGTTAATTACCTCAGTTCAAGGATACCTCTGCTGGAGTTTCTTTTGGACAGGATCTTAGTCCCAACCATCTTCAGCTGCTTCATCAATGCCCTACCTTCCACCATAGGGTCAGAAAAGAGGATGTTCTCTGATGATTGCACAAAACACAGCACCATTCGCATCTCCTGAAGTATTGTAATAGCCCATGTCAACATCCAGGTTGCTCATTACTGGCAAATGACATTTGAGTCACACCTGCCCATCTGCAAGAGAGAATCTAACCATATCTCCTTGAAGACAATGGCATTAACGTTACTAAATATTTCGCTATCTTTCATCCAAAAATGAACTCGTCCAGTCATACAAATACAACAGCAGATCACAGGAGGCTAGGAATCCTACAACAGGTAACTCACCTCCTATCTCCCTAAAGCCTATCCACCATGTATAAGGCACAAGTCAGGAATGTGATGGAGTACTCCCTATATACCAGGTTGAGCACCACTCTAACCTCACTGAGACTTGCTACCACCCAGAAAAAAGCATCCTGCTTGATTGGAACCCCATCCACCAACTTAATTGTTCAATATATTTACCACTATTGCACAGTGTCAGCAGTGTGCACCACCCACAAGACTCTCTGCAGTAACTCACCAAGCTAATTGTGACTGCACCTTCTGAATCTATGACTGCTATCACCCAGAAGGACAAGGGCAGCAGATGAATGGGAACTCCAGTGCCTACAAGTTCCCATCCAAGTTACACATCGTTGCTGACATTGGACTGTATCACTGCCCTTTCACTGTCACTTGGTCAAAATCCTAGAACTCCCTCCCTAACAACAATGTCTCTTCATCCCCAGGACTGTAGCTGTTCATGAAGGCTGCTTACCAACACCAACTCCAGGGCATTTGATGTTGGCCCATGCATCAATCCTATGAACAAATAAAATTAAACTTACATGATTGTACCACTGGCACTCTCCTTATTTTGTTAGGTGCTGCGGTGGACCAGTCCCTTGATAATGTTTGAGAAGACTCTAAAAATCTACCCTTTAACTGCTCAAAATGACTGACCAGCTCAACAGGGAACTGATACCAATGGAACTGTCCTTGAGGAGGAGAGAGGATAAAATAAGTGATCAAAGGACAAGACATGGTCTACATGTTCCAGAGAACACCATTGTTATTTCAGCATTGTGTTTAAAAAATAATTTGATGACCTAATTGTGAAGATAAGTCAAAATTAGCAACTTAACTAATTTTCTCCTCTTCTCCATTCAGATCCATATGAAGTCTAGCAAACCATCTCTACAACCGTCAACAGTCTGGTCTTTCCCTTGCTGAAAGCTTCAATTGAAAGCAGGACTAAGGGCAAGGTGTCTTTCTCAAGAGCCAAGGAGAATCAGGGCAGCGATCTTAGAACCAGGACAAAGGGCAATATTGGAAAAGAATGGGCTTCATGCTCTTGAACTGAGAGTGACATATTGGGCGTCAGGCGGTGGGAGAAGATAAATTGGCTACAATTATGGAATGGTAGAATATTTTTGGATAAGCAAGTTTAGAAAAATATCCAACTGTGACACAGAAATGCTAACGTTAATCAGCATTTTGAACAGACTTAAGGAAAGGATCTGTATTATGGAATGTTTCCATAATCACTGCAGTGTTGAATCTTTTCGAAGTAAATGAGCCTAAAAATCAAAACAGACCATGATTTGTCCATCACCGTTTTGAATGTTAATGAGCTTGACTGTTTTGTCAGCAGCTACGCTGTCATGTTTTATGAATGCCAGATATTCCTGCCACTTGTGTGATCTAAAATTATAGCATTATCCTTTGGAAACTGGGATGGAAGGAAGGATTTTTAATACAATTTCCTCTGCATAGATCCAAAGCAGAGAGAAATGGTAAGTAGCTTGATTCAGGGCTGTAAAAGGAACTACCTTGGCTTGTATTTGGATTGCACATAACAATCTTCCCCAGATTGGTCTAAGTTTCCCCACTACAAAGGACATCAGAGAACAGACTGGGTTTTTAATAATCATTAGACTGATTCAGGGTTTTCTTTTTCAGTTTCAGATTGTTACTTAGAACCAAATTCAACTTCGCACAGTGCTTTGGAATTTTACCTCACGTGTTCAGAATAATGTGTGCAACGCTTTGGTCCAGTATGCTTCTGTGCTCTAATAAGATGCATACAGCAGACAGAATGGAACATTCAATTGAGGGGAAATCAGTAGGGTGACAATCAAAGACCAGAAGGCAAAGGAGTAAAGGGAAGTGCCTATAGGACTGGAAGAATGTTATGAGTTGTTTCAAAAAGGGAATTATAATTTCTTTTATTCTTGAATGAAATGAGGGTGCCACTGGCGAAGCTAGTATTTGTTGATCTTTCCTAGTTGCCCTTGAACTGATTAGCTTGCTAGACCATTACAGAGGGCAGTTAAGAGTCAACCACATTGCTGTATATCTGGAATCACATATAGTAAGTAGTAAGTACAGTGGTTAGGTTAGACAAGCAGATTTCCGTTCCTAAAGGATATCAGTGACTCACAGTGGTTTTTATAATGGTTACTTAGGACTGAATCTTAGGGTTTCTTTTCTCTTAGTGCAAATTGCATTTGGGTTTTTTTTTGGGGAAATTATCACTGGGAGGCCCAGTGAGATTTCTCGCCATATCTTATAAAAAACCCTTCATTAACTACCTACCCTGCCTCAGTGGTATCCCTCATGTCCTATTCTGGCCCTGCCTTAACAAAGTAAAATTGCCACAGTCTTACAAAACCATAAAACTGCTGTCTGATTGGAGAGAGGGATGACTGGTGGTGCTTTAACCTAAGGGTTACCATGCCTCAGGTGAGGGAAGAAGTTGAGGAGGAGAGTCCGTCATGGTAACTTCAGCTGGTGGGGGAATCAAATTTTTGCTGTTGGCATCACTCTGCTAAGCAACCCACCAACTTAACAACTCACCAACTCACAAATATTTGACCAAAGACCAGGATTCCTTGTGCCCAAGCCATCCTGAAAAGTCCACTGTGTACCAGGATGAAAACTGTCAGTCCAGAACCACCCTCAAAGGCTGGTACTATTTGCCCCGGACATGGAAGATGGAGGGGAAATTGTTGGCCCACTTTGAGATCTTGGGGATCCTGCTGGATGGGGTGGTACAGACGTCAGACTAGTGCTTTCCCCAGGACCAGCTATGGAGGCCTGTGCACTGCCTACCCACTCACTCAGGACAACTCCCCATGTACACCAAAAGTAATAGCTGTCCCACCACTTTCATCACCCGTAATACGAGCTTCTCTGATCCTAGGAGGAATACAGTCCTATTATGTCAGAAAGAGTCAAGACGGTTGGTAGGCTGCCTAACATTTGACTCATCACCTCTTGTGTGGAGACCATTCTGCCTCTGACTATCCCCTAATGCTGAGTGTATCCAAGCCCATGGACTGGTATTGGAGGTTGCTCTTGACTTAACGTGCTGGGACCCACAGTGGGAAGGCTACCCAATTTGAGTTGACCGAGACCTGCTGATGACCATGACAAGGTTCCTGCCTATGCATCTTTACTAAACAATAAGACAGGATAAGACAGATGTAATATGAGCCTGGTATCTCTAGATGAAGGGAAAAGCATGCAAAGGTAGGACAAAGTATGGATGCTGTGAACATCCAGGTAGGCTGAGAGTGAATGAGTGCTATATCAACAAGTGAAGAGCCCTGGGATACAGCCTGGTCCAGTCCCTGTGTCTCTGAGTGCTCAGTGTCTTTACTGCAGCATTACAATGAGTGCTGCTAGTGTAGCCCAAGGTGCAGCATTGAAGAGGAGGAACATCCTGTAAGACGTTCAGAGATGTCTTGTGAGAATCTTTAGAGACTGGCATATGTCAGTGGACGTGGAATGCATGTGGCCAGTGCCAGGTGTATCCTGAAATGTTGGCACCTAGTTTCCAATATGGAGGTCTTTTGGAACAAGTGGTGAGCTGAAGTTGCCAGGTATCTGCTTCGGTTTCCATCTCAAGGTTTCTCACATTTAGCTTGTTTGGTACATTTGGTAAGATAGGATGCTGAATATTAATGAGGTGAGTTGTGGCATTAATAAGACATTTAACAAGCTCATGACATTGAGATAGACTTCTTTAAATATTAGAGGCCTTAGATGTGGAGAGGTTGTTTACCCTGTGCAAAGTTCCAGGGCCAGAGGACAATAATCAGAGTAAGGGGTTGTCGATTTAAGACAGAGGTGAGGAAAAACATTTTTCTGTTAGGAGGTAATGAATCTGTGGAATTCTTTACCACAGAGAGCTGTAGAGGCTTGGCTGTTCAACATGTTCAAGGTTGAGATACACTTTTTTTAAAAAAAGTACTAAAAGAATCAAGGGTTAAGGGAAAAAGGTAGGAGAGGGGTTGAGGCTTTTCAGATCAGTTGTGATCCCATTAAATGATGGGAAAACTCAATGGGCTTTATGGCATAATTCTGCTTCGACATGTTATAGTCTTAATCACATTAGATGGTTCATGCAGAAAAACAAGAGGAAAGTCATATGGCCTTTCTTTGCATGGTAACATCCTATAATGTACTAAAGCAATGTCTACTTGAGGATGAGCATCACTTTGGAGTGATTGTCTCATTTTAATATTGCTAGCAGATTGTCTAACTCATAAGAAAATTGTGGCAATGGCATCCAGGAGCGAGTGGCTGAGGCCAACAAGAGAGGAAACAGAAATGAAGGGGCAAGGTGGGTCTGACAAGGGGGAAAAGTACTGAATGAAGGGGTGACAGTAGGAGACCAGGGGCAAGAACAGTAGCTGTTGATTGGTTAGCTGCCAATGTAACTCATGGGGGATAGCTTATCACTTGCCACTGCACATCCCCAGACATCCCACATCTCACCTGAACCTCTTTTTGAACTTTGGGAAGAATGCAAAACACCTGGGGAAACCCACACAGATTCAGCGAGAATGCGCAAACTCCACAAAGAGAGTGACCCAGGTCCCTGGCACTGTGAGGCAGCATTGCGAAACATTAAGCCACCATCTTTTCTTTTGTGTGATATTGTGTAATTTGAATTGCTTCAGTGCTGGTGGCGTGCCTTCAGCTGCCTAGGCCTTTCCTCTTTAAGGATGTTCCTTAAAACCAAAAACAAAACTCACTACTGAAAAATACTGAGAGACAAAATGTGTTTTGTGAACTGGAAAGCTGTTCATTTGGAAGCTGGAGGAGAGGGAATGGGAGGGAATGTTTTGCAAGTAAAACATTACAGAAATGTCCACGCATGCAGGCACTTTCAGTTGGGTCCAACAAATAGCCTCATGTGGTTCGGTGCTACTTTAGTTCTTAGTTTCCTATTTGAATCTGCTTTTCTGATAGACTCACTGAAAGCGAGACAGTATGCAGGTAAACAGTTTAATGAGTGATGGTGTGAAGTATTGGAGCCATAAAAAATGTTAGGATAATTCTGGAAGAACAAGCAAAATGTTCGGCTATTTTGTTCAGTGTGTACAGGGGTAGTTTCAGATGCGTGCACTGACTGTAAAGCAAGTGGATCCATCTTATAGCCTGTTCTGAGTGTACAATGATGGAATTGTCTATTTTTTTCTTATTTACAAATGGACCATGAGAGCAAATATAAATTAAAATGCAGGGGCAAAAAATATTCAATTGGATTATCATTGACAAGCATTTGCTTGCCCTAGCTCTTCTTGCAAAACAATTTATTCCAGCAGTGATGAGAGGAGCCCCTGTGCCAGCAGTCAGTACACCGATAATTCTGTCAACTTTGCCGGGTGGCTGTCAGTCAAACGTAGAGCTTGCTGTGGTTTGTGGTGCAGCCTGCATTAGCTCCATGCTGAGATAATCCCTTTCTATCTCCTAGCCACCGAGAGGGCTTGCCACTACATTGCCATACTTTATGCTGTTAATTGAGTCGTTTTAGTTTAAATGTACTCTTCTTCACTGTTCTGTTCAAAACACTTCTATTATAATTATTTGCTGGAGTTGTTTTTCTTCTCTTTTGCAACTCGATGCAGAAAGTGTCGAGCCTTTATTTTACACAGATAATGAACCGTACAGTGTTTTGATCACTGCGGTTTCCTGTTTGCAACTGTGGTCGCTATGCAGCCTGTTCTTTAACTCCGCTTAATAAAGAAAGAAAAAGAAATATAATTTTCTGTAGAATGGTGAAACTGGTCACAGAGTGGAATTCAACAGTGCACTGTTGTTTAAATCTTGCAACTTCGAAGATCATGGACCTGTTCTATCTCTCAATTGGCACGTACTCTGCATTCTTTATTAATTTACTTCCCCCTCATCTTTTCCTTCATCAGGGCTCCTCCATCCACATCACATTCTTCAGTTTACAGCTGAGAACCTAGAGTTTGCCCTTCACTGTTCACTGCATTGCTGATAATCATTGTGATTGGCTGGCAAAAAGCAGACTCTTAACACCTCAAGATGGGCAAGTGATTCTTCCACCTTCCTTTCTTCTTTAGTTAGCACTAGAATAGTTCACACTACTGAGACTGGCTTCCAATTAAATTGAAATCCCGCAAGCTGCCATGGCAGGACTCGATCCCAAGTCCTCAAAGGATTAGCTGGGGGCTTCGGAATTACTGGGACATTGCTTCAACATCACTGTTTCCCTTCAAAGCCCACCCTATCCAATACATTATTTTGCAGTGTAAACTTGTATAGATTAGCACTGTCCAGCAGAGATCAAAGTGACTCAGCAGTGGCCTGTACAGCCTAATGCATTGGGTTTACAAGATCAGGAAAAGTAGGGGAGGCAGAAATGGAGATCTCGAGTCCTTAGATTTCTGCTTATATCTGACGCGCGATCCTGGCGTTTTCTACTTTAAAAGTGCACAAAATCTACCTCCTAACTGTGTACCATCAGGCTGTAGACAAACATTAGAGTTAATGAACAGCAATCAGTGCAGTCAACATTCATTTAGTTTGTGGACTTAAATAAACGGCTGATGTAAGTGATAACCTGCAGCAATTGTAAAGTTAATGAGTTTGCAAACCGAACTATTTAGCATTTTAACTGCTTATTTTTGGGGGGGTGTTGTTTGAGACATAATTAACAGCAGCATTGTTTTATGTGGGGAAAGGATACTGTGAGAGTCAAGGGTATCTAATTTAGATGATGCACTGTGCTAAGCTCAACCAACCCACAGAACACTTATGGCTTAAGTGCATTGATATTGGTTTCATCAGGTCCGATTCTCACCAAACAGACTGTATTTTTGCTGCAGTATAATGTGGATAGCTTATGAAGGAAAGTAAACCATTAGCCCCGTGTCACTGAACCACTGAAGTACTCTGTCTTTTGCTTACAGAACCTAGCACCTCAGTGTAGAACTAGAGGAACAGAGTATGTCTGACCAAACGTAGTTGTACTTATTGCTACCACACAATAAACCTTCTTGTTATCTCAGAAAGTGTCCCTTGTGAGAAGATACTGGAGTATCCTCTACTATTAATCATTCGATAAGTGACTGGCAACGTTAAGACAAAGGAGGAATTCTGGCTGTGGTCTACCTCAAACCTTACTCAGTGCCATATACTGCTAGTGGTGGCAAATACCTGAATCTGGAGAAATACCATAAATTCCATTTGTCGCTTCTTTAAACATTTTATTATCTCGTCAGTATTCCCTTTGTGGCTTTTCTCTGTTCTCTTAATTTATTAATCTGAATATCACTCCCTCTAGAATGAGCTGCCAATTGTCAACGTAGACAATCAACAGAAACAATCCTGAAACAGAACCCAGTGGTACGTTACTATCCACATCCAATCATGCTAAGAGACTGTCCTTGCCAATGATTCTGGTTAATAGGCAAACACACCAGCTAATCTACATATGCCAAACTTCCACAAACAACATAGCCACAAAGGAACAGGAATAGCTCCTCAAGTCTAATCTGTCATTCAGTCAGATCCCGGCTAAAACCTGCCCATGCCCTGTATCTCTTACAACCTTTGGATAATGAAGTCAATCTATCCGAGATTTAAAATTAACAAAAAATCCAGCACCAGTTGCTATTTAGTTGCAAACTTGTATCACATAGTCTGTGTTGCTGCCTTTTTAATTTCACTCTTGAACTGTTTGTCTTTAATTTTTAGTCTATCATACCTAGTCTGAGACTCCCTAATGAGACAAATAGTTACTCTCGATCTAAAGTACCTGTTCCACTAATATTGAGATAAATAATCAGTTATTCTATTGTCTTTTAGTGGTTAAGGGATAAATGCTACTCAGAACATTGGCAGATCCTTTTTGCTCCTCTTCTAATCAGCACTATGGGATTTTAGGAAGGACATATTGGCCTTGGACAGCATACAATGTAGGTTTTCAAGAATGTTGTCATCTGCAGAAAACAGATTTAATGTTCCAGTTAAGCAACTCTTCAGAGCTGAAGAAGGTTTCCTGGACTTGAAACATTAACTCTGTTTTCTCTCCACAGATGCTGCCAGATCTGTTGAGCATCTCCAGCAGTTTCTATTTTTGTTTGAGATTTCCAGCATCTAGAGTTCTTAGTTTTAGTTACAAGAATGATACTTGGACTTCAAAGGTTAAATTGTGAGGAAAGATTATACAAATTAGGCCTGCTTTCTCTAGAATTTACAAGGTTAAGGAGTGATCTGATTGAAGACTTCAAGATGTTAACTGAAAAAGACAGGGTAGATAAGGACAAGAGATAGCAAGGACTGCAGATACTGGAGTCAGAAATAGCACAGTGTGGAGCTGGAGGAACACAGCAGGCCAGGCTTTGGTCTGAAGAAGGGTCCCGACCCGAAGCATCAGCTTTCCTGTTCTTTTGATGCTGCCTGGCCTGCTGTGTTCCTCCAGCTCCACACTTTGTTATATCCGTAGATAAGGACAAACTATTTTCACTAGTTGGAGATTCTACAATGAGGGGGTGAAGCCTACAAATTAGGCCAGACCATTGAGGAGAGATGTTAGGAAGCACGTCTCCACTCAAAGGGTGGTTGATGTTTGAAACTCTCTGCCACAAAGGGCAGTTGATATTGGATCAGTTGTTAATTTTAAATCTGATATTGATACATTTTTGTGAAATAAGTTAAGGAATGTGGGCCAAAGACAGGTAAATGGAGTTAGGCCACAGATCAGCCATGATTTCATTGAAGTGGAACAGGCTTCAAGGGTTGAATTGCTTACAATGATTTCTACATCGGTGAAGTCCACATGAACAGCAAATACTGCAGAGTTAGTATTCCATCTGATAGATATTACTGGGCATTATAAACATAAGTCTGGATTGTTAGAGGTTTCTTTCATAGAGTAGCGTTAAGATTGATTAAATCATGGAACTAAATTTGGTACAGCCCATAATACGGGTATGTAGAGTATATTCAGTGAACATTATAGTTCCTGGCTGTAGGTTAATGTTTTGAAAAGCCTGCAGTTTCTGCTACAGGCGAGTGTTGAGCACAACCTGTAACATTATTCCAGTCCATTTTGTGCTGACTAGTTTGCACTTGTTTCCTTCATATTAGAAGAGCTCTAAACACCACAGATGTATTTTGCATTATTATTAAATAAATTCCATAAATATACCTCTGAGGTAAAATATGCTCACCCTTACCAATGTCATAAATCTTGCAGCTAAACTGTGATGTGAATTTCAAGTAGAGGGGGATATGTTGAGGAACACCTTATACAGTAAGCCAGCTATTACTTTTGAGAACAGCACACCATTTTAAGCCTATTTATCTTGGACATGAATGACATGAATTGCATCATTTGCATCATACTGCCTGCCACAACCCAAGTGAGAAGAATAACAGAATATCATTTACATAGAGCTTAATAGCAGCTGTAAAAGTCTGGGTGATTTTTCTTTGATAGAGCTCATTAGTACAGAGCATAAAATTGTAACAGCTGAATCAGTAAATTGAAATTGGTACAAGTTTCGGTTCTATTTTTCCTGCTGCTTATTAAGGTGAGGAATGATACTGAACACATTTTATTGCCACTTTACTGAGGACCAGTCTGATAGCCCGTTTACACAGCAAATCACTAACGCACTTTTGCTACTGCATTAGCAGCTGTGCCAAATTAGATTAGCCGTGGCCGTGTAAACGCAGCAAATTTGCCTGCTGTGATTTTGTGAGAATAGTTAAAAACTTCCGCTTCCAGGGTGCAGGTCTAATTTATTTGTGTGTGTCTGTGTGATTGCCTCTCTACCCTTCTTGGTCCTCAGCAAACTTAAAGGAGATTTCTAACGGGTTGAGTCGCCCGGTGTCAGAGTGCAAAACCTCTTGTACAAGGTTTTGCTGTCCGACCAACATGAATGACTGTATTTGCACACCCGCACTCACACTTCTGAGTCTCCCAGAATAAATGATCGCCGTGTTCCTTTTTTTTAACGTTGCATTTAAAGCTGATGACAGATTGACAGGGCGCAATGAAAGTCCTTTCACGCAAATTGGAAATTGATTTCACGTTCATCATGAAATCGCGTTGATAAAAGAATTTGCAGGACGCACTTTGGTTTTCTTTCCAATGGCACGATCGGAAAAAGAATTGCCTGTTTGGAATCAATTGTAGGAACTATCGTTAAATGTAGAGTCGAGTGCAGTCTCGCAAAAACAAGAGGTGCGTAGGTTGGACCCCCCCCCCCCGCCATGTATGTGCAATGATCACAGAAACTTTGTGCATGCTGGTAATTTAAAATGATTGCAACAAGCAGCCCAGTGCTCAAAGTGTTGCTGCATACCTCAGCTGGAGGCCCATGTTCTTGCCAGGATAGTACCAATTAAAGGTAGTTCTTGAGGAAGGGTCACCGGACCCGAGACGTTAACTCTGTTTTCTCCACCACAGATGCTACCAGACCTGCTGAGCTTTTCCAGCAACTTTGTTTTAGTACCAATTAAATTTAGCCTGGACCTCTTCAAGGGAAGGTGCCACAGCAAGTGGTAGAAATGTCAGGGAAAATAGTCATACTTGCACTAATAGCACATCAGAGGAGAACATGCTCTGAGATTCTCTGAAGCTGCTTTGAGGCATTGGTGTGGGAGCTGGTGGGGAGTAGAGATGTCCTGTATCTAGAAGAGGCCAGGAAACCCTCCAGGTTGAAACACCATCAAGGCAATGGAAGCACATAGCTGTCATGGGCAACGCAGCAGTCTAGCACTAAAGTCCTGGATATAGCACTGCAAGCTGTCCAATGACCACATGTGGATGGTCAGGGTTGGTGAAAGCATCTTTATATGAATCCTACTGAATGGACCACAGCTCAGACACAGCCCGCGCCACTTACCTCCTGAGAATTCCAGTTGAAAACAGCTCATACCTCACAGTCATAGCCTCACCTCACCCCCACACATTCAACATTGCCACAGTGCCTCACCTCCACATCTCACAGTTCGTGCACACTGCCAGATATTAAAAACCTGCTAGCAACATCACCCAAACACATTGCAACACGCTCACTAACACATTTCCCACTCACTGGCACATAACCAGAGGCAGCAGGACTTAACAAGACGGGGCCTGGCAGGGCTAATGGCCTGATCTCTACGGGGGAGATGCTGTTCGCCGATATTGAAGTGATCCCAGGATTGAGGCTGTGGCCAGTGGCAGGGCTGAACCATTGAAGATAATGATACCCTCATCCTTAATCCTCCTCCTCCTCCTCCTCCTCACACCTTGATTTCTTGTCACATCCCAGTTATTTTCAGTAGTATTCAGTATCCCCATTCTACCTACCGCAATGATGTTCTCAAGGCTGTCTCCTGTTTGATGGTCCAAAACTGCAAAGACATGGCTCAAAGGTATGGGCAGTGTTGTATGGTTCACTGGTGGCAGCAGAAGAAGGATTTCATAGAAGGGTCATCAGTCAGGGGTGGACCAGTTATCTCTGGTCACCCAGCAACCATGCTTGTGGGCTTTTAAAAAGGGCTGGCGCCTCTCATTGGTCCAGGATGGAGGAGTTGTGGTAGCTCTCTAGATATCTTGCATGGAACTGTATTATCTGGCTGCAGTGATCACAAATGGTTTGAATATTAAGGGACCACAAAGGCTGCAGTTTCAGGATAGGGCACTCTGACAGCTATCTGGGTGCAATCAATTGCTCCTACAGGAAACTAGCAATGCCATAGCTGCTTGACTCCCCCCATCGAGGAAGAGTTGAATTGGCGGTTCTTTCCAAAGAAATAGTCAGTGATAGTGTGGAGACACATACGCATTGAGGACTGTGAGTTTCGCAGAAGTCCCCTATAATTCCCTGAAGTGATCTTCTGGCAAAGAAATTAAGGGCAACCATTACATTTAGAACTCCACAGTAGGATTGCCACTGTGACCATAGATGTAGGTGGTGCCACAATGGGTCAGGACACCCTGAGTCATCTTCTGTGCTGACCCTCATTCACTTGTAGATGGCTGCTTCAAAGACGGATCTGCATAAGAGCTTGCTTTCTGTGTGGTGCCACTTGACCTGCTGTTCCTCCCTTTTGGAGGCTGAACAGCAATCAATGGTGGCAGTTGCTGTTGTTACAGATAAAGTTATCTCTGCTGCCTTCTGCCATACTCACTGCAGTGGTAGGACCACAGAAATGCAAGTTCGACCTCTGCTTGACTTCCTCAAACTTACAGCAGATCTGTGAGAGCAGTAAGAGAAGATCCACAACTTTAATGAAGGGAAGCTTCAATCTGCCATCTTTTTCCTGGTTATGCCCTCACAGAAGGTAGCATCACACTTGAGCCAAGTGGCATGCACGCCATTTGATTTGATTCTGTGTTTGTTAAGAGGTCAGCTCTGAGCCAGCCACCTCACAGGCTCTTGGAGACATGTAGTGCTGCAGGATTGCCTTCAAACCTAAGAATCCTCCATTCCATGTTCATTAGTGATTCTGATATGATACCATGAAAGTGTCAACGAGGTCTTTGAAATAAATAGTTTCCAAGAGTCCCTCAGACCCAAATCTACCATTGGAGCCTTGAGACTTTTTTCCATTAATTCATGCAATGTAGGCATCACTGGCTAGGCCAGCATTTACTGTTCATCACAGTAAATACCAGACAACTTGTCAGCTTTACTCTGAACAATCAAAAAGGTGGGCACATTGCTGGTTAGCACCATAAGCCTTGGTTGGGGAATGGTGCGATGGCAGAATACAAGTAAGGGTAAGGTATGGGCAGCACACATCCTTAAGGAGCACAGAAGATCATTATCCCTGTTGTGACACTGCTGCATGAACCTCCAGACTTTGTGCACATACTGACCCATATACCAACAATATAGCTAAATTAAATATCGCAGTATTTGAAACAGCCGGGGTGTAAATATGGATAATACATCATGAAGGTCCTGGCACTGATGAGTATTTCAGCCACTACTGAGTGTAAGATTGTACAAGGGCAGCACTATGGAGGCAGACCACACACTTAATGAGCTGCGCAGTGTAAACTTACATGAGAAAAAACATTTGAGCTCATGGATGGAAAATCCTCCATGAAATTCCCTGAAATTGACACATCTGAACTTGGGGAAAATTCAGGCTACTGCCATAGATGCCAAAATCCACAAAGGAACTGTACATCAATAACAGTCTTTGAGCAAAAAGAAAAGAGTAAACAACATGGACTGACAACAAAAAAATGAAAGAACTGCGGATGCTGTAAATCGGGAACAAAAACAGAAGTTGCTGGAAAAGCTCAGCAGGTCTGGCAGCATCTGTGAAGAAAAAAACAGAGTTAACGTTTCGGGTCCGGTGACCCTCCCTCAGAACTGATGGTGGCTGATTGTTGTTGTTGTTGTAGTTGTTGTTGTATGGACTGATAACAGCAAGGATACATAAGTCTCCTCTACCTCTCTCTCAAGCTCTCCAAAGCTCATTAACTAGTCAATAAAAAACAACTTGCAATGACAACAACAACCATTCACTGAGACCTCTGGGACATCTGTAGCCTGACCATACTGAGGAAACAAGATAGCAGCCAAACTGTTGGACCACATCCTTTCATTCTTACAAAGATAATGGAAGATCTGAAACTGCAATTTCTTTCATTATCCCAGTCTGTACTAGACAATATTCTCTTTCATTTAATATTTTATTACCTGTGTATATTTGATGTCTCGTTTTCTTGTTTATCTCAGGTTTATTAGGTAAGAAAGTTTTGCTCTCTTTCACTCAAAGAAATCTTGAATTGTCTCTCCTTCATTTTTGATCTGGTTAACTAAGTTTATTTTGAAGTTTGATGACTATATGTTAAAAAATAACTAAAACATTTTGCTGTGACTGATCAAGAGGAAGTTAAAAAAAGATGAGTGAATTACCCTTCCTTATCTGGTCACAGCAATAGTGAGATACTGGACTATCATCTGATTACTTCATCACGCTCATTGTTATTTTTCCCACATCAGGGAGTGGAAATAACTACTTGGTTAATCAGGTCCATGCTGGTATTTGTCCATCACCTTGACTATCTTTGAGGCCACAGAAAAATGAAACAGAACTTTACATCAGGCAATGATATGAATTGCAGCTGGTATATAAGGTGATTGTTTTGATGGGTGGAATGACTTTGTACTTTCTCACCATCCCAGGGATATTAACAAAGAACAAAGAACAAAGAAAATTACAGCACAGGAACAGGCCCTTCGGCCCTCCAAGCCTGTGCTGATCCAGATCCTCTACCTAAACCTGTTGCCTATTTCCCAAGGATCTGTATCCCTCTCCTCCCTGCCCATTCATGTATCTGTCTAGATACATCTTAAATGATGCTATCATGCCCGCCTCTACCACCTCCACTAGCAACGCATTCCAGGCACTCACCACCCTCTGCGTAAAGAACTTTCCACACATATCTCCCTTAAACTTTTCCCCTCTCACCTTGAAATCATGACCCCTAGTAATTGAGTCCCCCACTCTGGGAAAAAGCTTCTTGCTATCCACCCTGTCTATACCTCTCATGATTTTGTAGACCTCAATCAGGTCCCCCCTCAACCTCCATATTTCTAATGTAAATAATCCTAATCTACTCAACCTCTCTTCATAGCTAGCGCCCTCCATACCAGGCAACATCCTGGTGAACCTCCTCTGCACCCTCTCCAAAGCATCCACATCCTTTTGGTAATGTGGCAACCAGAACTGTACACAGTATTCCAAATGTGGTCGAACCAAAGTCCTATACAACTGTAACATGACCAAGCACATTGTTCACTCACATCCGCTGCTACAAGTTTGAGTATCTTTTTTCAATGTATTGAACACGGACTGAAAGAAAAACAAGCAGCATTGCATAAATCAACAAACTAATGCTCTCACTGAAAACGGTGTCTGCTGCAAAAATGACTTTTACATCAGAATGGAAAGCAGAATACCTCTATATATGTATACAGATCGTGTCCCCTTCAAAACACAAGGTGTCAGTTCTAATGGTCTTAAAAATAACTCTGGGATTATTTTTCATTGGCTAAAAGATTTGTGGAAAAAAGAGAAAGTAATGTTTGGTTTTATTCAATCATGAGATGTAGGTGTTGCCACTAGGTGAGCACTTACTGTCCATTCCTAATTGCCCTGGAGAAACTGGTAAGTCAGCTGCTGTCTTTGCTGCTGACCTCCTGGAATGCAGTGGCCAGGGGAGGGATTTCCAGGATTCTGACCCAGTGACTGGGAAGGAACGGCGATATATTTCCAAGTCAGGATGGTGAGTGGTTTGGAGGGGAACATGCTGATAGTGGCATTCCCATTCATCTGCTGCCCTTGTCTTTGTAGATGACAGAGATAGCGTGTTTGGAAGGTGCGATCAGGAGAGCCTTAGTGAGATGGCATCGGTGGTATTGGACATCGGTGGTGAAGGGAGTGAATGTTGAAGGTGGGAGTTGGGTGCCAGTCAAGCAGGCTGTTTTTTGCTGGATAGTGTTGAGCTTCTCAAGTGTTTTTGGAGCTGCACCCCTCCTGGCATATGGGGGGTATTCCATCACACTCTTGAATTGTGACTTGTAGATGCAATATTCCAAAAGTGGCCTAACCAGTTGTTGATTTACTGTGTATCAGCCTGCCACAGTATGTAACCCCTGTCCAATCTCTGCCTGTATTTGATAACCTTTTCTCTTCAAGGCTATATACATTTTCATCAGTAACAATTGTAGGAGCCAGTAAAGTCA
The DNA here is from genome assembly GCF_021869965.1 of Rhincodon typus. NCBI lineage: Eukaryota > Metazoa > Chordata > Chondrichthyes > Orectolobiformes > Rhincodontidae > Rhincodon > Rhincodon typus. The sequence goes on from NC_063339.1 coordinate 16,586,779, forward strand.
GTACTGCCAGTTGGGAGCATGCTTGCTGTTGGACTGAGACTTGGTGTAAATCCCTTCTTCCAACTAGTGCTACAGGATCTTATACATCAACCTGAGGGTGAAAACAGGTCCTCAAAATAACATTACACTCAGCAGCCATCATTTTCAGCAGTGGTAGCACTCCTTCAGTGTTTCAGTCAACCTGATTTTGTGCTCCAGAATGATACCTGAATTCAAGATGAGGGTTCTCCCAGTAACCCAAAGCTATGCACAGCTGTGAACTTCACTTAAACCAGCCTGTTAGACTCACTGGTGGTGAGGCTATTTAGCAGGGAATCCTGGCCTATGCCAGTGTATCCTGGTGTGGCCATTCAAGTGGGTCGAGCTGGCATTTGCTTGTGCCTTGTCAAAATAACTAAGCAGTGGAGTTATTGCAACTGGATTCGAGTTTCGCAGCTCAACACCATTCAAAATAAAGTTCATGCCAATTTTTACTGGTGCTAACTGGATTTTTGCAGGAAGGGAAAATAGATGCAGTGAAATCCTCTTATCTGGAAATGCTTGGGAGCTGAAAATGACTCACATAGATCTGAATTTGCATATTAAGCAGATGAGGCAATGTAACCCCATTTAAAGGCTGAACACATCCAAATTAAACCGTGTTATAACCAGCCTGTGACTATTAAATGCTAATCAGAGTCTACAAATCATTAAACAACCATTGATGATCGGAATTTTCTGTAACACTGGTTTAGGTTGACACGTTTAACTTTGAATATCAGGCCGTGAACATCAAGGCTTAAGGAGTATGTATGTAGCTGGCTTTCTTTTCTCCCCCTTGATTTTTCCCTCCCCTCCAGGGATGCTGTCAGCAGGATTTTTCTGGTGCCTCCAGGAATTAGTGACGAATCAGTAATCAGCAAAGGAAAGAGAAGTAGTTTCTTTTTAACTCGTGTTGAACATTTTCATTCATTGATTGTTAAAATGTCATATATGATGGCCTCAGTTAAAATCATCCAATTGTCTAAAAAATGGTTGAATTTTGCCCTGGTGGTGGGGTAAGTTTGACTTTTGGTAGGCATGACCTCAGTTCCACACAGGATTGCTGCATTGAACTGCCTGACCTTCTGCTGCCTCTGTGTGATCTTTTCGAGAATGATAAGCTCAGCGCAGTACTGGAGGGAGTGCCGCATTGTCAGAGGTGCTGCCTTGCAGACAAGATGTCAAACGAAGGCCCCAATCCAAATGGATGTGAATGATCCCATGGCGTTATTTTGCAAAAGAGCAGTAGAATTATCCCTGGTATCCTTGGGGATAGTTATCCCTTGTCCAATATTAATAAAACAGATTGCCATAGAATCATAGATGTATAGAATTTTACAGGACAGAAGAAGGCTATTCGACCCATCATGTCTGTACTGGCGCTCTAAAGAGCTAGCCAGTTAGTCCCATTTTCCAGCCCTATTCCCATAGCCCTCTAATTTCATCACTTTCAAATATATATCCAGCTCTCTTTTGAAAGCTCCTATGGAATTTACCTCCATCACTCTCCCAGGCAGAGCATTTCAAATCCTAACAATGCTCTGAGTAAGGAAGTTTCTATTGCTGACAGCCTTGAAATTGTGACCTTTTAGCTATTAACATACCAACCAGTGGAAACACAATATCCTTCTTCACCTGATCAAAATTATTCATTCACATGGAGAGACAATCCAGACTCAATGGTACAACATTGAAGCGAAGACAGAAGCAGAAGAACCTTAGAGTCTGCATGCATGATTCTCTGAGTACGGCCAGGCAAGTTGAAACAGTTGTTCAGAAGGTTTATAGAATTCTTGGATTTATAAATAGAGGCATAGAGTATAAAAGAAGGAAATGACGGTACACCTCAAAATTATTCATAATTTTGAACACTTCAGTAATGTTACCCTAATCTTCTCTGCTACAAGGAGAATGTGGCTAATTTCTCTCATCTTTCCTTGTATCTAAAATCCCTCATTCCTGGTATCATTCTAGCAAATCTCCTTGCACTCCCTCCAGGTCTTTAACATCCTTCCTTGAACAAGGTGCCCGGAACTGAACACTAAACTCCAAATGTGGTTTGCCCAATGACTTCTAGAGGTGTAGCGTCATTTCCTTCTTTTATACTCTATGCCTCTATTTATAAATCCTAGAATTCTATAAACCTTCTGAACAACTGTTTCAACTTGCCTGGCCATACTCAGAGAATCATGCATGCTGACTTTGAGGTCCCTCCTGCTTCTGTCTTCCCTTCAATGTTGTACCATTGAGTCTGGATTGTCTCTCCACGTGTCTTCTATCAAATGCATTACTTCACATTTCTCTGCATTGAATTTCATCTGCCAGGTGTCTGCCCATTTGGCCAACTTGTTAATTTCCCTCTGAAGTCACTCAGCATCATCCTCACAATTCACTATTCTGTCTAGCTAAATATCATCTACAAGTTTAGAGATTTTGCCCTCAACAACAATCTCCATTTTGTTTATATAAATTAGAAAAGGGAAGGGTCCAAAACTGATCCCTGGGGAACACCACTTCCAACTCATCTCCAACCTGAGAAATGCCCAGCTATACATACCCTCTGTTTCCTATATTTTAGCCAAATTCTAATCCATGGTGCTAAGGACCCATTGATTCCAAACATTTCTAATTTGCTAACCAATCTGCCATGTGGCACCATATCAAATGCTTTCTGAAAGTTATCACATTATTATATTGTTTCTGTCTGTGGGAGGTTGCTGTGTGCAAATTGGCTGCTGCATTTCATACATGACAATGATGATAACTCTTTCTTAACTTCAGAGCACTTTGGGATGCCCTGAAAGCTGCTAAATGAATGCAAGGTGTAGAGCTGGATGAACACAGCAAGCCAGACAGCATCAGAGGAAAAATTTCTGAAGAAGGGTCCAGACCTGAAACGTCAGCTTTCCTGCTCCTCTGATGCTGCCTGGCCTGCTGTGTTCATTCAGCTCTACACCTTGTTATTTCAGACTCCAGCATTGGCAGTTCCTACTATCTCTAAATGAATGCAAGATTTTCTTTTTCTTTCCTTTAAGAACTCAGCTTTTAGATCTATCTAATATGTTTGTTTCTGGTGATATATTTCTGTATTATTCTGCATTATATTCCTGCATATTTCTCATTTAGGGGAATTGATGGCCTAGCGGTATTCTTGCTAGACAATTAATCCAGAAACTCAGCTAATGTTCTGGGGACCCAAGTTTGAATCCCACCACGGCATATAGTAGAATTGAATTCAATAAAAATCTGGAATTATGAGTCTAATGATGACCATGAATCTATTGTCAATTTGCTGAAAAAACCCATCTGGTTCACTAATGTCCTTTATGGGAGGAAACTGCCTTCTTACCTGGTCTGACTCCAGACCCACAGCAATGTGATTGACTTCTAACTTCCCTATGAGCAATTAGGGATGGGCAATAAATACTGGCCTAGATAGCGACACCCTCATCCAATGAACAAAAAAAATTCCTTTCTTTCTTGAAAATAGCTTTTCTATTCATTCCACTTAATATGATGCCAGAGTAGTTGCATGTCCATATATATTGGATTTGCAATTAACTAGTGGATGGATGGATGGGCTTAGTCAGGGAGATGCAGATCCCAGTTGGCATTTAACATAGCTGGATCAATAACCAGTCCACTTAAAGCAACCAAAGAGTGCAGCAGCATTCCTTTAAATGGGAGCTCAACTCTGATTATCATCATGGGTGAGCTGAGAGACCATTCAGTATTATTGGCAGGTTTGGTCAGTGCCTGAAGCTGCCTGTAAACTGCTTTTTCCTCTGAAAATGAGTTATTCTAAAACACTGACACGGAAAAATATGAATGATATGAAAGCAGAGTGTGTTGGAAATATATAGCAGGTCAGTGAGCAACTGAAAAGGAAAAGGCAGATGAATGGTTCAGGTAAGATCCGATCTGTTGGCTAAACTAACACTTCTGCAATCACAGAAAGCATTTGTAATCACAATGTATTTTATTACCATCAAAGCTTTCTTGTGCAAAATTCCTTCTTTACAAAAAAGCATCCTGCTTATTGTGAGTGGATTGATATGATTTTTAAAATAGCAAATATGACTGTCATGGTCATGGACTGATACAGCACAGATGGAGGCTATTCAGCCCATCAAGGCTGGATTGGTTTTTGAAAGAGCTATCCAATTAATTTGGCTTCCATGCTCTAGGTAGCCTGAGGAATTAAGGCTTTTGCCATTGATGAATAGCGTACACTGTGTGGAAGTTGGCAGAATTATTGATGCTCCATTCCATGGAGTTCAGCCTAACACCTTCCCTGAGCCCTGTAGCAGGTGTTAAAAGACAAAAAAAGAAAGATTATTCAACACTGAACCTTGGCTTGTCTTCCTGGTGTAGTACATATTTATTAAGCAAATCCACAATCACAATGCTAAATGTTAGGACGTGACTTATCAATGGAGGTGGCACAGGCATCAGAGAAATTAGCTGTGAAGAAATGTCTGATAGAATTGTAATCGATGAGCCTGCTTTAACGCATCAGGGCTTTTTTTTTTCAGTTCGATCATTAGAAAAGGGAAAGAAATTATTATAGGAGATCTCTCCACAGCAATGAAGACTGTGTGAATTTCGAATTAATGGGTTTACTGGTTTTCATGATGAGACTGGTTAACAGGATTCACAAATGACAAAGATGGCTGGTGCAATTTGGTAGGAGGAAGAGGGAAAGTGGCATAAATAAAATGGTTCAGTTTTGAATGGAGCATTATTCCGAGGGCTGTGATGGAATTTAATGCCCTCCCTCATGGAGAATTTGATGACAAGGGCATTTCATTAGATGGGGGCGGGGTGGGTGGTTGGTATGGACCTTGGCACCTCCCACCTCTATCTCATTGCATCCATAGCAGAGAGGCTTGTGATAGTTTTCTGAACCCACTGCCAATTGAGCCTCTTCACTCTCATCCCACTGTTGCAAGAGGGAACCTGGGGCGTCGGGGGTAGGCTGGGGGCTCATCATGCAGGGGGCAAAACAAGCAAAACTCCACAAGGTTGTTTCTTTGCCCCAGGAGATCATCCCTTGCTGGAAAGTACTTGGTGCCTCACCAAGGGACCCAGCACCAGGAAGGTGCAGGCTGCAGGTTGATGAGGAAGTGAATACTGCTGATACCTTTCACTCTGAAGCACCCTCTGCTCCCTCACGATTCCCCCTCTGCGAATCTCTCCTACCATCACTCACTTGTACCCTGGGATCCAGCGATGATGCCTGACTTCAGTTGGATTTCAAACCAGCATCACCCACCACCTCCTCTTTGATCTGGGGAAGGCTCACTGTAGTTGAGTTAAATGCCTGAGTGGCACTCGACTTGGTGCTCAATATTATTCCTGAAAAGAGGTGATGTGGGATTGCGCTGGCTTTCCAGCTGCCTCCATTAAATACCACCTACTCTTAAGGAGGCATGAGCTGTTCAAAAACAAAAAGGAACATTGGCTTCATAAGTACAATGCAGAGGAAGGTATGCTCATACTCGCTAAACTATGTAAACCCTAATGGAATACTGTGTCCAATTCTGGGCTGTAAACATGATATTAAGGTGTTGGAACAGGTTGAGAGGCATTTTATTAAAATAACAGCATCAAAGAAGTTTTTCAGTTGACTAAAGATGCTGCAATTTTTCTCTTTAGAGCAGTGAATGTTGGAGCGATTTAACGGAAGATCTCAAAATAATGGAGCTTTTTGATAAAGGAACGAAGAAGTTGTTTCCACTGGCACATATGGAGATTGCCAAAAAGATTTTGATGCAGAGAATTGCTATGATTTGTAATGCACTGCCTGAAAGTGTGCTGGAAGCAGACAAGATACATGCTTAATAAAGGAAAGTAAAAATTAACGTTATAGAAAATGCTGAGGAGCGTGGGGAATTGGATAGCTCTTTCATCGAGCCAATGCAGGCATAAAGAACTGAATGGGTTCTTCCTGGACTGGACCAATCTGTGCCACAATCAGTTGTGACCTGAACAGAGTTCTAGCTGTATTTCTCTGTCACAATAACGTTGGCATCTTAGTGGTTTCTTGGAGTCAATATTATGGTCTGGAGCACACCACTAATTAGTGTTCGGCTGTGCAAGTGTGAAAATATTATTTACTTCAGTACATAATATTCATTCAGTGGAAATATAAATGCTATATATCTAAACTGCAAGGGGATAAGTCAGGGCACTGCAATATTTTGTTATTCGTACCCACTGGGTTAAGTGTGTTAACCAAATGTGCCCCACTCATATCCCCTCAACTCACTTGGGGAGAAAATCATGTCCTTTGCAGTGAAGTCAGGCCACCTCCTGCTGGTTACAGAGTAAACAGTGTGCAGCACATTCTCCAGCATGGCAGAACAGTGAGGCTCCTGTACAGCACACCATTTTAAAGCATGGTCTACGAAGCAGAAACGACAGTAAAATATCATTAAATCTGGATAACAGAGAGCAGATGCCATTCGTCAAGGGAAAAGGTTTTAATACTTTGTCTTTGCAGAGGACTTATTTACCAAGAACACAGTAATCTAAAGCAGCAATATGTCTATTCCCTGGGTCTTTCATCATTCTCCGGTGAGATTTGTATAAAAGTATCTTCCTTAAAGAAAGAACTTGCATTTATACAGCATCCCAAAGCACCACTGATTCGATGAAGGATGCTTTCAGCTTCAGTTTCTTTCTTATTCACTCATGGAATGTGGGCATTGCTGGCTGAACATGCATTTACTGCCCGTCCCTAGTTGCCCTTAGAAGGTGGTGGTGAGCTGTTGCCTTGAACCGCTGCAGTCCGTGGGCTGTAGGTACACTTACAATGCCTTCAGGGAGGAAATTCCAAATTTTGACTCGGTGACTGTGAAGGAATGGTGATATATTTCCAAGTCAGGATGGTGAGTGGCTTGGAGGGGAACTCGAAGGTGGTGATGTTCCCGTATATCTGCTGCCCTTGTCCTTCCAGTTGGAAATGGTTGTAGGTTTGGAAGGTGATGCCTGAGGCCCTTTGGTGAATTTCTGCAGTACATCTTGTAGATGCTGCTCGGGAGTGGATGCTTTCACCATTGTAAAGCTACTTCTGTTGCTCAAGCACAGGCTGAAGACTTCTTACTGGCTAACCACTTATAATACTAGTAAGCCTTGCAGGCTAGTATTAAAAAGACTGGTAACTGCATAAACTACTGAAAGAAGGTCTTGGAGGTGCCGGGTCCCAGCTACAGGCATGACTTACAACATCATTCTTTATACTGCCATATAGGATGTTATTCAGTCTCCATTGGATGTATCTATACTAATAGCGTGGCTGAGATTAGGAGTCCATCAGGTGAAAATGCAAATAGAGCATGTTGTGTTACAGTGATTTATATTTGCTCATTCAAACTCATTTGGAAATGGCCAAGTTTGCCTTCAGTGTCAATTCAGTGATCCTAACTACAGCGTCAGAATTTCTTAATTGCTTCGATGTGGCTAAAACAAATTTCAGACTGCACACCCAAAAGACTTCAGCTTTCACCACCTCCAACCCCAAACTGAGGCTCTCGTTACCATGAATTTCTTAATCTGCTTCCGGGACACCGTGAGGAGAGTGCCTGGGAGGGGACATGCCTCACTAATGTAGAATGAATGTTCTGACCTACGCGTGCTGTAAGAGAATGTACAGAGAGCTCTTACTGTGCATGTACATGGTGCTAACCTGAGCTGGGAGTGCTTGTCAATGTCACTAGATATAAAAAGGAAAATGCTCAAGCCCCTCATACTGTCATCTCTTAACTGAATAAGCAGATGCTTATGCCATGGCTGAGATAGAAGTGCTTCGCGTCAAAAAAAAGAGAAACGTGCCTCCTCTCATGATTAAGTTTGTGTTCACACCTAACTCTTATACTAAGTGACAGTGTCCTGAAGGTTGATGGATGGTAGTGACAGACTGTTGTTAAGTGTCGTGTAAATTCATGTGGTGCAAAGCTTTAAAATTGTGAAGAACTTGGTTCCCGAAGAACATGCCATCACAGGGCAAAGACTACCTTTGAAATTTTTGTTTTAAATTTGTATTAAAAATCTCATTGTTTATAATGTAATTTATGATTTAGTCTCGCATATCTACTTTTTGAGAATTGTAGACGCAGTGTCAGAATAATCTCTCTTCTCTAGTGGCAGAACTATTAGCTGACAATAACAGACAGGTCCTATCTCCTTGCTTCATAAAACCCATTTACTCCAGGATTTCCAGTGTAACGGTAATGTGTGTGATTTTCATTAATGTCTGTCTCTAGCTTGCCAGAATTGTTTTATTCACTATATGCGTAATATGTACGGTTGCTCCTTCAGCTTTCTGCAGGTCCAGCATTTACTGTACTGAATGCATTTCACAGCCATATATCATGCATAGTTCATTTGCTTATAACCCATTCTAGAAGCCCAATCTCACTATTATACTCTGATACACTTTCCCCAGCATTGAGTTGGTTCTATTGGGTTCCCTGCTGCTGAACAGTTAAGAGGAGTCGATGGTGATTTTAAGGAGGTAATTAAATTGCAGGGTTCCGCGGATGTCCATAAAGTGCTCAAGTTTTGTTCTTGTAGTTTATGACAACATTAGTACCTTTACATTGAGCTGCAATCTTCTACCTCGTGCTCACTCAGCTTTGTTAAGCTGTTTGTCCTTGAAGCCTACCTTTATTTTCACACATCTAATTGTCTCCATTGTTTCAACATTTTCCACACCATTTTTCAATCATACTCTCTTGGTGGTGCTAACTCATGCTGGGCTGCAGACGGTTCATGTGTGCTGACCATCCTTGCTCGGTGGCTGTTCAATTCTTATCATAAACTATGAGTGTTGACAAGCTGATCAACTATTGTTAGCATTGGAAATGATTTCAAACTGTATGCCTGGCAGTCCCAGGCCAAGCAGCATCAGAGGAGCAGGAAGGCTGACGTTTTGGGCCTAGACCCTTCTTCAGAAAAGTTTCAGCAGGGATTGCTACAAATAAATCAGAGGTGCTGGTTTTTAGCTCCTATTGCACTCAGGAATTAAGACAGCCCCAACCATTACTCAGTGACATCTTTGTTTTGATATCTTTTAAGGTCTGATTTTAATTCCATTTAAATAAATAGGTATTTGATTGAGTTAAAGTCAGGCCTGAAAATACACTGGAAGTGTGCTGCACCCTCGATGCAGCTTGGGTGACTTAGACAGGGAATTCTGCCAATTTATTTCTGTATTTGCTTTTACAAAACAGAAATCACTGTCAATGAGGTTGCCGTTCAGAGGCTTAACGAGCTTGTATTAGATTTCAATTCCCTCCTATTCTAGCAGCAGCAGGAACCCACTTTAAATAAGCTGATTAATGCTTCCACTAAAAGAATGGAGGGGAGATTTTCAAAAAGATCTGTGTGATTCCGAGCCCATATGTGAGGCTATGTGCAAGGCCCTTGAAGCTGCCAGAGAAAATGTGGGGAAAAGGAAAGGATCTATTGTATTTAGGATTCAGTGCATGAGGAATTATAGCTCTTAGAGGATCACAATCAGATCAGATTTTGCAGGGCTCACCAATTTGATAAATTAAGTAAGGGCAAAAGGAAAGGCAGTTTACTTTTGAGAGGAACTAATTAATTCCATCTTAAGATGCTTCTTGGCAATGCTGCACCTGTATTGTCAATCATTTTATTAAATAACCATCACTTTAATATTTTATTATATCATTCATTTTTAATTTTTCTTTTACCAAAAAAAAACGACGTTTGGGGTCTGAAATCCGTCCTCAGGTCAATTGTTTTCTTTGGTTATATGTGAAACTGAAGTTAAATTTTCTCCTCTGAAACTATATTTTCGTCATTAAATCTCATAGCAAAGTAACATTTTAACAGCGCTAGCTTGCAAATGAAGAACTCCCTCACTTAAAAGGGCAACAACTTTGGAATTTCTGTAAAACCTCTTTTGTTGGTTCCCAACCAAACAAACCGATCATATAATTCCTGTCAAAAATCCATTGATCGCGTCCCTTCATCTTGTTGTCATTTGATTGGTGGCGCACACAGAAAAACAGGCTTATGAATCGTTTCCGTTTTCACAAAGGTAGTGCTCCAGTTGTTTCCAGTAACAAATCAAACACTAGCTAGAGCCTATCCGAGTCAAGGCTGAATTTTAGGTTTCCTTTCCATGTCAGTAGAATTGTCCACATTGAGATTGTTCTCAGCCAGATAAGCCTACATTCCTGAATGACCAGTAAAGAGAATGTAGGAGCAAATTACTGCAGATGCTGGAATCTGTACTGAAGGAAAAAATACTGGAGATCACAGTGGATCAGTCAGCATCCATGGACAGAAAGCAAGCTAACGTTTCGAGTCTCGAAACATTAGTTTGCTTTCTGTCTGTGGATGCTGACTGATCCAATGTGATCTCCAGCATTTTGTGTTTTTAGACCAGTAAAGAGAGGGCTGTAGGCAGCAGAAAGATCTTACACATTGAGTTTGGGAAGACTCATTTTTGGCAAATTTACATGTTTTATGAGTTCCTTGACACTAACAGCTAATGTGATTTCCTTTTCCATCACTTTTAGGTCATCAATTGTATGTCTCTTATATATTTATAATTGAGAAACTCTTCAATTTTACTATCTAAAGTAATAATTATGCTGTTGGTGCTCTGTGACCCTTCAAAACTATGTCATGTCATTGTTATCATTAGTACCTCTAGGTTTCAAAGGAAACAAATGAATTAAAAAGTTCAATGAATTGTGAGAAGGGACCATGGCAAGGGAGAGCAAAGACTGATGATCATTCTACTATGGCAAGTTTTTATTTTGTGTGGGATTACAACCTTTGGTTTAGAATCCCCTGGACTATATTTTTATCCAACTTGGTGCTCTTGTGATAAAATCATAATCGAGAAAGGAAAATAAATCTAAGAAGGCAAACGAAATGTATCTCACACACAGACCAAAAGACACCTGAATATATCAACGTCAGGATTTCCCAAAGCACTTTACAGCCAATGAAGGCATTTTGAAGTAATTGTAATTAATGTCAGAAATATAGCATTCAATGTACACATATCAACTCTCAGAAGCAGTGTTCTGATAATGACCAGGCAATCTATTTTAACAACAGTGGTCCAATTATAAATAAGCTTCAGAACACCAGGGATAACTCTTGCGTTCTTCAAAACAGTTCCAATACGTCTTTGATATCCATCTGATGAAGCGTTGCTTTAATGTCTCATCTAAATGATGAACTTTCCTCAGTATTGTACAGGAAGTGTCAGCCTATACTTTTGTACTCAATCTTTAGAGCTAGATTTTAACCCAGGCCAATGTGATTAAGAGGTGGAGCCGTCAACCACAGTTATGGGCCCATCTAAATCGTACATGATGATTTGACAAAGGCTAATGAACTCCATTGATAATGCATGCAATACATAGATCAAACTCTCACAACGGGAAAGCAAGTCCTCTTTAAACAATAGATTTAATGATTTTTCTTGCATTCTGTGGCTTGTTATGCCAATCATAGTAACTATTAAGGAGGCTGTTTCAAGGCCTTAGCTGCGGATTGTTAGATCTGTAACGATTTCATTGAATTGCAAAACAGATTTGATGGCCTACTTCTGCTACAATCTCTTGTATGGTCTTACAAGATGGACATGACAGATATGGGAGCCCCACAACTGTGATAGCATCCTGAAGTCTATCCTTACCCTATTAGATAGCATTTACAGAACAGAAACAGGTAATTTAGCTCAATAGGCCAGTGCTCAGACTCCCCACAACCCTCCTGTCATTCCTCTTCATCCAACCCCATCAACATTTCCCTATTTTCTCATCTCCCTCATATTTCTCTAGCCTCTTCTTGACTGCATTGCTCCCTGGATCACAAATTCTCTCCTGAGTTCTCTATTGAATTCATTAGTGACTAATTTATCATATGTTTGACTGTAAGAAAGTAAATACAAATCCATGTGATCTTTTCAATTTTGAGAGTGTTAATTTACATTGCAATGTCACAGCAAATACCTTTTCTCTCCAGTGGAAGCTAAATGATATAATATGGATGAGGCGGCTGCATCTAAAAGACATACATAGTTTGAAGCTGATATGGTCTCATGCGATATAGCCCCAAACCAATGAGAGGCCATGTCTACTTTGGTAATCCCTCCCTGACCATCTGCTATTTCATGTAACATATAGTGTACGCATTTTAATGCAGTTTGATGGTTTTCCTGAGATGTGCTGTGTGAATGGATTGTCACAATATGCAGAGTACACAGGTGAGCAGATGGTGACAGTGTTTGTAATTAAACAATGGATGAATGATGTCAGAGAATGAAAATTACAGGCCTTTCTACTGCAAGTTCAGATGCAGAGATGGGAAAATTATATCTATATTTCAAGTGGAATTTCTGGTACATTATTATTTCAGGGCTTAATTTGATCTTTTAAACAAAATGTATTCTACAATCATTGCAGACTGGCACTTAGAGGGTGACTCGAAGTTAAATGTGCAGTCAAAGACTCTCACTCTGGCTCAACTTCCAGGCAGTAGTCCACTTCTTGGTCTCAAATGGCTGGGAGAGTTGTTAACCTATTAGTATTACAGCTTTAATGCTGCAGCAGTCAGCGAAGTAATTCTTCCTAGCCGGCCCCTTAGTTCAGCACATTAACTTGTTTATCTGCTGCAGCGAAACTTCATAGCTTCATCATTCATTCAGAGCTGGGGAAAACAAAAGACAGCGACCAAGATTTGCATGGTGCTCAATTATACATTAGCGTACATCACTTGGCAATCTGTTCATATCAATTTAATTAGATTTTAATACTGCCTCTGATCTTGTTGTCTAATTAACAGCACTGGCTGGCAATAAAGCATAACCATGCACCCAGCAACACCTTTGATCTCAGCCATATGGAGCTTCTCAACGCTCTTGAAAAAAGTTCACTTTCCGCAATATGGACTGTGACAAGTGCAGGGGGAAGAGGAAAGGGGGAGAAAAAGTGCATTCCCCAGATGGTCAGATACCACTCGCTCTTTCGACTTCATTGATTAATTTCTCTGTCAATTGGTTTTGATTAAAAATAAATAAAACATGCCCTTAATGGTGTATGCAAATCGGGTCTGGGGAGGAGGTTCTGCTTCTACTGTCATCTCCTTTTCTCCCTGACTAGCTTTCAAAATAAAATGGTTTTGGGTTGGGAGAGGGGGGGCGGGGAGCGGTGTGGAATGTGTGCAGGGTAAATAGTTTTAACCCTCCGAGTTCTGATTTCCCACTGAGGCTCAGACAAAAAATAAAGACACACTTTTTCATTCCAACCACTTTTTCTTTTGAAATATTTAACTCTTGTTGCTATTTCTGTAGAGTACTTAATTCCTGTGCACATTGCTATTCTCATTACCAATTAGAAATGACTCTATCTTGACTTAAATGGATTTTAGTCAGATTTTGCTGAATGGCGATTTCAAGCTTAACCCTTTCAGAACTGCATTAGGAGGAAGAGAAAAGCTTTATTTTTCTGTTCGTATGCAAATAATTTTTCTGAGTCTTTTGCACTTTCCTTGCAGTCACGTTGTGCTTTTTCCCAGCTCAGGTAGATGCCTTACTGCCAGGGTTATTAACACTTGGAGCTGTGCTGGGGAACTTGTGGTTTAATTTCCCTAGTCTTCCAACAGGGAGGAGAGCTTTTTATAGAGGTGGTATTTCCTCCAACAGCCGAGCTGAGCTCATAGAGCTGGCTTTTTGGAGAGTTGCCTTGTTCCTTGTCACTGGGCTCAAACACTGACATCCTTCATTATCTGGTCACTAATGGTCCTCTGATTTTATGAAGGAGTCTCACAAAGTCAGAATACTTTTGCCATTCATGGCCTTTTTGACAATAAATTTGAAATTATCAAAAGATAATCCATGCCTGCACTGCATGTGCAAGCATTTTAAATGTTGATTGTGATCTTCAGAACTTAAACAGTTAAAAGTCCCTGATCTGAAACATTTCTACACCAACGACCTCTGAAGCAGTTTTTCTAACCCATCTCAAGGTCTGAGGTGATGTGGTGCATAGGTTTCCAAGAGGGAATAATCAGCTGCACGACACCAAAAGAAATGTTTTCTCTCCTTCTGCAAATTCCATCCCAGAGGAGATGTGATTCAGAAATCCTGTTTGATACTTTAGAAGTTGGTGGGGAAAATTCCTGAAGGATCCCACGGGAAAAATTGCAAACTCCAAGAAGATTTTGTGCACCGTTTCCCTAGATTTAATAGAATCTCAGAGGGCAATGTCCAAAATCTCACGAGGATTTGATCTTGGAGGTTGTGCAAAATAAATGGAAATTTCACCGTCGTTCTCACATTCTCTTTGAGGGGAAAGTTTGCTGGATTTGTCAAAACTGGTGACTACTTTTTAATTTTCTTTGATTTAAGTAATCATCTTAGAGGGATCCCCAGCTTAAATCAGAAGGCTGAATTTTAGGAATAACAATTAATACTGGATAGACAAAAACTATTTTGGATATTTGCAGCAATTCATTTCAAAAGCTGTGCAAATTTGATCTAATCTTTTCTGAAAAGCTACAAATCTGCTGCTTGATGGAGCCTTCCCTGTCACCAGAACTTGCTGTGTGCAACCTATGTTTCTGTCGGCATCCCCTTACTACCCCCCACACTCCCTAGTTCCTTACATCCTCCCTCCCCACCTCAACCCCGGCATAATATGAGAAAATTGCTGCATCTCATAGCCAGATTATAAATTATTTCTTGTGCCTCATGAGCTGAAATGTTTTAGAAGGGATGTTGGAAATCTGTTATGCACCAAGCAGTCCGTGGAAACATTAGGGAGCGCGACTGATTCCCACTCCCTTGGAACTGGGGGTGTTAATTTTGAAATATAAGAACAGAATGTGAAGAATGCTAATTTGTCATTAGGAAGATTAGTGCAAACGGGGGAATTGGAGGATCTTGCTTCGATTTGGAGATTATTGACATCGTGTAATGTTCGAAAATCTGTGGCATGGTGAGGGAAGTCACTGCATTTCAAGTCAAAAGATATTTATATATTTCAAACCATGCTCTTGGCTGGAGCACAACTGAAGTATCTCATGGCACCTGCGATAGGTTGTGAGGGATGAGTCATGTGCTTTTTTTTAATGTCGCACGTCAAAACGGTAGCACAGTGAGATGGGACTTCGCAACAGGAACTGTTGCTTATTTATTAACTCTTTGCCCGACTTGGAAGAAAGGAAAGGAAAACATAATTAAGAACCAAACATAAACTCTCTTCCATTAGCCCCCTTCCCCCACCTCAGTGCACAAAATGCACCAGGGCTTTGAGTTAATATTCGTTGAAACAAAACACTTTTATTTCTCTAAGGCAGAGGAAGAGGCTGGTGCAGTTACAACATTTAAAAGGTGCCTGGATGGGTATATGAATAGGAAGGATTTATAGGGATACGGTCCAAATGCTGGCAAATGCTGGCAAATGGGACTAGATTAATTTAGGATATCTGGTCCACATGGACGAGTTGCACTGAAGGGTCTGTTTCCATGCTGTACATCTCTATGACTCTATATCCCCTCATTGCATTTCTCAGAAGTTCTCAAGATACTTAATGTACAGAAAATTATATTTTAATACAGTACTGTTTGTAGGGAGGTGAATGCTATGCCATTTATTCACACAGTAAGGTCCTATTAGCAGCGATGAGTTAGTCACCTTTTCTGATGTTCCTTTCTTTTTCTCACCATCCATTCCTGTTTGATTATGTTCCTGTAAAGTGCCTTTAGGACATTATTGACTGTTTAAAATGCCATGTACATGTAAGTTACTGTTGTTTTGGGGCCATTAGCTTGGTGATGTTGGTTAACACATGGAGAAACATGCAAACAGAAGAATTAAGAAGAGGAGTTGGGCATTTAGTCCATCCAACCTGGTCCACCATTTATCAAGATCATTACTGATCTGGTTGCTACCTCAACTCCACATTCCTGCCTATACTTGAGAACTATTCAGTCCCTTATTAGTGAAGAGATTATCCACCTCTGCTTTGAAATCCGTCTTGACTACACTGTGGAAAAGAGAGTTCCAAAGAGTCATGGCCCTCTGAGGTATGACTTTTGGTGCAGATACCATGGACAATCATAGAATCCTTACAGTTCCCCTACAGGAAACAGGCCCTTCGACCCAACAAGTCCACACCAACCCTCAGAACATCCCACCCAATCATCCTATCCCCCTAATCTACACATCCCTGAACACAACGGGCAATTTAGCATGGCCAAACTACCTAGCCCGCACATCTTTAGACTGTGGGAGGAAACCAGAGCACCCAGAGGAAACCCACGCAGACACAGGGAGAATGTGCAAACTCCACACAGTCACCCGAGGATGGACGTGAACCCAGGTTTCTGACGCTGTGAGGCAGCAGCGCTAACCATTGAGCCACCATTCTGTTGACCTTCTTAACACTATGGGCTCTTTAATGTCTGCTTTCACTATCAGGGAAAGACTGAGTTTAACCCTTCATGGGAATGATGGCAGCATTATAATTGAGTGCTCCCTCAGTACTGCCCTGACATATCATCCTCAGGTAGTCCATGGGACATTAAATAAGAGTCTTTACCAACAACATTGAATTGATATTTAATTATCTCTGGAAATTTGCCATTTGAAGTTTATTTGCAATTGTAAGTGGATCCTTGAGCTTGACTTAGACTCCCCAGAATAGGTGAAGCTGTAAAGATGGAGCGATGGTTTTTTGAAACAATTGGCAGCTGCATTGCGTATATTGTGGCAGTAACTGCACTTCACAAAAAAAGAGCTCCATTGTATCTGAAGCACTTTGGGAAGTCCTGTGGTTGTGAAAGGTGCTACATAATTGCATTTTCTTTCTTTTGTAACAACTGGAAATGTGAAAAAGACCACATGAACTGCAAAGTGTGCTGATGTAAATGTTTTAAAAATGAGAATGAAACGTGAAACCCATTCAAAAACGATAAGCTGTGAATCAAAGGTGAGCTTACACAGCAACTACCTAAGCAAACAAAAAAGATCCATCAGACAATTGATGGAATTGAATATTCGATTTTTTCCATTATGTATCCAGTAAATGCTCAGTTTCTCAAGGCAACACACTCACTAATGCATAGCCAGTAATTGCTAATTTAATGCAAATATATTAATGCAGATCAGAATGAACATAAGAAAGAAACGACCATAAATGGGAAAAGGCCATATGGCCCATTAAACTGGTTCTCTCCACAGGCTATGTATGATTTACTGAACCATGGCCTCCCGCCCAAGCCACTCAATCATTGAAAGAGGTGACTGATCTTTGATGAGGCTTTCTGAAATTCTCCTATAATGCCTTCAGATACATACATTCTCCTATATTTAAAATCTGTTTTAGAACAAACCCTTCTGCTCACACTATTTTAAGGAGCTGTTGTATTTTCGATCTTGATGTTACAGGGCTTCATAACGAAGGGCACACCCAGTAGCAACAAAGGACTAATAATCAACATCTCCATTCCTTATCGTCAGATCCTCAGAAATACTGATAACTGAGTGGCTTTCCTCTAGGTTGCAGATTTAACTATTCACATGGGTCACTTTCCAGCCTTGATTGCATTGAGCAAAATCAGAAATTGCTGGAAAAACTCAGCGGGTCTGGCAGTATCTGTGGAGAAACCTGAATTCAGCACTGAAGTTCTAAAATAGGGTCATTGGACTTGAAACACGAACTCTGATTTCTCTCCACAAATACTGCTAGGCCTGATAAGTTTTTCCAGCACTTTCTGTTTTTGTTTCTGATTTCCAGCATCTGCAGTTCTTTTCTTTCTATTTTTGATTGCATTGAAATTTTGTTTCTCCCCCATCTCATGACCTGTGCAGTAAATGCATACTGATTGTTCCCAAGACAGCACCATCATGGGAGAGACGAGGTGGGGAGGAAAGGGATACCCTAGCCTAGACCTTGTCTCTTCCCTGACTTCAGGACCCACGAAGCCCCACAGCATTACTGTAGGTCACCGCAGTCGTGAATTAGAACATTGTAGAACCGCTGACAAACTGAATGAATGTTAATCAATAACTTCAAAAACACATTCAGGGTGCAATCTTCTCACCTTAGTCTCTGCTGGAATAAGGAGACTATTTTTGGAATTGGAACTTGAATGTCTGTAGCTTAATTGTCTGCCTGGCTCTGGGCTCGTTGACCAATTAAGGAGGGCAGGTGGGATGAGGTATTCACTCAATTAAAGGAATAGGCCAGAAATGCTCCTTTGGATTTTTGAGGCAGGAACATCAATAGGAGTGGAAAGGAGAATTGGGAAATCTGTTCCCCAGGGTGTGTTGCTCTTATCTGGAGGTCCTGTTGAAAGATCTGAGGGACTACAGAGAGGTTAGTTTTGCCAAGTGCAGAGAGGGACAACTCTCCACCCAATCAGGATTGTATAGAAGTAACTGAGGAATGGTAGGGATGTGGTCCCTCCAATCAGTGTACCAAGTGGATCCAGCACTTCAAAAGAGAATAACAGGCCATCTGTCATGCTCTCCTGAGGTCAGGAATTCTATTGGAGCACTGTTGCTAGGATTGGAGGAGCCATAGTCCTGCTGCTGATGTTCTTGGTTACTTCCACTCACATCTGCTCAGTTGAAGCAGTTGTCTTTCTGCTTCAGATTTCAGATGCCATGCTTGCTTACTGAATAGCCCAGCATTGTCCTGAACAGCACAACTCAGGCCAACACGCCTTGTGGCTCCACTCAGACCTTAGTCTCCAGTTGCCCCCTATCACCATCTGTCCAGCCAAAACTTGTAAAGTAAGTTCCCCTCCCTTCTGTTGCAACAGTGCATATTTGCCCCGGCTCAGAAGACTACATTGGCTGTTTCAGTGCAGTTATGATATTAGTTATCCTGTGTTTTCTGTATCTCTTTCCCTCGCTTGTTTAGAAAGATTACCAACGTCATTCTAGTTAGTAACAAAGGGCCAATTTCATGCTGTAGGAAACCATACCAACTCTATTGAAACTCATTTCACTGGAGAGTCAACTTACTGACAGAACAAAACACACCTCCAAGCCATTGTAGACAGGATTTTCTCCAGAGTTTAGGAAGAGAGTTTTACTCTTCATCTAACCCATTCTATACTTGTCTGTGAATGCTTTGATCATAAAAAAAATTGATGATAAAGTCCTAAACTGGCTGATACTTCATCCATCATACATTATATTTAGGAAAAACAGATTATTTCAATATACATTAAATCATATTTACAAACTCTACCTATATTAATAATTTAACCAAAGAAATTTTTAAGGAAATGTAATGTCAATGAAATTGGCATTATCAGTACAATTCTTGTAGCATTTTGATCTGCAGTGTGCTCTGTAGAAAAACATTCAAATCTAAGATTAAATATTTTCACTGATTTCTTTCTCATGCAAGGCATCAAATGATACATTGCAACCTTTTGTGTTTTTTTTGAGTTGTAGAGTTTTAAACTTAGAAATATTAGCCAACATTTGATTAACATATTTGCAAGATGTTCTCCTATCCATTATTTCAACAGATATATTAATATATGCAAATAAATGTTAATACTATACTAAAATAACTTGAAGATATATATATGTGTAAATTTTGTCCAGTAGTGTTACCAGCAGAGAAACAGATTAATTGATATAAAATTAAAGGCAATATCCTCCTCATTTGATAGTAGGAACTGCAGATGCTGGAGAATCTTAGACAACAAGGTGCAGAGCTGGATGAACACAGCAGGCCAAGCAGCATCATAG
>NC_063339.1:16606971-16632888 GCF_021869965.1 Rhincodon typus
ACCCTTGGGTCTAGGCCCGAAACGTCAGCCTTCCTGCTCCTATGATGCTGCTTGGCCTGCTGTGTTCATCCAGCTCTGCACCTCGTTGTCTCGGATCCTCCTCACTTGATTGTCTTCAATGCACCTGTGCCCAGGTGAGGTGGCAAGCCAAACACAGCAGCAGAAATCTATATCTGTAAGTATATATCGATAAATTTCCATTGTAGATTAATTCACAACAACAAGATTTGCTTCCTTGTCTTGCAGGGAACAAATTATGCTTTTTGACAGGCAATTACTCCTTGTTGCTCCCTCTTTTCTTGCGATTCACTACCAACCTGATTTTCCCAGTCCACCTGCATTTTGAAATCTCCCATGATCACAGTAACCTTGTCTTTCTTACGTGCCTTTTCTATCTCCTGGTGTATCTTGTGCCCCACGCCCTGACTACTGCTTGGAGGCCTGTACATAACTCCCAATATGGTTTTATTACCTTTGTGGTTCCTGAGTACACCTGCACAGAATCTACATCATCTGACCCTATTTCGTTTCTTGTTTTTGATCATTTCATTTCTTACAAATAAGGCAACACCACCCCCTCTGCCTACCTTTTGATATGATGCATATCCTTGGATATTTGGCTCCCAGTCCTGATCCCCTTGCAGCCATGTCTCCTTGATGCCCACCACATCATAGCTGCCAATTTCAATCTGCACAACAAGCTCATTTGCCTTATTTTGTATACTGCAAGCATTCAGATACGACACCTTCCGTGCTGTATTTACCGTCCCTCTTCTCACTGTCATCCTTTCATCCAGTGTGCTTGAAGTTAGATTCCTAACCCTTTCCAAACACTCTGTCATATTTTCTGTTCTGGAGACTTTAATAACCTCTCCGGAGTTCTCCTTTCCTTTCATTTTTTTCATACTTTTCCATGCAGTTGAATCCACCAACACACATGTTAACCTGCTGCTTTGTTTCCCATTGGACATTATACTTCTTGGGGTTTTACCCTTCCATTCCCCCCAACTTTCTTGTTTAAAGTCCTGTTGACCAGCTTATTTACCCTTCTCGCTAGAACATTGGTTCTAGCTCAGTCCAGCTGGAGACTGTCCCAGCGGTACAGATCCCTTGCCAGTGTCCCATGAAATGGAACACCTCTTTTCGGCGCCACTCCTTTAGCCACTTCCCTTATTCATGTCCTATGCCAATTCTTACGTGTTTCGGACAGTCATCTGGAGATTATAACACTTGAGGACATGTTCTTTAATTTAGTTCCTAGTTCCTGTTAATCCCCAAACAGGTCCTCATTCCTCGTCTTGTTTATGTTATTTGTCCTGACATGGACCATGACAACTGGATCCTCTCCTTCCCTCTTCAATATCCTTTCAAGCCAGTCAGAGATGTCCCTCACCCTGGCACCAGGAAGGCAACATACCACACGGCACTTTTGATTCTGCATACAAAGGATGCTATCTATTTCCCTAATTATAGAATCCCTCACAACTACCACTTATCTTTTTGCTCCTCCCTCTTGAATGGCCTCCCATACCACGGTGGCATGGTCAGCTGGCTCATCCTCTCTACAGCTCTGTTCCTCATCCACACAGGAAGCAAGTACCTCATATCTGTTGGACAAGGTCGAGAGATGAGGTTTCTCTGTTCTCTCCTGTCCTACACATAGAAAAAGAGTTGTTACATAAAACTCAGGTTCTTTGAAAGACTGTCCACTGGTTTAACAAGTACAATTAATTAATTTACTTGGCAAACACCAGATTTTTGTTTTGAAGAAATTAAGTCTACTTTTTGTCTAACAAATCTAAGCCTTTTTTGTCAATATTTCTCACATACTCATTTGCAAAGAGGAGTACATGATGGATCTTCTCATGGGCCCATCTGCAAAAGTGACTAAGATGGACATTCGCAAGCATGAAACCAAGGATGTGATTCAACATTTGCACCAATCAATCTACAGAGAAAAAACAAGGATAGACATTCTTTCTGATAAAGTAAATACTGTAGATGTTGCGAATGAAATAAGATTGATTCTTAAGAAGGTTCTTCCTGGACTCAAAACATTAACTCTGTTTCTCTCTCCACAGATGCTGCCAGACTTGCTGAGTTTCTCTAGCCCTTTCAGTCTTTGCATTAAATGTTCTTTCTGCCGGCTGCAGTCAGAAACTGCAATGGATTTTCATGTACATTCTTCTAAAGACAGAAGACATCCCTTCTACATTGAAGGAAATGAACTCAGGATGAAGACCAGCTTCTGATGCTTTCCTACACAACCCTTGGCTAACTCAGAAGTGGATAAACAGAGATTTGTTCATTTCTTAATCAGCCTGTTAATTGCGTTTTGGTTTAAGAAATATGAATAGATGAGGAAGAGGAAGGCAATATCCAAGGAAGACAAAAAAATGAAAAAATCTTGAGTGGGTGTCATGAATTGAATTGTTCAGAGTCCTTTTCCCCTTTAGCACACGCTACATTCTCACTTGAAAGCTAGAAAATCCGACAACAAAGCCATTTTAATAAACATGAAAAGTCAGTAGGGTGAATCTAATTTTCCTGTGTCCTCCCCTCAACTCCAGTACTGAGAAACTCATAACTGTTGAAAGACAAATTTAGGTAAATATTGGGAGTTTTCTTTTCTTTTTAATTGCAAAAGCATATTTTGAAAAATGAGTTTTGCATGTCAATTTTAAAGCATGAAAGCACTACAGCATTTTTGATAGTATTATTTCCTTTTATTTTGCATGAAAACTGCATGTTATTTCACTGTGATAAATCACATCAATAAAATTCACAGCAAAAGCAAAAGAATCTGTAATCAAAAGAATGTTCAAAAGAAAACTTTTAAGTGATACATTGCAAGTGGGAGTTATGCTATATTCAGATCTCGCTGAGTTCATTGGATTAAATGAGATTATATATACAAATACATTGCTGGAAGGCCTTTAATTTTGGAAGTTTTTTTTATTTAACGACAAATGACATTGTCATGCAATTGTTGTACAGACATTATAGATGTTGTAAAACATTTGAAATGAACAGTGTTTTTTTTGCTCAAATGGAGTATATGTGCTTTGCTTTGCTACTTTCTTAATGGTTTTTATGTGATTTGAAAGGCAATTTGATTCAATGCAGCAGTTGTGATGTATCTCATGTATCCACCTCTTTTAAGGAATGGCAATGTACAGAGATCTGCTTTTCTGGGCTATTTTGCTTAAGAAGTAATTTACATATCCTCAGAACAAAAAAACTCATAATTTTAAGGAGAAACTCCGAATGTGTTTAGATTTGGTTTTATTATCCTGAATGGAAATTTCATGTTCTTCTTCCCACTATTTTTCAATATTTTAGGGGCAATTCTAATCCAAACAAACCAGCGATGAACTGACAGCTTTGGGCACAGGGTTGGATTTATAGCCTGCCTGATTTTACTTGGTATTGAGGTCAATGTTGCTGGCATTCCATCTAATGCCAGGTTTGCAGTGGGACAGGTTTGTTTCAAATGCCTCCCTTTGTGTGTTGGTAAAGGCCCAACAACTGGCCTATACCTGGGCAGATGGTATTCTTTTCCTATGGTGAAGGTTCACAAAAGAGAACTTCAGCATTTCAGCTCAGTGCACTCACGTAGCATCGCCGTTGAGAAAATTTCAGCCCAATATGTTCAATCTCCTCAGCAATGAAAAGTTTCTGTGACAAAAACTGAAAGTGCTGCATATACTCAACAGGTCAGGCAACATTTTGAAAGGAGATCTTTCAGGTTGATGGTATTTCAACTGACAATCTTGTATTAGTGTTGGTGACATCAGCATAAATGGAAATTTGCGGGTCACTTTACTTCTGTCTGTTTTAGCACTCTCACTAAGGTTAAATTTAACTACCATGGACTGTGTGTCACGTGATCAAAAGTTATTAGTGATAATTTCAAAATGGATTTCCAGCAAGAGTGTATCTACAGATGAGGTGGCTGGTAGGCAGTGTGTAGATGAAGAATAAGAAGGGAGAAGGATGGGGGTGCAGAGTTCTGTATATAACTGGAAGCGAAGACCATGGTAAGATGCTCTGGTCACCCTCAGACAAATTGGAGTGGAACTGGATGGAGGCATCCCATTGAGTTAGACAACAATGAAGAACCATTGGAGCATGACAGAATCAATTATATAAGAAGTTGTAGCCAAGGTGACGAGAATAAGAAGTGTTAAGTCACCCAACAGTTACAGAGAAAGTCTTCATGACTTTGGTTAGGGCACGTCAGTGCTGTGGAGATATAGAAGTTTGGGGTTGGAGGCATGAAAACTGGGGTTAACAGAAAAATACCTTATACCTCAGAGATACAACATGTCAAAGTACGTTGGAGAGGAAAATGAGTTTGGAGATAAGGTGAGTGTTAGTTTCTGTTTTCATCAGAATCAGAAACTACTTAATGCAATGGTATCTTTTACCAAGTTTGAGTCTGAATGGGGTAGCATAAAGAATATCTAGGATTGTTTTAGAATCCCATCTTTTCTCTACCCACCTCTTTTCTTTTTGAAGATCTTCTTAAAATGGCTTCCCTTTGGCCCAGATTTGCATTCCCCCTGACTCCCACTTCAACATTTAGTCTTCAGCTTGGTATTTTCTTTTCCTTCTCAATCTGTGGAGCATCTGGGGATATTTGAAATCATGTTGTTGGTGTTTTTGAACTGGAGCCTGTTTGAATCTTTACAACTTTTCACAGTGAATAATTATGTCCAAATGAGGAAGGTGTCAGCAGTGATATTTGCTGAATGAGATTGGCTGAACTGGGAGAAGCAGCCAGGATATTAAAATTGGACTCAATGCCACTGGGTTAAAAAGGATGGAAAATCAGCTAAATTTACTGCCTCTTGTTTGATCACATGTTGAGCGATCTCAGTCTATGTATATCTATCGAATGAGGGCAGCATCAGGTTTGTGATGCAGCCTACAATAGCATACAATGCTCAATGTCAGGTTTCAGGGACAATTATGTTTTGGTTTCAGAGGAACCCTCCCCCAACAAGAAATTGACAACCTCAGGAGAAGCAAGAAAGGAGAAGCAGCTCAAGCAAATCCTGGAGGTAGAGATAGTAGGAACTGCAGATGCTGGAGAATCCGAGACAACAAGGTGCAGGCCTCTCTGCTCCTATGATGCTGCTTGGCCTGCTGTGTTCATCAAATCCTGGAGGTAGTTTCTTTTGAGCGAAAATAAACCATTATTTCAGCGAGGGTCTTGTTTATAGACATTTCTTGTTTACTGCAGTCTCCCCAGGAGTCGCAGAAGCCCCACCTTCAACTCCGTGGGGATAGAGAAACCACTAATGATCTTTCCAAAGCAGTGATGGTTTCTTCTGGATAGAGTGGAAAACAAAGTTTGGAACTTGTGTTGCTGAAATTATTATTATTTCAATTAATTAGTGCAAGCAACTGGAATTTGGAGGAGTGTCCTCAGTCTCAATAATAAGTTGTTTTGATATATGTACTTTAAGGCTCACTACTGGTGGAAACACAGCCAGGTGACATGTTTAATAATATGAATGAAAGGAATGCGCATCAGAATTAAGTAGAAACCTTCAGACAGTCATTTCTGACTCCATGTCAGTATTTCAAATGGTCATTGTTGTTGTACACAGATTACACCATTTCAATATTATAACTTGGGTGTCTAAGGTACCAAAAGAAATCTATTTTTTGAGTGGGCTTTTTGAAAATTCCAGAACTTTTTTTTAAGAGAGGTTACTTTAAAACATCCTACACCCCTACCTCACTATTGATACCCAAGATGTGAGATATTAAGGTTGCAAAAGGTTTCAAGAATTTACTTCAGCTGCTCCTCAGTGCTGAGGCTGAATGCATGAAACCAACCACAGCAAAACTTGTTCCTTTACCGAGGTGAGGACTGGCAAAAAATCAACATGTCCACATTTAGATTTGTTTAGAAAGCAAGGTAAAATGGATGGCAATGTTTAATACCATCTGATGCTGATGTTTCATGTGTATTTTTCAAAATTGAAAAATGAATGATTTCTTACTGTCACTTGCATTTTACAATGAATAACCCAGTAAAATACAGTGAAAAGCTTCAATTGTTGCTGCAATCTGGCAGCATTTTGAACAGTTTAAGAATAAAAAGAGTGTAAAGATATAACTGAAAGAGAGTCGTACAGTATTAGAACTGTATGCTGACCAGATACCCTAAATAAATCTAGTCCCATTTGCCAGCATTTGGCCCATATCGCTCGAAACCCTTCCTATTCATGTACCCATCCAGATGCCTTTTAAATGTTGTAATTGTACCAGCCTCCACCACTTCTTCTGGCAGCTCATTCCATACACACACCAACCTCTGTGTGAAAATGTTGCCCCTTAGGTCTCTCTTAAATCTTTCCCGTCTCACCTTAAAACTATGCCCTCTAGTTTTGGACTTGCCCTCCCAGGGAAAAGACCTTGTCTGTTTACCCTATCCATTGCCCCTCATGATTTTATAAACCTCTAAAAGTTCACTTCTCAGCCTCTGACATTCCAGGGAAAATAGCTCCAGCCTATTCAGCCTCTCCCTATGGCTCAAACCCTCCAACCCAAGCAACGTCTTTGTAGATCTTTTCTGTACCCTTTCAAGTATCACAACATCCTTCCTATAGCAGGGAGATCAGAACTGCACGCAGTATTTCAAAAGTGGCCTAACCAATGTCCTGTACAGCTGCTAATGACCTCCCAACTCCTATACTCACTGCACTGACCAATAAAAGCAAGCATACCAAACACCTTCTTCATGTGTTTGTCCCGCAGGCCCGACCAGTTCCCCTCCACTGATACCCTCATCCGCTTAGCCGAACTCGTCCTCACACGCAACAACTTCTCTTTCAATTCCTCCCACTTCCTACAGACAAAGGGGATGACCATGGGTACCCGCATGGGCCCAAGCTACGCCTGCCTCTTTGTAGGTTACGTGGAACAATCCCTCTTCCGTACCTACACCGGCCCTAAACCCCACCTCTTCCTCCGTTACATTGATGACTGTATCGGCGCTGCCTCGTGCTCCCATGAGGAGCTCGAACAGTTCATACACTTCACTAACACCTTCCACCCCAACCTTAAATTTACCTGGACCATCTCTAACACCTCTCTCCCCTTCCTGGACCTCTCTGTCTCCATATCGGGCAACCACCTAGAAACCGATATTCATTTCAAGCCCACCGACTCCCACAGCTACCTAGAATACTCCTCCTCCCACCCACCTTCCTGCAAAAATGCTATCCCCTATTCCCAATTCCTTCGCCTCCGCCGCATCTGCTCCCAGGATGAGGCATTCCACTCCCGTACATCTCAGTTGTCCTCGTTTTTCAAGGACCGTAACTTCCCCTCCTCGGTGGTCGAGAACGCCCTCAACCGTGTCTCCCACATCTCCCGCACCTCATCCCTCACACCCCGTCCACGCAATAAAAACCAAAAAAGAATCCCCCTCGTCCTCACGTACCACCCCACCAACCTCCGGATCCAACGCATCATCCTCCGACACTTCCGCCATCTGCAATCCGACCCCACCACCAAAGACATCTTTCCCTCCCCACCTTTATCTGCTTTCCGGAGGGACAATTCTCTCCGTGACTCCCTTGTCCGCTCCACACTCCCCTCCAGCTCCACCACACCCGGCACTTTTCCCTGCAACCGCAGGAAGTGCTACACCTGCCCCCATACCTCCTCCCTCACCCCCATCCCAGGCCCCAAGAAGACTTTCCACATCAAGCAGATGTTCACCTGCACATCTGCCAATGTGGTATACTGCATCCGCTGTACCCGGTGTGGCTTCCTCTACATCGGGGAAACCAAGCGGAGACTCGGGGACCGCTTTGCAGAACACCTACGCTCGGTTCGCAACAAACAACTGCACCTCCCAGTCGCGAACCATTTCAACTCCCCCTCCCATTCCTCAGACGACATGTCCATCCTGGGCCTCCTGCAGTGCCACAACGATGCCACCCGAAGGTTGCAGGAACAGCAACTCATATTCCGCTTGGGAACCCTGCAGCCCAATGGTATCAATGTGGATTTCACAAGTTTCAAAATCTCCCCTCCCCCTACCGCATCCCAAAACCAGTCCAGCTCGTCCCTGCCTCCCTAACCTGTCCTCCCACCTATCCCCTCCTCCCACCTCAAGCCGCACCTCCATCTCCTACCGACCAACCTCATCCCGCCCCCTTGACCTGTCCGTCCTCCCTGGACTGACCTATCCCCTTCCTAACTCCCTACCTACACTCACCTTTACTGGCTCCATCCCCGCCTCTTCGACCTGTTTGTTTCCTCTCCACCTATCCTCTCCTCTATCCCTCTTCTATCCGCCTCCCACTCTCTCCCTATTTATTTCAAAACCCCCTTCCCCTCCCCCTTTTCTGATGAAGGGTCTAGGCCCGAAACGTCAGCCTCTCTGCTCCTATGATGCTGCTTGGCCTGCTGTGTTCATCCAGCCCTGCATCTTGTTGTCTCACCTTCTTCATGATCCTATCTACCTGCAACTCCACTTTTAGGGAACTATGAACCTGCACTCCAAGGTCTCTTTGTTCAGCAAAACTCCCAAGTACGTGACCATTAAGTGTATAAGTCCTGCCCTGATTAGCCTTTCCAAAATGTAGCACCTCACATTTATCTAAACTAAACCCCATCCGCCACTCCTCGGCCCATTGGCCCATCTGATCAAGATCCCGTTGTACTCTGAGATAACCTTCTTCACTGTTCACTACACCTCCAATCTTGGTGTCATCTGCAAACTTATGAACCATACCTCCCATGTTCACATCCAAATAACCCCCCACTGCCTTGCTGCCTCCTGTGAAATGAGTTAAAATATCTGTTGCAAGTATCTACAAAGTCAGAAGTCAAATGTCACTGAGTTATAGTACAACAGCTTTATTTGAAATCACAAGCTTCCACCTGATGAAGGAGCAGCACTCCAAAAGCTTGTGATTTCAAATAAACCTGTTGGGCCATAACCTGGTGTTGTCTGACTTCGTCTGCCCCCTGTCCAACACCAGCATCTCACACATCATGGCAAGTATCTACAGCAAAGGAGTGAAGTCATGCCAGGTAAGCTTACAGTCAACACAAAATGGGGAAATATGCGATGAGGAAGATATATGGAATGTGCAGAGGGATATAGATCAATTATCTGAATGGGCAAAAATCTGGCAGATAGAGTAATATGAGAAAATGTGAAATTGGTCACTGATGGAAACAATGAAAATGCAGATTACTACTTGAATGGAGAATGACGGTGGAATTCTGAGGTGCGGAGAGATTTAGGCTTTCTAATGTGAGAGTCGCAAAAATGTTGGTATACAATTACAGAGTGTGATCAAGAAAGCTAATGGGATGTTGTCATTTATCAGGAGAGCAATTGAACATAAAAGTACAGTTGTCAGGTTTCAGTTAAGCAGGACGTTTGTCAGACAACTTCTCAAATGCAGGGTGCAGTTTTGGTCTCCATATTTAAGAAAAAATGCATTGGAGAGCAGGGCAGGTCTGATACCTGGAGGAAGTAATCTTATGAGGAAAGTTTGGATAGACTGGGCTTGTTTTCACTGGAGTTTAGAAGACTGAAGGTTGACTTCATTGAAGTGTATAAGACCATGAATGATGTTGACGAGGTAGATGCGGAAAGGATGTTTCTTCTTGCGGCTGAGTCCAAAACTACAGGACACTGTTTTAAAATTAGGGTTTATCTTTTCAGGACTGAGGTGACGACTGTTCACACTTTCATCTGTAACAGTCAGCAGGAAATGGTTTCCTTTCTGGTCAAAAAAGAAACATTTAAAAACTATCACCAAACTTAAACTCCCAATGATGGAACGAGTTAAAAACCACATTCTTTACGCTGTTGCTCACATAATCATCCTTTTCCTCAAAAGCTGTCATTGTTGGTTCACCAACTCATCCTTGTCAGTGAACAATTCTGAGGCAAAACTGCAATCCAAGAGGAAGCACATAGTACAGCAGCTACAAAGGCAGGTCAGGTGCCAGGAATACTGCAGCGAGTAACTCATTTCCTGACTCCCCAGAGCCTGTCCATATCTACAAGGCACAAGTCAGGAATGTGATGGAATATTCCCCACTTTCCTGGATGACTGAAACTCCGATAACGTTCCAGAAGCTTGACACCATCCAGGACAAAGAAGCCCACTTAGCTGGCACCACATGTACAAACGTTCATTCCCTCCACCACCAGCACTCAGTAGCAACAGTGTGCTCCATCTACAAGGTGTAGTGCAGAAATTCACCAAAGTTCCTTGGACAGAACCTTCCAAATCCACAATCACTTCCATCAAGAAGGATAAGAGCACATACACAGGAACACCACCAACAGCAAGTGTTGGGCAGGAAAAGTAGGCTCTCATTTAAAGGCTGGTTTGAAAATGAAATCAGGCAAGTGGATGGGGTTGTTTAGTGTCGAAGATGTGTCTATTAGACTCTCCTTGTTTTCCATTAATGGTTGTCAACTTTTCAAGTGGATGTGAGTGGTGGTAATTGAAAATTGCTGGGTAGGCTGGGTCAAAATCAGCCCTGATAAAACTACAAAGTATTACACTGACCAGGAATTATCGACACCATTTATGGTCGTTGCAAACAATGGAGTAGGTGATTGAAATGAGCCTTGAATACTGACTCCCATAGTTGCCAGAGTTTAACAGAACGTTTGGAAATGGGGACTGGACAGTTATTTTGGTATGGAGAGTGGGAAGGGAGGTTAGGCAGGAGAAATCTTCATTAATTAATGTTATACCCTTTATCCAAAACCAATTTGTTACAATAGAGGATTCTTTACCTTGTCCCAAACATATATAATAGTGACTTTCTTGGAAGCACAATTTTTGCTATTTCTTTCACTCTAGAAGGTTTTCAAGATGTCACCATTACTGAGAAATTCTCTTCAAATTTATTACTTTATTTCCTATCATCATGATGTCACTTGCTACAACTCACCTTAACCCTACACAACTACTCTAATAATACCATCTGGCATATCACTGGAATGAAGGGTCTGCTCCTAAAATGATGCTAAATGACATGTTAATAATGAATGAGTTAAAGGGAAATGTCAGATCTGATATCTCGTTTAGGCCAATTCTGACACTCATCTGTCAATCAGTATTGTGCATGAAAGGAGAATTGAGAGGGGAGATGAAGAATAAAGGAAGACTGGGATCTGGACTGATCTGAATATATACTTTGTGATCCGCTGATAAATATTCAGTTCAGTTGTAATATTTTGTTTGACCTTTATATTTACACAACTAGCTCATGCAATACCAGCGTTATCAATATCTAAATCTCCAAATGCGCACTGTAGGAGGGAATCGGTTAATACAATACACTTGAGTCCAATTCAAACATGAATTATCTAATGCCTATTCTATATTGTTATTTAAAGAGTTCAAAACATAGATCTGATGGTCAACAGACCCCTTAAATAAGACTCGATATTCGTCACAGCTCTGCCAGTACAAATATTCTATGAATTTTGGATGAGACGTTAAACTAAGGCTGCATCTGTCTGCTGAGATGGGGCTAAATGTTCCCAGGGCACTTTTTGAAGATAAACAACAGAGTTCTTCTGCTGTCTTGGTCAATAGTTATCCCTTGACTAACAGCTAAGACACAGATGATCTGGTCATTTATTTCATTGATGTTTATCGTGAGTTTGCTGTGTTCAAGTTGTCAGCTGCTTTTCCTGCATTGCTATAATGAATGTACTTCAAAAATTAATAACAAGTGCATTGGAAAGCCCTGAAATTTTGAAGGACACTATATAAATGCACAAACATTCTTTCTTTAAACTGTGCTAAATAACAATCACATAGCACATGTATCTTTCTTTTGTAACCAGCCCAGTGAAGTACAGTGCTACAAAATCTTTTGTAAAGCCACAATTGCATAGACTACTTTAATCTTACAGGATGTTGTCTGTTGATCTGTAAAAATGCTGAGCCTATACCTGTTGATAGATTAAAGCTGCTCCTGACTAGTAAATAGGGTGCTAATTCACTGCTTGTTCGAAAGACTTGATTATTTTAATCTACTGCTGCACCCTGGTCTGAAAACTGAATTAACGGCTTTTGTTCAGCTGAAGTCATGTTGTTGATCACAAACGGATGAATACATCACCACGAGAAAGATATGCCATAAATAAAAGTGATTCTAATAAATCATTTTCCTTTCCCCTGGCATGTTTACAGCTTCTGATGTGAAACGCAGGACTTAACCCTCTCAAAAGGCCTTTTCCATAAAAGGTGAAAGAAAGAGACGCTCTTGACACTAAAGGCTTAACTTCAAATGCTGACGGAAATCCATTTTCCTGTTTTATTGCCCATTCCGGCTGCTTCATTTCAAAGGCAGGAATTTCTATTCCGACACATAAAATTCCCTTTGTTCTCTTACCCTCTAGCCCTCAGTGCCAGTGCAGCTGTACTAGTGGGAGCAATGCAGATCAAACACACAAAGCCCCTCTACCTGGCCCTGAATGATGCCCCTGGCGCTCTCAATTAAATCAGCTTGGCAAGTCATTGCCATCACCTCACAGTATCATTGGAAATGATTTATTTGGACAAATACATTTTAGAGCATAGGAGGATATTTTCCTAAGTGCAGCCCTTTAGAACTCACCATTATAACATGTTTATCTGAGCATTCAGCTGCATTGGGATGCTTGCAGTTGCTCATTTGATTACAATGTCTTACCTTGCTTCCTGTTGTTCAGCTAATGACATCATGGTAGCTTCACAGTGAAACTGGTTGCATTATACCTGATGATGCCATGATTGACCGTCTCCAATTTGTCAATCGATAATATGCATTGGACAACTTTACATTGCTGTGATTAGATTCAGCTAATGTGCAAAGATTTGTGTACTGATCTTACATCTTCTCAAATTGTAGGTAAGATATTACGTTTATTATCCGTGCTGATTACATACGCTGACACACTCGCATTCAGATAGATGACAAAGGCATTGTAGTTGTGAGTCCTTAGAGACCTCATTAAAAGCAAAACTTTCTCTAACTGTCATCATGGGTGAGCTGAAATGCCATTTATCATTGTGGTTATTTTTGTTTGTGGCCATCTGTCAGTGGTTCTAGTATTGCAAACTGCTACATAGACTCTGAATGTTATCATGACTAGGATGCCTCCATATTGGCTTCAAGTGAAATGTTTCAAATGAAATGTTTCAACTGAATTGAGCACATCTCCTGTTAGAGGAAGAATTCTCATTCCAGTACAACCCAAAAACATCTTCCCAAACTTGTTAGCACTAGTAGATTCCGCATTGTTTGACCAAACTGTAAATGATTCCAATGGTCACTGTGGATACCGTTAATCCTCAGCTAAGGAAATTCATTTTAGTGGAGAAAGGGTCGATGTTCCTTTCTCAACTGTTTTCACATGATTCCTGAGGCATGAAGGATCCAAGATAGCTGGGTGGCTTGGCAGCTGCGAGCTTGATCGTGCAGGATATTCCCATATTTTCACCTTTTGGTGCAGTCCATTGAAGGTTGCTACTCATGGATTATGCCACAATGCGGCATATTGAGGTGATATGACTCAAGAATGATCTCAACCTGTACGGCAATTGAGGTCAAACCCATATTGTTGAAATCATTTTGCACCATACTCCTAGCCAACAGAGCTCACTGATCTCTCTAATGGTTTCACTTTAAACTTTAGTACCAGTTATGTTGCATACAAAGTAATGGGTTTGTGTTTTAGCACAGTGCAGGACCTGAATATCATAGATAGTCATAGATAATACATTTAATCCCTTCTCATTCAGCCACTTTTATCATTGTCTCCTGGTATTATTTGTAGCTCACCCATCTAATGTTAATTAAAAGCAGGGAATTCTGAAAAGTAAAAACAAAAGATTAAAAAAAGCCTATTTTAACCTCAATAATGCTTTGTTTTATGCTTGTGATTGAAGAAGGTACATGGAGCAAAATGACTATAATTGGCAGTAAAAGGCAAAATCTTTTCAGAACAAAAAATTAACAAGGGAAATATAACCTGCTGTGGTAGAATTTTGAGGTACATTTAATGGATTTGGATGTCATAGGATCAATTTAATTTGATTCCAAATGAGTGGAATGGCAACATTAAGTTGTGTCTCCATTATGAATTTATGTGAAGTAATTTTACTGATTCTGGGGGTTGAATTAGTTTAGATCAAATTGAGCAGCTGTATTGAGACTTATTCCTGTAAGAAAACTATGATAGTTAACATTAGTTCAAACATTCAGCCAGAAATATGTGTTTATTTAAATAAAGATTGATGTCAAACATGCATCACTCCTCCAAGGCAAGGAGAGAAACTTGTCATAAATATTTCATGTGGTATTGATGATCCACTGTAGATTTATTCATTATGGAGGGCACAATAATCTTAATTTAATAGCTATCGTTCAGTGGACAGCTTTCTTATCTCAGATTCTGCGGACTGTGAAGTCAAGCTCCTTTCAAGGGGCTTGGTTACAAAGTTAAGAACAGTAACGATGGAGTACTACACTGCCAAAGGTAACATTTGGATGCAATATTCAACCTTAGCCTGTCCGTTTCCTGAGTCAATGTAAAAGATCAGGATGTCAGTTAGGCCACTTTTGGAATACCGCATTCAATTCTGGTCTCCCTGCTATAAGAAAGATGTTGTTGACCTTGAAAGGTTTCAGAAAACGTTTGCAGGGATGTAACTGGGACTGGAGAGCTTGATCTATAGGGAGAGACTGAATAGGCTGGGACTTTTTTAACTGGAACATCAGAGGCTGAGGGGTGACCTTATAGAGGCTTATAAAGTCATGAGGGGCATGGATAGGGTGAATAGACAAGGTCTTTTCCCAGGGTGGGAGAGTCCAGAACTAGAGGGCATAGATTTAAGATGAGAGGGAAAAGATTTAAAAAGGGACTGAAGGGCAACTTTTTCACACAGAGGTTGGTGCGTGTATGGAATGAGCTGCCAGAGGAAGTGGTGGAGGCTGATACAATTACAACATTTAAAAGGCATCGGGATGGGTATAGGAAGGGTTCAGAGGGATATGGGACAAATGCTGGCAAATGGGACTAGATTTATTTAGGATATCTGGTCAGCATGGACGAGCTGGACAGAAGGATCTGTTTCCATGTTATATAATTCTATTACTCTATGACTATCTTGAGGTTTGAAGAAGAACTAGGGAGTTCTAATCCGCCAGTACTTATCCCTTAATCAATATACCACAATAAAACAGACTATCCAGTTATTATTTTGTGATGTTTGTAAAAGCTTGGCTGCTGCTATTCCTTAGTCTACATAGCTGACCATACTTTAAAATGCTTTGGGATGTCCCAGTGTCATGAGCGACATTATAAATGTAAGATCTTCTTTCTTAAAATTAACTTTACATTTCACACTCTCCGCTTTTTCCAAAATCTCTTGTTTCTATACAGTATCACAGGGAAGAATAAGCAAATAGGCTCAAAATGTTTACAGCCAATACTACTAACTATTAAAACAAGGATCAGAGAGATCATTTATTTTGTAAACAGTTAATATCCTCTAAGTCAATCAATCAAACAGATCACTTATAGGCTATGTTATCATTGCTGATAATCTATAAAATTTGAGCAATGCAATTCAAAAAGAAACAAAATGGAATAGATTAATATTTGAAATTCGGTTTTCTTCGACTCGCAATGTGATGGCTGTAATTGTTGAATTTTAAGACAAACGTCCACTGCAATAGTCTTACAAAGCCTTCAAAAGAAAAAAAAAGCTCCTGGTAAAAATCCAATTCTAGATATCACTTTCTTAAGATTGTTTCTGTTCATTGGGTCTTCAATAAGATTTCCATTATCTTCCGACAAGGGAATCTGAATCGGTAACTTGAGCAAGGTCATCTCTGCTTCAAATTTTGCTTCGACTTCAGAGAATTGTCCAAAATGTCACTACTAATCTGGGCAGTGAATATCCATTGTTGATCCATTCACCACTTCATTAAACAGAATGCCAGTGAGGTTAGTTAAGTTACTTTATCTTGGAATCCCATGAGTGCCTCATTTACTGTGACCAAGCACATTGCCTTTAAGACTGGGATGATAACTGTCTGGGAATGAAACAATCATCCTACAATAAAGATCTTTAAAGTAATGTGGTTTTGACACTTAGAATGTTCTTAGAATGTTGGGTATTCTCTTTCTGTTTTGTTGTTCTGGAATCATTGGTTTTCATCCAGGACATCATTACACATGCTGCTGATCAAAAGATTTGCAATGGTCTGGACTGTGCTGATGTTAATCAAACTGTGGGTTCCTACAAGAGTTGAAGATGAATTCAATATGCTACATATTGAATAGCCATTT
This sequence comes from Rhincodon typus, assembly GCF_021869965.1. NCBI lineage: Eukaryota > Metazoa > Chordata > Chondrichthyes > Orectolobiformes > Rhincodontidae > Rhincodon > Rhincodon typus. Next base: position 16,623,332 of record NC_063339.1, read on the forward strand.
CTCAATGTTTAAAATACCTTCAGAAAGTGCTGGAGAAAGTCAACATGCCTGGACAAAGAAACACAGCTAACATTTCGAGTCTTATATGACCCTTCGCCAGAACTGAAATTCGAGTAATATTGGACTGGAAATGTTAACTCCGTTTCTCGCTCCACAGATCTGCTGAGTTTCATTTTATTTTTATTTCAGATCTCCCGCATCCGTGGTATTTCGCTTTTACGCTGCAGTCCTGTCTAAAATGAAGATTTTCATTATCTTTTCTATTGGGGTTTTTAATAGCTTTCCAATAGCTCAGAAGTTAAACCAGAAGTCCCCACATTCACATTTCAGTTTGTGAGTCACCTGATCAGCTTGAGATGGCAATGGGGATGCTGTGGATTGGATCCTGCTGCCTCAGGTCAGAGAAGGGAATTCAACTGGTTTTCTCACTCTGCTAAATGGGGGTTTAGGTCAACGCTAGTCGAGGGAAGATCAGCATCATCACCATCTCAAGGACATTTGGGGATGAGCAGCTACTGAAGCTCATATTACAAAAATGAATAAAAAATATCAGGAATTCGAGACTCAACGGCCTTTTCACATTTACCTAATTTTCATTTCCATTGAACTTACAATTACACAAAGCCTAGATCCATCCACACTCAAGAACAAAAACAGAAGTTGCTGGAAAAGCTCAGTAGGTCTAAAAGCATCTGTGGAGAAAAAAAATCAGAGTTAATGTTTTGGGTCCAGTGACCCTTCTTTTGAACTCAGGTCAGCAGAGCCGAAACATTAACTCTGATTTTTTCTCTGCAAATGCTGCCAGGCCTGCTGAGCTTTTCCAGCAACTTCTGTTTTTGTTCTTGATTTACAGCATCCGCAGTTCTTTCGGTTTTTATCTACCCCGATGCTTTCAGAAGAGGAGAAAATTAGCACCAAAAACTTTAAGAAGTTTTATTTTTAGCTATTTCCTCCACTACTGAAGCAAATAAATAGCTTTGGCCAATGAACTTACAAATCTGTTTGCTCCATTTTAAATCTATTTCAAATTCAAAACAGTTGGGCACATGGTGAAAAATTTATAGTGCAGGATACTGCTAAAGTTCAAAAGAGTACGGGAAAAGAGGAAAGTAAATCAAAAGGCAGTGAATAATATTGGATTTGAAATTGCATTGATTTTAGAAGGGCAGAGAAAGAAACTGCATTCGTACAACATCTTTCATGACCTCAAGATGACTGAAAGTGCTGTGCAGCTAATGAAATATTTTGCAAGTAAAGCCACTGTTGCAATGTAGGAAATCCATCAGATAGTTTGTGCACAGCAAGGTCAAAAGGACAGCAATAATATAATTACTTCATAATCTGTTTTGGTGATGTTGATTGAGAGATAAATATTAGACAAGACACCAGCGATGACCCACCTGCTCTTTAAAATAGTGTCATCGGATCTTTTACATGCTGCTGAAAATACAGACAAGGTCTCGGCTAAGTATCCCACCTGAACGAAGAACCTCCTACAGGGCAGCACTTTATCATTACTGCAGTAGATTGTCAACTTCAGACTTCATGCTCAACACCTTGGAGTGGAAGTGGATCTCATTAGCTTCAGACACAGAGGTGAGAGTTGTACTCGCTGAGCCACACCTTTTATATTTTAGCAGAGTTAACAGTGGAGACTAAGAGGTTCTCCAATTTTCAGATTATATGAAAGAGAAGTCATAGTGGAAGAAGGTTGAATAATGCAATGCCAGAATCATCATGGACATAAATGCCATCAAATAAAACACATTTACCATAATACAATCACGAGTACTAGAATTAATTAACATATTTAAGAACCTTCTTCATTTCCATCTTTTTGAAACAAATCTATAGATGTTGCAGGAACTAAAATCTTTTTGATCTTCATAAAATGTCAAGATCCCATTTCTGTTTGCTAGGGCCTAATGAAAATATCTCTCCCATTTCATTGTAGATTTCCTGTCACATGATTTCTTATCTTTGGTCTTCATATCAATCTCGGCCACTACTGATCGGAAGAGGCGAAGCAATGTATCTGATAGAATGCACACTTAACACAGAGTAAACTGTATGAACTGCAATTCTGGTTCCACTGCAACATTGGACTATAGAAAATCCAATGTTCTATCTTCAATACCTTCTTTAATTCTTAATCAAAATTCTCTGTCATTTCAGTGGCACTTTTCAAACATATTGACCGAATAGTCCGTTTAGGAAAAATTAAAAGCAATATAACTCTTTGAGACAGATAAGGTGATAGATGGGTCTTCTGAACAGACCTCAGTAAAGCAGATTAAAAAAAAAACTATTTACCAAGTAACGTCTATATTGGTTAGCTTTCTAGATGCTGCGATTAAATTGACTGTGGAACATAGAAAGTGAGTTCAAAACTATGAATCACTGATTTAGCTTTCATATAGGAATTCAATGTCAATTAAGTTGTTAAAAATTTATTAAATGTGTGGTGCAGCAATGTATTTTACAAACTATCATGTAAGATATTATAGAATCACCTCCCAAATATTAAATTCCTAGTCACCAACTTGAATACCAACAATCGACACATGTATCAAGAGCATTAACTTCACTGCCACATGGAACATTAATGTAAACAAAGGTTTGATTTGTTTCAGTTACTTTCTTTGCTTGCTGTTTTTCCAAGCTCCCTGGATCTATAGTTTCTTGCCATTGGACACTCTGGAAGGTTCAGATCAAAAGTCAGAGCAGTCTCTGAGCTGAAAGCTGTTGAATTGTGGCTTGAGGTTTCTTTGGTGAACATTGCAGAATCTCCAGATGATATTCCAGACACACCTACATCAATGCATTAGGTTTACCCTGTTACATGCCTGTGGTTGCCTCTGTTGGACACGCCATATACTGTAAGTTGATGAAGGGTTCAGCAATGATTCGTGTGAATATTGAGGAAGAGGAGTTACAATTTTGACAAAAAGACTTAGCAGGTTGTACTTTTCTTTCTGCAAGGGACAATGCTACCTCAGAATGTAACAGACCCTCCATTATACGTTCCATCAATTTTTAAATCATTCAAGGTTTTCCATCTCCACAACTTCATTAAGGTGCCTATTCCAAGCATTAATTTAACTGTAGATAAAGCATGTCTTTCCATCAATCCCAAATTTGCCTTTCACTTGTCTGAATCTGTAGTCCTTTTAGTACATTACATTTTAACTTAAATGTAAATTTACAGATTTGCCTTCTCAGTACCATGTTTCTTTTTTTATCTTAATCTCAGATGTTTCTCTTCTAGTCTGAAAAACATCTGTATCCAGTCTTTCCTTACAAATCAGACCTTTGATGCTACGGTTCAGCTTCATGACTTCTTTCTGCACTGCCTGAAGCTCTTGAGCTGCTCCCTTGTGTGTCAGTTACAAAACTGTTCAGATTACTCAAAATGTGTGCTGACCAGAGCACTGTACAGTTTGATCATTACATCCTCTCGCTTATATTCTGCTGGTATCACTATGTTGTGTTACTCTTCATTGGTTGGACACGTTAAGCATCAAATTTGGGTTCTCTTTCAACGTTAACTTGGTATACTTCAACCTTATTTATAAGTTATATAGCTTGTCCATTTTTCTTTCCTACATGCAGTAATTTCCACTATTCAAGATTAAACTCAAATTTGTATCTTCCTGGCTACTTGTTTGTTTTATTCTGCATTTTTCAGTTACTCTGCCTTCTCTGATTCCATTAGTTTGGAACAATCTACACGTTTAACCAATTCACACTCAGCTTTTGAATTCAAGCCCTGAACATACTTTCAGACGCAGCAGTAGTCCCAATGTTGATCTCTGAGGCACCCCATTCATTAAACCCTCACCCCTGCCAGACCTAGCATAATTCCTCCAACAAATGTCAATAGGATGTTGGATTGACTGCAGCTAGGGGAAAGAATGGTGAATGAAAATCACCCACATAGAGATTGTTTAGTGTACAAAATGTTTTGCCACAGTGTTTATTCAGGTGAAAACGGTAACTTATTTAAACGAGAATCAAATATTCAGTATTGCTGAAAAATGACACAATTTGGTTGACCTTTAAAACTGCTGCATTTGCCATGACAAAGATTTTCCCAATTAACACCACCACTTCACAACCAGTCAGCACTCTCATTTTATTCAGTATAAATATTGGTTTAGCCTTTAGCTTGGTATTCTTGCAAATTGTCCTGATGAGTATGAGACAAAAAAGCTTCCACGAAATGTGCCTTTTTTCTGAAACACCTAAGTTCTGTACAACCAAACTATTATTCGGAATTACGATATGTGGTTGAAAAACAAGCATAAATAGATTAATAAAGTAGGCCATTTAGTTCTTCAAGTATGTTCAATGAGATAATGGTTGATATGTATCTTAAATTTAATCTACCTGCCTTGATTCCTTAATCCTTAGCAAGCTTGTCTAAAAATGTATCAACCTTCAAATGTTCAATTGACGCCAGTCTCAATAGATTTTTAATGGAGAGATTTCTATTTTTCTTTCCCTTTTTGTGTGAGGAAATGCTTTCTGACACCCGTGATTGGCCTAATTTTATGATGAGACCTCCTTTGGACTGGGCAGTTCCAACAGAGAAAATAAGTGTTATCTATCCAGCTTAGCAAATCACTTTTAAGTTGAGCCTGATGCCTCATAAGAGACTATCATCTATTTCATATGCAATGTAATTAGCTGTTAAGTGCTATGAAATACATTGTTACTATTTAGCGGGATTGAGCCTAATTTTTACCCAAAGCTTTTGTGTGGATATCCTTCTCCACTTGGTATCAATTGCTAAGATTAATCCTGTTAAAAAAGTTTGGTGCCCGTGAATATACCCAGGATATTGCAGTTGGATTTAAGTAGTGGTAGAGGTAGGTACATGTACAACATTTATAGTCATAGAGTTATGCAGCGCAGAAACAGTCCCTTTGGTCCAACTTGTCCATACTGACCAGATATAATAAACTGATCTAGTCCCTTTTGCTAGCATTTGGAACATAACAGTCGAAACCCTTCCTATTCATATACCCATCCCTATGCCTTTTAAATGTTGTAATTGTACCAGCCTCCACCACCTCCTCTAGCAGCTCATTCCAATACATGCACCATCCTCTGTGTTTAAAAAGTTGCCCCTTAGCTCCCTTTTTATATCTTTCCCCTTTTCACCTTAAATCTATAACCTCTAGTTTTGGACTCCCTTTCTGAGGAGAAAAAGACTGTGGCTATTCATCCCATCCATGCCCCTCATGATTTTATAAACCTGTGTAACGTCACCCCTCAGCTCCTGATGCTCCAGGGAAAATAGCCCCAGTCTATTCAGCATCTCCCTATAGCTCAAACACTTTAATCCTGGCAACATCCTTGTAAATCTTTTCTGAACCATTTCAAGTTTAACAACATCTTTCCTATGGAAGGAAAACCAGAATTGAACGCAGTATTCTACAAGTTGCCTCACCAATGGCCTGTGCAGGCGCAACATGATGTCCCAACTCCTATACTCAATGCACTGACCAATAAAGGCAAGGGTGCCAAATGCCTTCTTCACCACTCTGTCTACCTGCAACTCCACTTTTAAGGAATTGTGCACCGGCATTCCTACGTCTCTTTGTTCAGCAATACTCCCCAGGGCCCTTCCATTAACTGTAGAAGTCCTGCCTTGCTTTGCCTTACTAAAATGCAACACCTCACATATATCAAAACTAAACTCTATCTAAAAAGACATTTGGACAGGTACATGAATAGAAAGGGTTTAGAGGATATAGGCCAAATACAGGCAAATGGGATTAGTACAGTTTAGGATACGGCATGGACGGGTTGGACCGAAAGGTCTGTTTCTGTGCTGTATAACTCTATAACTCTCTTATACTGATAACAGCAGAATTTAGTTAGATTCAGCCATGAAAATTAAAAATGTATCTGAGCCGTGGTGATTTTTGGACAATAGGAATCCTTGGAGGCATTTATGACTTCTTTAGTTGCAAACTGTGGGACGGGAAACGGACTCTAATTACAAGCCAGAAGGTTCCATAAGACATGTTGGTATAAAAGAAAATGGTTTTCCAGGACCTGCACCTGAACCAGACCTAAATAGTCTGAGGAGGGGCTGTAGTGGAACAGTGGTAATGTCTCTATTTCTGAACCAGGAGATCTGGATTCAAGTCCAACCTGTTCTGGAGGTAGAAAATAACATCTCTGAACAGGTTAATTAGGAAATACCTAAATTGCCTGAGACCTGTTTGACATTGTCATCACAAAATTGGGCCTGTTAAGTTCAAAGGAGTTCATTTTCACATGTAACGTAACTAGTATCCTGAAGGCTATCTGCAAAAACGTGTAGTTGTAAATTACATAGACTTGAATCTGGACTGGTACTCTGTTTCCGCATTGAAACCACCGACTGATATTGACATTGCACAGTATCGCCCTCCACACCCAACCACAATCCTCGCCCTGTTTATCTGTTTGACTTACCCATCCTGGTGTCTCAATAACTCTATGCCATCCCATCGTCTCAACTATCATTCTTTTTTCCTTGTCACCCTGACTGCTCAGTGCTATCATCATTTGTTGTAAAAACCCATTTGATTCACTCATTATGTTTAGGGAAGGAAGTCTACCATCCTTACCTGGTCTGACCTGAATGTGACTCTAGACCCACAACAATGTGGGTTGACTCTTTACTGCCCTCTGACATAGCCTAGCAAGTTATTCAGTTCAGGCACAATTAGTAGCATTGGACACCAAATAAATAATGAAAAAAAAAAGTGCAGCTTGAGCGAGCAAATTTATAAGTCATTGTATTCTGCTTCCAAAAATACTTGTCTCAAATGTCCCATAAGTTATTGCCTGTTCTAGGAGCCCTTACCCAACTTTAATTAAAGAAGCTCGAGGGTTTTCTGGATGAAATCCAATTCTCGCCCAACCCAATGGAACCGCCCAAGCTTTGGATGCATGTAGATTTTGGGTTTCGGTTCGCAACTGACCTCTAATTAAAGATAACAACGACTAGATAATTTGGCTCTGGTTCAAATCTTTTCATTGTCTGTTCACACAGGTACTGCTGTGAATTCAGGATGGTTGACAGCAGACTCAAAGATTTACATGACTTTTAATCACACGCCGAAATGCATTGTGGCTCCCTAAAGCCCTTGATAAACACAAATCCACCTCACAGTAACAACTTACGCATAGGCAAGAATGCGGGTCGCTTAGACAAAAGAAAATGGATGCCATTTTAAATTTTACACTTTCAGTGTGACATTTTCCTGGACTGTATTAATTATAACTTATCTGAGCTACCGAAAGCAGGTTCTTGGGTGATAAAATAGATACTAAATCCATCCCTACAGCAGTGTCTTCCATTTGGCACAGAGTCACATTTTAATCATAATTGTCTCTGCTTTGTAAAGACTGGTAACTGCTGAAAATTTAATGTCCATGTCTAATACCGCCCACTTCAGTCTAGCTTGGAGCCTTTTTGGCAGGTAAAGAATACTGAAAGTCAAGATATAGCAGCTGTTAACCTGTCCTGGGAGTAGCCTACTTCAATAACATATTTCAACCCTTGCTGTGGTAATTACAGCAAATTTCAATTAAGTCTTTTCCTGATAATTATAGATGTCATTTCGGAAATATTAGTTCCAAAAACTCAGTCTTCCCCCATTTACATCCTTTTTTACATCCTAATTTTGCTATCTATACACCTGTTATTGTGTTAGACTTTGCTATGGTAGATGACACACTCCAGGTATTGTCCCTTGTTGCTATACACATGCACATTTTGTGGAGCATTGCACTAAGTAACAAAGCTGCTTTGAGCATGCACCAAAACACACCTTCATATTTCAGTGTTGCAAATAGATTGGCTACATCCTTGTGATATTTTGATAACATGCTGATTAACAACTCTCTCCTGTGAATAATAATAGTACCGGGTTCTCACTGTTCTGGTGCAAAATACCTTCCAACCTTTACATCATTTTCATTATTGGAAGCAAAAAATGTGTTGTTATTTCTTTGCCTTCAGGAAGAAGATCTTGCATGTAAATGAATAAACCACTGAAACCTGTGTATTCTGGAAATTTCCTCTCAGATCTTTTGGCCTTGTTACATCTCTGACTGGTCTTTCCTCAAAAACTCACCACCGCTTCAAGTGCACCTTTGGTGCTCTCGCTAGAACCTATCCCATTTTCAGCACAATGTCCTACTCACCTGGTGAGGAGCATTCGGACACTTTGAGAAATTAAGTCCATTTTTTTGTTGTCTCGGGTCTTGTCATTGATCACTTTTAGCAAAAATTCTGTTGCGTAGGCATTGAAGAAATATTTGAATGTTCAAAGTAGGTGAATACTGAGTGTTGTACATTGAGAAGACTGACCCATCACTGTGACTTGGGGATAATGGCTAGTAAGAACACAATCAGACATGTTGATATCCCTGTCACTTTTCTTAACTTGTTTTGAGCTTCTGCAATGCAATCTATAAGTGGATTTTTTTTTTTCGGAGATGAGATGCACCTTTTTCTATTTAATCTAGGAAGAGCAAAGCTAATTGTTTCAGTTTTCACTCTGTTACCTTGCCTCTCATTCTGCCTTTCTTCCTGGCCATTGCCTCAAGTTGAACCAGACTGATCACTATCTATTTGGTGCCAAGCTGTGGTTTGGACACCTCAGGTTTTCCATAACAAATACCACACACTTCCAGCTCTTTCTCAATACGTCTTTCTTCCTCTATCTCATCTCTACTGCTGCTGCAGATTCCAGTGTGGATTAGGCTTTGAGTTTATGGGTGTCAGTTTGGAATTGGTGTAAGTGAGTGTTGGGTGGCTAACACATCAGTGGTTGGCCATTGCTGTCATGTGTTATGAGGCAAAGATCAGGTGAGTACATCCACTTGATGGAATGGAATGTGCCGGGGTGATTTATATCATAACCAGGTTTTTGGTTATGGACAGATGTCTATAGAATCTGACAGTCATTCTTCAATGGTGGTGTTGTTTAAAGTATCCTCGCATACAATGTTGGAGTTGCCAATGTAGATAGTTGGATGTGTTGCTGGATTATGGCGTTGGGCCCAGGTGGTTTGTAGAACATTTGTAATGGCTGGCTTATTTACTTTAATAGAGATAGAAAAGGGCTCATCTGGTTTTAGGTCTTCCACATTGTTGATGTAGGCCCTATGTCTGTGTTGCGATGGGTTGACATTCTCAAATATGGGCTCAACAGCTGGAGTGGTCTGCAAGATGGGTTTCTTACAGAGTGACGATGTTTACATTATTGTTAGAGAGTTATTTTGTTCGTAACTTGTATTTTGCCTAACATTTTTTGTTGGTGGCCCTGTTTCTCAGCTTTGTGGTCCTTGACAGAAGCCATATTTCATTTGATATAGTAGGAACTGCAGATGCTGGAGAATCCGAGACAACAAGGTGCAGGGCTGGATGAACACAGCAGGCCAAGCAGCATCATAGGAGCAGAGAGGCTGACGTTTCGGGCCTAGACCCTTCATCAGAAGAGGGGGAGGGGAAGGGGGTTTTGAAATAAATAGGGAGAGAGTGGGAG
>NC_063339.1:16633288-16660199 GCF_021869965.1 Rhincodon typus
CTCCCACTCTCTCCCTATTTATTTCAAAACCCCCTTCCCCTCCCCCTTTTCTGATGAAGGGTCTAGGCCCGAAACGTCAGCCTCTCTGCTCCTATGATGCTGCTTGGCCTGCTGTGTTCATCCAGCCCTGCACCTTGTTGTCTCGCCATATTTCATTTGTTCTTTGGACAAGGAATTCAATTACTGTAAGGCCACTACACTCTCTGTGTCACAGACATTGACTGTTTGGTTTCAGAAAACAGAGTATTGAACATTTTCACCAGGTCCGTGAAGTTGGCAACATTAAACAACGCTAATGCCAACTTATGTAACCTCACTGAATTCCTTCTTTGGTTTTACCTTGAAGCCGAGTGAAATCTCCGACTGGTTGGCCCTTGACAAGTTAGTGCCTGGAATAGTGTTTGGATAGCTGTTTGCTTCTGGACCAATTGTTCTCTTGTTGTTTGTCAATCCCCTCCTGATAAAGTTCAGGGTGAGACATACATACAAATTCAAAAGCCAAGATTTTTTTTTGCGAGCCAGCTACATATTTTCAGCTCCCTTATGTATATTGAGTTTCATTACAATGTAACTTCAAGCATTCCTATGCTTTGGACCGATATGCTCGCTGTGCCATGTGGTCTAATCTCTGTAGGGTGTACCTTTGTCTTCTTCTGCCATCTAGGAAAGAAACACTCAGTCCTTACCAAAGCTTAAAAATAACAGGATTTCCACTGACATAGACAAGTTCTGTCTCTTCTGCCTCATTTGGATCAGGAGAGGTCTCCTAGAAATTCCTCCAGTACTCCATTACTTAGATGTGAATCAGAGGGTGGATGAGAGACATCACAGTGGAATTCTGGGAGATATCGCCACAGTCATCATGACTGCACAGGAGACTTCTGCAAGTCACCCTCCATGAGATGGCAAAGAAGGGCAGCCAATCAGAGGGCGGCTGAGAGTTGTCACAGCGGAATTCTGGGACCTTGGTTATTTTGTTATTTACATAAATGAGCTGGATGTGAATGTACAAGGCATGATTAGTAAGTTTGCGGATGATACATAATTAGGAGGTATCATTGATAGCGAGGAAGGTTATCAAAAATTACAAGGGGATCTTGATCAAATGGGGAAGTGGGCTGAGAATTGGCAAATGCATTTTAATACAGATAAGTGTGAGGTGTTGCGCTTTGGTAAATCAAACCAGGGTAGGACTTGTACAGTAAATGGTAAGGTCCTGAAGAGTGTTGTGGACCAGAGGGACCTGGGAATACAAGTACATAGTTCGTTGAAAGCGGCATTACAGGTGGACAGGGTGATGAAGAAGGAATTTAGCATGCTGGCCTTCATCAGTTGAGGCATTGAGTATAGGAGTTGGTACATTATGTTACAATTGTATAAGCTATTGGTGAGACTGCACTTGGAGTATTGCGTACAATTTTGGTCACCCTTTTTTGGGAAAGACATATTTAAACTGGAAAGTGTGCGAAGAAGATTTACGAGGATGTTGCCAGGACTACTAGGCCTGAGTTATAGTCAGAGGTTGGCCAGGATAGGACTTTATTCCTTGGAATGTAGGAGAATGAGGAGTGACCTTGTTGAGGGGAATAAAATCATGAGGGGCATAGATAGGATGAATGCATATAGTCTTTTTCCCAGGGATGGGGAATTGAAAACTAGAGGGCATAGGTTTAAGAAGAGAGGGGATAGATTTAAGAAGGACCTGAGGGGCAACTTCTTTATGTAGAGAGTCATGTGCATATGGAATGGACTGCCAGAGAAAGTTGAGGCAGGTACAATAGCAACATTTAAAAAACATTTGAATAGGTACATGGATGGGAAGGGTTTAGAGGGATATCGACCAAATGTGGGCAATTGGAGCTAGCTGATTGGGCACCATGGTCAGCATGGACAAGTTTGGGCCAAAGGGCCTGTTTCCATGCTGTATTAATCTATGACTGTATTTGTCTCATCTAATTTGAGTATACTTTCTAATATTGGTGGGTGCTCTACTATGTAAATCTTTTTGCATATATGATTGCCAGTATTTCCACTGTTCTGACATGATGTCTTACTTTTGCACAACTTCTGAAAGTGACGTATAAAGTTACAAATGTAACATTTTTTTGTAATGACTGGATATTGTTAGCGCCTGTGAGAATGTCTAGTCCCACAGAATTGACATTGATTTGTAATGCCTGTTGCTTGGTTTATTCCCTGTGTTGGCTTGTCACATAGCTCTTTATAGTGTTCATGTTTCATAAAGTGAATCGACTCTGTTGTCTTCCTAAGGTACTCTTTCTCGCCTCATGAGCTGACTATATATTTCTGGTTTCTGCTTTGAGCACAATTTGAATAGAGTGATAGAGTCATACAGCATGGAAACAGATCCATTAGCTTTTTCCAAAGTTAAATCTTTTTCAGACCATAAGGAAACCGACAAAGTTTTATCAAGAATTCCAACAGCAATTCTGTCTCTTATGAGTTTTGATTTCAAAGCTCCATAGTCACAGTTTTCCACTACGCTGTAGACGTCATTAATTAAATTATTTATGGATTTCCCTGGAATCTAGACTCTTCTACTAGATCTTACCCTTTGAAGGATTTTATTTGTTCTTACATTGAAATAATTATCAAACGCTTTTAGGAGATATTCAAAAGTACGCATTCTCTTTTTAACATTCTGTTGATTAAACACCCACAATCAGACACACTAAATGTAGTAGTGTATTAATTTGCTCAGCTACAGATTTACTGTTTAATTTTGAGGCAATTCTATATCCTAAGAATTGCCACTTCCACAATGTCCAACCTTGTTCTCTGTATGGTCCTTCTCCGAGTTTGAATTCATTTTGGGAATATTATATCTTTTTCCATTTCTTCTCAATGTTTTTATTACCTCGTCTTACTTCAAAGCTGTTTTAAATCCATATCAGCTGAACATTGCTGGTAATCTGCTGTTCCCTCAGTTTCTATTTCTGCATCCACGTATGCTGTTCTAAATTCAATTACTGCCAAGTTTGCTAGACTTTTTGCAGTATTTTTCAAAATTATTATTAAATCATTAAAGAATGACAAATCTACTGTATTAATAATAATCTTTAAATTCTATTAACTGTTCTATAGTGATTTAATGCTTTTAAACTACGTGATGATGTATACAGCTATTGCCGCATCACCCTGCTCTCAGTAACATGTAAGAACCTGGAATGTCTCTGGATAAATAGACTGGGTCTCACCTGGGAGTAATGATGTCCACTCAGCAGGCAGGATTTCTCCCAGGATGCAACTGCTCTGAGCTGCCCCTGACACTGCCCTCCCTATTGAGGTTTTTCTAGAATGATCTGAAGCAGGAACCTCTTTGATTGATTCATCCAGTGTTCATGGCACAGTGTAGCTGCTGAAACTCTCCAAAATCATTGGCTGCATGAAAACCCTTTAGCAAAACTATTAGTTCCATATGCATCTTGGAGATTGAATCTGCTGCTCACACATAACCGATGCTGAGCTACCGCAGGGTTCAGTCCTCACAGTGGCTCTCTTCAACATACATACCAATGAGCTCCCTTCCATAAAGACTTCTGAAAATAGAGAGTTGCACTAAACACTGCCGAGACAATAGGTTCAGCCTTAATCTGAAGACCTCAAAAGCAAGGATTTCATGTAAAAACTGAAAGTACTGCAGATGCTGTAAATCAGAAACAAAAAACAGAAATTGCTGGAAAATCTCAGTAGCTCCGGCAATACCTGTGGAGAGAAATCAGCGTTAACGTTTTGGGTCTAGTGATTCTTCCTCAGAACTGAAAGAATTTCATGCTCAGTGTTTTTGCCAACCTCTCACCCAAGATATAATGTCCACATATCCTGGCATCAGTCGTGACCATTCATTGACCTGTTGACAATGCCTGCACAAGCAAGATCAAGACGAGAGTGACTGTCGTATGGAAACTGCCATATATCACCTGGAGCGGCGTAACCAACTCACCGCACACTGATTTACTCACTCTGCTCTATTGAACAGCAGAGGACTGCAGTTCAACCCAGCTTAGGATCCACCCCAAAACCTTGTGGATATCCATCTCCAGGAAGATTTGAAGGGATTGTTTCTATGGATGTCGAGACCAATAGTTTGAGTGTCTTCCTATGCTAATACGTACTGAACCTCTTGATGTCTGCAGGGAAAACATTCTACTCAAAGAATAGAGATAACACAGTGTGGAGCTAGAGGAACACAGCAGGCCAGGCAGCATCAGAGGAGCAGGGAAGTTTACTCAAAGAATACCTTTGACTGACAGCTCATGAGGCACTCCCTCAGAAGAATACTCGTGCACTCATCTGAAATCCTATAAAGTAAAGGGAAAGTCATCATAGTCCAACTCTCCTATGAGAGAGAGATGGCTGGTGGTGGTTTAACCTGAGGGTCAGCACGCCTCAGGTGAGAGGACAGAAACAAGGCCCTTCATGGTAACCTCAGCCAGTTGAATGCAGTTGAGATTATTCTGCCTTGCAAACCAGCCGTCTAGCCAACTGAGCTAACTAACCTCTCCTGTAACATTATCCATACCCTACAAACTGGCAATTGTTCTACCCTTTCCCTCAGATCCTTCCTTAAACCCCATCTCGGTAACTAAGTTCAATAGTAGTTGTAGTCAATGTAGCAGGAATTGGCTGTTTTAGAGTCCTTGGGCAATAACGACATTAAATCTATGCAACACCTTTATCATTAAGAAATATCCCAAGTTGCTTCATGCGATCATTATAAAACTAATGATGACACCAAGCCTTATAAGGTGAGATTAGATCTGGTGAGTAAAGGCCTGGTTGAAGAGATTGGTTTGAAGTAACTTAAGGGGCAAAAGCAGAGAGATGAGGTGGAGAAGTGAAAGAGAACTTGCAGACCACGGGGTAACTCCACAGTGACCAGTGGTGGCCTGGTTAAAATTGGGGGTACTGAACACACAGGAATTAAAAGAATGTTAATCGCTATGTTGGGGGGCTGCAGCAACTGAGAAAAAAATACTTCAAAAAGAAAAAAATATGATTTTAAAACTAGGTTTTTAGATTAGATTAGAAAATGCTCATTTGTGTCTCACTTACAGTTACTTTATCACTTCATACCCTTAAACCATAAACATTTCTTGGTCTTTGACATAGTCATTTAAAATTTAACATCCACAGTAGTTAACAACAGGAGTGGGCCATTCTGCCCCTTGAACCTGTTCCAACATTCATTGCAAAGGATGGGGTGGGGCAGGTTTCAGATTGTTATGTTCTTTCCTTCCTTGGTGTTCCTGATTAAAACTCTCATTATTTCTCTGCGAAGTCCCTTAAATTGTTTTTTTCCAGGTAAAAGGCGGGATGATGATCGACTCAATGTTTGAATAACTGGGGTTGAGTGATTTTCTTCTGTGCCAAAATATCAATGATTTTGTAATTGTGCAGAATGGCTGGAACTTTCAAAACATCCTATATGTGCTCAAATCTCTCCAAAAATGTAAAAGAGCTCGCCACAAGTCCTGGAAGGTGGAAGGTGCTTGAATCAGAATGCAATCAAAACCAAACAGCAGAGACTTCCCAACCTATTCATGACATAGATATTTATCTTCCTTGTGGTTCTCCAAGCGTTATATTTAATATCAGATAATGAAAGACTGCCAGTGAGATACAAGGAGTAATTCAATACAACGATTACAATGACATCAGAAACCACAAGAATGAAGCACAAATGATTTGTGAACATTAGCGGAACTTCAAGATTAAATTATTGCCTAAAACCTGCTGTCAGATATTTGTTATTCTTTACAATATGTGGATTTAAAGAAAATGTCATTAACTTTGAATGATTTCTAGTGTTTCATAAGGCACGTACTAAGAGCTTCTGCAATGTTACCTGATTCCATTCCTGCCTCAGCTCATTTGCTGCTGAAACCTTTGTTCCTGTCTTTGTAACCTCCAGTCTTAACTACTCTAACACTCCCCTAAGCCAGTGTACAGTTTCCACTCACCTTAAACTTGAACTCATCCAGAACTTCACTGCCCTATACCCGGGAACCAGGCCTTCAGCTGCCTGTTTCCTAGGGTCTTGAATTTCCTCCCTGAAAGTCCTTCCACTCCTCTGTGCTCCTTTAATATGAACCTTAAAACTTATCTTTTTACCTATGTTTCTGGTCATAGTGGTGGTGTAGGTGGTATTGGATTAGTATCCAGGACCCTTCGGGATATGGGTTTAAATTCCACCATGGCAGATGGTGAAATTTGAAGTCAACAAAAATCAGCTGTAAAAGGCTCACCTGATGGTAATCATGAAAACAATGTTGTTAAAAACCCATCTGGCTTGATGTTGTCCTTTAGAGAAGGACTTGCTCCCACCTGCACATCACTCCAGATCTACACTATGTGTAGTTACCTCTATCCTGCCACTTGAGCGATAAGGATACTGTCTTACCAAGATACCTACCTCCTATGTACACTTTTTCTTTAAAAAAGGAACCTACTCTGATATCACTTTAAGTGGTTCAGTGCTCATTTTGTTTGATAACACCCCTGTGAAGCATTTTATTTTGTGATAACCAACTTTTGGACACAAGAGGAATCAAGAAATATAGGAATAGGATAGAAAAGCAAATTGATCTAACAGTTTAGCTGTGATATTACTGAATGGTGGAATACACTTCAGGGGCCTTACAACCTACTCTTGCTCCTAATCTTATCTTCCTACTTTTATCCGTTCTTGCGAATTGAGAATGTCTCTAGCAATGCCAGTATTTATTGTCCATTCTTGTACTGCCCTTGTTAATAACATATTAGTTGGCTGCCTTCTTAGGCCAATGCAGCCCATATGCCCAAAGTACATACATAGCGTTGTGAGGGAGAGAATTCCTGGATTTTGCACATAACTAAAAGCATTAGATAAATGCAAGTTGTTGAATCACAAAAAGCCAGGATCCAGGTTCACTGGGTAATAGGAAAGGCAAATGGAATTTTGGTCTTTATTTCAAAGGACATGAAGTATATAATTAGGGAGGTTTTGCTAAAACTGTACAAGGCACTAGTTAGACTATAGGAGGAATATGACGAACAGTTTTGGGCCCCTTACCTAAGGAAAGATATATTGGCATTGGAAGCAGTCCAGAGAAAGCTCACTTGGCTGATATCAAGCATGAAGGGACTATCTGTTATGAGGAGAGATTGAGGAAATTGGGCATGCACTCATTGGATAATAGAAAAATGAGAAATGACAGTGTTGAAACATACAAGATTCTTAGGGAACTTGACAGGATAAATGCGGAAAGGTTGTTTCCCTTTGAGGAAGATTCTAGGGCCAGACAGCATAATCTCAGAATAAGGGTTCACCCATTTACCATAGAGGTGAGGAAGAATTTCTTCTCTCAGAGGATTGTCAATCTGTTGAATTCTTTACCACAAAGGGTTGTTGAGGCTGGTTCATTAAGTGTATTCAAGGCTGAAATAGACAGATTTTCAAACAGTAAGGGAATCAAGGGTTATTGGGAAAAGGTAGGAAAGTAGAGTTGAGAATTATCAGATCATCCATGATCTCATTGATTTGTGGAGCAGACTCAATGGGCTGAATGGCCTACTTCTGCGCCTTTATCATATGTTCTTAAGTCTTTAGTGACCATTAGACCTTATGGTTAGGTAGCAGATTAGCAAATTATTGTGCCATAGAAGTAAGTGTATGAAGCACAGTAACTAACACTGCATGTCACTGTAGAATTATTTTTCTTCCATATTTGCTTTAACTGTAGGTAAATTCTACAAGTATATATTATTAAAGGCTACATTGGCTGCCAGCTATAATTTGTGGCTTTGATACCTCAAATTAAGTATAGCAATGAAGTCAAAGGTTTGATATGCTGTTTGATCTTAGGATTGTATCTTCAGGGACATCATCAGGGGTGGTCCTTAGCTAACTCCCCCAGAGATAAATGTGGCAACAGAAGAAAGGCACGATGATTCCAATGTTATTAGTTACAATTGTTCATTGCTCTGGTACCATTTACCTCAACATGTTGCACTGATCTCTACCAGAAATCAGCTAAGTGTCAGAAGTTTTCATAAAGAGTTTTCCTCCATGAGCTAGCTGCAGTGAGCTATCGAATTTTCCCCTGCTCACTCCATCAGATATGTACCACATCTCTATAGTGCTGGGTTGGTGCTATCCTGATGGTGATGGAAGTCGTCACTGCTGCTGGTATGTTTCAGGATTTGCAACATTGGCATCATATTGAAACCCAGTTGTGTATGAGATCAATCGCTGCCAGGAGGGGAGGCATTGGCTGAGTGGTATTATTACAAAGAACAAAGAACAAAGAAGATTACAGCACAGGAACAGGCCCTTCAGCCCTCCAAGCCTGTGCCTATCCAGATCCTCTATCTAAACCTGTCGCCTATTTTCCAAGGATCTGTATCCCTCTGCTCCCTGCCCATTCACATATCTGTCTAGATACATCTTAAATGACGCTATTGTGCCTGCCTCTATCACCTCCGCTGGCAACACGTTCCAGACACCCACCACCCTCTGCATAAAGAACTTTCCACGCATATCTCCCTTAAATTTTTCCCCTCTCACCTTGAAATCGTGACCCCTAGTAATTGAGTCCCCCACTCTGGGAAAAAGCTTCTTGCTATCCACCCTGTCTATACCCTCTCTATTACGAGACTATTAATCCAGAGTCATAGGGAACATCCTGGAGATCCATGTCCAAATCTCACCATGGCAGATGATGAAGTTTAGATTCAATAAAAATCTGGAATTAAGAATCTAATGATTACCATGAAACATCATCTGGTACATTAATATCCTCTCGGGAAGGAAACTGCCGTCCTCACCTGATCTGGCCTACATGTGACTCCAGACTCCCTGCAATGTGAGAGCATTGCTTACTGAAAAGCCTTCAAATAATTGTTAATGTTAGTATGATGTAAGGTGTGTGATTTATACATTTATCATTTACTTTAAACTATTTCAAATATCATGTATTTTAGAATTTGAATATTGAACTAGTGGCATATGGGTTTTCTGTTTGCCTAAAGGGGTTTAATGTGTGGATTTATGTAGCCATGTTGATTTCTTTTAAAGCATGGTATTAGAGAGAGTCTCCTCAGAGAGTGAGAGGTTTCTGTCTACTTTTGCAGAGTTTTGGTGAAGAAAATAAACAACGTAATGCATTAGGCTTTCAGATAGATGATTCTGGAATTGTTATTTTGGGCTTAGAGGAAATGATAATAGCTTGAAAGAAACCTTTTGTTTCAGTTTGGGGCAGTTTGTCAAAATTTAGTCTGACGCCAGATATACAAAACAATTGCTTCTGAGAAAGGGAGATAGTTTTAGGACTAGATACAGTGTGGAGCTGGAGGAGCACAGCAGGTCAGGCAGCATCAGAGGAGCAGGGAAGTTGATGTTTTGGGTCAGGACCCTTTCCTGCTCCTCTGATGCTGTCTGATCTGCTGTGTTCCTCCAGCTCCACACTGTATCAACTCTGACTTCCAGCATCTGCAGTTCTTGCTATTTCCATAGTTTTAGGACAGTTAAGGAAGAGATTAGCTCAAGATAAGTTAGTTTAGCAGTTGCAGACCACAGTGTTTGGTTCAAACGCTGAAGAGGTTATTTGAAGCTGAGAAAGTCTTAGCTCAGTTGTATGAGGGCTCCAGGAAAATACTATCTGATTTGCAAAATGGGGAACTGAAACAACATTTAAATCATGGATGTGAAAGATAAGGAAATTCTTTCTGGTGTGAGTATTATAAGGGTATGTTTTTAGGATTAATGGGATTGTGTTTTATCATGTGTTTTGAAATATTTAAATTTGTGTTATATATAAATAGTTTGGTTTAATCTATTGTTATGATCCCAGACAATGTTATTCCTGGACAAGTCAGATCCCAGACAAGAACTTGTCTAGATAAATGAAAACTTCATTTGTGTTGGCTTTAATTAAGTGATCTTTCTTTAAACCATAAGCTTTGCTGCAGAATTTGCTTTCACAATGAAACAAATGTTTATCACAGAAGAAAGAAAGATAAAATAGAACATTTTAAACTATATATTTATAACACAAGTTCAAAGACTTTAAACACACAGTAAAAGTAAATCGCATTAATCCCAAAACAGTCCACTTCTTTATAAGAAACAAAATAGATTTTGTGCAGTGCCCCAAACACTCCTGTTACAATTCTCAAGAAACCTGGCCTGGTACAGTACCCAAAACTCCACTCATATAATCCTCACACCAGGATCACCGTATCAAACATTTTGGTATGTTTAAGTCATTTGGGACTTCAATTTCTAAACTCAAACTGTGATAGCTTCTTCCTGGAGCTGTCATACATTTCAGCTTCACTGCACTCAGCTTTAAATAGCCACTTTTGGGTTTTTATCTGGTTTGGAACCAAAATTAACTCCTCACTCTGAGGACTTAACTTACTATGTCCATTCTGAGGAAGGGTCATTGGACCTGAAGTGTTAACTCTGCTTTCTCTTCACAGACCTTCTGAATTTTCCCACCAATTTCTATTTTTGTTTCTGATTTCCAGCATTCGCAGTTCTTTGGTTTGTTTTATATCCTTCTCTTAGCAGGAACACTGCTTTATATAGCCATCATGTTCCAAGATCCAAGCTTGCAGCAACTAACAGAGATAGCAAGTAGGAGCAGGAGGAGGCCATTCGGCCCTTCAAGCCTGCTCTGCCATTCATCATGATCATGGCTGATCATCCAACTCAATAGCCTAATCCTGCTTTCTTCCCATAACCTTTGATCCCATTTGCCCCAAGTGCTATGTCTAGCTGCCTCTTGAATACATTCAATGTTTTGGCATCAACTACTTCCTGTGGTAATGAATTCCACAGGCTCACCATTCTTTGGGTGAAATGTCTCCTCATCTCCGTCCTAAATGGTCTACCCCAAATCCTCATACTGTGACCCCTGGTTCTGGATACATCCACCATCGGGAACATGCTCCCTGCATCAATCCTGTCCAGTCCTGTTAGAATTTTATATGTCTCTATGAGATCTCCCCTTATTCATCTGAGCTCCAGCGAAAACAATCCCAACTTAGTCAATCTCTCCTTGTATGTCAGTCCCGCCATCCCCGGAATCATCCTGGTAAACTTTTGTTGCACTCCCTCGAGAGCAACAGCATCTTTCCTAAGAAAAGGAGACCAAAACTGCGCACAATGTTCTAGGTGTGGCCTCACCAAGGCCCTGTATAACTGCAACAACACATCCTGCTCCTGTACTCGAAACTTCTCGCAATGAAGGCCAACATACCATTTGCCTTTTGACCTGGAAGGTGTCAAGCTTCTTGAGTGTTGTTGGAGCTGCACTCATTCAGACGAGTGGGGAATCACTTGTGTGTTCCATCACACTCCTGACGTGTGCCTAGTCGATGGTTTACAGGCTTTGGGGAGTCAGGAGGTGAGCTACTTGCTGCAAGATCCCGAGCCTCTGACCTGCTGTTGTATGTAGTGAGTCCAGTTTAGTGTCTAGTCAATTGTAACCCCTGGAATGTTGATATTGGTATTCAGTGATGGTAATGCCTTTGAATGTTAAGGGGAAATGGTTAAATTCTTTCCTGTTGGATATGGTCACGGCCTGGCACTTATGTGGCATTAATGTTACTTGTCTCTTATCAGCTCAGACCTGGATATTGACTGTATGTTGACTAAATGGAACCCCTTACTATTGATAAAATCAGCTACATTTCACCTGAGGAAAGCCATCTGGTTGGAAAGGCCTATTGCCCAGACTGCAGCATTGACCTCTTCATGGGGTAATGAGCTGAACTGATGTGATGTGGCAAGTGTTCTGTCTGTAACAGCTTTGACACATTTTTTGTGGATTGATGGTTGTGAGATCCTACACAGGTTACCTGTGGATCTTTGGAAGTTTTTCTTTGCAATAAAAAAAGTTAGCACGGCTCTCACCTTGACAACCGCCAGGATAGTATGGCCACCAACCCCTTAAGATCACAAGCTCTGATCCAGCAAGTGACACAGTCCTGTTACAGTGCCATTGTCACTTTGTAATGGTGCTGCACCTTGCTCATCCGGAGGGAATTACATGGAGGACAAGAAACTCGGTACCTCCTGTATTTCTTCTACAACCTGAGGGGAACTTCAGCCACGGCCTCTTCATGTGAAAGCCAATCAGTTGCCCCTTGAGGTTGCTGCTGGTCTTGGGCATGCTGATACGTTTGTTCCTCCTCCCTCTGTCTGCACCTTCATTGAACAGTGGCCACGAGGAAGATATCATCCGCTGTAGCTGGATCCATTGATCACGTTTCCAATGTATCTGTGTGAGGAACATCAGAAACATAACAGGTCCTTTGTCATGTAACCAATCACCAGCCACATCACATACAAAAGCACTGTTTAGCACAATTCTCCACAAACAGTGGGACATGGAGGACTCTGACAAGGGAGGGTTGTTGAATGTTGCTGGATGGACATTTGCAAAGGGGACCTTATTCCCACGTGGACACCATGTTGGCACAAATACAGTAGGAGATTGTAGGTGTGCTGGGATTACTGAAACTTTACCCACTCCAACCCCCACAACCCGCAACACCCTTAACCAAAAAAGGCAAAGTCTCATATGAAAGCATGCTGCCAAATACTTACAGTTCAGGGTGGGAGGAAAGCAGCTGCGTGCCGCTTGTGCAGCCTTTGAGCTTTGGAATATCTTTGTGAATTGTGATCGACAGGTGACACTTCGAATGTTGCCTGCAATTACTTCTGCTTTACAGACATAACTGTGTTTAATTTCTAATAAGTAATAACATGGTCACTACTGCTTGTGGTAGAGATTTGTCTTTGACATAGCTGGTCACTGCATGTGTAGGTATTCTGTTTACAGATGTCTGTAACCCGTACTGTCTGTGTGCCCGATGAGTGCATTTGACTCTTAAAGGGCCTTACAGCACTCGCTCACTCAGACAGAGAAAGAACATCTCTCTGTCCAATCTGGTGTGGTGGTAGTCATTTTCATTTCCAGTGAGCATTTATGATCCAGGTGAGAATGAAAGGCAACACAGGTAGAGCTTCACAGAGTGTGCACAGACTCCTCTTGTCAATATAGGCAACCCCGAAAACCTGAATGTGTATTTCTTCCTTGCATTCCCTGTTGACCCCATCAGTTCTGAGATTCCACACATTTCCACTCAAATGTTTAATTTTAGTCTTCATCTCCACACTTGAACTTCAGGCCTATATCTTAGTTATGCCAACTATTGTGATGCACCGACTCCCTCTCCATCATCAAAACCACTATCACTGACCTTGCCCTCCTGTGGTAACTCATGTCTTCCAATGCTCTATCATTTCCCATGCTTAAATGTTGAGTTGCTCCTTTTACAATTATTGCCTCCTCTGTCTCTCAGCAAACTGCCTCCAATTACCATAATTGACTTCCCCAACTTCCCGATCATAGCTGTGACCCTTGGTTTTCAATGGGCAGACTCCCAGCACTGACCATGATTGACAGGGAGAGAAAGCCCAGACTGATGAGTGACCTGGCCCCTGACTGATGTCGGTGGAGCTCCCAGACTGGATTAGTGCTAATACTTGGACCGGTTGTACTGAACCTACAGGACTGCCCATAGCCCACTCCCCGAACTGTAATCATATGAAATCCCTGAACCTGAATTCTCAATTGGCCAACTGACCATGTCTAAGCCCCTGGACTGAGATAGTCAATGCCCTTGACCGACTGTCTGTGCCAGGAGCACTCCACTGCTCACAGTCCCACTGCATTGGACAGAGGACTACAACCCTTAGATTTTGAGACATAGCCTTTTGGTTGAAGTGTATTCAGTGTGTTTGCTGCATAAGCTGCTAACACATGGTATAGGTGTGTCATTGACATAGCACAGTGCTATAAAACATTAGATCTGCCCTCTTGACGGTTGTTGCTGGTAAACATGACAAGCTGCCTGGCAATGAAAGACAGAAGTGTTGAGAGCCTGTAAGGTGTAAGTGAGACGGCAATATGTAAAGATGCAAGGCAAAGTAGAGGTGCTGGGATCACTCAAGAACATGCAAAGTGAGTGAGTTTGCTGAGAAAGCAAAGGAGGGGCCCTGAGATTCACCTTGCTCCGATGCATGGGATGCACATCTGTTGCTGTGCACACAGCAGCCTGGCAACAACATTGCAATGCAAGGTGTTGGTGAGCTCCAATTTACAGTATTCAAGAAGTGAACTGTGTTTTAAGTGAGTTGCAGAGATGCCCCATGTTGCTGTGGTGAGGTTGGTGCTAGCCCCAATGCCTCCCCCTGCAGACAGAGGAGTGAGGTTGGTTACCACCCATAGACTGTGCCCGGAGATGTCGGGAAGTGATGGTCAAGGTCAAGACCCAAAGAAGCAAGCGGTGATGCCTAGGTACCCACTCAAACCTTCAGGCTGGGAACGAGTTTCTCTCTACCACGGGAGGAGAATAGCAAACTCCATTCCAATTAAGTGAGATCAGGAAAAGATGTTCATGCTTGTGAACAAAATGGATGAAGGCAGCATGCCGGGAATCAGAATGGAAAAATCATTGTGAAGGGCAGCTACTCAACATAAAAGGACACAAAGCATTAGAGGGCGATGATTACTGCAGGGAAGCTAAGGTCTTTGACAGTCACCACTGCTCACTAGCAAAATTTTCTTCGTGCCGTTCGAACCTCAGATGCAAAATCCGACATGGTTTTCTTCGTGTCAAGAGTTTCATTTTTCCAATCTTTCCATATTTTCACAACAACTCATCATTGCACCTATCTTTGAGGGCTGGGAAGATTGCACCTATTTTGATAGTTCAGAACATTAAAAAGGAGTCTGCTCTGGTATCAAAGGACTTTTCTCCCCCAGGCCTGGCCAAACCCCGAGTAAGTCCAGAGTATTTATCTCTTGAGATAACAAGGTGTAGAGCTGGATGAACGCAGCAGGCCAAGCAGCATCATAGGAGCAGGAAGACTGACATTTTGGGCCTAGACCCTTCATCAGAAATCTCTCTCGAACTCATTTCAGAAATCCCTACATGTTGGCTGCTTGAATGAGAGGTGCAGTATGATGCAAAGTTCAAAATATTTTGTTGGCCTCTTATTAAACTGCCTTCTTCTAAGCCATGAAATTTCCATGTTAATATGTTTGTAACAGGTAC
This sequence comes from Rhincodon typus, assembly GCF_021869965.1. Lineage (NCBI taxonomy): Eukaryota > Metazoa > Chordata > Chondrichthyes > Orectolobiformes > Rhincodontidae > Rhincodon > Rhincodon typus. The sequence goes on from NC_063339.1 coordinate 16,648,424, forward strand.
AATCTGTAATGCGATGATAAAATTGTAGTACTGCTTCAAAGTGTTGAACACGATATTGGTTTCAAATCTAGTTAGCTGATTTGTCAGAGACCATAGCAGGCATTGATGTACTTTTAACAATCAAAGGATAATTGCTAACTATTTTCACACAGTTGATGAGATATTCTGCTGGCTTGGTGACCTGCTGGAGATCTAACATGAAGGCTGAAGTATAGTGCTTTAGCGGAAAATGTTCCAAGCAGAGTGAAAAATATCAAAAATCATTTTCCTCTATTTCTTCCTCTCATACCTTCTTTGCAAATGCCTGTTAATTCTTGCAGACATTTTATAATTATGTTACTGATTGCGTGGTTTGTTTTCAATGCCATTGGCATTGATAATCAATCACCAGAATTTCATAATCTGTGGCTGTTATTTTATTCTTCTCAGTCAATCTCCAATCTATAATTTCTAAAATAGATCTGAGTTCATTTGAATGCTATCAAATGGAATGATATCTCTTATTTGTGGTCTGAACAGCTCCAGTTGCCTTTTTGCAGCATTCACCCAGAGCATACATATCTCAGGATTACAGAATTGTTATAGTGCCGAAGGGGAATATTTGGCCCTTTCTGTCTACATCTAGACACTGTTAGAGATCAATGTAACTGAACATTGAGCTGAAGTTACTCCCATCCAGATCTAACATCAAATTCATAGAGTGCAGTGTTGGGAATGCTGGCTGAATTATTTTTCTCATAAAGTGTCAGGGCCAATAATTAAAACCTCCACAACAACTCTGGCTGAGATTAGAGACAATAAGAACTGCCGATGCTGAAGTCAGAGAAAGCACAGTGTAGAGCTAAATTTCTGAAGAAGGCTCCCGACTCAAAACGTCAGCTTTCCTGCTCCTCTGATGCTGTCTGACCTGCCGTGTTCCTCTAGCTCTACACTTTGTTATCTCTGACTGACATTAGCCAATTTGACTCATACCTGGGAAACTTTGCAGTCCGTTTCAATCTCATACTGGCAGGCAAATTGACCATTGGAGGATGTGGAGAACAAATGTGTCTCACTGGTCTGTCTCAGGGTCAGAGACATTCTGTCAAACATTCCAGCCTTGTGCATCATTGTGAGATTCTCCTCTGGTGCTGCTCACAGCCAATTCTTCCCATTTATGATCTTATGAGCATTGAATATAGAGGGCAACATTCAAGTTCATTAGGTGTCTCCTGTTTCTGACCCTGATAAAACATTCTAAAACCTGCAACTCTGTAAAAAGGAAGGATTTGGTGATGCCAGCTTATATTAACAGCATCAAAGACATTTTATTGGCAATGTGAGTACTGACACACATGTTTTCTTATTTGTCCCTCAGATGTGGGTGTCACTGGCATGACCAACAATTATTGCTTATTTCAAATTGACCCTGAGAAGGTAGTGGTCAGCCATCTTCTTGAACCTCTGCAGTTCATGCAATATTCCCCATCAATATTGTTAGGAAGGGAGTTCCAAGTTTTTGCCTAAGTTTCATGTGATTATCTTACAGTCTGATCAAAATTTAGGCATGGGCATCTCACTGCGTGAATTTTAAAACTCTGATTTTAATTATTTTTATTGACTTATAAACAGCTATAAAATCAAAGAGGCATAAAATTGTGTAGCGCAGACAACACCATTTAGCTCATCAGAGATCCTTAGACAGCACCTTCCAAACCCACGGCCACTTCCACCTAGAAGGACAAGGGCAGCAAATACACAGGAACACGATCACCTGCAGTCTCCCCTCCCAGCCACTCACCATCCTAACTAGGAAATAGGTTACCGTTTTGTCACTGTCACTGGGTCAAAATCCTGGAATTCCTTCTCTAAGGGTATTGTGGGTCAACCTACAACAGATGGACTGCAGTGACTTAAGAAGGCAGCTCACCACCACCTTCTCAAGGGCAACTAGAGACAGGCAATAAAATGCTGGCTAGCCAGCAATGTCCATGTCCCACAAGTGCTTAAAAAATATCTGTGTGGGCTTCTCAGTCCAATTATTCTCACTTATCTGTTTTTTTTTCCCGAATTCCCATAACATTCTCCTTCATCTGCCTTTTCAATGCTACTACTGAATTTGCATTTATCAACCTATCATGGAGTGCATTCCAAATCCTAATCACTCAATGCATAAAATATTTCATTCTCCTGTGGCCTCAGGTTCTTTTGCAAATCACTTTCATTAGAAACATTCTAATTTTTCTTCCTAAACACTTTATTGTTTTAAACACCACTGTCAAAATTTCTCGTAACTTTCTCCGATCTTTGGAGAAGATTCCTAGTATCTTGAGTCTATCTACACAATTCTCCAAACTAAGGAGCTCCCTTCCAATCTCTCCAGGCCCTTTCATGGACATTCATGTCCTTCTTGAAGTGTGATGCCCAGAATTGGACTTCATCTGAAGCCACAAAAATGCTTTGTATAGGCTTTGCATAATGTCCTGGCTTTTATAATCTATGCCTCTATTTATAAGGTCCAAGATCTTATCTGCTTTGTTAGCTTGTCCCTGTACTTCAAAGATTTATGCAAAAATAAAACATAGTCTCTCTCTCTTGTACCTGCTTTATAATTCTATCCTGCAATGTGCATTATCTGTCCTCATTCTTCTTACCCAATAGCGTCCTCTTATACTTGACTGCATTGAATTTCATTTGCAATGTACCTGCCCATTCCACCAGTCCTCTTGAAAACTGTTACTATCTTCCTCAGTATATACTATACTTCCAAGTTTTGCTCCATCTACAAATTTTTAATTTATACTTTGTAGCCTGAAGTCCAAGTCATTAAGACATATTAGCAACAGCAGTAACCATAGTCCTGAGATAATAAAACAAAGAATTGCAGAGACTGGAGATTTGGAACAAAAACAAGCACAGAAATTGATGGAGAAGCTCAGCAGATCTGGTAGCATCGGTGGAGAAAAAACAGGGCTAATTTTTGAAGCCCAGTGACCCTTCTTCAGAACCCTCTAGTTCTGATCCTTGGGAAACTCACAGAAAAAAACAAATAAGTGCTTTTACCATTCAGTCTCAATCTATGCATAAGGCAGAGTCAGACAGTAGAAGCCCCTATGCAGTGATGGCTTATTATGGATATTACAATATGAAAGCAAGTATAGTACATTTGTGGTGATTAAACTGGACTAGTGACTTACCATGGCAAATTGTGAAATTAATTTCAATCAATCTAATAACAATGTTTGTATCAGATAAAATGACTATGCAAACCATCAGACTGCTGTGAAAACCCAACTGATTGAATAACATTATGTACCCTCATACAGAGTCTTGGCCTTTATATGAGGCCCGTTTCACAAAACACAGTCAATTTCTAAAGCCTTCAGGGGAACAAAGATAGGAAAGAAATGTAATATTGTCAGTATTCCAAGTACAAATCACATTAAAAGGTACCCAAGGGGATCCAGGTGGCTAGCAATGCCCCTCTTGTACTTTTTCCAAATTGACCATACTTTTCATATCTGTCTAGTCAGGAAGTGTCGACAGATTAATCTACAGTGCATTACAGTCCAGTGGTCACAAATTGTGCATTGTACACCTTTCCGCAGGCTAGTTGTCAAAAATAAGGAGGCTCTGGTTTTTTTGTCTCCTTGGCACATGGCTGCTGAGATCAAAGGGTACTTTGTCATCCATTGGCTCACCATGGGCTTAGGTTGAAACTTGGGAACTTCTCAGGTTAATATGGCTCAGGATTAGACTGAGCAGCGAAGGTCATTAGGGGGAACATTTTCTGAAAACGAAGGAGATACAAACGAAGGAGAATCATACAAATCCTTTGAAGCAGGAGCCAAAACAAGGAGGACAAACTTAATGTTTAAAAAAGGTAAAAGAAGTCTAGAGGGGTTGCCACTGTTTTGCTGCAGCTAATCAGTTGTTCCAGGGATACCAATTTAGCAATGGCAACTCCCATATGCACTAAGTAAGGGCAAGCCACCAGAATTGGTAAAACCAGCAAACCATTGTAGCAATTGTTCAGCAGCAAAAGAGTTAATTAACCTCAAACTACTGTAATTCCTGCTCTTTCACTGAGGCATCTAATCATATACATTTGTTTCTTTGCAGGGGAAACATCAGTATCCTGGGAGTCTGTTGCATTCTATGGGTGCACATTATAGGCAATCACATTTTTGGTGTAATCATGCATCTTATTTTTTTTCCTCACTGTTCTGACCAGTATAAAGCTGTTGCCACTAATGTATTCTGAACCAGACCAACTGCCGCTGTGAGAAAGACTTGCTTGAGCGACCGTAATAATTGGAAAATTATTTTGATAGCCTGAAACAATCTAATATATTACAGAATTTTATTAAAATAATATCAAATCAAATTAACTGCTATTCCATAATGAATTAAGTAACAAGGTAGGCAGATATTAATCTGCACTTGCTCCCAGGCAAGGGGGATCGAGTTCATTTATTAAGTTAGCTCTCGCGGCTTGTGAGGGCCCAGGATGGGAAATGTGCATCAGGCTGTGCGTGTGTGCATGTAGCCCAGGAGGATTGATCTTTTAGATCTGAAGGGAGAAGATAAAAAAAAAAGCTGGACGAAAGTCTTCCGATGAGTGAATTTTAACTGTGTGAAAGACCTGATGCTGACAGTCAGAATATGGGGAAGCAAAGACACTGTGATTAGTTGGGTAATAAGCCATAATCGACTGCAGCCCTAGTCGACTACAATTATTATGGCTAATTAATCCCCGGCAAAAAAAAATCTATTTTCTTTCAAATTTTCTGTCGCTAGACACTAGCAAACAGTTCTGGGGCTCCAAAGCCCCAATTTGAAGTACTTTTTTTCTCCTTGCGTGCCAAGTTTTTCATCAATTCTTCAGCAATATCTCTTGCAAATACTGCGTGTAAGTCTTTTATTTTGTTTTCTGGTGGGAAATCCAGATGCAATGCCTAATTGCTACTAGGAGCTCTGCTCAAAAGCGCACCCACATATTTAGGTGGATTCTGTGCATGCCAAGAAATGCTACTTAAAATCCAGATTGCTGCTTTGTGTAGCATTTAATGACAGAGAATTCAGAGTGTTGTTATTGATCAGCAAGCTATACAACAGCCTTTTTGCGCTGTCAATTGAATCATCCTTTGTCCTTTAATATCCTGCCAAATGAGAGGACCTATTGCCCCCTTTACTCATCAATCCAAACCCCAGAAAATGGTTTTACCTTACGTTAACATATCAAGAACTTTATCGAAGTCCAGGTCAACAGGAGATGCGTAGTTTCAGTGAGTTTAGCTGCTGGATCTGTATGATAAACTCAAGGGGGCTCAAGGGAGATCAGCGCTGCAACAAGTCATGTAGGGTCTGTCCACAGAAAGGTTACACCAAAATTCATTTGCTCTGCTGCTGGTTCATTTTGAATGCAGGTGGTGGGAGGGAGAGTGGGAGGGGGTGGTGATGAGTAGTTCTTGGCATAATCCAAGTGCCCATGTTGTGTCGCAGGTGACGGATGCTCCCCTCAGGTCAGCATGTCCTGATATCTGGTTTCTTGGGTCAGTGCTGTAACAGCAGCAGGTCAGACAGGATGTCTACCAAATAACAGGCTGAACTGTCCTGGGTCCAATTAATTGAACACATGTGGCTCTTCAATCAACTTCCCATAATGAGGACTTATTTTTAAAAATTGGTGTCATGCCATGAATATGCAGGAGGTCTGTGATGCCATGTGTAAAATTGCTTCTCCAGTCCCCTTTATGCCTGGAGCAGTGTGACCTCACCTCCTTATTGCTGCCTGAGTACACAATCATAGAATCATCAAATCCTGCAGCACAGATGGAAGGTATTCGGCCCATCGCAGGCAGAGCTACCACCATAATCCCACTTCTTTTCTCTTGCCTCATAGGCCTTGTAAATATATTCTCCTTCATGTGTGTGATGCTCTGTTTTGAGAGTTATTATTGAATCTGCTCACATTGCTCTTTCAAGGCAGTGCCTTCTAAGTTGCAACACGTCACTGTATGTGCCGAAAACTATCTCTCGGTGTTATGTTGGCTCTTTTACTGATCATCTTCAATCAGTCTCCTCTAGTTGCTGACCCTACAGGCAGTGTAAGCTCTCTCAGCCTTCTTACTCTATCAAAGCCATTGATGATTTGAAACACTACTATCAAATGAGTAACAGGCTCCCTGACTATCGTTTTGCTTTGTCTTGCTGCTTGCAGGTCGTTTGATTGGGGTCTGTTTATTCTTTCTATTTTGTGATGCTGTATAAGTGGAATATGTCTGTTCCAAGGCAAACACAGGTAGATAGGGAAGGAAACAAGGCTGATGACCAAACAACCACAAGGCTGGATACAATTGTTGCCAATGATGTAAGCCATTTTTCTTCCCAGATTATTGCCTGAACCTGTTGCTTTCTGCTGGGTTGTGGTACCACGGAGACTGACAGTTCTCCAGCCATATGTACCATTCTTCAGCCTAGAATTTTACAACTGCCAGTTGCACACAAGGCTCAAATCTGGCACTGTGCCCCAGAACTGTTATTCTGTTATATTCCTGAGATACCTGGCCATGGGGAACCACATCACAGCCAAATTTAGCCTGATCTTCATTCAGCATCCACATATACACACTTTGTTGTGGGAGCCTTCTGGTAATCAGGAGAGGAATCCACAAATGGTTTATTCCCCTTTTCCAGTCCAGGGTCCCTTTTTCCCAATAATGACACAATCTGTGGCATTCAGCTTCTGTAACAGTACAGCAGCATTTGTTCAGGAGAATCTTTGGGACTAGCCGATTCAACGGAATTCAACTGCCACCCTAAAATGCTGAATAATAATGAAATTAAATTGGGCCCAAGATGGGCAACAATCCATATAGATCCAACAATGTAAAACAATTTGTGTTTGTGTTGTCCTGGTTTCATTAAAGATACAATCACATCACTAAAAATTTATTTTCCCACTTCTTTGCCAATTCACATCCTGATGTTGTCAACTGAGCTATTCCTACATTACTACACTTTCTTAGTGTATTGGGCTTTAGGACTCTTGAAGGTGTGATAGGTGCTATGTAAATCCATTTTTTTCCATTGAGATGTTTCAGGAAACTAGCCTCCATTGTTTATCTGTGAAGATAAATACATGGTTACAACAAAAGCAACTTCCATGTGACACCATTGTGACAAATATGACACATGTCTCTCCCTCTATAAACAATATCTTTTTAAAGTCTTATTATGCCTTTCTAATTTCCTGTCCCATTGTTAAGACCACTCTCACTGTAATTTTTTTATTCCCCTTCTGTGCCTCAGTTGTGTTTTTTGTCATTTCTTTTAACTCAGGAGGTAGTACACTTGGCAGGTCCACAACCTCCTGCTGCCAGGCATTTGGGACTGTCTGGCCCGCACTGCCCTCCATAAACGTCATCAATGGCTGTGTCATGTCTACCTGGCAGGAAGTGAATGCTGTACTGGCCTGGCCAGTGTTGGACTGTACAAGTGTCTTCAACTCTGGAGATGGAATGTGATGCTTCCAACAGGCTTGACAATAAATCCTGCAGTCTCCACTGTGTCTTGTATAATAGTTTGCAGCAATAAAAAAGGGCGCAGTCACAAAAGATTCAGTTAGTGCCAGAAAGATAAAGAGAGTATAGGATCTGCAAATCATTGGATGGCTGAACATTGTCAAAGCAGAGCACTTATAGACTGGCTGTCAGCTCAATCTTTACTTCAACTATGACAGCTTATGCTTTCTGTAGCTTTGATTTCTAACGTATATGTACACCTTATGGACATGCACATACATGCACAAAAGAATAATTCATGTGCAGAAGCACATGTTCCTTCATTTCCTCGGTAATTATGGGATTGCCTCATTGGCAACAGATGTCACTCATTCGCTCACCTTTGAACCTATAAGGTGTTAATAAGTCACTTTAGTGCCTGATGGTGCATGGACAAAGCATAACATAATCTTTCTTCCCCTCTCTCCACAAACACACAGATATAACTTGCATGACAGTCAATGATTAATTTATGACATGAGTGTCTTTCTGTAGAACTTTAATTCAGAATGGATCACAGGGACAACAAAGAGCTGTTTCATTAAACTTTTGAGTTGGGGATCTGAAACCGTATTGTGATAATACATTTTAGAAATAGAATTGGGATTAGAATTAAGTTTATTTTCACGTATACTCAAGTACAGGGGTACCGGAGTACAGTGAAAAGTGCCCTTCCCAGTGCTGTCTTAGATACAAAGGTACCTGGGTTAAAAGAAAATCTCAGTTACAAAAATAGAAAAATAAAGAAATAAGTTAAAAGGTTCAACATTACAGTTCTTCTTTGTCAGCGTCAGAAGATGAGCAAATCACTTGTAAGCGGTCTCATTTACCTGATCAATGTGGGACAAAAGGTAGAACTCTACTGGTCCAAAGTCTCATGCTGGAGGCTGAGAATCTCTGTCATTCTGCACCACACGATTTGGGAACTTGGTCGTGAATCCCATGAACAAAGCAACCGTTGAAATATAACATTTCTTTCAAAATACGGTCACAGTCTCCCTTTCCCTTTCGCAAGATAGTCCACATATAATTTTCGGCTACCAGCCTTGCATAGTCAGTCACAAAAAGCAGGCCACAACACTAGGAGGCCTTTCAGATCACCTATAATTATAACTAGGGCTGGGCTTCCTTCAAAATAAATAGAGATCTGTGGTTTGGAAAGCTGGTTTTGGATTCCATGTGTCTGGGTGCTGGGTAACAAGGCCCAAGCCAGCACTCGCCTGGCAAATACCAGATTGATTTATTCTAAACCATAAGGAATAGAGAAAGGTTCTTAATCAAGAGGCTTCTTAACTCATTCACTGCTGCAGTGTCACTTTGCATTGCTGCTGTGGGAGATACAACAAGGAGCTCCTACTTAGGAGTCAGATTTCTTTCTAAAAAATGCACCATTGGCATGATTTTGCATATTGTTCAATGACTGGTTAACAACAATGTCCATGCATTTGAAGGAATAAGAGCAAGCCTCACCACTTACATCAAGCCACAATTTAAAAATGCATATGGTACTGGCAAAAAGCTATGGCAAACTCTTAATGGTTCTATGTCAACACTTTCATGAACAGCTATAAGGATTGGTGTCAGCATCAGAGAAGTACCAAATAAAAACCAAAAGAACTGCAGATTGCTGTAAATCGGAGACAAAAATAGAAATTGCTGGAAAAGCTCAGCAGATCTGGCAGCGTCTGTGGAGAGAAATCAGAGTTATGTTTCAGGTTCAGTTCAGAACTGAGGAAAGGTCACTCAACCTGAAATCATCTCACTCAACCTGAAATCAGAGTTATGTTTCAGGTTCAGTTCAGAACTGAGGAAAGGTCACTCGATCTGAAACGTAACTTCGACTTCTCTGCACAGATGCTGCCAGATCTGCTGAGCTTTTCCAGCAATTTCTATTTTTGTCTCAATAAAGTACCATTTAGTCCCATGACTAAAAATGTCATTTCTTCCTGCCTCCTGTTTCTTGACATTCCTAAGTATTTATTGTTCTTATAAGAGTTGTTCTTTTTAATGCAGGATCTGACACATTAACGGTGAGCAGCGGGGCGCTCTAGCTGAGTAGTGGTCATGTCCCCACCTCTGGGCTAGGAGACCTAGGTTCAAGTCCCACATGCTCCAGTGAATGAATAGGTTGATTAACAAAAAAGTAGGAGGTGATATTGAAAAATGAAAGTTGCCTTGTTTGGCTGTTGTCTTCCTCTGATTGATGACCCCTACAGATGGCCATGTTGAGATTCTAACACATTCTGAGGGAACAGAGTGGGTCCAGTTCTGGATATTCTTCTTCTGAGGGACAGTGTGTTATCTAAGTATACTCTACACCCTCATTATTAAGCAGAACATGGGGCTAGTAACAAATTGGGCTTCCCTAGTCACTTAATACAGATATAAAGATTAATACAAACTGACTTTAGTTATAAAGGGTTTTTGATTAAGTATGATGGAAAAACCATTTTCACTGGCAGTCAGATTGCAAACTGAAAAGTACAAATTTAAAATAATTGACAAAAAGAATTTGAAAGAGTTGGGAAGGGATTTTATTTTGATGCAGACAGTTGCTTTGATTTGGATGCAGTGCTGGAAAAGGGGATGGAAGTGAATTCATTATTAATTTACAAAAGGGAGTAGGATAAGCACATCAAAAGGGAAACATTTGCTGAAGAAATGTATGTGGAGAAAGAACAAGAAAATAGGTCCAGACCCGAAAAGTCAACTTTCCTGCTCCTCTGATGCTGCCTGGCCTGCTGTGTTCATCCAGCTCCACAATCTGTTATCTCTGATTCCAACATCGGCAGTTTTTACTATCTCTAAGAAAATAGGCCTCATTGGATAATATGTTTGAAGACCTCGGATTAAAATAAAAGGCCAAATGGCCTCTTACATCACATGGATTGTAGTGGCTCAAGACTGTGGCTAATCACCACCTTCTCGAGAACATGAAGAGATGGGCAACAGATGCTGACCTAGCCACTGATGCCCTGATTCCATGAAAGAATAAAAAACGACCCTTTCTTTTTATGATATCATGAAAGAGGTCAACCATACAAAGACCATTCAAGTGAAGCCTTCAACACTGTGCCGAGCACATGGACTGCAGTGGTACAGGGTGCCAGCTCACCACCACTTATCAAAGGCAACTCAGGATGGGGAGTACATGCCAGCCCAGACAATGACACCAACATCCCATGAGTGAATCATAGAATTCTTACAGTGCAGAAGGAGACCATTTGGCCCATTTGCACCAACTCCCTGAAAAGTATCTTTCCCAGACCCAGCCCCCTACCCTATCCCTGTAACCACACATTTCCCATGGCTAATTCACTTAGCCTGCACACCTCTTGACATCAATAACAATTTAGCATGGTCAATCCACCTAACCTGCTTCTCTTTGGACTTTGGGAGGAAACTGGATCACCCGGTGGAAACCCACACAGACAGTCACTCAAGACTGGAATTGAACCTGGGTCCCTAGTGCTGTGAGGCAGCAATGCTGCATCAGTGTGCTGCCCACATGAATGATTAAAAATAGCTGACGTGCCATACATAGGCAATCAAATACCAGCCTTCTTCAGGAACCTCAAGCATATCTCCTTCTGAATGACCCCATTTTTAAGATGTTAACCAGAGCTCAATAAAAGTAATTGAAATTCTTTACTGCTAGCAAAACATGGCCTGACATGGACTGCAGAATTAAACATTAGCCCGGATTTTCCAATGGCCAGATAATTATTTGTACAGTGTCGATGGTTGTTGCTCAAGGGGACTCTGTTGAATCCCTGATGTAACGGACTCCCAAGGAATTAACCAGGAAATTGAAGTTTCTGTTGGGCAATTGCCCTGCACCCAAAACTATTGGAAAACATCAGTTTAAGTCAGAGAATCTGGGGTGTTCCACTGAAGTTAAATAAATAGCTACTCGGGAAAAGCTCAACTATTAAAAATTTAGTCTCCTGAGTAACCATCTAAATGACTTGCCAACTTACTTCTGAGTTTTGGTCACTGGACCCAAAACGTTAACTCTGATTTTTTCTTCACAGATGCTGCAAGACCTGCTGAGCTTTTCCAGCAACTTTGTTTTTGTGCCAACTTACTTCGCCCAATTGCACCTCCCCTGATGCTTTTCAACCTCCCAGAACCTAACTCAACAGCACCTCACTCGCCACTGCTCTGACACAACCCTCCACCCCTGCTCCCGACACTCCAACCAGACCCGACACAACCCTCTACCCCCGCTC
>NC_063339.1:16660209-16709318 GCF_021869965.1 Rhincodon typus
CCCCCGCTCCCGACACTCCAACCAGACCCGACACAACCCTCTACCCCTGCTCCCGACACTCCAACCAGACCCTACACAACCCTCTACCCCTGCTCCCGACACTCCAACAAGACCCAAAACAACCCTCTACCCCTGCTCCCGACACTCCAACCAGACCTGACACAACCCTCTACCCCTGCTCCCGACATTCCCACACTACCGCTGGACTCAACACTCTCCCAGTGATCCACAGGCCATGACACCTCCTCCTGAACCACCACAGCCAACAACCCTTCCCCACTTCTCCAGATCCTGATCTCCCATTCTTCTATCCTGTCACTGGACCTGACGTGCCTTCTTTCATCCAAGCAACGGCCCCCAATCTGGAACCTGAAAACCTCCCCTGTCCTCACCAAACCTGATGTCTCCTGTCTGACCTGACCTGCTCTAAACCATCAGTACTTACTTGGCCCAGTTGCCAACATGCACCATGTCACCCTATCCACCTGACACCCTCCTTACCCAGCACATTACCCATCTTGCACCATACTTAGCACCTTCCTGCACCCTAACCTCACACTTACCTTATGCAGTTCCCCTTTCCCAGGAGATGTCGAAGCTGCTTTCCATGATTCTGGACCTTTATATTTCAGAATGCAGCAAACGACTGCTGTGAATAAGGGGCTGGGGTGTAGTTTGCCCTCTCTAGCTACGTGAGTCCTATCGGAAGATAAGTAGGCCTCTGCGTTTCTGAAGGAGCCCTGATCGTAATCTCCTGTCAGAAATACAGAGTTCTTTTGTTATATACAAAAAGAAGGAGTGGAATGGCAACCCCACCCCCACCCCCACCCGTGGACGATCACTAATCCTCGGCTCATCTTTGCTGAGCAGAAGAAATTTGGATTGACCTGTCTTTGAGTCATCTGCAGATGTCAGAATCTGGCCCAGCTAGCCTCAGCGGCACAGAGACTCTTCTAAAGGGAGAGAGATTAGCGCATGAATGGGAGGGTGTACGGTCGCTTGTTTATCTGTTGCAGCCAGGGATCAGGAATCCTGCAGCGTAAACGGGTTGCCAGTCACGCTGAGTTCAGGTTCTGTGTAATGTCAAGGCACATCGCTCTTTCATAATGCAGTTTGGGAAGGGGAGAGAATAGCTCAGTGCCAGGGCTGGAGTTCAATGAGTTTGCAAGCTAAAATTCAAACTGCAATTTTGCTTAGCCTCGTTGCTGCCAACTTTGTGCTGAGAGTTCATGATCCTAGGAGGGGAACGTGTCTCCAACATCTGAATTGTTCGATAGGGCGGATCGCAAAAGTAGATTCCAAGCCCTGAATAATTGTATATTACAATTACAACCTTTATTACAACCTGATAACCAGACCATTAAAAAGTTCAGCACCTTCACTGAGATACTTGCTGAGGTTAAGTCCAGCCAATCCTTGCAAGCATTTGCAGAAAGATTCCAATCTTCAAAAGGCAAGCCAAACCATATTTTGTATATAATTGATAATATTCCTGCATTATTAAGGAAGCCTAATCTCGCTAACTCCTTCCCTGCTGACAATATGAGCAGAGAAGGTAGGATTAGTAACCTCTAGAGGATAGAGAGGATGCAACACATAAGTGGGGGAGGGGGTCTGTGGAAATGGGTCACTTGTGATCCAACGGGGCTCTGCTGGGCACAAGCGACAGCTGTAGCAGATTTGAATATGAATCCTATCTGCCAGCACAGCTATGCAAGGACTTGGCAGGACCTGGTGGTAATCTTTTCTGCACAAATGTCTTTGCATTGTGACATTTCCTTACAGAGATCTTGGTAATTAAAGTAAAATTGATGGTGTGAAAGCTCCATACTATTACATTTCACTAATTCCAAATCAAACATGAATAAGCAGCCAGGGCTAAACTCTGCACTGCATTCCAGCATTGTCCACATTTAACTCTCTTTAAAAGATTCGGGCCAGTTAGTCTATACAGTTAGTTAATGTTGGTGCTTTTTGTTGTTTGTCTGGTTACTTCACTGTGTTTGTTTGTTTATTTGTTAGTCTGTGCCTGCATATGTTAGTTACCTACCTACCTACTACCTACCCTACTCTACCTACATATTCGACCTACCTACCCTACCTAATCAACTTGCCCTAACCTACCTACCCTACTGACCCTCGCTACTCTACTCTACCTACCCTCTCTACCCACCTACCTACTCTACCTACATGTATACCTTACATACCCTACATACTGCCTAACTACCCTACCTACTCTACCATAACTTACCGACCTATCACATCTATGCTACCTACTTTATCTACCTACTCTAACCTACCTACCCTACCCTACCTACTCTACCTACCTTACCCTATCCTATCTTACCTATCTGTTATCAGCATCTTCAATGCCTGCCCTTCAGCACCCTTAAGCCTTAAAGTTTCTGACACACAGGTCTCAGACTTTCCTGTGACAGCACAATTTTAAATTGCTGGATTCACTAATATAGGAATTCTTCCTATTGCTGACCAAGACAGTTCTGGCTTCTTTTCTCTGTTTGTGCTGCATTAACTGATTGCAGCCCAGAGCAAAGGGAGGAGAATTACAGCTGGGCTATGTTACTCTGAGGAAGTGCAATCTCCCAGGCAGTGGATAAACACTCAGTTAGTTTACTCTGGCGATAGAATAGTTAGGCGACAATCAGCACCAGGGCTGACACCTGAATAATTAGCTCCAGGTTATAGTTTCCATTTTTCTGAAGGCTACGAAAATTCAAGCTGGAATATACTTGTGAAAATCTATCAGGCATCAAACATTTATTAATATAACTCTGATGGGAGACAGTCTGAATTGGCTTGTTCTTGATCTTGCTGTCATATTTGATCCATGATAATCTTCTGACCACATATCCACTAATTCCACCAATGTCCACCTCCGTAATATTTCCTGACTCAGTCACCGCCTTGGTTTATCTGTGGCTGAAACTCTTTCTTAGCTTTAAAATTGACGATTGCAGCATGCTGTGGACCGGCAGTCCAAAGATATGCAGGTTAGGTGGATTAGATATGCTAAATTGCCCCATGGTGCCCTGGCGTGTGCAGGCTAGGTAGGTTAATTATGGCAAAATGCAACATAACAGGGATAAGGTGGAATGCTGTTTGGAGGGTCTGCGCAGACTCGCTGGGCCGAATGGCCTCTATCTGCACTGCAGGGATTCTGTGATGCTATAATCTACGATTTATGTTGTCCCTAAACTGAAGTCATCCAAAATTCTACTGTCCACTGTAACCAATCCCATAGGGAATCAATAACCCAAAATAAATAAGCTGACTCAAATGACTCTCAAGGAAAGAAATTACCATCAAGATTTCACTGTCTCTAGCAATAATTTAATATGAATCAGAACCAATGTGAATAAAACATGGATTAACAGACAAATGATACTTCAAATTGTAAGGTAAAATTAGTTGTAAATAATCAATGCAACTAAGATAGGTCTTACATAACCATCAGCATTTGCATCATTCCCTCAGTTATTTAGCCCTCTCAGATATTATATTTCTTACATTCTGGGCATGTGACCCAATTTGCAGTTGTAAATTACTGGTCTCTGGTATATAACTTCCCATGTTTTCCCATTCACTTAATTAGGACCTTGAGTCATGTTGACTCAAAGTCATGTTCCATCTGAGATCACCAGAAACAATTGTCACTCAAACAGTATGCCCCACCAAAATCTCCTTAGATCTGTTCAGGACAGACTAGACAGCACATAGTCCACAGAGCCTCCTTCATTCAACCCCTTTAATAAACCCCAGTCCTTGGCTCTGGCAAATCTGAAGCAAGAAAATTGCCCAATTCAAAATGACTAACTCTAACATTATTTTTGGCATTCTATCCCATTACACGTGTGTAATGTGGCTGTACGTGCATTATACACATACAGCTACTTGTAAGAAGTTCCTTATCTGTTCTCCCCTTTGCTGCCACTCTTATTTGTCTACAGTGACCCTTAATGTCTGACCAAATGGTTTGTGTGTGTGAATTTCCTTTTGCTTACTACTGTTTCCAGTTAGAGGTTGCCAGCTCATAAGGATAATTATTTTAATGATTGAAGAAGTGTGCAATTGAGCTTTTCACAATTGATACAAACTCTACAAAGCCATTTTCAACCATTCTTAAAACCCAATCACAGATTCTTCGGACATTTCAAACAAATTGCATTTTTTTCCTTACTGCCCTATTTCCAGGTCAAAGATAATCACACAATTCCTAAATTTGTACTTTGTCCTGATTACCCATCACCTCTATGTTATCTACACTGGCTTTCAAGATTCTCATCCTTGATTTCAAATCCCTCTGTGTTCCTCAATAATCTTGAGTCATCCAAAACAAAACTACTGTCGTGCTCTCCTTGTCACTGTAACTTCCTTCAGTTACCTAGCCCTCTAAGATATTATATTTCTTTAATTCTGGCCTCTTAAGCATCTCCAATTTTAATTGCACCATTGGTGGTTCAGTTCTTTACCATACTTTCCTCCTTTAAGACACCCCTTAAAATGCACTTCTTTGACTAAGCTATCCATCATGTGTCTTGACATTTCTTTACGCGGTGCAGCGAAAAATTGTTCTTTCTAATATTGGGATGCTTAATTTCATTAAAGGTGTGATATAAATTTGAGTGGTCGTTGTTATTGACTGCAACAATGATATATTCTAGATGTTTCATTCACGGAATTTGTGCAAATCTTTAGGTGAAGCTTCA
Source organism: Rhincodon typus (assembly GCF_021869965.1). Classification (NCBI taxonomy): domain Eukaryota; kingdom Metazoa; phylum Chordata; class Chondrichthyes; order Orectolobiformes; family Rhincodontidae; genus Rhincodon; species Rhincodon typus. The sequence continues at coordinate 16,664,937 of NC_063339.1, forward strand.
GTTTGTGACTCTCACCTTTACATCAGAAAGTTATAGAGTCATAGAGTTGTACAGCACAGAAACAAACCTTTCGGTCCAACTCCTCCATGTCGAACAGATATGCTAAATTAATCTAGTCCCATTTTCCAGCATTTGGCCCACATCCCTCTGAACCCTTCCTATTCATGTACCCAACCAGATACATTTTAAATGTTATAATTGTGCGAGCCTCTACCATTTCGTCTGGAAATTCATTCTATACACACCCCACTGTCTGCGTGAAAAAGTTGCCCTTAGGTCCCGTTTAAATCATTCCCCTCTCACCTTAAACCTTTGCCCTCTAGCTTTTGACTCCCCTACCCTGGGAAAAAGACCTTGGCTATTCACCCTATCCATGCCCCTAATTATTGGGTTCCAACTTTTACTTTGGAATTTAAATGCACTGAGGGGGCACTAAATTATTGGAGATGCTGAGCTGAGATACACATCTATGCCCTGATACTTTCAAGTGGATATAACAGATCCCAGAACGGATTTGATGAACAGCTGGAGAGATGTTGGCCAACACTCCTCTTGAACTAGGTATGATGGGCCAAATGGCTTCCTTCAGTTCAACATGAATTTATTTCCCATGCTGTTCCTCTCGTGAAATTTGGGAGAGGCTTGTGAATATTTATGTCTCACACATTGTTCTCTGTTGCAACTCTTACTATCCCTTACTTGTTTCCTTTCTCTGGCTCTTTTTACTTATTTCATACTGAGTAGTACAGTCACAAAGCATGGAAACAGACCCTTCAGTCCAACCAGTCCATGCCAACCATAACCCCAAACTAAACTAGTCCCACCTGCCTGCGCTTGGCCCATATCCCTCCAAATCTTTCTTATTCATATACTTATCCAAAAGTCTTTCAAATATTGTAACAGTACCCGCATCCACCCACTTCCTCTGGAAGTTCATTCCACACATGAACCACTCTCTGCGTAAAAAAGTTGCCCTTGTATCCTTTTTAAGTTTTTCTCCTCTCACCTTAAAAATATGCCCCCTAGTCATGAAATCCCCAACTACAGGAAAAAAGACATCTGCCATTCACTTTATCTAAACACCCACGATTTTAAAAACCTCTGTAGGTCACCCCTCTACTCCTATGCACCAGTGAAAAGTCCCAGCCTATTCAACCTCTCCCTATAACTCAAACTTTCCCTACCTGGCAACATCCTGGTAAATCTTTTCAGAAATCTTATCATAGCTTGATAATATCCTTCCTACAACAGGGTGATCAGAACTGGACACAGCACTCCAGAAGAGGCCTCAGCAATGTCCTGTACAACCTCAACGTAACTTCCCAACTCCTATACTCCTTTATTTTGCCCCATTTGTTTTTGTGTCTCTCCTTCAGTCTGACTGTCTGCTTACACAGAATGAGGGGGGTGGCAGGAGATTGTCTATAATAGGCAGTGGCCCTTTAGCTTTCATTCCTGTATCCCTCTAATGTAAGTGAGAATTGGGCAGATGTATAGCAGTCAGCTGAGTCGATATTGCTTTTGCAAAAATACCCAGATTTATGGAAAGAGCAAAAAAGCAGAAATTTAAATACAGCAAAGCTCCCAATGGGAAAACAAAAATAGCATGTAAAATAAGATTAAAATTAATGAAAGAAGTGTGAGTTGTAATGACAACAACTAATGCACCTTTAATGTAGTAAAAAGTTCATAATTTTGCTGGTGCATTATCACACAAAATATGTCATGTGTGGAGTTATTAGAATAGATAACCCATACACTGGTTGAGTGTAAGCTTCTGAAGGCACTGCCGTTGGTAGTGAAATTAAAATTACTGAGGCACAAGAGGTTTAATGATGATGGTGAGGTGTCAAGCTCTTGAGGTATTAAAATTTTATTGACTCATTCGTAGGTTGCAGAGTCATAGAGATGTACAGCATGGAAGCAGACCCTTTGGTGCAACTTGTTCATGTCGACCAGATATCCTAAATTTATCTAGTCCCATTTGCCAGCATTTGGTCCATATCTCTCTAAACCCTTCCTATTTATGTACCCATCAAGATGCCTTTTAAATATTGTAATTGTATCCAGCTTCACCACTTCCTCTGGCAGCTCATTCCATATTTGCACTACCCGCTGCGTGATAAAGTTGCCCCTTAGGTCCCTTTTAAGTCTTTCCCTTCTCACCTTAAACTTATGCCCTCTATTTTGGACTCCCCTACCCTGGAAAAGACCTTGACTATTCACCATATCTCTGCCCCTCTTGAGTTTACAAATCTCTATAAAGTCACCCCTCAGCCTCCGATGCTCCAGGGAAACTAGTCCCAACCTATTCAGCCTTTCCCTATAACTCAGACCCTCAAAACCTGGCAACATCCTTGTAAATCTTTTTTGAACCCTTTCAAGTTTAACAACATCTTTCCTATAGAATGTGTCACTCCTGTGCCAGTGCCCTTGAGAAATGTATTAGAGAGCCTTTTTCTTGAATTGCTACATACCATACTGCAGTCAGGATGGGATATCCAGGATTTTAACCCAACATCAGCGAAGGGGTGGCAATATAGAGGAGGTGATGACATAGTAATATTATTGCTGAACTCCTAGTCCACAGACCAAGCTAAAGTTCTGGGGACCTGGCTTCAAATCCTGCCACAGCACATGGCACAATTTGAATTCAACAAAAACCTGGAATTTAGAGGCTAAGGGTGACCATTGTCAATTGTTGAAAAAAACCCCCATCTGGTCCACTAATGTCCTTTAGGGAAGGAAACTGCCATCCTTTACCTGGTCTGGACTACACGTGACTCCAGACCCACAGCAATGTGGTCCATGCTTAACTGCCCCTTGGGCAATTAGGGATGGGCAATAAATGTTGGTGTTGCCCACATCTTATGAATGAATGAATAAATAAAAAGTCATTTCAAACGCCATCCCTTTCAGCTGTGTGGCTGTATATGGACGCAGTCACTCTGAAGGTCCATACACAGCAATCATCATGCTGATGGGGGAAATGTGGCAGATTGGATTCAGAATTGGCTGACCCCTAGAAGACAAAGGGTGGTAGTGGACGGAAAATATTCAACATGGTGCTCAGTTACGAGTGGTGTACCACAAGGATCTGTTTTGAGTCCTCTTCTATTTGTGATTTTTGTAAATGATTTGGATGAAGGAGTGGAAGGGTGGATTAGCAAGTTCGCGGACAATATGAAGGTGGGTCACGTTGTGGACAGTGCAGAGGGCTATTCTAGGTTACAAGGGGACATTGATAGAATGCAGAGCTGGGCTGAGAAGTGGCAGATGGAGTTTAACCCTAAAAAGTGTGAGGTTATTCATTTTGGAAGGACAAACTTGAAAGCGGAATACAGGGTTAATGGAAAGATTCTTGGCAGTGTGGAGGAGCAGAGGGATCTTGGGGTTCATGTTCACAGTTCCCTGAAAGCTGCCACCCAGGTGGATAGAGTTGTTAAGAAGGCGTATGGTGTGTTAGCTTTCATTAATAGAGGGATTGAGTTCAAGAGCCGTGAAGTTATGCTCCAGCTATACAAAAGCCTGGTTCGGCCACATCTGGAGTATTGTGTCCAGTTCTGGTCACCTCATTACAGGAAAGGTGTGGAAGCGTTGGAAAAGGTGCAGAGGAGATTTACCAGGATGTTGCCTGGAATGGAGGGAAGGTCTTACGAGGAAAGGTTGAGAGAGCTAGGGCTTTTCTTTTTAGAACGACGAAGGATGAGAGGTGACTTGATAGAGGTGTACAAAATGATCAGAGGTATAGATAGAGTAGACAGCCAGAGACCTTTTCCTAGGGTGGACGTAGCTTTTACGAGGGGACATAGTTTTAAAGTGAAAGGAGGTAGATATCGGGGAGATGTCAGAGGTAGGTTCTTTACTCAGAGAGTGGTAGGGGCGTGGAATGCATTGCCGGAGAGGGTAGTGGAGTCGACCTCATTAGGGGCATTTAAGCGGCTATTAGCTAGGCATATGGATGATAGTATAAGGTAGTGGTGGAGGTTAGATAGACCTTAGGTTTCGGGTAAAAGTTCGGCACAACATCGTGGGCCGAAGGGCCTGTACTGTGCTGTACTGTTCTATGTTCTATGATGCCACTCACAACATTGACTTCTAGTTCCGGATGTCACTGCCACCCACAGACCTTGGAGGTCTGCCTGGAAGAAATATAAATTAGCAGGGACGCTGGTACCAAAAATCAGGATGGTGTTGCTAATTCCAAGTCAGTCAGGACGGTGAGATATTCGGAAGGGGACTTGCAGTTGGCAGTGTTCATATGAATCTTGTCCCTCTCAGTGGCAGAGCTTACATGTTTGGAAGGTGCTGTTGCAGGCGTGGAAGCATTTGCGTGGGCAGTGAAGGCTGAGAATCATAGAATCTCTACAGTATGGAAGCAGGCCATTTGGCCCATTGAGACCACACTGACCCTCCAAACAGCATCCCACCCAGACTCAACCCGCTACACTGTCCCTATAACCCTGCATTTCCCATGGCTAAACCACTTGGCCTGCACATCCCTGGACACTATTGGAAATTTAGCATGGCCAATATACTTAACCTACACATCTTTAGATGTATGAGATCCTGGAAAGTTTTGAAAACAAGGATGAAAATTTTTCAATGGAACCATAGAAAGGTCTCCAAGCATTGGACAACTGTGTGGGTTCATGAATGGGAATGATTAGGTCCAATTCCATAAGAAAGAAATAGGTAACATAGGAAAAACTTGAAAGTTGAGATACGATGGGAAGTTGAGGCTACAGCCCCAAGATGCAGACAGGGAGAGGAGATGTGGGGAAAAGTGGCAGTATTGGTAAACGGAATATTTTGTAAGAGTGTTTAATGATTTCATACTTACATGTTCATTATCTTGAAAATGTTATGGATTTAGCTAAACATGTTTTGTGTCAGAAATAAAACCACTTCATAGAAAGAAATTCAGTAGAACAATTACGTAAAACTGCAGCCTTTCAAGCAGTTGTTTTTGTGGATTTCTTGGGGACTTCTGATGAATAATTCAGTGAAGCAGGATTTGTATTTGATACATTGAGAAAAGTGTGGCACCTGATTTATTGTTCTACTAGCAGATTTGATGAGTGACATGGTTATGCAAAAGGATTTTGATTAGATAGATATGGCATCCAGTTACATTTGCAAATTTACGATTTTTATGCAACAGATAATAACATACATTACACACCTTTTGGGATGAGTTCAACAACGGCACGTTTTCCAGTGGACTTATTCGAGTGCGGGTTCGGACGACAGCTAAGCCAATTAGGCTCATATATCAGACCTCCCCGGCAGCCAACTTTAACATGTGCCCTCTTTCAAATATGAACAATAGGACTAACCCTATCGCAGGACTAACTCCTGTTTAAGGTCCACTTACTGACATTAGATGCCGATGAGTGATGCAATGTCCAAGATTTCCCCATTTGGTTGGTTTAAAAACATAATGAAAATATGGCCCAAGAATTAATTTTCGACTGAACTTATTTCTCCTGTATGGAAGTGGACTATAAACAATTTCTACACTGGTATACAGGATAGGTAGTCACAGGCTTTTGGTCTGCCCAATTATAAAGAGTGTTGATTCAGGTCAGCTTGGATTCACATTTTTATTTAAAGGCGAAGATAAGCAATGGGAGATTTTTCAAGGATCGAGTAGATGTTACCAATGCATTTAAAAGAGTTGAACCTCTACCCACCATCTAGAATACATCATGATGAACTGGAATGGAATCATCATTGAAGCAGTTGCATTATACTTTATGTGAACAGTTAGTTCTTTAGTTGCAGACAAATCCAAGCCACAAATTAGATGCTGAGATGACTAGGAAGAGATAAATTTAACTATCTGCTGTCCCTAACTTCCAAAGAACAACTAGAATGGTTATGACACCAAGCAAGACAGAGTCTTCAGTTAAAATGGGAATGTGAGAATGTGAACAAATTGGTTTTGCCAAAAATTCAATCACTGAAGACGACTGAGAAAGTCCAAACTAATCAGCAAGTTGAAATAATTGTTTGATGTACCTCAGCATGGACCTATAGGTGGATTGACAACTAAAATCCCTGACACAGTTTGAAGATCTAGTGAATAGAACCTGATGGAAGCTACCACCTACAGACATCAGCTACGTTCAAAAGATTCACAATAAGTAAAAAAAAAATTGCCTGTTTCATCCTCCATGAAAGAAACCCAAGGGATCAAAGGTTCTCCAGTTCAGACAGAACTACAGACTTCAGGTCATCAGGATGACAGTGCAAGGTCACTACCTACATCCCAACAAAGTCCGAAGAGAATATGACTAGGGAGAATAGTAAAGCCTGGAGATCGCCTGAATTTGTAAAGTTAAAAGACTTATAGGGAGATATGGTTGTGGTCAATGTCATTAAATAAACAAATATGTAACAATATAATGAGGAAAGAAGCTTGGAGGGGATGTTATGAATGGGTTTGAAAGTATCTGAAAGAGCTAATATTGATTAAGTGTCAGAAGTAACATAAACAGCAGCTACTGTGATGATATCATGAGGACTGGAGGGGAGAGTAACTCAGCATCTTGAAGCAGTCAGTTCTAAGACCAGGCCTTCCAAACAGTCTCTGTAATAAGGCATGCCATATCATTGTAATATGTAAATAATTGGAAAGATGCAATAAAGTACATATTGCTTACTGCATGAGAGTTTTCTAGTTGGACCTTGAGAAATGTGACATCGGAAATGATTGTTGCTTCTGTTTCAAAGGGGTAAATTCGTCCCATTGTGTGTTGTGACTAATCCCATGTTCTTAACATTACCTGTTTTCGCCTTAACTCTGTTCCTAAAACCTCATCCGTACCTGAGCTAACTCTAAACCCACGATTCCAATATACTTCAGGCCCAGCTCCCACATTGCACCTTGTAACTTGGTAAACTTGAATATCAGAATTCCCATGTCCTAACTGGCACTATGTCATTATTGACAATCCCTCTTTGTTTTGAAATATTTCCATTGACTCCCTTCCCATCAGCCCCTTTACCCCCAATTTTATTTTGTTAGTATACGCCAGCTCTACAAGTCTCCAAGTTTCCTGAATACTTCCCACTCTGGCCTCTTGAACATGGCTTATTCCATTAGTCCATCATTGATAGCCATGTCTTCACCCATTAGCCTTCTCTCCACCTTGGTGATGTTCATTGAAGCCGACATCTGACCAAACTTTAGGCCACTGGCCTTACATCTCCTCATGTAATCCAATGTCAAATTTCATTTGATAATGCTCCCATGAATTGCCTTGGGTCATTTGGTTGAAGCCCTACATAAATGCAAATTATTGTTGTTGGTGGTGTTATTTTTCTAAAGATTGTATTGTGAAAGCTGTAAAAGATATTTGCAAACCAAATGGATGTGAAGATCAGTAAGCAAATACAAAGTCACTTACTTTACAAGTTTGCGGTAGTATTGTCATTAAAGGAGGGTAGCTATTATTGATAGCTAATAATAATTAGTCATAATTAGTTATAATAACTAAATTTCCAATTAGCAATTTTCTAGCCACTTGCCTTATTTTTGATTTGTAGCCATCATATCTTTCTATTCTGATATGCTGCTTCTTTATGTTGAGTCAAGGCTTAGCTGATAAAGACATTTCCAGGCGCATTTAGTTCACAGTTACCACACAAGACCAGAAAAAAAAGTGAATCTGCACTGGACCCTATGGAGCTGCTTGCTGAATTGTGTCTTTTAACTAATATCCGCTCAGCAATTCTGTGGTGAATTAGAAAAATAAAAATGATGGTTCCCCCAGAGATTGAAAACATTATATTTAAACCTGAGGACTCAGCAGGAGTGCAGGTGGGGTTGATGAAGGGTCAAAACAGGTAGATAAAATTAATTCTGATACTGTGGAGCAGTTGTACTACAGTGGAATCTTCTTACTGGATGTGTTTCAAGCATAATCACTTCATTTAATATCTAAAGTTGTGCAGTGATTCATATTTATTGTATCCATTAATCAGTTTTCTGATCTCTAACAAGTCCAGATTTTGTAGAGGAAAGGTAAATATGGGGAGAATTTACAACAAATTCAGAGGTTCCATTAGATGCTGCTTTTAATGTGACCTTCCATTGATTGTAAAAGGTTCTTCTAAACGATTATCAAACACGCAGTCATTTGCACACAAAAAAAGGCCTTTCAGCCCATTGCATCCAATTCTGTAGAACTAACCAGTTTCTCCCTTGACTTGTGAAGTTGCGACACTGACTTTCAAGTCAGGATTGTCACTGCTTAGTATTTGTGTGGCGGGTGGGAGAATGGGAAACTCCATATTAATGAGGTGAGATGATTTGTATTGAGGATGATCACGCACTGTCATGCAAATAGAAGTCACTCATGGGAAAGAATCTTGTCTTGTTGCTCAATGCCTGGCTGGATAATGGGACATTTTGCTCTTGATATCAGGAAGTTCTTCATTGCCAGTCTCATGATTCTCCCAACTTTCTCATCAATGCATATGTTATTCAAGTGCTGGGAAAATTACTCCCAGAACACTTCCTAAATATTGAGATGTTTGGAAGTGTTGGTGTCCTAGCTCATGAGTCACTGAAACCAAAGTGCAGGTGTAACACTTAGTTAGGAAGGGAAATGCTCCTCATTGAAAGTAACAGCCAGTATATAATTAAAAGTGTCTTGCTGCAATTGTACAGAATATCTGACAAGACTGCACCTCGAGTATTGTGTCTCTTAGCCATACATGGGGAGTGGGCACCACTAGCCTTACCAGCATTTATTGCCTGTCCCTCATTGCCCTTGAGAAGGTGATCATGAGTTGCCATCTTGAACTGCTGTGGTTGATTTGCTATGGAATATCCACAATCATGTCAGGGATGGAATCCCAGGATTTGGATACAATGACACTGAAGGAATGGCATATATTTCCAAGTTAGTACGGTGTGTAGTTTGGAGGGAAATTTGCAGGTGGTGGTATTTCCATGTATCTGCTACGCTTGTCCTTTGAGTTGGTAGTGGTCATGGGTTTGGAAGATACTCTCTAAGGAGCCTTGGTAAATTTCTGCAGTGTTATAGATGGTACATACTGCAGCCATTGAGCATTGGTAGTGGAAGGAATGAACGTTTGAGGGTGTGGTGACAACCAAATGGGCTATTTTGTTCTGCATAGTGCCAAGCTTCTTGAATGTATTTGGAGCTGCACACATCCAAGCAAGAGAGGAGTATTCCATCACATTCTTGCCTTGTGCCTTGTAGAACAAACAAAGAACAATACAACACAGGAACAGGCCCTTTGGCTCTCCAAGCCTGCGCCGACACATTTTGCCCTTCCATATTAAAACTGTCTTCATTTATAGCATCTGTATCCCTCTATCCCTCCCTATTCATATATTTGTCCAGGTGCTTCTTGAAAGCTGCTATTGTGTTCGCTTCCACCACCTGATGACATACAGGTTTTGGTAACAGGAGGTAAGTTACTCATTGTAGGATTCCTAGCTTCCATCCTGCTCTTGTCGTCACAATATTTATATGGCGAGCGCAGTTCAGTTTCTGTTCAATGGTAACTTCAGAATGTTGATTATGGGGATTCAGTGATGGTAATGCCATTGAATATCAAAGGGCAATAGTCATATTCTCTCTTTTTGGAGGTGGTCATTACCTGGTACTTGTGTGGCACAAATGTTGCTTGCCACTTGTCAACTAAAACTTGGATATTGTCCAGATCCTGCTGGATTTGATCATGGACTGCTTCATTGTCTGAGGAGTTGCAATTATGTGCAGTTTTTGTCTCCTTATCTGACGATAGATGTGCTTGCCTTAGAAGAAGTGCAATGGATGTTAACCAAACTAATCCCTGGGACAGTGTGACTGCAATATGGGGACAGATTGAAGAAATTGGGCCTGTATGCTCTAGAGTTTCCAAGAATGAGATGCAATGTCATTGAAACTCACACAATTCTTACAGGTTGTGAAGGGGTGGATGTAGATGAGATGATTACCTTGGTTGGTCAGTCTAGTATTAGGAGACATAAACTTTAAATATGACTGAGATGAGGAAGAATTTCTTCACTCAGAGAGAGGCAAATCTTTGAAATTCTTCACTCAAGAGGACTATGGAATCTTAATCTTTGAATAGGTTCAAGATAGAAATCAATGTTATTTTACTGGACAATGACATCAAGAGATATGGAGGTGATGTAGAAAAGTGGCATTGAGGTAGATGATCTGCAATGATGAAATTGAATGGTGGAGCAGACTTAATGGGCACAATGGCCTCCTCCTGTTCTGAGTTTCTGATACTTTCACCACCAGACTATCTGGCAAAATGGAATGTAAAACTATTGAACAAGCCCGTTAAAAAAAATCAAACTAGCCAATAATTAAAGACAATATGTATGTTTTCCATTAAATGCATTGTGTGATGGCACAATATGGAAAATGGCACTGATCATCTGTGACAGATTTTAACCATTGTCAACTAGATCAAATTTAGATTTTGCCAAACAGGCTTGAAACAAATCAATCCGAAGAAATTTGCACATTTTGCCTATCTCTCCACGCTTTCTAGATGTTAATGGTTGTCAAAGGAACAGATGCAGACAATGATACTTCATAGAAACATATGAATTAGGAACAAGATTAGGCCACTTGGGCCCCTTAAACCTGGTCCACCATTCATAGAACAGCACAGCATAACAACAGGCCCTTCGGCCCACCATGACCACGCAGACCATGATGCCATTCTAAATTAATTCCTTCAGCTTGCACATGGTCTATATCCCTCCATTCCCTGATGTGTCTGTCTAAATGTCTCTTAAACATTGCAAACGCCACTGCTTCTACCATATCCCCTGGCAATGTGTTCCAGGCACAAACTACATTCTGTGTAAAAAACTTCTATCGCATATCTTCTTTAAATTTACTCCCTCTCACCTTAAACCTAGTATTTGAGATTTTCACTCTGAGAAAAAGATGACTATCCACTGTATCCAAAGTCTGTCATAATTTTATATACTTCTATCAAGTTACCCCTCTCTCTCTGATGCTTTTACAAAAACAATCTAAGTTTATCCAAACAAAAACAAAGTTGCAGGAAAAGCTCAGCAGGTCTGGCAACATCTGTGAAGGAGAAAACAAAGTTAACGTTTCGGGTCCGATGACTCTTCCTCAGAACTGATAGTGGCTGGGAAAACGTCAGTTTATATGCAGAAAACAGGGAGGTGGTTGGGGTAGGGAGTAAACGATAGGATAGAGCCCAAAGAGAGAGGAAGAAAGTTGGACAGACAAAGGAGTTGCTAACGATCAGGCTGGGAGGGTGAATAGTTGTTAATGGGGACGGTTAGTGACCAGCAACAGGGGGTGTATAATGGCAGGCTATGTGGTAACAAGGCCTGGTGTGTGGAGTGGGGGGCTGGGACATGGGAGAGTTTAGGCCCTAAAATTATTGAACTCAATATTGAGTCTGGAGGGCTGTAGGGTCCCCAAGCAGAAAATGAGGTGTTGTTCCTCCAGCTTGTGTTGGGCTTCACTGGAACACTGCAGCAAGCCAGAGACTGAGAGGTTGGCCAGGGAACAGGGTGGTGCATTGAAGTGGCAGGCAACAGGTAGTTTGGTGTCTTTTTTGCGAGTAGAATGCAGATGTTCTGCGAAGCGGTCGCCAAGTCTATGCTTCATTTCCCCAATGTAGAGGAGATCACATTGTGAGCAGTGAATGCAGTAGACTAGATTCTGGGAAGTGCAGGTGAAGTGTTGCTTCACCTGGAAGGTATGTTTGGATCCTTGGATATTGGGGAGAGAGGAGGTAAATGGGCAGGCGTTGCACCTTCCCTGGTTACAGGAGAAGGTGCCGTAGGGTTCTTTAGAATTAGAATCCCTACAGTGTGGAAACAGGCCCTTCAGCCCAACAAGTCCACACCGAACCTCAGAGCATCCCACCCAGATCCATTCCCCTATGACCCACCTAATATACACCCTCTACCTCCCTGAACACTACGGGCAATTTAGCATGGCCAATCCGCCTAACCTGCACATCTTTGGACTGTGGGAGGAAACCGGAGCACCCGGAGGAAACCCACGCAGACACGGGGAGAATGTGCAAACTCCACACAGACAGTCGCCCGAGGCTGGAATCGAACCCAGGTCCCTGGCGCTGTGAGGCAGCAGTGCTAACCACTGTGCCACCGTGTCGCCCCATTGCGGGGAGGTGTTGGGGTGAAGGAAGTGTGGACCAGGGTGTGCCAGAGGGAACGGTCCCTGCGGAGGGTGGACAAGGGAGGGGAGGGGAATATGTGTCTGGTGGTGGCATCTTGCTGGAGGTGGTGGAAATAACATCTGATGATCTTCTGGATGTGGATGCTGGTGGGATGGTAGGTGAGGATAAGGGGAATCCTATCGCTGCTGTGGGAAGGAAGAGAAGGGGTGAGGGCGGAAGTGCGGGAGATGGGTCAGACCTGGTTGAGGGCCCTGTCGACAATGGAGCTGGGGAATCCTCGGTTGAGGAGGAAAGTGGACATTTTGGAGGCTCCCTTGCCGAAGTTGGCCTCATCTGAACATATGCGACGGAGACAGAGGAACTGAGAGAATGGGATGGAGTCTTTACAGGAAGTGGGGTGTGAGAATGTTAAGTCCAGGTAGCTGTGGGAGTCCGTGGGTTTGTAGTGGATATTAGTGGCCAGTCTATCCCCAGAAATGGAAACAGAAATGACGAGGAAGGGAAGGGAGGAGTCAGAGATAGACCAGGTGAAAGTGAGGGAAGGGTGGAAATTGGAGGCAAAATTGATGAAGTTTTCCAATTCCAGAAGTTTATCCAAACTCTGCTTACAGCTAATAGACTCCAATGCAGGAAACATCCTGACAAACCTCTTTTGCACCCTTTCCAATGCCTTCACATGTTTTCTATAGGGTGGCGACCAGAACGGCACACAGTACTCCAAATGTAGCCTGACTAAATTCTTATACAGCTGCAACATGACTTGCCAACTTTTATATTCAATGCCCACCATTAAGGGCAAGGATGCCGTATGCCTTCTTTACACTGAGGCTTTTATTGTTGGGTGTCCAGATGACAACCTGCATTAGCAAGTGGCCAGCTGCACTCACCTGGTACCCGCTCTGACTTTCGTGTTGGGAATTGTCAACGTCTCGTTTCCTGGCGGTGGGCGGTAGGATAGGAAGGTGCATAGTAATGAGGCAACTAATGAAGGCAATAGGCAACAATCTCCATTAATAGACATCTCATGGCTGCCTAGTGAGAATCTCATCTAGGCACCTGGAACTCTGTTTGAAAATGTGACAAGTTAACCTTGACAATGAGAAAAACCCTTGACTGATTTCTCACTCAATTCTCTGAGTTTGCCTGCAGGAAATTGGTTGAATGGCAGGAAACTGGGAGAATTGGAATAATGGTACTCAAATTGGCAGGATGTGACTACTGATGTCCTGCAAAGGTCTGGGTTGGGGTCTCAATTATTCACAATATTCACTAATGACTGCTTTTGGCATAAAAAGTCAAATGTTCAAATTTGCTGATGACACAAAATTGGGCAGCATTATAGAGAGTGTTGGTGACAGCATAAAATTACAACAAGATATTGATAAATTAGGTGAATGTACAAAGCTGTGGCCGATGCATTTTAATATAAGCAAGACATTGATTAGGCCACTTTTGCAATACTGCATGCAATTCCAATCTCCCTACTATAGGAAGGATGTTGTGAAACTTGAAAGGATTCCGAAAACAGGGCTGCAGGGATGGAGCTATACAGAGAGGCTGAATAGACTGGATCTATTTTCCCTGAAGCATTGGAGGCTGAGGGGTGACCTTATAAAGGTTTATAAAATCATGAGGGGCATGGATAGGGAGAATAGACACAGCCTTTTCCCTGGGATGGGGGAGTCCAAAACTAGAGGGCTTTGGTTTAAGGTGAGAGGGGAGACATTTAAAGGGGACCTACAGGACAACTTTTTCATGCACAGGGTAGTGTGTGTATGGAATGAGCTGCCAGAGGAAGTGGTGGAGGCTGGTACAGTTACAACATTTAAAAGGCATCTGGATGGTTATATGAATAGGAAGGGTTTGGAAGGCTATGGGCCAAATGCTAACAAATGGGATTAGATTAATTTAGGACATTCGATCAGCATGGATGAGTTGGACCAAAGGGTTTGTTTCCATGCTGTACATCTCTATGACAGTGTGAGGTTATCCATTTCAAACTGAAACAGGACAGAACAGGGTAATTTTTTGGAAGGCACAATGTTAAATATAATGGATGTACAATGAGATTTAGGGGTTTACGAATAGGTGCAGAAAATAGTCACGAAGGTGAATGGAATGCTGGCCTTCATGTCTAAAGGGCTGGAGTGTAAGGATGGAGAGGTAATGCTGCAGTTATACAAAACCCTAGTTAGACCCTATTTATAATACTGTTAACAGAATCCGGGCACAACACCATAGGAAGGATGCTTTGGCCCAGGAGGGTGTTCAATTCATATTTATATGAATGATACCTGGACTTCAAAGTTTAAGTCATGAAGAGAGATTAAGCCTTTTTTGTCTAGAATTTAGAAGGTCATGGGGTGATCTAATTGAGGTCTTCAGAATATTAACAGGGAAAGGCAGGGCAGATAAAGGTAAATTATTTCCAATGGTTGAAGATTCTAGACTCAGGTACATAGTGTCAGATTTAAGGCCAAACCAGTCGGAGCGATGTTAGAAAGCACTTCTACGTGCAATGAGTGGAGGTGTGGAACTCTCACTTAAGCGGCTAATTCAATTGTTAAATTTAAATCTGTGATACATAAATTTTTACTAAGCAAGTGCATCAAGGGATATGGGCCCAAGGCAGCCACAGATCAGCCGTGAACTTATTGAATGACAGAGGCTCAAGGGGCTGAATGGCCTATTTCTGTTCCTAGGTTCCTAAGGCTACTTCATTACAAGCCAGCAGGCAAACTGTAGTGCTACAAGAATTTGAGAGAACTTGTGTTCACATATTTGGAAATTTTGTCTGGCTTCTGTCTTCACAAACTGTGCTGCTTTCAGCCTGGATTCAAGCCTGGATTGTTATAATCTCACAGATTCTGCCTACAATGGGATCTGTGCATTTGGTGTTTTATTTTAAATTTCCAAGTTTGAGCTTTATTTGTTACAAAGGTACACTGATAGTTTACTGCATTCTTGAGGCTTCTCTACCTAATTAGACTGATCCTGAACTAACATTGTGGGCCGAAGGGCCTGTACTGTGCTGTACAGTTCTATGTTCTAAGTCCACTGCACCTCTGTCTTTATCTTATTTAAGAATAACAATTACCTCACCCCCAGTAGATCCTGTGAACTCATACTTACATTTGAACATACATATAACTGACCACAAGTCTCTTGTACAGTTCTTTCATTCCTCTTTTCTTGAGTTTTGATAGTATGTGAGTTACATCATCATCATTAGCATCTTCAATCCCATTGTGTGAACACACAAACATATGAATTAGGAGTAGGAGTAGGCCACTCTGCCCTTCAAACCTACTCTGCCATTCCACAAGATCAGAGGTGATTTGATTTTAACATTAACTCCACATTCCTTCTTATCCTACGGTAATCTTTCATCTTTTGCTTCTCAAGAATCGATCTTTTTCTGTTTTAATAAATATTCAATGATTCTGCTCTGCTGCCTTTTGAAGAAGAATGTTTCAAAGATTTGAAAACCTCTGACAGAAAAAATAAATCCTATTTATCTCTGCCCTAAACTGCTGATCCCTCATTTTAAAACTGTGGACTCTAGTTCTGTGAACAGCTGGAGGTTTAGAGGGAATTGAGGAATTTTTTTTCACTCAGAGGGTGGTGAGAGTCTGGAATGCACTGCCCAGGAGGGTCGTTGAGGTAGGCAACCTCATTATCTTTAAAAAGTATATGGATGAACACTTGAAGTGTCCTGACATTCAAGGTTATGGGGCCTAGTGTGGGAAAGTGGAACGAGTGTAGGTAATAGTACATCTTTGATAGTACAACCTTGATGGGCCGAAGGCCCTCCTCTGTACTGTATGATTCTATGATTCTAGAATGTGTCAGTGTATTTACATTATATTTCGCATGATTGTGCACGTGTGGTCGTTATTACTGTATCAGATGTCAGATTGCAGTCATCTGTTTCCCCAAAGAAATTTGATCCCATTCCTCCAATATATTCCCAATTTTCCTCCAACAAATTCCGAAACTATTGGGAATCAACTTTGTTTTTTTGCAGACAGGGTTAGTAATAAGGATGTGAGCTCGGCTCTTTTCTGTGTTGCCTGATGTGTGATAACACAGCTGACTGTTCATCACCTGGGCTATTAGATGCTGCTGTTGTAAAAAAGATAAGAGATTAATGGTGTTTGATTAACTTCACGGGTCTTATTAATATTCATTAGATTGGAAACGTTGTTATGAATGAGATGTTAGAGCCCAACACTGTTCTACAAACCCCAAGCTATAACAGTATCCATTTGGGAGATGAGAGCAGGCGGTCAAGTTCAGTTTGAACAATTTGGTAAAGGTAACATTAAGAGCTTCTTCAAACTGTCTCCCCTCTTATTAATGGGGAACACAAATCTAACTTCAGCTTTGAAACACTGAGTAAACAGCATGCTACAAGCTGCAGAAATACGTCAGACGTCATTTGGTTCTGATTTTTCAGGATGTATTGCTGTACATTAAAAGTATCAGAAATTGAAACACTACCACTCAGTAATAGAAGCCTTGCCCCATTCAGTTGGTCCCACACATTCATTGCAATATATACAGTTTCAGCAGTGAATTCTTACAAGCTCAAAAGGTGCACATGAACACAATGTGTGTCTAGCCACATCATGACTGAAGTATCAAGCTTGCAATAAAGTCAAGTTGTTAAGAACAATGGGGCCCATAATGTAGTCTTGAAGATCTGCTGTATTACTGGGGGTGTGGCTTGTCAATGTGTAGTGGGTTCTGGACATGCTTGGAGGGATTAGAGGCAAGTGTGTGAGGTTTGTTTGTCCTTTAGTATTGACCTATGCTCCAGATGAATGGGTCAATTATACATAGCTATGTCGTAGAAAAATAAATAGAAAAAAAAGGAGCAGGAGTAGGCCATTCAGCCCCTCAAGGCTGTTCTGTCATTCAAATGAACTTGGCTAATCATCCAACTCTGTCCACTGTTCCCTCTTCCTCCCTATTCCCTTTGATCCTGTTAGCCCTATAAACTACATCTATCTCCTTCTTGAAAACATTCAATGTTTTGACCTCAGCTGCTTTCTGTGAGAGAATTCCATGGGCCCAGCACTCTCAGGGTGAAGAAATTTCCCTTTAGCCTAGTTCTAAATGGCCTACAACATATCCTTCTACAGTGAGCTCTGGTTCATGCCAGATGGGTGATCAGGATGTAGAATGGAGTTGCTAAAGGCAGAAAATATCAGTAATTGCCTGGATATTCTAAGGAGTAGCAGTCATAGTCAGATTCCACTCTGCTGCTTTTCTTTCTCTGCTACTACTGAGCTGGGAATTCCGATCCCAGCTCCCTCAGAAATGTGACATGTGACTCAAATCAGTGCGGTTCCCTTGTGATGCAGGCTAGTTGACAGAAGTCAAATCATGCAACCTTTTGCAGCCGTCAGTATGCCTTGTGCTGAGACTTAAATGTTCAGCACCACAGCCAGACATATTGAGAACTCCTGTGAAAGGGTCACTTGTAAGGTAAGTGCAGGGTTAGAGAGGCAGTTGGTTAAGGAATTAGGGTGTCTGGTGGGTATAATGCCAGGGTGCCTACTGGGTAGGTTTGCCAGGTATTGGTAATGTGCTTAGGGTAGGCCTTGTAGGCACCAAAGCTGGCAGAGGTGGGTGCTGGGACCAGCAGGGTTCAGGGTGTTAGTAGCAGTGCCGGGCCCTGAGGGTTGAGGCCGGGATAGGCAAGGGAGGTTTCGGGACTGTCACAGCGGTGTGTCAGGATGGGCTGTGGCATAGGAGAGGTGGTGTCAGTATTGGTGAGATGAGTTGATATCAAGGTAGTTTGGGGGGTGGGGTGTGCAAAGTGGTGTGTGGAGGCAGGGTTGTCAAATTCCGTGGATTTAGTGGCAGAAATCAGTGTGAGATTCTGTGGGAACTAGAGTCAGGTTGGGTGGGGGAGGAATAGAGTGGTAAGTTGGAGGTGGAGAGTCATCAACTTTAATATTACCATGAGTTAGAACTTCACAAGTAGACAGGGTGGTTAAGAAGGCTTTTAGCACACTTGCCTTCATTGGTCAGGCCACTGAGTATAGGATGTTATGTTGAGCTTGTATAGCCTATTGGTAAGGCTACTTTAAGAGCATAGTGTGCAGTTCTGGTCGCACTGCCAAAGGAAGGATATTATTAAGCTGGATGGGGGTTCAGAAAAGATTTACCAGGATGTTGTCAGGACTGGAAGATTTGAGTCATAAAGATAGGCTGGATAGACTGTGAATTTTTTCACAGGAGCGTAAGAGTTGAGGTTTGTAAAATTTTGAAGGGCATAGATAAGGTGAATAGCAAAGATCTGTTCCCCTGGGAGGGGAATTCAAAACTAGGGGGCATATTTTTAAGGTGAGAGGAGAAAGATTTAAAAGAGACCTGAGGGGCAACCTTTTCACAAAGGCGGTGATTCGTATGTGGAATGAACTGCCAGAGGAAGTGGTAGATGCAGGTCCAGTTACAACTTTTAAAAGACATTTAGATAGGCACATGAATAGCAAAGTTTTAGAGGGATATGGGCCAAATGCAAGCAAGTGGGACTAGTTTAGTTTGGGAAACTTGATCAGCATGGATGCGTTGGACCAAAGGATCTGTTTCCGTGCTGTATGACTATCTCAACTTTTCTGGTAACTACTAACCTAACAGAAGTAGACCCTCCAAATCATCGTCTTTAATGGATTTCCTCTGACGGTTGCAAATGCAGGGAAACTGCCCTCTGGATCTTACTTCAAATACTGGATATCTGGAAGAGAGACACAGAGCGCTGCACATATGCAGCATGTCTGAAAAGGTAACTCTGTTGCAGTCTCCACAGACACTGCTTGACATTGAATTATAGATTCATACATTGCAGAAGAGCCTTTTGTTCAGCCGCTGAAAAAAATACTAGTCCCACATTTCTTGTTCCACAAATGCTGCCTGACGTAGAATCATACAGTGCAGAAGACAGCTTTTGGCCCATTGAGTGTATATTCCCAAAAGAAAGTAGCTACTGGCTTCATTAGTCTCACTTTCCCGCAGTAGGCCCATAGCCTTGAATGTTACGACACTTCAAACTTTCATCCAAGTACTTTCCCCCGAAACCCCCATGGAATGCTCCACCTTGGAACAGAGTAAAGGCGGATAACCTCACAATCTTTAAAAAGTACTTGGATGAACATTTGAAGTGTCATAACATTCAAGGCTATGGGCTTAGTGCAGGAAAATGGAACTAATGTAGCCAGTAGCTACTTTCTTTTGGGAATATACACCCAATGGGTCAAAAGCTGTCTTCCGCACTGTATGATTCTATGTCAGGCAGCATCTGTGGAGCGAGAAACAGAGTTAATTTTTACAGTTTTGCCTCTGATCAAGATTGGCTTTGAAGAAAGCCAAGAGCAGGAAATGGTGTGGATGCAGTCACCAAAATTGAGGGAACGTGGACTTGAGTCAGGCTAAACCAGGATATGTTTCACTTTGTAAAGGGTTAACAGACGGGGCACTCAAATAATAGTTACTGAGTATGCACCAAATCAACTCTTGTCATGATAGTGCCAGTCCACGTGGGACTGAAATCTGATGGAAAATTTCGACCAACCCTGACCCATCATATTTATGTATGTAGTGTTATGACTGAGGTTGGAAGGGTGCACTGTTTCCTTGTCTAAGGATAGGTAAGATGCGTAATGTGATGGTTAAACAGTGACTATAGTGAGACAATGGGGCTGTATGTAGACTGTTGGATATGTGCTGTGGCTTTTTAGTTACCATGCCTTCACACTGCTGGTCTGAGGCAATGCCAGATGGTTAACACTTATCCTAGTGCACAGTGACCTTTCAAAGATGGTGTGACATAACGAATGTTGCAATTCAATGGATACCTGCTGAGTGGTGAAGATTTCTGGGAACAACATGTGGTAAGATGGGAACAGAATTGATCATGATGGGCACCTTGGGGCAGGGCAGGTAGTTAATGAGGCAATTTCAGTAAGATATGGTGAGAAATCTTGCTAGGCCTCATGACGACAAGCCTTCCAAAAAAACGTGACACAACTTGCAATTAGTCAAAAATAAAGGAAGAATCAGCCAGTAGTTTCTTTTCTGGTGAAGTATTCCTTATGGGAAATAGAAAGTCCATATTAAACATAACGTATCGCAACTGTATCCATCAGTCTTATATCTCACAGGAAGGATGTATGTGTGATGCCATTTCACAAAGAATGTTTATTAAGTATATCCTGGGTGTGTCAAATACTTCTTTTACCCTATTTCTCCCTGGCTGTGACTGGACATGATACTGGAGTTTATGTAGTCTGTTTCACATTCTTAGGAGAGCAATTTGACAAAGGCGTCACTCACTGAAGAAGACCACTGACGCTTATGATGATATTCAAGTGTTTCTGAAGGATGTAAAGTCTCCTTGAGAAAGATGGGTGGTTTCCTTTTTTGTTTCTTTCAGACAGTTGAGGATCTGAAAGGATTGCCCCTCGTTTTCAGTGTAAGATACAAACGCGAGCGGTAAGTTGATGCATCTCAGTGTGTTCTACGCCACTGCAATGTGCATTTGGCAAACAGATGAAAGGCTTGGCAGCCACTTATTGCTGAAGAAGTTGCCTGTTAATGCTAAAATTAGCCGCAGAATGCCTTGGCTGGTGGGCACTGTTCTTTTTATTGAATGTGAGACAGAAAAAGGAGAAAGTGGCAAACTTATCTGTCCTCATCTTCATGGCTAAAGTAGATATTACAGAAAGGACAATACAGATGTCAATTTGTCTTTCAGAAATTAATTCTATTTCTTTTACATAGAAGTCAAAAGCAGTTCTCACATCTTATTGTTCATGCCAACAGTGAGCATATTATCAACAAGATAACAGATACCTAACAGTGCCATGGAAAGCTCTAAAAATCAACGGAGGGTTTAGATTACCTATGAATAAGCAATGATTAAAAAGGCCATTTTGATCTATTTAGCCAGTTGTAAAGTTAAATTAAAAACTACCATATAATACATTATGCCCTCAGTACTATATTATATTGTGTCATTTATATTGCTTAGAACTGGATGACACTATTTTAAATTGAATCTGAAGCTGACTTGTGAAGAACAGGAAAATAATACAGGGTGTTATCACACATAGTTTAAATAAAAAAAAACTTTCGACAGAAGAAATAGGTAAGTGTTCCTAATCACCTCTCTCAAGCTCAGCTACTAATGAAGTTTAAGCATTCATGTATGCTGCATAATTGCACGGCCTTTGACCATGTAATATTCTCACTTGTTTGGGCAATAAACTTGTGAGGAATGTTTGGCAGGGCTTCGCACAAGAGGAGCCTTCAGCAAATGTTGATAGCTACAAAAAGTAGAACTTTCATTACTGGCCAAGTTGGATAAGGAAATAGGACTTGAAGGTCCTAAGCACGAACTTGTCTTAACTCAGTTATTCCAGTATTCCCTGAGAACAGAGATAGCTATATGTCTCAGACATGGCCAAACTTGATGGTAAACACATCAAAGTAACTCTGACATACCTTGCAGTTAGGAAACACGGCCTATTTTTATATGCAAATTAACTAACGTGGCCACCTTTGAAATCAAAACGAACAAGGGCTGTGCATAGGTTTAAAAAAAAGCAAAACAAAATGCAGTTATTGACTCTTCAGTTGGAGACACAGTCCGAGTGTGAATATACTGAATGTTAGACTGTAATTAAGTGGCAGAAAGAAAGTGGGAGAAGAACAATACCCCTTTTTCTCTGCATAAAAAGTGCAAATTTTTATTTGAGTATTAGGTGAAGGATTGCACTGTGAAAGACAAATATCAAAATGCAAACAATGGTTAGAATCTAACTGCCTACTTTGGTGGCAGTGTTGGTGCCAGTGATGTTTTGAACAGGCTGTGCCAGGGAAGGTGCCAACTCAGTGGGCGAGGTCCTGCCTTTGGCCATTTTGCTGGAGACAGATGAGAAATGCGCCTATAGCAGCAGGAAGACAACTCACGTCAATTTACAGACGATTTGGTGTCATTTTGCGGACCCCTTTGGGTTTGTCCTGATGGCAAAGGGAGACTTCCCTTACAGGAAAAGCTCAGCAGGTCCCTGGGAGGAACCCTAGAGTACCAGGCCTCATTGTGTCCTAGTCCCATTTGCCACATGGAACCACGTCAACTAGATGGATACTGCAGCAGCTATAGGCTATTCTACAAAGATCAAAGAGCAGTATAGCACAGGAACAGGCCCTCCAGCCCTCCAAGCATGTAAGGATATTTGATACCTTTTTTAAACTAAAAGCCCTTTGTCCTTGAATGGACCTATCCTTTCCCTAGCTACCTTCTTGCTCCTTATATAGGGATAAAAAGCCTTAGGATTTTCCTTAATCCTGTTTGCCAAAGTCATTGCATGTCCCCCTTTAGCCCTCCGAACTCCTTGTTTAAGATTTTTTCCCGCTTTTTTTTATATACCTTGAGGGCTCTTTCTGTAATTTCCTAAACCTTGCAGATACTTCATTTTCTTTTTAGCTAAGTACTCAGTTTCTCTTGCCATCTAAGGTTCCTTCACTTTCACAGGAACACGGTGGTTCTGAACTCTAATCAACTGGCTTTTAAAAGATTCCCACATTACAGATGTGGATTTATCCTCAAACAGCCACCCCCAGTCTACATTCCCCAGTTCCTGTCCAGTCCTCAGTAAAGGGTTCACCTTTGTCCAGTCCTCAGTAAAGGGCTCACCTTTGTCCCCCTCCACCCACACATCAACGAATACTGGTCATGTTTGGACATTGAGCAGTTTTTCCGCCGCCTCCGCCTCCACGCTTACTTCTTCAACTGTGAACCTAACCCTCCCTCTACTGACCCCTTCTCCCGCCTCCAACACACCCGCTCCTCCTGGACACCACCCCAAGGTGCCCTCCCCTCCCTCGGCCTCTTTATCTCCAACTGCCGTCGAGACATCAATCGCCTCAACCTCTCCACCCCTCTCACCCACTCCAACCTCTGCCCCGCAGAACGTGCAGCCCTCCGCTCCAATCCGCTCACCATAAATACCATGGACAAGGGAGGCGCAGTTGTAGTATGGCACACTGACCTCTACATCGCCAAGGCCAGACGCCAACTCTCCGACACCTCCTCCTACAGCCCCCTTGATCATGACCCCACCCCCGAGAACCAAACCATCATCTCCCAAACCATCCATAACCTCATCATCTCAGGTGACCTTCCACCCACAGCCTCCAACGTCATTGTTCCCCAACCCTGCACCGCCCGCTTCTATCTCCTTCTCAAAATCCACAAACCTGACTGCCCTGGTCGACCCATTGTCTCCGCCTGCTCCTGCCCCAACGAACTTATCTCCACCTATCTGGACTCCATTTTCTCCCCCTTGGTCCAGGAACTTCCTACCTACGTCCGTGACACCACCCACGCCCTCCACCTCCTCCAGAACTTCCAATTCCCCGGTCCCCAACATCTCATCTTTACCATGGACATCCAGTCCCTATACACCTGCATTCCCCATACAGATGGCCTAAAGGCCCTCCACTTCTTCCTGTCCCGCAGGCCCGACCAGTCCCCCTCCACTGACACCCTCATCCGCTTAGCCGAACTCGTCCTCACCCTCAACAACTTCTCTTTCAATTCCTCCCACTTCCTACAAAGGGGGTGGCCATGGGTACCCGCATGGGCCCACGCTATGCCTGCCTCTTTGTAGGTTACATGGAACAATCCCCCTTCCGTGCCTACACTGGCCCTAAACCCCACCTCTTCCTCCGTTACATTGATGACTGCATCGGCGCTGCCTCGTGCTCCCACGAGGAGCTCGAACAGTTCATCCACTTCACCAACACCTTCCACCCCAACCTTAAGTTCACCTGGACCATCTCTAGCACCTCTCTCACCTTCCTGGACCTCTCCATCTCGGGCAACCACCTAGAAACCGATATCCATTTCCAGCCCACCGACTCCCACAGCTACCTAGAATACACCTCCTCCCACCCACCTTCCTGCAAAAATGCCATCCCCTATTCCCAATTCCTTCGCCTCTGCCGCATCTGCTCCCAGGATGAGGCATTCCACTCCCGTACATCTGAGATGTCCTTGTTTTTCAAGGACCACAACTTCCCCCGCTCAGTGGTCGAGAACGCCCTCCACCGCGCCTCCCGCATTTCCCACAACTCATCTCTCACACCCCGTCCCCGCAATAACAACCAAAAAAGAATCCCCCTCGTCCGCACGTACCACCCCACCAACCTCCGGATCCAACGCATCATCCTCCCACACTTCCGCCATCTGCAATCCGACCCCACCACCAAAGACATTTTTCCCTCCCCACCCTTATCTGCTTTCCGGAGGGACCACTCTCTCCGTGACTCCCTTGTCCGCTCCACACTCCCCTCCAGCCCCATCACACCCGGCAATTTTCCCTGCAACCTCAGGAAGTGCTACACCTGCCCCCATACCTCTTCCCTCACCCTCATCCCAGGCCCCAAGAAGACTTTCCACATCAAGCAGATGTTCACCTGCACATCTGCTAACGTGGTATACTGCATCCGCTGTACCTGTTGTGGCCTCCTTTACATCGGGGAAACCAAGCGGAGGCTTGGGGACCGCTTTGCAGAACACCTACGCTTGGTTCGCAATAAACAACTGCACCTCCCAGTCACAAACCATTTCAACTACCCCTCCCATTCCTCAGATGACACGTCCATCCTGGGCCTCCTGAAGTGCCACAACGATGCCACCCGAAGATTGCAGGAACAGCAACTCATATTCCGCTTGGGAACCCTGCAGCCCAATGGTATCAATGTGGATTTCACAAGCTTCAAAATCTCCCCTCCCCCTACCGCATCCCAAAACCAGTCCAGCTCGTCCCCGCCTCCCTAACCTGTTCTTCCTCCCACCTATCCCCTCCTCCCACCTCAAGCCGCACCCCCATTTCCTACCTACTAACCTCATCCCACCCCCTTGACCTGTCCGTCCTCCCTGGACTGACCTATCTCCTCCCTACCTCCCCACCTACACTCACCTTTACTGGCTCCATCCCCACCTTTTTGACCTGTCTGTTTCCTCTCCACCTATCTTCTCTATCCATCTTCTATCTGCCTCCCCCTCTCTCCCTATTTATTTCAGAACCCCCTTCCCCTCCCCCATTTCTGATGAAGGGTCTAGGCCCGAAACATCAGCCTTCCTGCTCCTATGATGCTGCTTGACCTGCTGTGTTCATCCAGCTCTACACCTTGTTATCTCCTGCCCAATATTGTCAAGTTTTCAACTTACTACCTAACTCCCTGAACTCCCTCGGCAGGACCTCATCACTTTTCCTGCCAATGTTGTTAGTTCCAATGTGTACCACAACCTCTGGCTGCTTGCCCTCCCTTCTGCAAATTTCCAATGCCCACTCAGATACATCATTGACCCTGGCATCCTGGAGTCTTTAGTGCAGCTACAGAAAGGCCTATCTATGCCCCCATTACTACTGCTTTACAGCACTTTGATTCTCCCTGCTGTATAACAGAACCAACTGTTGTGCCACTGTTCTGGTTGCTACTGTCACCATCCCTTGATACGCAGTGTCCCCCAATGGAATTCAAAATGGTATACTTATTAGAGAGCGGTATAGCCACTGGAGATTCCTGCACTGACTGCCTGCCTGTTCTAGTGGGCACCCATCTTTCTTCTTGACCCTGGGCGTGACCACATCTCTATAGCTCCCGTCTATGATGCTTTCTGTCTCCTAAGTGTGTCCAACTGCCACTCCAGCTGATCCACTTGGTCTGACACGAGCTGCAATTGTATATTCTGTCCTTCGACAATGATGGCCTCGCATGTGTGGGCAGCAATTCCTTTACATTTGTTCTACCTCTTCAGAGGTGCCTCCAGTTGGACATGTCCTTGCATTCTCCTGTCTGCCACAACAATACACATCTTTCTCGGTGGGTCTGCTTGCATGGCAGCTCCCTGGACTCTCTGATTGGGTGAGTTAGTATGTGTGTGCCCACCATTATAATTGAATGCCACTCTCCAGGCTGCCTTGTCATTAGGCCACCTCTGTTAAGATTGCACAGGCACAGGATCTTGGGCCTGACCTCTGAAAATCTTTAAAGATGGTAATATTTTACCCTGAGGAAATCCTGAGGGGAACTGACCGGCTGGATGTGGAAAAGATGTTTCCTCTTGTGGGAGAATCTAGAATGAGGGGTCATAGTTTAAATATGAGGGGCTGCTCATTCAAGACTTAGATGAGAGAAAAAAAAATTATCTCAGAGGGCTGCGGGTTTATGGAGATTTTGAGTCTTCTCCCTTCCTCAAAAGGCAGTGGGTGTAGAATGACAGGGACGCGGAGCTGAGGTTACAGTCAGAATGGTGGAGCAGGCTTGATAGGCTGAATGGCCTCCTCTTGTTCCTTATGCATCTGTTTGGATCGCAGGCAGTTTTTTTTTCTCTTTCACAAAGCAGCCACACAATTTGTGCAGTTTGGAAACTGGAAACAAAAGAGACATTTGAGAGGCATGCTTTAATAATGATCTTAAATAGGTAATTGTGATCATTGGATGTTTACACATGATGTGGGTAAGAAGGCAAGAATTCAGGAGAGGGGAATCCAGTCTGAAAATTATCCGAATTCCACAAATAACATAAATAATTATTATAATAGTTAGTGCGCAGTAAGATAAAACTTCTGTCATGGGAGATATTAACCTTATTTCAGATTATTTCACAGAACCATAATATCATTCAATGGCTACCATGTAGAAGGAGGCCATTTGGCCTATAATGTCTATGCCAGCTCTCTGCAAGAACAGTTGTCCTAATCCCATCATTCTGCTTTTCTTCCTATAGTTCTGCAATTTTTTATCTTCAAGATAATTATCCAATTATCTCTTGAAAGCTATAATAGACTCTGCATCCATCACACTCTCAGGCAGTGCATGCCACCTCCCAACAATCACAAGGTAAACCAAATTTTCCCTCATGTTGTCTTTGATCCATTAGCTATTCACCATAAAATAATACCTTCTGGTTCTCAGTCATCCTACTAATTGGAAAACATTTCTCCCTATCTACTCTAATGTTTCATGATTTTGTACATAGTTTCAGAATTAGGGCCAGACTGTTCAGGAGAGATGGTAGGAAACACTTCTACACAGAAAGGGTGGTAGATGTTCAGAACTCTCTTCCACAAATAGCAGTCAATGCAGGATCAGTTGCTAATTTTAAATCTGAGATAGATTATTTTTTGTTAAGCAAAGGCATTGAGGGATATAGAATTAGTCCACAGAGCAGCCATGATCTCAGTGAATGGTGGAACAGGCTTAAGGGGCTGAATGGCATACAGACTTTGCCAAACTTCCTCCCAAACTTCTCTAAAGAGATCAGCCACAGCTTCTCAATCTGTCCACACAACTGAAAGAGTTGAAAGAGAATAGTTTTTGAAACATTATGGAGAAGTTTCCACTTTAACTGCATTACTGTATATGGAGAGTCAGAGCCACAAGGTATGTAGGGCACTATGTGACTTAATCCAGAAAACTTGTGCTTTATTTCATTATTTGTTGCATGTGCACTTCAGATCCCGTTAGTGGCTGTTCTGATTACGCATGAGAATTGAAGCCAGCAATACAAGTGGAATATAAAATATATCTTTGTTACTTATGCTATCTTTGTCTCTCCAATTTCTTCACTTTGTTCTGGAGGCATTAACACTTACCTCACAAGCACCAACTCACTGAATTTATAATTATAGGCTATTTAACCACAGACACACCACAGCTCAGTTCAGCTACACTGGTTTAATACTGTGCCAGCTGTTTTCTCATCATGTACCACTTTCTGCTGTGATTTAACCTCTAGAAAGTACAACAGACAGCCGGTGGCACCATTGCATATGGCAATAAGATAAGACTGTCCTGAGATCAAAATAGTAGATCTAAAACAAAGAGAACAAAGACCAAAGAAAATTACAGCATAGGAACAGGCCCTTCGGCCCTCTAAGCTTGTACCGACATGCTGCCCGTCACAATTAAAACCCTCTACCCTTCCGGGGACCATATCCCTCTATTACCATTTCATATATTTGTCAAGACGCCCTTTAAAAGTCACTATAATATGTGCTTCCACTACCTCCCCTGGCAGCGAGTTCCAGGCACCCACCACCGTCTGTGTAAAAAACATGCCTCGGACATCACCTTTAAACCTTGCCCTTCGTACCTTAAACCCATGGCCCCTGGTAACTGACTCTTCCACCCTGGGAAAAAGCTTCTGACTGTCCAGTCTGTCCATGCCCTTCATAATCTTGTAGACCTCTATCAGGTCGCCCCTCAACCTCCGTTGTTCCAGTGAGAACAACCCAAGTTTCTCCAACCTCTCCTCATAGCTAATGCCCTCCATACCAGGCAACATCCTGGTAAATCTTTTCTGTACCGTCTCCAAAGCCACCACATCCTTCTAGTAGTGTGACAAGCAGAATTGAACACAATATTCCAAATGCGGCCTAACTAAGGTTCCATAAAGCTGCAACATTACCTGCCAATTTTTAAACTCAATGCCCAGGCCGATGACGGCAAGCATGCCATATGCCTTGTTGACTACCTTCTCCACCTGCGTTGCCACCTTCAGTGCCTTGTGTACCTGTACACCCAGATCCCTCTGCCTTTCGGTTTTCTGGATTAAACTCCATCTGCTATCTCTCTGCCCAAGTCACCAACCGATCTACATCCAGCTGCATTCTTTGACGGTCCTTATCGCTATCTGCAATTCCACCAACTTTTGTGTCATCAGCAAACTTACTTACCAGTTACATTCTCCTCCAAATCATTTATATATATATCACAAATAGCAAAGGTCCCAACACTGATCCCTCAGGAACGCCACTAGTCACAGCCCTCCATTCAGAAACGCACCCTTCCGCTGCTACCCTCTGTCTTCTACGACCGAGCCAGATTTTTATCCATCTTGCAAGCTCACCTCTGACCCCGTGCAACTTTACCTTCTGTATCAACCTGCCATGAGGGACCTTGTCAAAGGCCTTACTGAAGTCCATGTAGACAACATCCACTGCCCTACCCTCATCGATCATCTTCATCACTTACTCAAAAAACTCAACCAAGTTAGTGAGCCACGACCTCCTCTTCACAAAACCGTGTTGCCTCTCGCTAATACACCCACTTATTTCCAAATGGGAGTAAATCCTGTCTCAAAGAATCCTCTCCAATAATTTCCCTACCACTGATGTAAGGCTCACCAGCCTGTAATGAGCTGGATTATCCCTGCCACCCTTCTTAAAGAAAGGAACAACATTGGCTATTCTCCAATCCTCTGGGACCTCCCTGGTAGCCAGTGAGGATATAAAGATTTCCCTCAAGGCCCCCTCTCTCAGTATTGTGGGGATATCCCATCAGGCCCTGGGGACTTGTCTACCTTAATGTTTTTCAAGACCCCCAATACCTCCTTCCTTTTGATCTCAACATGACCTAAACTATCTACATACCCGTCCCCAGACTCAGCATCCACCAAGTCCTTCTCTATGGTGAATACTGACGCAAAGTATTCGTTTAATACCTCGCCCATTTCCTCTGGATCGACACATAAATTCCCCTTCCTGTCCTTGAGTGGGCCAACCCTCTCCCTGGCTCCCCTCTTGCTCTTTATATATGTATAAAAAGCATTGGGGTTTTTCCTTAATCCTTTTGGCTAATGACTTGTCATGACCCCTTTTAGCCCTCCTGACTCCTTGCTTATGTTTCTTTCAACTTTCCTTGTATTCCACCCTTGCTTCGTTCGTTCCCAGCCTCCTAGCTTTGATAAATGCTTCTTTTTTCTTTTTGATTAGGCTCAAAATATCTCTCGTTATCCAATGTTCCCTAAACTTGCTATACTTATCCTTCATCCTTAAAGGAACATGCTGGTCCTGAGTACCCAGCAATTTACACTTGAAAGCCTCCCACACACCAGATGTTGATTTGCCCTCAAACATCCGCCTCCAATCTACATTCATCAGTTCCTGCCTAATATTGTTGTAATTAGCCTTCCCCCAATTTAGCACCTTTACCTGACAACTACACCTATCTTCATCAATCATTACCTTAAAGCTCACTGAATTGTGATCACTATTCTTGAGCAGCTCCCACTCTGAGACGTCGACCACCTGGTCAGGCTCATTCTCCAATACTAGGTCCCGTACAGCCCCTTTCTTAGTTGGACTATCTACATACTGTTTCAAGAAGCCCTCCTGGATGCTCCTTACAAACTCTGCTCCATCTGAGCCCCAAGCACTACGTGAGTTCCAGTCAATATATGGGAAGTTAAAATCACCCACGACAACAACCTTGTTACTTTTACATCTTGCCAAAATCTTATTACATATCTGTTCTTCTATCACCCACTGGCTGTTGGGAGGCCTATAGTAAACCCCAAACATTGTGATTGCACCCTTTTTGTTCCTGAGCTCTACCCATATTGCCTTGCTGTATGAGCTATCCGAGGAGTCCTCCTGCAGTACACCTGTGATATTCTCCTTAACAAGTAGTGCAACTCCCCCACCCCTTTTATATCCCCCTCTATCCTGCCTGAAACATCTGTATCCTGGAACGTTAAGCTGCCAATCCTGTCCCTCCCTTAACCAAGTCTCTGTAATAGCAACAACATCATAGTTCCAAGTACTAATCCAAGCTCTAAATTCATCTGCCTTACCTGTTACACTTCTCGCATTAAAACAGATGCACTTCAGTCCACCAGACCCGCTTTATTTCACAACCACACCCGGCCTGCTCTTCTCTGAGGCTTGCTGGCCCTATTCTCTAGTTCCCTTTCAGTCCATTCACCTTTGCTTTGGTTCCCAACCCCCTGCCAAGCTAGTTTAAATCTTCCCGAGAGACACCAGCAAATCTCCCAGCCAGAATATTTGTGCCCCTCCAGTTTAGATGCAATCCGTCCTTCTTGTACAGGTCTCACCTGCCCTGGAAGACATCCCAATGGTCCAGATATCTGAAACCCTCCCTCCTACACTATCTGTTTCGCCACATGTTGAGCTGCACTATCCTCCTATTTCTATCCTCACTGGCACGTGGCACAGGGAATAATTCCGAGATTACAACCTTGGAGGTCCTGCTCTTTAACTTTCTACCTAACTCCCTGAACCATTGCTGCAGGACCTCGTCACTCATCCTACCCATGTCGTTAGTACTGATATGTACCACAATCTCTGGCTGTTCACCCTCTCCCTTCAGAATGCTTTCTGCCCATTCAGAGGCATCCTGGACCCTGACAACAGGGAGGCAACACACCATCCTGGAGTCTCTTTTACCACAGAAGCGCCTATCTGTACACCTAACTAGAGAGTCCCCTATAACTACTGCTCTAGTGCTCTTTATCCTTCCCTTCTTAAGAACAGAGCCAGCCGTGGTGTCACCAGTCTGGCTGCTGTTGCTGTTACCCCCTGATGGGTCATTCCCCCCCCCAAGAGTATCTAAATGGTATGCTTGTTAAAGAGGGGGACAACCACAGGGGATTCCTGCTCTGGCTGCCTGCCCCTTCTAGTGGTCACCCATCTATCTGCCTGCACCTTGGGTGTTACCACATCTCTAAATCTACTGTCAATGACGCTTTCCCCCACCCTCATAGAATCCCTACAGTGTGGAAACAGGCCATTTGGCCCAACAAGTCCACACCGCCCCTCTGAATATCATCCCACCCAGACCCCTTCCCCTAATTTCCCATGTCGCACCCACCTAACCTAAACATTCCTGAACACTATGGGCAATTTAGCATGGCCAATCCACCGAACCTGCACATCGTTGGACTGTGGGAGGAAACCGGAGCACCCTGCTCCTGAGTGCATTCAATTGTGGCTCCAGCCTATCCATGCAGTCTGTGAGGAGCTGCAATTGGGTGCAATTTCTGCAGATGTAGTCATATGAGACACTGGAAGCATCGTGGATTTCCCACATCTCACAAGTGCGGCACTTAACCCCACTGACTGATATTTCTATCCCCAATCAAGCTGTTTAAGAAAATTTATTAAATATTTACCCTTACATATTGCTGCAAATACCCAAGGTAGATCTTCCCTCACTCACCTTCCCAGCTTGCTCCCTGGATCTCTCCCTCTCCCTTTCCCTTTCCCTTTCCCTTTGCTCTGGTCCTCACAATGGAGTGTGTGCTTTTTTTTTGGTTAGCAGAGGAGGTAGGGAGGTAAACACTGAGGAAGTGTTTGGGGTTGAACTGTCACTTGACAACTGTCACTCCACAAACCACCTTCTGGAAGCAGTGACTGCACGATACAGATCCTCCATACATCAGCCAATCAGCATCACCACACTCCTGCCCTTTTCCATCTAATAACATGAGTGATGACAAGTATTAAAGTCAGTGCTATGAGTGGGGTACAGGTAATTTGCCACGGCTCCTCATTGTGTAATTTTGTATCTAAACCACTAATTTGCTCGCCTCTATGCCAACTAACTCATGTATTTCAATCACCAGCAATTGACACATTCTGATGAAACCAATACTGTAGAGCCACCCGTGTGGGTTATGATGTTGATTGACCTTCGTGAGCTCTAGGACTCTCTCAAAGGCAGTTAATGTGATGGCTCGGCACTGTGGAAGTGGTCTTGCCATACCAATACTCCCGCAACATCAATCAAATGTTGGCGGGTTGGAGGCCTACTCCATGATCTGTTTAAAGTAGCATTGTAGGAGGGCCTATTTTGTGAATATTTAATGAAGGCCCCCCCTGATAAGGCAGATGTAAATGAACACGTGGTTCTTCAGAGGAGTTGTCCTGGCCAATATTTATCATTCAGTCAACAGAAACTATTGTTGTTTGTTGCATTTACGAGTCATGAATTAACTATTGTGATTGCTTGCATCAGAGTCAACACAGTGTGGAGCTGGAGGAACAGAACAGGTTGGGTAGCATCACAGGGGCAGGAAAGTTGATGTTTCGGGTTGGGACCCTTCTTCAGAAATGGGGGAGGGGGAAGGGAGCTCCAAAATAAATAGAGAGGAGGGGTGGGGCTGCGGAAGGTAGGTGGGGTGGTGATTGGTGGATGCAGGTAGGGGATAGTAGGGATTGGTCGGTGGGAAGGGTGGGGCAGATAGATGGGAGAGAAGAGATGGGTTGTGTCAGGTCGAGGCACCTATCTCCAGCATTCCCAGCCTGCATCCACCTATCACCATCCCACCTACCTACCCCCAGCCCCACTCCTTCTCCTTCTATTTATTTCCCAGCTCCCTTCCACCCCTAGAGTTCTGAAGAAGGGTCAACTGAAATGTCAACTTTCCTATTTCGCTGATGCTGCCTGGCCTGCTGTGTTCCTCCAGCTCCACACTGCATTGACTCTAACTCCAGCATCTGCAGATCTTGGTATTTTCGACATGCTTACATCAGTGACTGAATATCAGAGTCATGATGATATAGTCATAAAAGCATAGAAGGAGGCCATTCAGTCTGCTGAGATCAGGTTTGATTTCTGTAAAGCATTCCATTTAGTCCCATTCCTCCCACAGCCCTCAAATGCCGAGTCAATTCTCTTTTGAAGTCATCCATCTTTTTCACATCCACCACTGTCATACACAATGAGTTCTAGGTCATTACATTGATATATGAAAACATTTTCCCTCTTGTATCTCTTGCAGAAAACTTCAAACCTCTGCCCCCTGTGTAACTGTTACTGATTATATATTTAAAATTAAGAGTAAACAGATGGTGGGTATTCATTGATTTGTTGTCTTATGATCCACTACTATTTGCCAATTACATAAACGATTTGGATATGAATACAGGAAGCATGGTTAGTAAATTTGCGGTTAACACCAAAATAAGTGGTGTAGTGGACAGCGATGAAAATTACATCAGAGTACAATGGAACCTTGATCAGATGGGCCAATGGGCCAAGGATTGACAGATGAAATTTAACTTAGATAAATGTGAGCTGTTGCATCTTGGTAAGGCAAACCAGGGTAGGACTTGTACAGTTAATGGTAAGGCACTGAGGAATGTTGCCAAACAAAGAGGCCTAGGGGTGAAAGTACACAGTTTCTTGAAAGTGGAGTCGCAGAGAGACAGTGTGGTTAAGAACGTGCTTGATATACTTGGTCAGAACATTGAATATAGGAGTTGGGAGATCATATTGTGGCTGTATGGGACATTGGTGAGGCCACATTTAGAACACCGTGTACAATTCTGGTCGCCCTTCTATAAGAAGGATGTTGTTAAACTTGAGAGGGTGCAGAAAAGACTTACTAGGATGTTGCCAGGACTGGAGGGTTTGAATTATAGGGAGAGGCTTTGTAGTCTGGGGCTTTTTTCCCTGGAGCATTGGAGGCTGAGGGGTGACCTTATGGAGGTTTATGAAATCATATGAGGCATGTGTGAGCAGAGATAGAAACATATGAACAGAAATTAGGAGCAGGCTTGGGCCATTTGGCCCTTTGAGGTTGTTTTTCCACCATTCAATATGATTATGGCTGATCATCTATCTCAGCACCACATTCCTGCTTTCTCTCCATAACCCTTGATGCCTTTAATATCCAAAAAATTCACCAGATTTTTTCTTGAATATGCTCAGTGATCTGACCTCCGCAGCTTCACAGCTCATCTATCAAATAAACTTGTGAATGAGGAACAGATCATTGTCTTGGATCATCACCTGAGACCTTGTACTGTCAGCAAAAGGAAACGGTTTTTCTCATTCACTTTATCTAAACATGTCACAGTTGTGTACACTTCTACCAATTCTTCCATCGATCTCCACTGCTCCAAAGAGAATACCAGTCCCTTCAATCTAACCTTTCAGCCAAAATACAGTATCCCTAAAAGCATTTTGGTAAATCTCCTGTACACTCTCTCATCCTTTCTCAAGCATGGTGACTAGAACGGGATTGAATGCTCTAGAAGTGGTCTAACCATTATAAAGCTCCAGCATGACTTGTACATTGTATCGTAAAAGGACACCTGAGAGTATGAACGTGTTACATAATTGAAAGTTGTTTCTATTGGCTGTAGATTGATTTTTAGCACTGAAGAATTGTTCCTGTTGTATTTTATTTATTTTTCTTTCACTATAAAATGGATATTGTCACACCCAGAGACTTCTGATAATAGATATGTGACATAGGCACCATCATTCATGTGACCAGTGGAAGCATCGATTCCCTCAGGACAAAGTTAGGTATGAGCTCTACACGAATGGTCTTGTATCATAGGTTGTAAGAGCTGGGCAGTTTCCTGATCAACCAGAACCAGGTGGCAACTACAGCACATTAGCGTCACCAGTTAAAAGATTCCACGTGTAGATTCTTACCATGAACAAGGTATCATCCTTGTTCCAAGGGATTACTGCACACACCCGCACACACACACACAAAACACTTCAAGTTACTTCATGACGGTAGAATGATTTGGGACATCACATGGTTATGAAAGGCACATCACAAGCGTAAGTCTTATGTTTCTATACATTCCAATATTCCGAATGATTTATAGTCTTTTGACATTAAGTTTTGAAAATCCAGTCAAATTGTCAACAATGCTGGGTTACAAGGTGGAAGCATTAGCATGAGGGCCGACACTTAATAGGCCACATAGTGTTGATCCTTTCGCCTCACGCATTAGATCACACCCAAAACGATAAAGGTACTATGGAGGTAGTCGACCATAGACTGACTGTCATGCAGAGGAAGAGCTGTTTAGTTTGCACACCAACTCCCCTTCCACAACAGCCAAGAATTAAACCAGTATTCACCTCTTGGCTTCAGAAGTAAATTGAAAGCTTGGGAGCCAGGAATATTTACCATTTGGCTCTGAGGTATTTAGCCATGGGTGGTCCACCCTTTGAGTACATTGATTAGACCTGAGAATCTGATTGATGTCTGTTGACTACACCCAGTTGTGTTTTCACGTTTAGCAGTCGCAGGGCTCCTGTCAGTGCTTGTTTGAATCAGAAAACAGGAGACGTGTCAGGGGATTGGCACAAGCCCTCTGTGTGGCTTCAAGTCAGAATTAAGGAACAAGTCTCGCTCCTGGGGGAATGTATGTTACTGACTCGGGGCCAATTTGACAGTCTCTGCTTGACTCCTGCTGGTGCCAGCAAAGATTTCAGCTGGAGCCGGAATTGGTCCCAGACATAACTTGGTAACATTTCTGCACTGCCTCAAAGAGTTAATTATGTGACTTAGCCCACTGAAAATGTTGTCTCGCTTCCCAAAAAGAAGGTAGTTGTGTTTCCAGGAAAGGATTTATGCCCAATTCATGATCCATCCTGCTTTTTCTTTACCAGATATTGCTGCACTCGCTACATGCTTCTGACAATTATTGTTTCACTTTCGGGTGTTTCAATCTTGGCAGGTCTTCTTTTTCTGTTTCACAAGCTCTAATGATAGGTCTCCTGGAAATAAAAACAACTTGTATAGTGCATTTAACATAATGTAACATCTCGGGGGCACTTCACAGGAACACTATTGGATAGGATTTGTCACCAGGAAGGAAAGTTCAGAAAAAGCAATCTAAAGTTTGATCAGGTGAATTTTAAGGAGTATCTGAAAAGGAGAGAGACAGCTGATGATACATCGCTGCACTTACAAGGCATCTCCAACAGGTAGGTGATTTTTGTTAGATTCATCTTTTTTCTATACATTTTCCTTTTCTATTTTATGTTCTCTCTTGGTAACTATTCCTTTTCAGAGAGATTGAGTAGGCAACTTGTTTCTCAGAATTTTCAAGGTATTTTCACAGACTAGTGACTGAGCTTCACATTGGGTTACTGTTTGCTTCCAACATGGAGTGGCACAGTGGCTTGGTGGTTAGCACTGCTGCCTCGCAGTGCTGGGGACCTGGGTTCAATCCCACCCTTGGGTGACTGCGTGGAGTTTGTAAGTTTTGTGCAGGTCTGCTCTGGTTTCCTCCCACATCCAAAGACGTTCAAGTTAGGTGGATTAGCCATGCTAAATTGTGCCATAGTGTCCAGCAATGTTTAAATTAGGTGGATTAGCTGTAGGAAATGCTGGGATACAGCAGTGAGTCTGGGTGTGATGCTCTTCAGAGAGTTGGTGTGGACTTGTTGGGCTGTTTGGCCTGCTTCCACGCTGCAGGGATTCTACAAATATTAAAAAAAAGGATTAAGCCTCGAGAGCGCTCCACTTTCCTGCTTGTCTTCTATAAGCCTTGACTCTCTTGTCAGGAATCAGCAATCTGTCTGGATCTATTCATTGACTCAGTCTCCACTGCTTGCTGTGTAAGAGAATTCCAAACAATACTGGTCTTATGAAAGAAGAAATTCCTTCTCATCTCCATCTTAAATGAGAGACCACGTATTTTGAAACAGTGCCCCTTAGTTCTTAGATGTTGTCTACTTGTGTCTTGAAGTGGCCTGTTCGGAGTCATTTTTGTGTATATACGGTGGTTAGGTGGACTGAGTTTCCATTAACAAGTATGAATGACAGGGAGAATTCAACTCATCTCTGTTACACCTTTTATGTCTTCGGTGTATACAGAGATGGCACTAGTTTCTTAGTGTGCAACAGGTTTTAGTCACAGTACTTTAAAATAAAAGCATAAGCATATAAGAATAAGGAACAGGAGAAGGCAATTCAACTCCTTGAGCCTGCTCTGCCATACAATACGATCATGGCTGACCTCATCTCAGCCACAACTTCACTTTCCTGCCTGCTTTCTACAATCCTTCGGCTCAATACCAATTAAAAATTGTCAACCTTCTCCTTACATTCATTCAGTACCCTGATATTCACCACACCATGGAGTAATAAATTCCACAGATTCAAGATCTTTGGACAGAAGTAATTTCTCCTCATCTCTGTTCTAAATCTTCTACTACTTATCAAAACTATCTGCTCTATGTTTCAGCTGGGGCTTCCAGCTCCTCTTATAGCTTTTATTTACTTTCCTTTGAGTCCACACCCAGTCTTAATCAATCAATCACAGTGAGCATCAATAATAACAGACTCACAAAATCAAACACAGAGTAATTGAACACTACAAATCCCCTGTGTAGATTATAGGTAGTCTGAAAACCACACTCATTGTGGTGTTAAACTGAAAAAAAAACAGTATGATTGGGTTTGTATCTGGATTTGCACTGAGAGTTTAGCATCATTGAGAAATTAAACTTGAAAAGTAGGCATATCCTTTGAAACCACTCTGTAAGCAACCATATGCGTGTGCAAGTGAATAGTGTCCCCTTTGATTATTCCTGCCATCTTCTGAGGAAGCTCTTTTGTTGTGACAGGATGTTTGATACTGTGCCTTTGGCATATGGAGAATTGTTGAGCGAAACCCAAATCATAGTATTTCACGTGCCGTGATTGTATAGCACTGATGGTCATCATTCTCACTTCTGGCTTCCTCCAGTCATTCTATAATTTCTTCCAGTGACTAGATTGAGTCAGAAAACACAACAAGACCTTAAGCTCATAAGTTAGCATTGGCCTTTCCGGTGGAGGGTGGCACGATTACTCTCAGTGTCCAGCAGTTATCATCTATAGATGTGGAACACAGACGCTGGGCTAATAGTGATCCCTATGCAGTTGAATAGCTCTGCTAAGAGCAACTTTAAAAGGTGAAAAATGAAAATTTGCAGAATGAGGGTGGGCAGGAGAAAATGGCCAGAAATAAAAGAGTAACACCAGACATATTCTACAAAGTGAGCACAGTGCTGGGCCTAACTCATCATTAAAGGCAAACTTTTATCTTGCTTTAAAGGCTAGCTATTACATAACGTTTGCAATCACTGCAGGAAAGTACTTCTGTGGTTGTAAACATGTAAGCAAATAAAGATATATTGTGCTGTTCTGCCTGTGAATGTCGTCCACATATTTCGTCCCAAGTACCTCAGTATACGAGGGCAACAAGCAGATGTAACATTTTGCGAATTGTTTTGTTTCTTTTTGAGAGGTAGATATTGATGCCAAAAACTTTGCGAGACTAATGGGGCAGCCAGAAATTTTGAGAACACGAGTTAGAAACAAATAGAAAGCTGGTTTCCCCTCTCATTGATCAAGATATGGCCCTGAGAAATGAACCAGAGAATGGCTGTCACTTATTGTGTTGAGTTGAAACAGGCGCAATGTGTGTACATGTTTGTTCTGTCTGCAAAGAACAGAGCCCTGTTTATTAAAATATGTAGCTTCCGGTGCGTGTAAGTGCGGAACACTGTGAGCCTGACTGACAAACTTAAATTGGTTGTCAATGTAATACTTACCTCAAGCAGCGTAAAAAGGTTGTTTGCCCCTTACACTGGTATTGCCTGCAAAATGTCCTAATGCTACATGGCGGAAAGCTCCATCAAAATGCATCTTTTTATTCAGCGATTATGCGTGTTGTCCTTTTTCTCAAGGCGTTATACTGGCTTTTGTAGGTTGGAGAGGCAGACGGAAACCATTTAAAAAATAAATTATTCATGGGATATGGGTGACGCTAGCAAGACCAGCATTTGTTGCCCATTAAAGTTAACATTTCGGGTCGAGTGACTCTTCATCAGAACTCGAGATGAAACACTAACTCGGATTTTTCTCCACACATTCTGCCTGACCTGCTGAGCTTTTCCAGCAACTTTGGTTTTTGCTTCTGATTTACAGCATCTGCAGTTCTTTCGGTTTTTATTTGTTGCCCATTTCAGGTTAAGAGCCAGCTGCATTGTTGTGGGTCTGGGGTCACGTATAGACCAGACCAATTAAGGATGGCAGATATCCTTCCTTAAAAGGACATTAGTGAAGCAGATGGGCTTTTGTAAAACAACAATTGACACCTGTTACAAGGTTTAGTTTTTAATTATTGAATTCAAATTTCACCATCTGCCAAGGTGTGATTCAAACCCTTGCCCCGGAACATTAGCCTGAGGTTACAGTCATAGAGTCATACAGCATGGAAATGGACCCTTCGGTCCAACTCGTCCATGCTGACAATGTTCCCAAACTCAACTAGCCCCACTTGCCTGTGTTTGGCCCATATCTCTCTAAACCTTTCCTATTTGTGTACCTATCCAAATGTCTTTTAAATGTTGTAATTGTACTTGCATTTACCACTTCCTCTGGCAGTTATTCCAAACATGAAGCACCCGCTGTGTGAAAACGTGGCTCCTCAGTTCGCTTTCAAATCTTTTTCCTCTTGCCTTAAAAATATGTCCCCTAGTTTTGAACTCCCCCGTCCTAGAGAACAGACCTTTGCTATTCATCTTATCTATGCCCCTTGCGATTTTACACACCTCTATAAGGTCATCCCTGAACTTCCTACACTCCAGTGAATGGTCTGAGCAATGAAGGCAAGCGTGCTGAACACCTTCTTAACCACCCTGTCTGCCTGTGATGCAACTTTCAAAGAACTATGGTCACACTAGGTCACTGAGTTTATCTACATGCCACTGCACTTCAGTGCGGTATATTTTTTTAACTGATCTGAGATTCTAACCGCATGGAAGCATAGAGATCTACAGCACAGACAAAGGCCCTTCAGCCCATCATGTCCACACCAATCAAAACCAACCGCCTACCTATACTTATCCCATTTTCCAGCACATGACC
This sequence comes from Rhincodon typus, assembly GCF_021869965.1. NCBI lineage: Eukaryota > Metazoa > Chordata > Chondrichthyes > Orectolobiformes > Rhincodontidae > Rhincodon > Rhincodon typus. The sequence continues at coordinate 16,705,639 of NC_063339.1, forward strand.
CATAGCCATTTATGCCTCGGCATCTCAAGTGGACATCTAAATCCTTCTTAAATGTTATGAGGCTTTCTTCCTTTGTCACCCTTACAGGCAGTGAGTTCCAGATTTCCACCACCCACTGAGTAAAAACATTTTACCCTCACAGCCCCTCTAAACCTCCTAAAATCGATCCCTGCCCCCACCCACACCTCTCCCCCACCCCACCACCACCCGATCATTGATCCTTCCACCAAAGGGAAACGCTTCTTCCCATCTATGGCCGCCAAAGTTTTATACATCCTAATCATGTCCCCTCTCAGTCTCCTTTGCTCTATGGTAAACAACTCTAGTCTGTCCAATCTTTCTGCATAACCTAAAAACTCTCCAGCTAGGCAACATCCTGGTAAATCTCCTCTGCATCCTCTACATAGCTGCGCTGCCACTAGAACTCCCTACTTCCCCCTCTATAAAATTGCATGATTCTTCCACTGCCAGAGCTCATCTGATGCTGAAATCCTCATCCATGCTTTTGCTCCTTCTGGGCTTGACTGTTTGAATGCACTGCTGGCCAATCCCCCATCTTCCACCCTCCATAAAAGTAAGCTAATTCAAAATGTTGCTGCCTGTGCATCCTAACTTGCACCACGTTACTTTTATCAAATACATTATTTCATGAGATGTATGTCACTGGCAAGACTGACATTTCTTCCTCATTCTAATTGTCCTTGGGCCATACCAGTCACATTGCTATGTCCCTGGATTCAAATGTACGCCAGCCCAATTAAGGACAGCAGACTTCCTTCCCAAATGGCCTTTGCCCATCAACCCTTTAGTTTTACTGAACTGCATTGACTTGCAATCTGGCAATTCCTCAACTTCAAAGTTTTCCTACAAGTTTTCAAAGCCCACCATGGCTTCATCACTCCCAGTTTCCTTAACATTTTATAACACTTTGAGATCCCTACAATTCCTCAAATCTTAGTGGCATCCTTATTTCAATAACAACAGCACTGGCAAAGCCTGAAATCTGCTGCCTAGGCTTAAATTCTGGAATTCCCACCCAAAACCACGCTGCCTCTCGACCTCACACTCCTTAAAACCTTTCTCTTTGATTGAGCTGTTGGCTGCCTGTCTTGATATCTTCATGTGTGATTCAGGATGAAACTGTCTTCAATAGGCCTTCTGAGAAGCACCTGGGACATTTTAGCATGTTAAAGGTGTCCCAGGAAAATGAAGATAGTTGTCATTTCACACCGCATAGTGTTGGCTATTTCCAATGGTGGGGAGCATCTTTCCTACGGAACTTCTGAAAGTACTCACACTATCTGCATTGACACTCCACATACTGCTCACGGTGAATTCCAACATTATTGTAACTGAAGCCTTGCTGGCAATCAGACTGAAAGAAGCACTCTTTATTACAAATCAAATATGTGTGGCAGCTAGCAAAACATCCCACACTGATAAAACAATGACTACATATTCTCACTCCCTTAAAAACTAACACTATGTCAATTCTTCTTCACCCTCCACTGCCCACACCAAATCCTGTGGAACTGTTTTCACCTAAACTGTCTTTCTAAAAATATAAATCAAAAATATTGGGGAAGCACTCAGCATATAAAGTTGTATCAAAGAAACAAAGCTCATGACTCAGGAAGATGACATTTCATCTCTGTCTCTTTCTCGCTCTACAGATGCTGCTGGCCTGCAGACTATGGGTTATCATGTGCAGTTATTTCAGATTTCCAGCATCTGCTGTATTTGCCTTGTCTGGTAATATGGCATCAATAACAGACCAGACAGGCTTGTACCTTTAGCTTGTACATGACATCAGTACCCAAAGGTACCAACTCATCTTCACTCTGTGTGATGGAGTCAGTTTAATCAATCAGCTATGAACATGTAATGTATGGTAACATTCGTAAATATAGAATATTTAAAATAGTAAATATCGTCAGGTACATTAGGGACATTCAAGCAACTCTTAGATAGGCACATGGATGATAGTAAAATGAAGGGTATGCAGGATAGTTTGATCTTAGAGTAGGATAATAGGTCGGCACAACATTGTGGGCTGAAAGGCCTGTACTGTGCTGCACTGTTCTATATTCTACATTCTAGAACACAGAGTAAGTCTATGATATGGTAGTGCCATACAAATAGATAGTGTTGTTGTTATACCATATATACCATATGCCACAGGGAGTTTGGTTCTTGTTGCTGCAACAAATATCTTGAAGTTTATGTTATGCAGGTTAACGTATATATAAAAAAAAAACTACATCATGGTGATAGAATGTGGGTGAGCCATGACAGCTAGTTAATGGTGACAAGTGGATACTAGATGCTGCAAAAGTGACAGCAGTATGGCAGTTGTGGAAGTTTTTCTTTCTTAACAGTCAGCCATCCATCTGTCTGTGATCAGAGATGAAGTTACAACTACAACCAAAACCAGTGTGCTACATCCATAGCTGAAGGCTACAAACCTATGTTGAAGCAAAGTGAGTACTCCACCTCTCTTTCACCTTAAGAGAAAAATGACAGTTTATAAGGTGTTCAGGACTGTTCTGAATTAAAACACAGCAGTTAACAGCACTGAAGAACAACCCACATCTGAGAATGTGATCTTGGAACAAAACACAGAGAGCAAACTCAAAATAATAGTTTATTATACTAAAGGGACCTTACCTGTGTCGAGATGCTGGTTAATTCACCTTTTTCCAAAAAAGGACCACAAAAAATCATCGTTGCTTCTTTATTGGAAGGAACACCACCTACATTGTTCTTGCAATGAAAGGGTTTTCAGTGGTGTTTCACATTGCTTTGTTTTAGGTCCATGCTCTTCGTGGTATTAATGAATAATTTAGAATTTCAAGTGGGAGGTATGATTGGGAACTTTGCAGATGGCTCAAAAACTGCTGGGCAATTGATAGTGAAATGGATGGCTGTTGACTGCAGGAAGGCATCACTGGTTTGGTAGAGTGGGCAGGAAAATGGCAAATCTGGAGAAGTGTGAGGTTATTTTATTTTATGAGGGGAAACAAAGCAAAATAATACATAATAAATGGGTGGGTATTCGGAGGGTAGAGAAACTTTGGAGTGCATGTCTAAGGTCCCTGTAATGTGTATTTTCACTTGCAAGTTATAAACAGCACAAAACTATAAAAGAAAAAATGGAAAGAAAGCATCTAACTGTGGATAGGCAATCCATTGCCATTCTATCAGAACTTCAGTGGTTTAAAGAAAAAAATCAATTTTTATTTATGGAGCAGCACATAATAACATAGAATAGATAGTCAAACTGAAGTTTTGACAAAAGGAAATCCTTTAGTATTTCTGATGATGACTACAAAGATTTCTCAAATTTCAGAAGGTCAACTTAAGGTTTGTGTCAACTTCAGGATACACAGGCTTGAGTTCATGGCATATCACCCACAGCCAGATGAAGCAATTGATGAATTCAATGGCAGGTACTGACACATGCATATAGAATGCGATAATGCCAAAACAAACTTAGCTGAAAGGCTTATGGAACTGGTCCTTGCCTTTACACCTATCAGTCCTTCAGAAAAGCAGTTTCGGTCAAAGCTAAAGAATTTACCATTAGAGATAACAAGGTGTAGAGCTGGATGAACACAGCAGGCCAAGCAGCATCAGAGGAGCAGGAAAGCTGACGTTTCGGGTCTGAACCCTTCTTCAGA
>NC_063339.1:16709718-16711473 GCF_021869965.1 Rhincodon typus
AAGGGTCCACACCCAAAACGTCAGCTTTCCTGCTCCTCTGATGCTGCTTGGCCTGCTGTGTTCATCCAGCTCTACACCTTGTTATCTCAGATTCTCCAGCATCGGCAGTTCCTACTGTCTCAGAATTTTCCATTGATGCTTTAGCAAAAAAAAGATGCAAGTTTGAAGTAATTGCAGCAGGCCAGCAGCATGTAAAAGTGCTTGACTCTGCAACTACTGTGGCTGCTAAAAGGTTCAACAAAACATCCATGAGATGTAGCTTGTCTCACCTAACAAGACTTATGCAAGACTCATTGTTGGAATGAAAGGAGAAAGTGATACAAGAGCACAAGAGAATGCAGACAGTTTCCCAACTTGAACCCAAGCAAAGCTTACAAGTTTGACATTCTTGTCACGACTACATGGGCTCATGGAAAAATATGTAGTTCGGGTGCAAGCACAAGTCATATGGTGATGTAATCAGCAATGGTCAAGTCCTATAAAGAGTTATTTGGTATCAGAATTGCATACATTAACCATGAATCACAGAGGATATTCACTAAGATACTGAAGATATCATGCCAGGCGACAGTCATGCATCCACAACCAATGATACACATCGAACCATGAATACAGGTATCACATTGCAGCATGAATCTATACCACTAAGTTTTGATAACTGTAAAAGATCCAGATCTGGTTGCATCCAACATCTACCGAAGTATTAACAGGAAGTATAGACACAATGGGCTGAATCTTATATATTTTTGGTGAAATGCGAGTTGCATTTTTATTTGCGAGCGTTTTTTGTTGTGGGCTTTAGTAAGTTTTCTAACCACATCTTAACAAACTCACTTCTTTAACTACCTACCCTGCCCTATAGCGTCCTTTATATCCAATCCCAGCCCTATATTACCACTGCCGGGATATCCTGGAATTGGTGCTTCCCTGGCACCAGTGTCACCTTTATAAGGATACTGAGTGTCCGGACAAGTTCAGTGCTGTCCTGCTTGTTTTCTGACATTTGCCCCATTATGGCTGACAAGGGAAAGTTGATGCCTGGCTTTGCAGGCAGGGACACAGAGATCTGGCTGAATGGGGTAGTGCACAGGTGGGACCTCTACTGCCCCCAGGACCCGCAGAGGAGGCCGTGACATCAAACCGTGCCAGCCTGGTCTGAGGTTGCCACCCAGGTCAGTACAGACTCAACATTCTGAAGGATTACGCAGCAGTGTAAGAAGAAGGTCAATGACCTTCTCTACTCCACCAGCACAAGTGGCACCACCTTCTCCCTTCTCTATGATACTGCATACTGGGTCTATCTCTGCCACTGCATCTACCTCCCACCAAGTCTCACACTCTACCAATCTCACTATCGCCTGCAACATCTTCCCCATCTGCTCTCACCCAGCCCAACGTCCAACACCATGAACTCTGCATGGCATCTGTGTTCCCTGCTCACTCACTCAGGTAAACTGCCACTTCCGTCAAAAGTGACAGTGGTACCACTCACATTCATTACTCTTAACATCTGCCTCTTTGTCAGAGGGAAAGTGGCCACAACAGGGCAGAAAAAATCTAGTCTGGTGGTATATTGCCCAACCTTTGCCCCCTTACCTTGTATGTGGAGAGAATCCTACTCTGACTGCCTAGTGCAGCTGACACATTAGGGGGATAGGTCTGTGTGGGATGTAGGGGGATGGGTCTGGGTGGGAAGTAGGGGGATAGGTCTGTGTAGGATTTAGGGGGATGGGTCTGGGTGGGATGTAGGGGGAT
>NC_063339.1:16711483-16749286 GCF_021869965.1 Rhincodon typus
TCTGTGTAGGATTTAGGGGGATGGGTCTGGGTGGGATGTAGGGGGATGGGTGTGGGTGGGATGTAGGAGGATAGGTCTGTGTAGGATTTAGGGGGATGGGTCTGTGTGGGATGTAGGGGGATGGGTCTGGGTGGGATGTAGGGGGACGGGTCTGGGTGGGATGCTCTGAGGGCTGGTGTGGACTTGTTGAGCCGAAGGGCCTGTTTCCACACCATATGGATTCTATGATCTATGATCTTTTCATTTCTAGGCAATTCCAAACTGTAATCATAACCAACTTGTGACTGCACCCTCTCCACAGGGCTAACAATGTGCTGTTAATTCAATGGAATTAATCAAATACCTCCAACCCTTGCTCAGTAAGGTAACTGTCTAGTAAGGAAAAAAGCACTTTCACAGTGAAATTCACATTAAAAAGCCTGAAGCCTTGTCTGCTCTGCTTGGGAGTTGTCCGATCCCTTGGAAGTGAATTTGCCCAGTGATGCTAAATTGAACAGGAATAGGGATATTTGACACTGCCTAAACTTTAGTCCAGATTACGAAACACTTCATGACATGTGATGCTGCTGGGGAGACTCAGCTAATTGCCAAGCTCAGCCCACAAGAAAAGCTCTGCCTCACACTGGAATGAAACTGTGCCTTAGAGGATGTTTCTCTCCATTTGATTTGGAAAAGCAGCCCACAAGTTAATTAAAGGGGCAGCATCTCTTTTCATCGGGTCCTTGTGCAGCTGAGAAAAGTGAAACCCTCGCGTTCAATTGTGTGACCACTGCATGGCCTGAATTGCTTTAAAGCCAATGGAAATACCTTTTGAAGTATTGCCGCCGCTGTCATATGGGAAGCACAGCAGCTAACAGTGGAACAGCAAGATCTCACAAACCGCAGTACTGAACCCACCATTCTTTTACGTGATGTTGATTGAAAGGAATATAGGGAGGGTTTGGGGTTCCAATGGGCAAACACAGCAGTCCAGTGATATAGAAGTTTTTAAAATCATGTGGGGCATGGATAGGCTGAATAGCCAAGGTCTTTTCCCTAGGGTAGGGGGTTCCAAAACTAGAGGGCAGAGGTTTAAGGTGAGAAGGGCAATTTTTTCACACAGAAGGTGGTGAGTATATGGAATGAGCTGTCAGAGGAAGTGGTAGGGGCAGGAACAATTATAACATTTGAAAGACGCTTGGACAGTACATGTACGGGAAAGGTTTAGAGGGTTGTTGACCAAATGAAGGCAAATGGGACTAGTTCAGTTTAGGAAACCTGGTTGGTATGGATGAGTTGGGCCGAAGGGTCTCTTTCCGTGCTGTATGGCTCTATAACCCTTTATCATTAGCATTATGTGGGATGGCATTGTCATGTATTGTGTGGAGGACTCATAGGCACAAGAAGAGGCAACTCAACCTCTCAAGCCTGCTCCACCTTTCTGATCTGTACCTCAGCTTAACCCACCTTAGCTCCACATCCCCTGCTACCCTCACCAAATAAATAATTATTCTTTTCAGTCTTTGATTCTTTCTGGAGCCATGGGCTTTAGCTGGAAAGAATTCTAGAATTTAATAGCGAGTCTGCTGAAGGAAGATGACATGGGAGGTAGTGGAGTCATGTAATGCCACTGGACTAGCAATCCAGAACACCAGATAAATGTTCTGGGGACATGGATATGAATCCCACCATGGCAGATGGTGAAATTTGAATTTCAAGTTCTCCGAACTAATTCAATCCAAATATGAGCCTAGTGCGGACCATATTGGTTATTGTAAAAACCCATCTGGCTCACTAATTTCCCTTAGGGAAGGAAATCTGCTGACCTTACCTGGTCTGGCCTTGATGCGTTTCCAGACCCACAGCAACTTAGCTGACTCTTCATTATTGATGGAGGTCACAAAATGCCCACAGTTCATGGACAAGTTAAAAAATAAAAAGCCTTGGATGAAGTTACATTAGACTCTGATATCTCAGATAAGTAGTCATCTTCCTGCATGATCACATGTAGCAAATTGGACTCTTTTGTCTGCCGTGTGCCCTCACACTGAGGCATATTGTGGCGGGAAACATAGGAAATGAATGGCCAGGACTATTTCTTTGGTGGTGATCTGACTTTCTGTTATTTCCTCCCCTAGCTCGGAGTCTCAAATGGGAAGGTCCCCATTCTGTTACCTGCAAACGTTATCTTGGAGGTCAAACATTATAATCTGTTTGATTTACCCTTACCCACAGAATGTCAAATAAGGGATGGAATTAGATGCCGGGGAAGCAACACCAAACATCCTATCATGTTCACTGTTTGCTAGGGGACATCCCACTTGTATTCCATTACCACTCCGAAGGCCCCAGTCACACTCTGATGGAGAGCCTGGGCTTAATTCTTACTCTCAAACAAAAACAGAGATTGCTGGAAAAGTTCAGCAGGTCTGGCAGTATCTGTGCAGAGAAATCAGAATTAACATTTCTCTACAGATGCTGCCAGGCCTGCTGAACCTCTCCAGCAATTTCTGTTTCTGCTTCTGATTTCCAGCATCCGCAGTTCTTTCGGTTTTCCTTACTCTCAAAGTTTGATGTGGCTCTTCAAGGGATTTTAACCTGACTTCATTGTGCCTGCCTCTCCTTGATGGAGAAGCAGGATTAGGAATTAAGATCGGAATTAAACAATGAGCGTGGGGCATTAAAACTGAAACCATTAAGCACCCAATGTCTTCACAGGTCAGCCCTGGCTTAATTGTGGTGTGAAACAGGTTTAAGGTGCTGAATGGCCTATGTCGACTCCTTTTGGTTACTGTAAAGTTAACAAGAGAATTTTCATTGTTTCTGACCAGGGACCACCAAGGCCAAATGTTGCGTTGCTAAACACGAGCTGGAATCAACTAACACACCACAGGCCAAAGACTGACCATTGGAGCGTGTGGATCTGAATGGCTTAGTGCTCATCACAATGTAATTCTGAGAAATTTAGAAATGGAGAGAAGAAAATGAATGCCTTGCGAAAGTCTGTGACACACTGGACAACTCAGCAGGTATTCTATGGTGCATGTGGTGTGAATAATATATGAAGAGTGTAGGAGAACCATTTTAAGTATAACCCAAAAACCGAAAATAGAAAAATCCCACCCTCAGGCATGAAACAGCTGTAAATCATGCATTAACAAGGTTGCACATTAATACAATGCCTTCCTAATACATGCCACATTATTTAGTGCTGCAGATGGTCTTCAAGCATTTTAGCATACTGCAAAACTCATTGTAACAAGGATAGAGCTAAAAAAAAACCGTCAACATCTCCTTGACCAGCTATAACAGCATATTGTGTTGGTGACTTAATGAGTCACCATTTTCTTCACATACATTCGTGCTTCGAGTAATTCCACTAAGGTGACTGTGTGGAGTGAAATAACTTTTTCTGTGCATTTTAGTCACCGTGCAAGTGCAGTGATGAAAGTACATGATGACAGCTTAGAATGGGCTAGGAAGGAAAAGAGAAAGAAATGGAGTGTAGTTCTTGTCAGGAAGAAGAAAATAAACTGCCCACTGGCATCGGACACATATAACTCATGAGTCCCACAGATGGTTTGTTTTCCGGAATGCTCCCCTGACATTCATTTTCTTTGAACTGTGGGTCTTGGTGATTGTTTTAGAATAGTCAGAAATGACTTGTTAGTTGCCTGTCAGTCAGGAAAGAGTTCTGTGGAGTCTTTTGTTACAGAGGTGGAACTGATCCAGGGCAAGTAATCTTGTCCTCCATTTGCACTTTCAACCAGTTCTTTGCTCATTGCTTGCAATGATGCAACACACCCAATTCAAAACTCAAAAACTCTCTCCACAGAGGCTGCCAGACCTGCTGACTTTCTCCAGCATTCTCTGTTTTGATTTAGTACGATGCAATACCCAATCCGTCATGGAAATGTGGGATGCAATTGGAAGTCTCCAGCCAGCGTGCTCCTGCTTTCAATCTTGTATCTGTGGTCAGCTACCACATGAAAGGTACTAATGCCCACAGCAATGGGTGGCATGGTGGTTCAGTGGTTAGCACTGCTGCTTCACAGTGCCAGGGACCTGGGTTTGATTCCAGCCTCGGTGTCTGTCTGTGTGGAGTTTGCACGTTCTCCCAGTGTCTGTGTGGGTATCTGCTGGATGCTCCAGTTTCCTCCCATGGTCCAAAGATGTACAGGCTAGGTGGACTGGCCATGCTAATTTGTCCTGCTGTGTCCAGGGATGTGCAGGCTAGGTGGATTAGCCATGGTAAATGCAGGGTTATGAGAATAGGGTAGGAAGATATTCCACGGGCTGGTGCAGACCTGATGGGCCAAGTGGCCTCTTTCCAGAATTCTATGATTCTAAATGATGACATATGGATTTTAAAAAAGTCCAGGATTCAGCTCCGTGTGTGGATCTGTCTATATATCCACCTGTTTATCAAGTCCATCTATGTGCCATTTCTAACTTTACATCCTATATTGTCATTCTCATTTCCTCTTGAATATTCTGTAAACACTTACATCAGGAGGAGGTCCCAAAAACACCTCCTTTGGTTCTTGCATCACTTTTACTTAATCCTGTCCTCCAGCCTATCACAGATTTTGTTCTTCATGGTCCCAAACCCTATTCTTTTCTTCTTGCTTATAAACTGTCAAATAACTTCTCCTGGTGAAAGGTCATCATTCTGAAATGTTAAAATGTTTCACTTTCCCTAGAAAGTGTCAGATTGGCTGATAGTAGTTCCAACATTTTAATTTTATTGCCAGTTGCAGTGATTGGAACCATGGCCATGTAGATCTCATTGCCTATGAGATTCTTGATTGGGGCTGTTAACCTGGGCCAGTCAGGGAACCCTGGATGATAGCTTTAAACAGGAGATTCAGAAGGTCTCCTCAGTCTAGGGACTGGCTTTCAGCTGGCTGGTCATGGCCCATATATCGCAAACAGGTAAATAAAGTGTGATGGATACTGGCCTCTGTAAGGTTATTTCGTCAGATATTCAACAATTGCAATGTTTTTCTTTTAAATAATGTCATGTTGGATAGGGGAACTCACTACCATAAGAATTAGGTGAGGCAAATCATTCAGAGGCTTTCAAAAGGAATCTAGATAAATATATGAGAGAAAAGGAAATAGAAAATCTGCAATGAGATGTGCATTTTCAATGTTAATCATTCTAGTATTGGTGACTGCAGTTTCGAATGCCTGAACCCTAAACTCAGGAATTCTCTTCCTAAATCTTTCTGCTTATCTTTCCACTTTATTACGGTCCTTAAAATCTAACCGTTTGACCAACCTTTCAGTCATCCGACTTAATGACTCCTTGTATGGTTCATTATTGAATTAGGCTTGAACATTCTAGGAAGCTCCTCATGATGCATTACTACATTAAAGACATTTTTTAAATGGAAGTTTTTTGTTTTTATTGCTTACATCCTACATCATTGGGCCTTTTCTATCCACGACATGTTCTCATAGCCAGTAACTCAAGACCTATGATGCTTTTCAAAATAAATATTTAATGGCCTATATCTATACGTGTTTTTGACCTTGTGGACCTTATTCCTAACTAGGTTTTCTTTTAACTCTCATTCATCCCAAAACTGTCAAGGTACTCCCAAATCATTAATTTGTTCATTTACTTTCTGGTCTTGATTTGGAAAATTATCTCAATTTAGTCTTTGGAATTAGTTTTCAACCAAGCTAATCAAAACTAGATTCAGTGTTCAGCAAGGAAGGTGAGAAGGAAGGCCAGGTTGGGGAAGATTTATTTAACAAACGTAATATCCATATGATAATATCTCCCAACACTTAACACCTTTGTGTGAAATTGCTCTCTGCACTATTTGGGTGGAGGTGTTAATCCAACCCATTCTGACTGGTTTACTACCACAGTTAAAGGACTGTGAAGAGGATTGTGAATTTAAAGCACGCCATGTTAAATGTTTGCACACTGATAGCCCCATAGCGCAATTTCGTAGCAATAATAACAAGAGAATGAGGTTAGAAAAGAATAATGAGGATAGACTCGGAAATAACACCGAAGTTGAATGAATAAAAGACGAATGGAGCAGGCTTGGGAAAGATGAAAGAATGAGAAAATTAAGGATGGCATGAACATAATTAACATTTACCTTTCCAAATTCAATCATGTGCTGTACACTTTGGTAGTTTTAGTATTAATATTACAATAAAACGTGGATTAAGTTTAGATTAATAATACGATATGGATGAAGTAAAAATTCATATTACAATAAAACTATTTTTGTTACTCATGACTTGGTCCTATTGCTTATTACTGAATATGAATATTATTTTATTCATGAGCTGAAAACAAACAAAACCTGACAACTCAGGGAGAGGGGAGTTTCCTTGGACTAGAATAAAGGTTAAAGATTAAATTAGTTGCTTTAACACTGTCTGCTTTGCATGAACACAGTATTTAAATGTGCCATTACTGTAGCCCTGGAGATATAATGGAGTACAAATGTCTATTAGCACCGTACATTCCTGTTTATTATGGGTAACCCAGCTAGAACCACATCGTGTCAAAGAACGACTTGTAGGAAATGTAGCAGGCAGAAAATAATATACTATTGATAGAACATATTGCCTAAATCATTCACAATGCAGATGTAATTGCTACAGTTTTCAGTCGTGGAGGCAAAGGTTTGTTTGCATCAATTAAGAAATAAACTTCAAACATTGAGTCAATGCTTCGGGAATGTAGGCAATAAGATTTGCCTCTGTAAAACAATATGGTAATTCCTGTAAATTCTGGATGTCTAACAATGGAATGGACATGTTATCTTAAGTGTTGTGATTAGTGACCATGTACTTGATATAGATAACAGCTACTCTTTGTTATGCATCATGTCACCTTGAGTTCCTAGGACCAAGAAGAACTTCCAGGCATTGATCTGTTCTTCATAGATATTAGAATCAACGTTATAAAAAGCAGAGTTACCAGTAATGTCAGGGGATACATACCATTTTCTGGTCATGTTGCCTTTAGCCTTAGGGGTCAGCATTATAATTGCTGTTCAGTTCAGGATGTAATTAGATACTAGATTTCTATATTCCAGAATTAGACTCTATATTTGATCATTTAAAATTACTTGATAAACTAGGCAATGCATGTAAATGAAAATGATTTGTGCACAATTCATATTTTTCAATGAGACTAAATGCATTCAATGCTATAACCATCATTGGAGGGTTCATTAATAGTAATTTGTGAACTAAAAATTGAAATAAAGGATACCACAGATTAGTCCTTGAAAGTGATGAATATTCCATAGGGATCTGATTTGATAATCCATTAGCAGCAAGTGGGTTACATAGTGGGCCACAAGCAGAATAGAAGCACTTTAAACCTCTCATTGTTTTTTTTTCTCCCTCCAGCCTTCATTTAATTTCTCTTGAAGGCATTGGGTCCAGTCCCTGGGAACGACTTGATCTCGGATTGGAATTGATCATGAAGAGTATGGAGTCAATGATAGATCAGGGCTGGGTTTAATTGCCAGGAATGATGGCAGCTCACCAAGATTCCTTTGACTGCACTTTCCAAACAGGTGAACAAACGGACCATTTGGCCCCTTCAGCCTGATCTGGCATTCAATAAGATGGCTTTACTATTTGTGTTTCAAATTCCACATAGCCCTGGTAAACTTTCATTTCCCGTGCCCAACAAGAATCTATCCAAGTCTGTTTTAAAAATATTTAATGACCTCACCTCCATTGCCTTTTGAGGCAGAGATTCCAAAGTTGCACAGCCCTCCTGAGAGGTTAATGAAAAAATCCTCATCTCGGTCCTGAAAGGGCAACGCCTAATTTTAAATCAGTGCTCCTTAGTTCTGGACAGTCACAAGAGGAAACAGCCTTTCCACATTTTCCACAAATTACTGCAGATGCTGGAATCTGCACTGAAAACAACCAATGCTGGAGATCACAGTGGGTCAGAGAGCATCCATGGAGAGAGAGCAAGCTAACATTTCGAGCCTAGATGACCTCTGATGAAGAGTCTTCTAGACTCGAAATGTTAGCTTGCTCACTCTCCATGGATGCTTTCTGACCCGCTATGATCTCCAGCATTGGTTGTTTTCTGTCTTTCCACATCCACTTTGCCAAAGCCATTCAGGATCTTCTACACTTCACTTAAATCACTTTCACTCTTCTAAACTCCAGTAGAAACAAGTCCAGCCTGTCCAAACTATCCTCATGAGGCAAATGGCTCATTTCAGGTATCAATCTAGTCAATGTTCTCTGATTCATCTTCAATGCACTTGCACTCCTTGTGAGGAGATCAAAACCACACATTGTATTTGAGATGTGGTCTCACTGGTGCCCTGTTTAAGTGAAGCATAACGTCGTTAATTTTAGGTTTTACTATCTCATTAGCTTTCTTGATTACATGTTATACTTTCTGCGACTCATGCAAAGAGAAATGACCCAGAACACCTCAATCCTTCTACACTTTGGAATTCTGGGGGCTCACCATCACCTTCTCGAGGGCAATTAGAAATGGGCAATAAATAGTTTCTGGCCAGTGATGCCCATATCCGATGAATAGATTAAGAAAAGTTCTTGAACACGTCTACTTAAATACTGGAAAGATTTGCCACAGTAACGAACAGACACCATGAGCCAGATTTTCTGTTGCAATTATTAGGGCACCATTGAAGATGAGTAATAACTGTGTACAACTGTGATCCAAGGTGCTGTTTTGGAGAAAGGAATTCCAATTCGAAAAAGCTCCATTGTGATTGAAAATGTGATCTCCTCTTTAGCTGCTTCACAAGAAGGGGCCCAATGGTCTGTTTGTTCACAAGCGCTTTCTCACGTAATCCCGATACCTCTGGATTCTTCTAATGCACCAAGATCACTCTGTCTCCACTCTGCTGCTGCAGGGGTTCAAGGGTTTCAGCAGCAGTTTATCCCTGCAATCCCGACATCCTTTCCTCGCTTCATCCCTATATAGGCCCCTTGTCGTGGCTGAAAATATTGCTGAGGCCCCTTCAGGATCATTGAAAGCAGTCAGGCTCTGAAAAACTCACTGGAATTTGCTGGCAAGTTCGCTGAGCATGACGAGTGATCTCCTGACTTTGTGCGAGGTGGGCTATCTGCAATGGCGGGGAATCCAGATGCCATCCTTCTCGAGTCCTTGTTGACTGATTGTTTTTGCTTCCTCATCCGGAGATTTGATCTTCCTGGGGAACCAGCAATAGGAAGCATCATTACTACCAATCCCAACCTAGTTCAGCATCCATCCATGTGTACTTCCAGGCAGAATCATAAGCATTATGTTAGCAGGTATATCCAAAAACTCGATTCCACATGCTTTGAAGCTTTGCCTCAAAACTGGTGGAAAGTAAGGCTAAACTTGGAAAATGAACTTCACATCATATATGGCCATGGATTTAATTATTATGCTAACCTCCCAGTCTCTCAATGGTGATCTGTCAATGTGTCTTCCACACGGTAATGATAGTGGTGAGCTCACAGTACTGCTAGCATTGATATCTCTGCATCCAGAGACGTATGAATGATAGCGTTTATCTGGTTACAGTTGGAGAGCGTCTAAAATTCTTCCTACCCAACAGGTATGTCCAGCTGCACAGCTTCATCCTGCAGAGCACACTGTGCACTGCTTAACTACCATAAAGCCTCATATTAGAGCCCAGTGACTGATAATCCCAATGCAGATCCCAATAGCCAGAACATTTACAAATTGTTCTTGAGAGGAGTGTGTAAAAAGTGCTGTCAAACAAGCACTTTGTAAATTTTCTGATGAAGGGTCTAGGCCGGAAACGTCAGCCTTTCTGCTCCTATGATGCTGCTTGGCCTGCTGTGTTCATCCAGCTCTGCGCCTTGTTGTCTCGGATTCTCCAGCATCTGTAGTTCCTAGTAACTTTGTAAATGTCATGGGCACTTTGAGCAGCATTGTCTTGCTGGTTTTAGGATCTTGACCAGACTTGCTCACCCTGCTTTTGCAATAACCTATGACGAACCAAAAGGCTATCAATGCAGACAGGCCAATCACAGGACAGGCAACTTGAGACTCTCTGCAGGCCCAGTGGGAGGTGTTGGCACTGCTGTAGCAGGTAGGAAACCCCAAGCGAACCTCAACATGGAGTGGTCCTCAGAGCTGGAATATCAATTGGATGATGAAGAGCTGGAAAGGTGTGGGCCTTGTGGATGGAAGGGCAAACCCCTCCTGGGAGATTGTTGGACCACGCCTTGGGGAGGAGGTTGGTGATGGGTGTGGTTACCCCTGTTAATGGTTCATTGTGGCTGCAGTTCTGATAATCCCTCAGGCTGTATCAGGGAGAGCTCCTTGTGAGCTGAAGGCCTTCCCAGGAGTTCTGGGTGAGAGGGTGGGACTGGGGGAGGGCATGATGGAAGGAAGGGACAGGGGTGCTCCTCTGTTATTGCCAGTGAGCCTGAAAAGAAGTCCACAATAGGGACTTTATGCTGAGCAGGCAGCTGAACCACAAGTTTTCCCAACGCCAGGAAACAAGTTGGGCTGGCAGGGAGTTGGGAGGGGAAATGCAGTGGGAAGCCGTGTCAACATGGCACCCCTTACTTTCTTAGTCCTCTCCATGGCCTTAAAATCATAGTCAGAAGCCACATGACCCCAGGTTATAGTCCAACAGGTTTATTTGAAATCTCAAGCTTTTGAACCACTGAAAGTGCTCTGAAAGCCTATGATTTCAAATAAACCTGTTGGACTATAACCTGGTATCGTGTGACTTCTGACTTTGTCCACCCCAATCCAACACCGCCACCTCCACATCATTCAAATCATAGAATTCCTACTGTGCAGAAAGAGGCTATTCGGCCCTTCGGTTTTGCACTGATTCTCCGAAGAGCATCCCACCCAGACCCAACCCCAGCCTCCTACCTTATCCCTGTAAACCTGCATTTCCCATGCCTAACACACCTAGACACTACGGGGCAATTTAACGCGGCCAATCCACCCAACCTGCACATCTTTGGACTGTGGGAGCAAACTGGAGCACCTGGCAGAAACACAGAGACACAGGGAGAATGTGCAAACTCCACACAGACAGTCACCCCGGGCTGGAATTGAACACAGGTCCCTAGTGCTGTGAGGCAGCAAAGCTTACCATGTGCTGCCTGACTGGCACTGAGCCATTGTGCCATCTTTCAACCCTATTTCCATTGAGCTGGAGATATTCTGCAGATATAGGCCTTATATCTAACTACAGAGCCATAGCAATGTGATTGACTTTTCTGGGCAATTAGGAACAGGCAATAAATACTGGGCTAACCATTGATGCCCACATCCCATGAATAAATAAAACGTTTTGGACATAGTAAGACTTGGCAATGCCTTCTTCAGTGGTTCAGGATCATAGAAGTAAGACTCTCACCATTACCATGGTGATGTATTAAATAGTGAGTAGTCTATGCATATTATTTCAATTGGTTTTATTGAATGGTTCACAAGGTCCCTTCCCTGGTGCTATCACAAACTCTGGCACACACATTGCTCAACCCTTTTTTTTATATTGTTGTTTTGACGTGATGTACCCTCTGCTGTTATAAATATCCAGCACACACCATCTGCATGCAAGGTCCCTACCTAAAGGCTTAGGACAAACGTGCAATACCCAGGCTCTATAATGTGCTGTTGCAGCAGGGAGGACAACGGCTGTGGGAGACAGAGGTCACGTCTTGAAATCTCTTTGAAAGGATTATTCAAAATCCTTATGTGAAAATGCCTTGGCGTTATACACACACATTCACATGCGTGCACATCCTAAAGAGAATATCTCGTGTATTTCATTTCCTGTCTCTTTCAGCACCGTCTGTGCAGCCCAACAGTTTGGAGCCTGTTCCTTTAAAAAGGCTGTAAAAAGTGACAATGGTTGAAGGG
This sequence comes from Rhincodon typus, assembly GCF_021869965.1. Lineage (NCBI taxonomy): Eukaryota > Metazoa > Chordata > Chondrichthyes > Orectolobiformes > Rhincodontidae > Rhincodon > Rhincodon typus. The sequence continues at coordinate 16,723,353 of NC_063339.1, forward strand.
CAGGAGTGCCCTTGTCTTTACGGCTGCCTCCATCAGAGGTCTGAGCAGCAGGCATTTATTCTCAGCATGGCTTCCGTCACCGTTTCGCGAGAGCACAGCCAGAACCTGTTCGCCTGCAGGGCAAAACAAAATTATAAGGAAGCCCCACTAGTGTCCTACGCCCTGTGAGGCAGCAATAAACTACAGAGCATTTAGCTGCATGGATGAACACTGGCGGTGTCTGCTCACATCGATTCTGGCAACTGCCACTCAAACGGGAGATGAGAGCATGAAAGATCTAATCTTCCAAAGCCATGGGAATGTCTTACTTTGGGAAGTTATGTACTGCCGCTACCAAGGTGAAAGGCAGCAACAAGTATGACAGGAGAGGGAAAAAACAATCAAATCTAGTTACTTTTAGTGACGGATCGTTGACCTTCACTCTGCTTTACACCAATATCTCTATCCACATCTGTCAGTATTGTTCCAGTAATAAAGCACAAAACTCACCTTGCAATACCTGTGCAACATCCTCCTTCACGCCACAGGCAGCTTGCCCACCTTATTTGCTACCCTTACCATGTGCATGTTAAAATCTTACAGCCATTTAACTCATTGCATGTGTGCCGGCCCTTTTGAAAGAGCTGTCCAATTTAGTCCCACGCTCCAAAAGTTGGTCACAAGCTGCAACACCTCAAATTAAAATCGAAAGAACTGCAGATGCTGTAAATCAGGAACAAAAACAAAGTTGCTGGGGAAGTTCTGAGGAAGGGTCACCGAACCGGAAACGTTAACTCTGTTTTTTCCTTCACAGATGCTGCCAGACCTGCTGAGCTTCTCTAACATCTCAAATTAGTCCTCTTCAAGTTTACTGCTTTTTAGGAAAGGCTCCTATGCAGTGTGATTGCATCATTCTTCCAGAGGTAACACAGTGAGGAGCTGGAGGAACACAGCAGGCCAAGCAGCATCAGAGGAGCGGGAAAGCTGACATTCGGATCGGGACCCTTCTTCAGAAATTCCTCCAGCTCCACACCGTGTTATCTCTGACTCCAGCATCTGCAGTTCTTACTTTCTCTAAGTGAGTTATTCTTCCAGACCTTTCAGGCCTCTCCAAACCATCTGAACATTCCTAATGTTGAGACCCATCAGTCAATCAGGGATTAACAGCATGGTCACAAGCTAAACCAGCACAGTCACACAAAGAGAATGAAATAATTACCGACACTGGTTAAGCGCTTTTAGGTACTGTTTTGTGTTGCTGAGTCATACAATTCCAGAGGATCACAAGTTACATCGCAAACAGAATTGTAAACAGCCTTAGAATTTCTCAAGGCAAAGAAGGGAGGAAAAAATCAGTTTGGTTATTTGCATATAGCCAGTGACATTACTGGTAAGTATTCAGTGACAAGTTCTGCAAAGTTAATTTATGTGGACATAAGTGGTTGGTCTCACTTAGGCTAACAACACTTACTAACACAAGGAAATGAGATGATCATGAGGGTAAGGCATTGGAAAGCCTATGGAACTCTACTCCAAGGTGAACTAAAAGATGCCGAACAGGCCTGGATTTTTCCTTTACATTCAGCAGCATTGAGCACCACTTACACTGCCAATTCCTGTCTGCGATCAATTTGTCCAGCGAGGCTGGAAGATTGAATTTAGGATTATTAACATTCATGCCACACAAATGCCAGGCAATGACCATTTCCAGCAAGACAGAACCCAACCATTGGCCTTTGATATTCGATGCCATTACCATCAGTGAATCATCCCACTATCAACATCTTCTGGGTTGACATTGGCCAGCCAAGTAAATACTATGGCAACAAAAGCAGGTCCGACTCTGGGAATTCTGCGGGGACAACTCACTTCCCAACTCCCTAAAAGTGATGAAATCATATACATTTGCCTGGATAACCCAACATTCCAGAAAGAAAAAAAACAACCTGGTTGCTTGGCAGCTAATCCACAAAGTTATACATTTCCTCTCACCACTGGTGCACATTGGCAGGAGAGTGTACCATCTGCAAGATGCACTGCAACAGTTCACCAAGGTTCTTTGACAGCACCTTCCAAATCCATGATCTCAACTGACTAGAAAGACAAAGGATGCATGGGTACTTGTAGCTGCAAGTTCCCCTCCAATCCAAACGTCATCTTCATTTGAAAATATAATGCTGTTCCTTAGTGTCATTGGGTCAAATCCCTGGAACTCTGTTCCTAACAGTATAATGGGTGTACTGACCCCAAGTGGATGGCTGTGATTCAAGAAGGCAGCTCACCACCACCTTCTTAAGGGCAGTTAGGGATGCATGACGAATGATTAGCTTTACCAGCAACTTCCATGAAAGAACAAAATTAATTCTCCTCAAGTCAGTATATCTCAAGATGTGAGGTAGTGTACTTATTCACTGAGACACAAGGCAGTCTTCATTTATCATGCAAAGGTTATACATGACCCTTGGTTTTAGCATTAATCCTAAGCTTAGTTACTGAAGAGCTATGGCCTGCTCTCATTCTGGAGACCTTGACTTCAATTTCAAATTAATGTAGCATGTGTTCTGGATGTCGAGCTTCACAAATACATATAAATTATTTGTTATAACCATAACTTTTCAAAGGCTCATTTTGCAAAGCTGTATTTTCCATGAAATACAGTGATCAAATAACACTGACAAGATTTACATTACAAAATTCCAGCACTCAGCAATCCATAGCACAGTTACTGGCTTACCACAATAAGTGTTTGTAATGGAAAAAAAATGCTGCAAAAAATGTTCAGCGATAAATGTTACTTTTCTTGAAGTGGGGAGACATTCTGCACAATGCATTTTGAAAGTAATTCCAATAGTGGTCTAACAGTGCGACCGCTGGGAGTGTTCCCATGGGCATAATACAGGCGTGAGAAATGGGCCATTAATGGAGCTAGCTTGCTTCCCTGTTTACCATCAGTAATCTGTTAGTTTCTGCACCTGGTTGGCTGACAGCTAATCCCTTAGCTCTGCACAGTGTCAGCTGTGGCTCAGTTGGTAGTACTCTTGCCTCTATGTCTTAAAGTTCAAGTCCTACTCTATGGCTTAAGGACAAAATTCACAGCTGATTTTGGAGTGCTGGACTCCTGGAAGTGTCTTTCAGAAGAGGTGTTAAACAAAACCCTTTATCTGCCTGGATGTAAAAGATCCCATGCCATTGCTTTTAAACTTTATCCCTGAATCAATGTCACAAGGCAGATTAAATGCAAATACCTGATGATGCTGAAAGTCTGAAATAAAAATGGGAAACGTTGCAGAAACCCATCATCTGTGGAGATAGAAAAACAGAGTTAATCTTAAGTCCCTTCCAAACTCAGGACATCCCCCTAATTCTTTGCAAGTAATGAAGAGGTGCTGAAATACTTTGTCTTTTACACACAGGGCTGGAGGTGTCAGAGATGGCTTGGACCAGCACATACTCTGCCAATGCATTGGGAGTGTGCAAAGCCAGCTTTCCTGTAACTCTTGAACACTTAGAGTACAGATGCATAGTTCCTTGAAACTGAAGTCGCAGGTATACAGGGTGGTGAAGAAGGTGTTCGGCACGCTTGCCTTCATTGAGTAGAATATTGAGTATAGGAATTGGGACATCATTTTGCAGCTGTACAAGACATTGGTAAGGCCACTTATAGAATATTGCTTCCAACTCTGGTCGCCCTTCTATCGGAAAGATGTTGTTAAACTTGAGAGGGTGCAGAAAAAACTTCAAGTACGTTGCCAGGACTGGAGGGTTTGAGGTACAGGGAGAGGCCGAATAAACTGGGGCTTTTGTCCCTGGAACATCGGAGGCTGAGGAGTGACCTTATAGAGGTTTATAAAATCATGCGGGGCATGGATAGGGTGAATAGCCAAGGTCTTTTCCCAAGGGTAGGGGAGTCCAAATCTAGAGGGAATAGGTTTAAGGTGAGAGGGGAAAGATTTAAAAAGGACCTAAGGGGCAATTTTTTCATGCAGAGGTTGGTACGTATATGGAATGAGCTGCCAGAGGAAGTGGTGGAGGCTGGTACAATTACAACATTTAAAAGGCATCTGGATGGGCATATGAATAGGAAGGGTTTAGAGGGATATGGGCCAAATGCTGGCAAATAGAACTGGGTCAGATTGGGATTTCTGGTTGACACAGATGGTTTGGACCAAAGGGGTCTGTTTCCATCCTGTATGACTCTATGACTGAGAGGGGTATGAAATGTCTCTGGGTCAGATTGCTGCCCCTTTGTGGGAAGGAGCTCCCACCTCTGAAAGCAATTGGCAAATCCAATGGTCAGGAGTGAAGGTCGCTGCTGACCCTGTTGTCAGACCCTGACTTGAGCTGGATTTAATTTGAGTGGAGAAAAGTAGCAGGGCAAAGAAAATTCATATATGATGACAACTTTTGGGGGATGGTGGGAACAAGTGGTGTGTTCCAATGGAAAGAAAAAGCGACTGAGTTAATACTCAGCGTTAACTTCAAAACTGTATGGGTTTGGGATTCCCAAAGAAGAGTCATATCGAACTTGAAATGGTAAATCTGTTGCTCCCTTCACAGATGCTGCCAGAACTGCTAAGTTTCTCCAGCATTTTCTGTTTCTATTTCAGATCGCCAGCATCCGCAGTGCTTGACTTTGATTTTAACTGGCATAGTTGCACGTGACACTTTCCCTGCATGCGGGACATGTAATAATAACAAATGCTGAAGCTTCTTATCCCGGAGTTTTTCTCATCTGTTTGGAGGGTTTCCTGGTGGAAGCAGCAAATGTGTACGTAGACATGAGCCCTGAGCTTTTCAGTGACCCTTAATAGCTTACTTCCTCCAAAAATGTGCGTACTGCTTCGATGGCTGGTTTTGTCAAAAGGCCAGTGGCATTTCTAATGATAGTTCTGTGATTGGAAAGAAGAAGCTTATGTTTGTGCACAGGCTGTGAGGATGGAGTGTGGAACACTGAAGGCTACATCAAGCCAGCCAACCTGTAATGGTTCAGCACTTTATCCATTTAATGGGTTTTTTCTATTGGGAAATTTATAAAGGTTCATCCCTCAGAAACAGATGTCAATCATTTACTTTAAACAGGAACAAGCTGCAGATGGGTTTATGTGGTAGATCTTGCTTTCTTTGGAAAGAGCCTATTGCTTTGATACTTAGTAGCTTGATGGCTTTGATGGCATTGGATAGAGGTAGCCAATCCTTGAGAGTGTCTGTGTGTCTGTGATTTCACGGCTTATTACTATGCTTGCAATAAATAGATGGAAAGAGCTTGTATTTTCGTAGCATCTTTCATAGCCTTGAGAAATCCCAAAGAGCAGCCACTTAAGTACTTTTTGAGGCTAGTCATTGTTGCAACGTCAGAGACACAGCAGCCAATTTGCACACAGCAAATTGTCTGTTTTAATGATGTTGTTTCAGGGGTTAGTTGATTGGTACATGGGGAAGAATTCCTCTGCACTTCTTTGAAATGGTGTCGTGGGAATATTAATCCCCACCAAAGGGGGAAGACAGAGTATAGATTTTATATTTTACCCCAAGGATGATCTTACGAGGTTGAGGGGTACGGATAAGGTGAATAACCGAGGTCTTTTTCCCAGATTAGGGGAGTCCAAAACTAGAGGGTATACGTTTAAGATGAGAGGGGAAAGATTTAAAAGGGACCTAAGGGCAACCTTTACAAACAGAGGATGGTGCGTGAATGGAAAATGAGCTCCCACAGAAGTGGTCGAAGCTAGTAATATTACAACATTTAAAGGCAGCTGGATGGGTATATTGGTAGCATGGTAGTTCAGTGGTTAGCACTGCTGCCTCACAACCCCGGGACCTGGGTTCAATTCTACCCTTGGGCAGCTGTCTGTGTGGAGTTTGCACCTTCTTCCCATGTCTGTGTGGATTTCTGCCAGGTGCTTTAGTTTCCTCCCACAGTTGCAAGTTAGGTGGATTGGCCATGCTAAATTGTCTATAGTGTTTAGAGATGTGTAGGTTAGGTGCATTAGCCGTGGGAAATGGAGGGCAGCAGGGAAAGGGTGGGTGATGGGTCTGGGTGGGATGCTCTTCAGAGGGTCGGTGTGGACTTGTTGGGCTGAATGGCCTGTTTCCACGCTGTATGGATTCTATAAATAGGAAGGATATGGGCTAAATGCTGGCAAATGGGACTAGGTTAATTTAGGAGATCTGGTTGAAATAGACGAGTTGGACTAAAGTGCCTGTTTCCATGCTGTATGACTCTATGACCATCTGTGGTAGTGCAGCACTTCCTCAATATGGCATTGTGAGTGTTGGACAAGAATTTGTGCTCCTACCTCTGGAGGTGGGGCTCAAACCCAGAACCTAATGACTCCCGGGCATTGAGCTGCACTGACCAAAAGTAGCAAAGACAATTGCCTCAGACATGTTAAGGTAGAACTACCATGTGTTCGGAGGTCATTGCCAGGAGAAAGATATAGCAACTGATCTACATGATCACTGCATATTCTTTCTTTGTGTGAGACTGGTATCTGGGCAATTGGGGATAGACAGTAAAGGCTAGCCTAACCAGTGATGCCCTCATCCCGTGAATAAACATAAAAAGAACCTTCCTGGTTACTCACTTTGAGCAAACCCATCAAACCCCAATTTTCACGCCTCGCTGCGACTGCTCCTCACTGGAAGTGATTAATTGTGTATCTAGCCTCCAAGCAAATTGTTTTTCCCAACCGTTTCAAGGTGTAGTTTTTTTTATTATTCAAAGAGAATATTTTTCATAAAGTTTGGCTTTCCATTCACCGGCCCCATTCTCACTGCTCTAAATGTTATTCTGTTAATTATTCATGCATCTGCTAGAGCACAGCCAGTGTAAATATCAGGCGCTAAGCTCCTTAATCGCTAATAAACTACCCTGTTTTCGTAAATAGAAACTCATTTTGAAATAAATTAGGTTTTATAGTACAACACACTTAATCTGTAGATTTTTAAATAAAATACACATTTGATATATATAAGTGCATACACAAATTATGAAAAATCATTTTTCAATTGTTATGACAACTTTTTACCTGTAAACATGTTAACACACAGTGTACAAAACACAAGCTGCATTGGCTAGAATATTTATGTTATTTGCACAGTTTGTTATTTCCAGTTTCTAATGCTCCTCCTAATGACATTCATTCATTTTGGGGATTAAACTACAATGGATATGACTGCACATTGGTTCTTGAATTCACTGGAATCATACAACGCAGTAAAGCCCATTTGGCCCATTATTCCTGCGCTAGCTTTAATTTATAATTATCCAATACTCCCTGGCTGTTTCCCCCCAGGGCTTCTAAGTCTTTCCTTGCTGGGTATATATATTCAATTGCCTTTTGAAAGTTATTGTTCCATTTTCTTACACCACCCTTTTAGGAAGCACAATTGCTGATCAGAGCAACCAGCTGCATTAATGAATGCTCTCCTCTTCTCTCTGCTGGGTCTTTTGGTAATTGTGTTAAGTAGATGTTCTCTAGCTACCAACCTTTCTGCCAGTTGAAGAAATTTCTTCATGTTTCTCAGTAAAAAGCCTTCACAATTTTGAATGCCTCTATAAATTTCCACTTAATCTTCTCTGCCATAAAAGAAAAAGAAATCCCAAATGGATGTTCAATAACCTCAGTTTTTCGGGGGCCAGGTTGACAGTTCCTGCTTCCACCATCCTTTGTGTAAAGAAGTGACTCCTGACATCAGCCCTGAAAGGTCCAGCTCTAGTGTTTATGTTATTTCATCTTAGGACTCCATTATGTTCACCTAGTGTTCATTCCACGCAAAGTTCTCACATCAAGATGACAAGAACACAAGAAATAGGAGCAGAAGTTGACCATATGGTCTGTCAAGCCTGCTCCATGATCATGGCTGATCTTGGGCTTCAACTTTATCTTCACTTCCACTCCCTGTTTCCATTAATTCCCAGAAAGACCAAAAAAAAAATTGTCTATCCCAGCTTTAAATGTGTTTAACAATGGAATATCCACAGACTCCTAGAGCAGAGAATTCCAAAGATTCACAACTTTTTATGCCTCATCTCAGTCCTAAATGATGAACAACGATTCCTTAGTCTGTGCCACCAAACAATAATGGAATGTCTACACTTTCAAGCCCTTTTGGAATCTTGTTTGTTTCAATGAGATTGCCTCTTATCCTTCATAAGCCTTCCCTCAGTCATTGCCCCAGCCCCACGGCCTCAATGCTGGGTGCCTTCATCCTTACCCTGACATACAACAGATGTTCTTCCAGAGCAACAACAGGATCTTTAGGGACTTTAGGCATTAGCGAAGGCATTGAAATCAGCAGGTTCAAAGCCTCCAAGCTCCATTGATAATAGTCCCACTGTCCCTGATGCCATCTCTTTGTGTGATCTCTTGCTTGTGATCAAAAGGTCATGGTTACATAGATGCATATAGATGCATAAATAATGCAAATGATGGTATATTACTCTCAGGAGAAATGGCACTATGTAACAATCACGTTAATGTTATTTATTAAGGGTGTCTCTCTAAAGGCCTGGACATTTCATGAAAATGTTTTGATCTAAATGGCAAGATACTCCTTATGAATTCTTCAACAATGTTTGTGGAATATTTCAATCTTAACACATAACAGATCCCCTCTTCATCTTTAATGGATAAAATCCTATTTGCATCAAGATTAACATTTTGCCCCTGGTCCTGCTGATAGGAGACCTGCCTCTTGGAAATATTACATTTCAGTGTGTGTTACATGTAACTTTCAGGCTGTTTTAATTAATTGGGGGAAATTATGCCTAGTATCTGCTTGAAACACACACATGAGTTCTGGCAGATGAGACTCTCAACAGGGAGTGAAAGTCAGAGAATTATCCCAAATGCCTTTGTGTGAGGTATCAATGACCTCATTTCAGTGACTAATGTCACTGCTAAAGTCATTGTGTCACAGGGACCCATCTTCCACCCACTCCCTGCACCCTACCAGCCTCACAATATCTGTGTGACAAGTTCAATAGGAATGGACATGGAGCTTGTTAGAGATGTTAGAACAGACCAATTGTCTGCTGACTAACTGTTGTAGTGTGCCAGGCCACAGAATAACAGCACATGGACTTCCATCAACAATCACCCATGCAACAAGTTTCTCAACTTGAGAAGCAGAGTGAATGTTTCACATTTGATAGTTCAGAAAAAGATTCATAATGGACTCAAAATATGAACTCTGTTTCTCTCTCCACAGATGCTGCCAGAGCTGCTGACTTTCCCCAGCATTCTCTGTGTTTGTTTCATACTTCCAGCATCAACAGTATTTTTGCCTTTATCTGAAACTTGGCAGAGGAAGGGCAGGGAGGGTTGGGTTTGGAGGAGGGGTGTGTGGACTTTGGAGAGGGGCCTGGTGGTGCCTGTGATGTGGAAGGTACTGGGTGGAGGTTAGGAATATGCCACACAAGAAGAGAGAGCGAACATCTGCATGTGAGACAGCCCTGCCAAAAAGTGGCAGCTTTGACTTGAGAGTGGGGAATCTCAGAAAGGAGAGTATCTGAAGTCAGAGGCAGAGGAAGGGTAGGTGCGGCACATTGATTATGAGAGAGAAAATTAGGAATCAATTTGCTTGGCACTCCACCAGCCTGCTTCTGTCCTCCAAAACAGTCTGTGTTTGGTGTAGCAGCCACTGATGTGCTACATTAGATACTTGGCTGCTCTGCATTACTTACACAATGTATTTAAACTCAGGCCTAAAGCATGGTGTCTGATTTAAATGAGAGGCTTGTGTGTACCAGGGACACCTAGCTCCATCATCCAGCTGATTTTGCCACACTCCTCCTCCTCTCACTTAGTTAATTAATGCCAGGTTAATGAATTTGCGTGGCTCTGATTTGTTATTTTACAGAGGGAATTTATTGGTGAAGTAATAAATGTCACAACAAATGCACAACAAAGTGATGTAGATGGGGTCTGCCAAGAGCAGTATCTATCACATTATTGATTTTCTGGCACTAGTGTCATGAATCCTTTTGTCATAAACTCAAGTACACCTCACTGGAACCACGATCAATCGATGGGAGAGCTGGTGTCACAGCCCTTTACAGAGTGCATTCCTTTTGTCAGAACCATTAACTGTGCACTGCACTGCAGAGCAGCTCAAACTGTCTGAAGTGAAGACTGCTATATTTCTTACCTTGTCCACTTTGCCTCCCCCTTCCCCTCCCTTCTCCCAGCTCCCTGTCCTTTTCCCGTCCCACTTTATTCCCCTAGTCCTGTCCGTCTCTCTATCCGCGAAGACGAGACAGACGGGGCTGCAGGCTTTTTGACGGCTGCTGCTCCCAGCGTTTTGTGGTGATCAGCCTGCAGAAGGGAGCACTTCAAATCGGGCAAGCTTCATCATGCCAGTTTGTACATTTTTATCCTCCCAACACCACCCCCGCCGCCGCAACAAAACACCAAGCTTCCCCTCGTCCCCTCCCTCCATTAGACACGATGCCTTGTTATCGACTGGCACCATATCAAGTGACCCTGCTGAGAACTGACAAAAACTCACCCATCTGTGGCAACCATGTTTGAGTGACAGGTAGCCCTGGGACTCAATCTCGGGACCATCTGGTTGGGAATTGAATATTCAACCTCTTGAGCTACTGCACTGCCTTCTCTTTTTATTTTTAATTTACATTTTCCACCCATTCGTTCTTTGCGTTTCTTGCCACTACGCAGGTCTCTGTCCACCTTCGAAAAGGTGAGCTGGTGCCCCGTCTGGAGAAGAGGGCAACATCATCAAACACAAGGTGGGTACATTCAAATTCAGGTTAGGCAGTATGTTTTTCCGATTTGTGAAGTGATGCTGAGGAAGTGGACACATCATTTGTGGCTTCAGAAGTTTTACATGCTAATACCTGGTTGGAGGGATCTGAAGAAAGCGCTCTCAAAGTCACTGACTTGATTCGTCCTGAGTCTGAATTGATTGTAAGCAAGCAAAGCGTGCTCAACATATTCTAAACTGACGACAATTGTGATTCGATTCGAGGACATATTTTTGAAAGTTTGTTGAAGTGTAATGTCCTATTGAGTTTCTTGTACTCCATCCCTGAATTCCTGCGATGTGCTGCTAACCCACAAATATCCAGTAAAGGACTTTGAGGTGTAAAGTCTCAATTTTTATAGAAAATTGAACATGATCAGCATTGTATTTTTCCCTGAGTCCAGGCCAACAAAACCTAGACTGTTCCTTCAGTGCAGGGTTAAAATCTGAATGCCCCTTCTGCTTGGAATTCAGAGGCAAGTGCGCCTTGTCCTGTTCACCATCAGCAAGGCACAAGTCGGGTGTTATGATCTCAGACAGGGATCTTATTGGACCTGGCTTGATAGATCATATTTTAGTTTGATTTTGTTTGAACAAGCTAGTCATTCGCTGAAACATAACACGCACAGCTACAGATTTTGTTTTAGCAATACATGCGAGTTTATTAATGAAAGAAGCAAAGATGAAAAATAAGCCAAACTATCCACTTATTCAAAGATTGTTAAACACAGAGTAAAAGTATAATCCCATTAATCCCGAAACACTCCCTTATAAATTGAAAAGAGCAAACAACTTTTGAGTATTATCCAAACAACACTGCTGGTGCCCTATCCAATACACACTTTATTTAGTATCCCAAAACATCTTTCATATAATATTTGCAAAAGAGGCCCTGTCTGTTATACCTCAAAAGGAATAAGTTACTTTTGACTTTAATTTATAGACTCAAACTGCAGATAATCTTTTCCTGGAGTTATAAGACACTCAAGCTCAAATATGCCCAGCTTTAAGTAACTCCTTCAGGGTTTTAGCCCAACACTTCTAGTCTAGGACTAACACTCACTCATTACTCCAAGGTAATTTAGTTTCACTATATACTTCACCCCCAAGGATCACTGTTCCATGCAGACATTTGAGTCATAGAGTCATATAGCATGGAAACAGACCTATCGGTTCAACTCATCCATGCCAATCGGACATCCCAATCTGACCTAATCCCATTTGCTAGCATTTGGTCCATTTCTCTCTAAGCACTTCCTATTCAAATACTTATCTGGCTGCTTTTTAAATGTTGTAATTGTACTCAACTCCACCACTTCCCCTAGCAGCTTGTTCCATACACGCACCACCCTTTGCGTGAAAAAATTACTCCTCAGGTCCCTTTTAAATCTTTCCCCTCACACCTTAAACCCATGCCCTCTAGTTTTAAACACCCCACCCTAGGAAAAAGGCCTTGGTGATTCACTCTATCTATGCCCTTCATGATTTTATCAACCTCTATAAGGTCACTCCTCAGCCTCCAACATTCCAGGGAAAAAAAGCCCCAGCCTATTCAGCCTCTCTCTAGAACTCAAATCCTCCAGTCCTGGCAACATCCTTGTAATTCTTTTCTGCACCTTATTAAGTTTAACAACTCCCTTGCTTTAGAAGGGAGACCAGAAATATATGCAGTCTTCCAAAAGTGGCCTCACCAATTTTCTTTACAGACGTAACATGACATCCCAACTCCTATACTCAATGTTCTGACCGATGAAGGCACACATGTCAAATGCCTTCTTCACCACCTTTTCTATCTGTGACTCTAATTTCAAGGAACTTTGCATCTGTACCCATTGGTCTCTTCGTTCGGCAACATCCCCCAGGGGGCCCTACCATTAACAGTAAACATCCTGCCCTGATTTGCCTTATCAAAATGCAACACTTCACATTTATCAAAATTAAACTTCATCTGCCACTCCTCGGCTCATTGGCCCATCTGATCAAGGTCACATTGTGCTCTGCGATAACCTTCTTCACTGTCCACTAAACAACTTACTTTGGTGTCATCTGCAAATTTTCTAAGCACACCTCCTATATTCACATCCAAAACATTTATATAAATGATGAAAGGCGTGAACCCAGCACTGATTCTTGCAGCACAATGCTTGTCACAGGCCTCCAGTCTGAAAAAACCCTCTACTACTACCCTCTGCTTCCTACCTTCAAGCCAATTTTGTATCCAATTGGCTAGCTCCCCCTGGATCCCATTTGATCCAACTTTACTAACCAGTCTACTATGTGAAACCTTGTCGATCACTTTGTTGTAGTCGATATAAACTACATCTACTGCTTCGCCTACATCAACCTTCTTTGTCACCTCTTCAAAACACTTCCATGGACTTCACAGGACTTCCCAAAACTCAAAGATCACTGAAAGTTGCCACCCAGGTTGATAGCGTTGTTAAGAAGGCGTACAGTATGTTAGGTTTTATTGGTAGAGGGATTGAGTTTTGGAGCCATGAGGTCATGTTGCAGCTGTACAAAACTCTGGTGCGGCCGCACTTGGAGTATTGCGTACAGTTCTGGTCACCGCATTATAGGAAGGATGTGGAAGCATTGGAAAGGGTGCACAGGAGATTTACCAGGATGTTGCCTGGTATGGAGGGAAGGTCTTATGAGGAAAGGCTGAGGGTTTTGAGGCGGTTTTCATTAGAGAAGAAGGTTAAGAGGTGACTTGATAGAGACATACAAGATGATCAGAGGATTAGATAGGGTGGACAGTGGGAGCCTTTTTCCTCGGATGGTGATGGCTATCGTGAGGGGACATAGCTTTAAATTGAGGGGTGATAGATATAGGACAGATGTCAGAGGTAGGTTCTTTACTCAGAGAGTAGTAAGGGCTTGGAATGCCCTGCCTGCAAAAATAGTAGACTCGCCCACTTTAAGGGCATTTAAATGGTCATTGGATAAACATATGGATGATAATGGAATAGTTTAGGTTAGATGGGCTTCAGATTGGTTTCACAGGTTGGCGCAACATCGAGGGCCGAAGGGCCTGTACTGCGCTGTAATGTTCTATGTTCTATGTTCTATTTTTAAAAACCCATTGTCGTGAGCTGTGGGTGTTTCCCTTAAGCTTAAAAAAAAGTTCAAAAATCTAACAAGCCTTGTGGTCCTATTATCAATCCTGATGGCTCACAAAACGATCTAAGACAGTTGTGCACAAAAACACATCAATTCCAAATTTGGCCCTCAAAAACTACATTAAAAGAAATCACCATGGCTACAGAAATGCTTGCAGGTTACAGAAACATTTCTTCAGCCAAAGGATGGTGAATTTGTGGAATTCATGGCTGCAGAAGGCTGTGGAGGTCAAGACATTGAGTGTCTTTCATAGGCTTTGATCAGTAAGGGGATCAAGGGTTACAGGAAGAAGGCAGGAAAAAGGGGTTGAGAAACATATCAGCTATGTTCAAATGATGGAGCACATTCTCTGACATCAGCATCCTCTGATGCTGCCTGGCCTGCTGTGTTCCTCCAGCTCCACACTGTGTTATCGCTGACTCCAGCATCTGCAGTTCTTACTACCTCTGAGTGAGTTATAACCACACATAAAACCTAGATGTTATTAACTCAAAAACAAAAAATACTCAAACTTGCAATAAATGAAATTTAAAGTAGGTATAAAAAATACGGTTTACATTACACAGTAATGTAATGGAATACTGTCCAATTTCCTGAATATGTCTGGGATTGACAATACTCAACATCATCTATGACAAAGTAATCTGTTTGATCAATGACTTAGCCACTAACTTAACCATTCACTTCCACTACTGCACAGTAGTGTACAAGATGCACTGTGGCAACTCATCAATGCTCCACTAAACCTGTAATCTTGCCCACCTAGGAGGGCAAGGGCAGCAGGCACATGGCAATACCTTCACCTTCAAGTTTTCCTTAAAGCGACAAACCATTCTGACTTGGAATTATGTCATCATACCTTCACTATCACTGGATTAAAATCCTGGAATTCCAATCCTAGCAGCACTGTGGCTTTTCCTGGACTCCAACAACTGCAGCTATTGAAGAATGTAACTCACTACCACTTACTCAAAGGCTATTGGGGATGGGTAACAAATGCTGACCTTGCCAGTGACAACAACACACAATGAAAGAATAAAACAAAATACCGGTGCTGTGGGAGCTTCCTCCTATTGTTCAAGACTTCACTTCACTGCCATTTTCTCAAAATCACACAGGGGTGGTAACAAATACCAACCTTGCTGTTGATGCCCACAGGAAGAGAGTGTATATTAAGATAAATGGTTATATAACTTTAGAACTTGCCACATTTAAACCCATCAACATGGCTGGAACATGGATTAGTGTCAGGGTTTGTGCTAGAAAAGCTAGGAGACTTGATGCTATCTTATCCCATTCAAGGTTCCAGATTTGGAGATCACAAAACAATCATCTAGAACTGGACATGTTGAATTGTCTGGATCCCATGCCTAATAAAAACAAAATAAGTATGTCAAGCGGCATTTGGGGAGTAAATAGACATGTTGGCATAAGGAGCAAGACTCTTTGGTCCTTTCCTAAGCCCAGTTCTTTACTGGTTCATGGCCAGGAGACGGGTGAAGGATGTTTCATTTGGTCAATATGAGTTGTAACATCTTGGGAAAGAACCCAGTCTGAGGAAATCCTCCATAAAATAATTTCAAAACAATTTAAAGCTTGAGCTGATGAATTCTATGAACAATGCCAGTTTGTTCCCTGACATTCACGTAGCCCACAAACCAAGGCCTAGAAATAAATTAGCAACATGTCTAATCTTAAATGGAGCTCGTGAGCCTCCATCTTGTTATGAAGAAATCCTTTCATTCAGAACTGAAATGCCATTGACCTGAAACTTTAACTCTGGTTTTCTCTTTTACAAGTTCCGCTTTATCTCCTCTGTGTTCCCAGCATTTTTGGTTTTGTTTATGGCAATCTCATTGCTTTCATCTGTGAATTGAATGGGGCTTGAAGTACAATCAGTCATTTCCCTGGCTATTGGTTGAATGAAAGAGATTCATTTGAGAATGTAAAGTTGGGTAAAATTTCTGGAGTTTACCACCAAACGAAAATTATGAGGAAAACATGAAAGTTGTACAATGTATTCAGATTCTTTAAACTTCCATTTACTTAATCCAAAGCCACTTAACCGACATGCACTGAAGTGAAGTTGACAAAACTTGCTTCAGTCTGTATTCTCCATGCATTAAGAGGAAGAACTAGTTTATTGCGCTGCTCATCTGGAATGATCAAAGAGGTATTGGCTTTGGTAATTTGCTGCTGTCATTTACTGAGAGAGTGCTATCTTACAGTAGTAAGGCAACATTTTAACTTGTCTGTAGTTCATTTCTGACTGCAGTCTGGAGGATAAGAAGGTGTGATATTCTCTTACAAGTCTCGGACAGATGACAATCTTGCTACAGTTTTGGGGACTTTAATACCTTTGAAAGTTTACTGCAGTATGTTTCAAAGCATCACAGTCTAGATGTCAAACCTTTGTGGTTTATAACATGTATCTCAACTGCTATCATGTGAGTCTGCTTGTCAATCTATATCCAAAAAAAAGGTGTCGATTTTCTTTCGATCAGAACAGTCTGGGCTGCAGACTTTGCACTGACACTGTAAAAACAAATTACAGGGTGTCAATTTATGAAGCAGTTTCCACAATCTCAGGATAACCCAAAGTGCTTCATGAGCAGTGAAATCGGCAAACACAGTTGCAATACGGAAAATCTTGCTCACAGCAAGGTGCCACCATGTAATAGCTGATCAGATGATCAGTTTTGTCTGGTTGAGGGATAAATATTGGCCAGGATATCAGAAGGAGCTCCTCACTTCTTCTTCAAAACAGTCCCTTTAGATCTTTAATGACCATTTGTGAAGGAAGACACAACCTTGTTATTTTTTGCCCAAAAAGCAGTACCTCCAACACTGCTGCACTCCATCAGTGCAGTAGTGATGTGTCAGCAGGGAGTATGCACTGTAATCTCAAAGCATAAGTAGTGAATGAGAGGGGAGACAGTAAGGACTGCAGATGCTGGAAGCCAGAGTCTATAGGTGTGAGGCTGGAAAAGCACAGCAGGTCAGACAGCATTGAGGAGCAGGAAAGTCAATGATTCGGCCTGAAACCCTTTGTTAGGACTTCGTCCAGGCATGGACTACATTCTGTTCCATAGTTTTCTCTAAATTCCTGCCCTATTGCTCTGTTGGTGGTGACTTTTGCTGGAGTTTCAGCTTCAGAGCCCTGTATTGCTCCTGTATCTTGTCTCCATACCTGCTCCTCTCGTAGCAACAATCAAGGGTTGATCTCATCTCTTGGCCACTCCTTTTTTATTGATTGAGGGAAGATGTGAGCTTCTCTGGCTGGGTGAGCGTTTATTGCCCATCCCTTGTGAAGATGATGACGAGCTGTCTTCTTGAATTGCAATTGAAGTGCAATTGACTTGGTGTAGGTAGACCTACAATACCGTGATGAAGGGAGTTACAGGATTTTGACTAAGTGACCCTGAAGGAATGGCGATAAAACAAAATCAGGATGGCAAGTGGCTTCAGGAGGAATTTGCAAGTGGTAGTTTTCCCATGGCTATATTGCCCTTGTCATTGTAGATAGTAGGTCGTAGATTTGGAACTTTTGTGAATCTTAGAACTTTCCAGTTTGCACATGCTAATACAACAAGGGAATTTCATTTTAAAAGACAAAGTGCATATCAAGGATAGTGTGCTTTTACATCAAGAGGCTCATCATTCTGTGCTAAATGTTCAACAACTGCAGTGTTTTTGTAATGGCAATCAGCATTACTTTGTCTCGTTCTTCACTTGAGAATAAATTATGGTGTAGAATAGATATTCTATTCCAGCGTTGACAGGGTTAAATGGGAAGAAAATGAAAATAGAGTCACACTGAAGAAAGCTGACAAGTGAATAATTGATTTGCTGTGAAATGTTATTCTTGGACAAGAACTTCGAACCAACAGGACTGAATGGGAACGGCACTGTGTCATGTTTTGCATGTTGGGCGCATGTTTATTCACAAGGCAGTGCATTACACATCAGAACCAGGAAAGGTAATTACCCCAAGTAAATTCTGTCCCTTTTCCAGTGATTCATCTTAATCCAACAGCATGAAGTTAACAAGCAAAGGGGGAAGGGTGATTCAAAATAAAGACCAGGACTCCACAAGTTGTTTCATCCGGCATCGTTACTTGTAGAAATAAAGCACTTATTTTTGTTCACTCAGACAAAGGCAAAATACCATAGGAGCTCTCAGTGAAAAAACAAAACGAGAAAATGTTTAGCAGGTCAGGGAACAGTGCGCCTCTGGGTCAACTGAAGATTGTGACCTGCCCTGGGATGCTGGTCCAATCAACATCTCCTTTGTTTTATTCATTCACACGACATTGTTGTCTATGGCTAGGCCAGCATTTATTGCCCATCCCTAATTGCCCAGACAGCCATTTAGAGTCATCCACATTGCTATAGGCCTGGAGTCACATGTAGTCCAGACCAGGTAAGGATGGCAGTTTCCTTCCCTGAAGGACATTAGTGAACCAACTAGGTTTTTCCCAGCAATTGATGATGGCTTAATTCCAGAGGTTTTTTTTTGAGTTCAAACTTCTATCATCTGCCCTGGCAGGATTCGAACCCGTGTCCAACAATACTTGGGGCACTGAATTAATAGTCTGGTGATAATAGCATTAGACTATCGCTTGCCGGCCATTGCTTAGTGGAGTCTACGCTGCCACTGGGGGTGGTAGCTACTGTCGGGGTTCACCTGGAGCAAGAGTGCACATGGATAGCCGTGTGACCTCACAACCATGGAGGAGGGTGGGTGGTTGAGTGGCCAGGTATGTGGGCAGGGCTGATGGAGTTGGTGAGGCTAGGTGGCGCTGATGCCAAGACAGCAGCCTGCCCTGAGCGTAAAAAGTCAATGACCTGAAACACTGGGGACGTTTTTAGGTCCATTTTGATGTATGGCTAAATGGAATGTGTTGGATGGTGTGCTCGATGCCTATCTTCTGCTGTATTATTTTGCCAACAGCAGGAAAGGTAGCAAATGCTTGCCCACCTGGAGACCAATTGATCTCTTCGGTATCAACAAAGGACCTCTCCTCACCTTTGCTGTCACTTTGCCAGTGGCTGGAGAAGTCTGTGTCATGTTGGTATACTTTCAGGTAACCCTTGGCAAAGTTCTAGTGGGCTCTGGCAAAGAAGGCACTCCTTGAACACAGGGGCCTTTCCTCACAGCAACTATGGCGATGCTGCCCTTCAAACATAGTCCTATTTACTTTTTAAAGTCTAAACACAATTCCATTCTTAAAATTGCCATTGAATCCTATTTCACGTACCTTACAAGCAGTGCATTTCGGCCCATGTTTTCTGTCAAAATCCTTCACCATTTGAACACCTCTGTTAGATCTTCCTGTTCCGTTTTAGAACAATCCCAGCATTGCTAGCCTCTTTACATATGACCGAAGACCCCTATTCTGTGGGGAGGTTCACCAATAGAAGGTTGGAACAATAGATACTGCTGTTGCCAGCAAGCCTGACTTGATATTTATATTGCTCCTTCCTCAAACTCTTTCATGTTTGCGACTCTCTTGTTACGTTCAAAGGCGCTCTCAGAACAGATTACCTGCCTTCACCTCTTTATTAATTCCTGCTTTATTTCCAACTGTCTCTTTTCAGCATTTTGAGCCATTTTGATTCCTCCCAGGTCTGTATGGTTTAGAAAAATTATTCCTGTTTGTGACTTGAATCCTATGAACTGCAATAAATAGCAATTAAAGAAACAGCAAAGTTAAGGCCTAAGCCCTTAACTGTGAAGACAGGGTCAAAGTGGTTTCATTCTGATAGTTGTTTTCAGTAGCTGTAGGGAGGGTGGAATAGCAAAGGCCAGATAATATATTTTGTAATCTGGCAGTAATGCAGTAACATATATAAACTGACAATAAATACTACATAATAAGAATTCACAGCTCAAATGATTTAGTTAATAAACAAAGATACTGCTTTGAGATACTGGATAATTTAGAATTTATACCCTTCAATGATTCAATCGTAGAATTATTCATTGTGATCAGATACTTAGATGGAGTTGGCTGTTTCTTATAGACATGGTGCTCTTTTAAAGTAGAATTAATGTTGTAGAAATGCTGGTGTGCACATCCACCGTAAATAGCCTGCAGACTTAACGAGAATGCACACTGCAACGATGGTGGAGCACTTTGCGGAGAAATCAATTGGATTTGCTTAACTGTAGTGAGCAGAGGATAGAGCGTACCCAGCCATTGTACGGAGTTGGTATGTTTGCTACCAATTGTTAAGGGGGCAGGGTTGCAGGAGTGAGGGGGGATGGGGCAGGCAATTACCATAGCAACAGGAAGTGCAAGGCTCAGGTTGCAGTACTGTGGACCTGACCATGACCCTCACGACCTCCTTGACAGATGCAGGTCAGCACAAAGTCAAGTCTCGGGCTGTCAGTGAACTGCCACTATGCTAGACCTTTGCTACAGTCACTGACCCTGACCTTTGACACCAACCTTTCTCTGCAGCCTGGACTGCTCTTCTTCAGCATGTGGAATCCTATTTATGAGGAGATAATTAACCCATTCACATCCAGCTAATGCAAGCTTGAAATGGGTGTAATGCAATTGCTAACATACTAAAATGTAGCATTACCAGATGGTCCTTACAAATTAATATTGATCTGTTGGGAAATAATTTAAACAACAATGATATGGCAATGTCATGCAGCTTATGGTTGACATATTCATACCACATGAATCTCCCCTATTTTAGTGAGCAGTAAACCTCTCATAATCACAAAATGCTCATTATCATAAAAGCAGAATATACTTGATTGGAAGAATTATAAGAAGACAAGTTGGTGGAGTGGATGGATTGCTAGCAGATGAGGTTCATTGCAGAGAAAGTGATGTGATGCACTTTGGTCAGAAAAACATCAGAAGACAATACAAAATAGTGTGCAATTCTAAAGGGGGTGCAGGAGCAGAGAGACCTGGTTATGATATGATTATTGATCAATATGATTATTGAGAGTGGCGGATGGAGCGGAGGCAATGAAACAGGAAGTATCCACACATTTATTAATAGGGGCATGGACTACGAGAGCAAGAAGATGATGTTGAGCTTGTTTCAGACACTTGTTAGACCTCAGCTGAAGTATTGTGAATGGTCGTGGGTGCCACATTATAGGACAGATGTGTATGCATTGAATAGAGTGTAGAAGCAATAAATTGTTCCGAATTGAGAAACTTTAGTTATTAGAATAGATTGAAGAAGTTGTGACTGTTCTTGGAGAGAAGTAGGCTGAGCGGACATTTGATACAGGTTTTCAAATTCGTGAGTGGACTTGATAGCGTAGATAGGGACAAGCTGTTCCGGCACATACAGGAAAAATAAAGTGAGAGGGTAGAGATTTAAAGCGATGTGCAAATTAAGCAAGAGAAGACTTTTTCACACAGCAAGTAGTTTGGGTCTGGAATGGACTGCCTGGAAATCTGGTGGAGGCAGGTCCAATTGAAGCATTCAAGAGGGCATTGGATTATTATTTAGATAGAAGTGGTGTGCAGGGGATATAGGGAAAAAAACAGGGGACTGCACGCAGTAATAGAACAATGGGCCAAATAGCCTTGTTCTGTACCATAATAATTCTGTGATTGCCTTATCAAGTTAAATAACCTCACCTAACCATATTTCTGATAGAAGTTCCATTGAAGCTTGCATTGCAATCACACCTCAGACATTGGGAAGTATATATGAAAGGAAAGATTTTTTTTTCAATATGTTTAAACCCTCTCACCATGAACGCGCTCTCCTTAACCACCATTCTTATCCAAAGTAAACTTCATGAGCAGGAAAATAAAACAAAGAACTGCGGATGCTGGAAATCTGGAACCCAAAAGAAATTGCTGGAGAAACTCAGCAGGTCTGGCAGCATCTGTGGAGAGAAAGCAGAGTTAACGTTTTAAGTTCAGTGATTCTTCTTCAGATCTACAGTTCAGAACACCAGTTCTGAAGAAGGGTAACTGATCATCATTACAGAGATAGTAGGAACTGCCGATGCTGGAGAATCTGAGATAACAAGATGTAGAGCTGAATGAACACAGCAGGCCAAGCAGCATCAGAGGAGCAGGAAATCTGTCTCTGATGCTGTGTGGCCTGCTGTGTTCATCCAGCTCTACACCTTGTTATCACTGATCATCATCATGTCTTCTTCATTATTGTTAAACAGATCACTTTCATTCCCTGCTCCACATAGATCTGAAATGAAATGAAATACGTACTTCACTGAGGTACAACTAGTCGGATTTTGATTCAATCTTTTTGGTACTTGGAAGTGCAATAATACACTTAAAAAGACAAAAAAGACAACTCAACGCATTGCAAAATTCGTACTTTGAGAATTAAATCATAAACCAGTTCACAAAAATTATCTCACTTGACCCTCCATGACACGCTAGTTTCTGTATGTTGAAGCTTTTAGATATTTTACAATTAATTACATTGTTTTGCCTGGATTGCTGCCCACCGTTATCCCACACAGTCCTGCCTGTCCTTGCCTCCACACGCTTAGCTTTGATCCCTACAAAGTCAGGGGGCAGACAGGGTTGAGGCTGTGAAATGTCCCTTGACCCCTCTGTCAATATTGCTGCAGGGAGTAACTCAGTACCAGCATACAATTAATGAAAGGAAAAAGGGGCAATGGTCAGGTCTAGAAATATGAGCTGTCCTTCTCATTTGGAGTGATTTACTCATTGGAATCACATTTGTTGGATTTACTGCCTGACTCTGTCAAGCACTTTGAAAAACAATTCCAACTGCCAGGGAACAGGAAAGACAGACTTATGCTTCAATAGCAAATTTCAAGACATCAGGAGGCATTCTTGAATTGTTTTCGTGTTTGTAATGTGGAAACTGCAGCAGACAATTTGCGCACAGTGAGATCCCACATACAATAAATGAAACGATGTCACCTGTTTCAATGAGTCTGCTTGAAGAACAAGTGTCAGCCAGGGAGAAAATTGCTTTAGAATAGTGCCTTAGGATTGTTTGTATTCACGCGAGAGAGCAGATCAGGGTCTGGTTTAACTTCTCACTCAAAAGATAGCACCTCCAACAGTGCAGTACTCCCTGAGTGTTGCTTTGCAGTGTTAACCTGCTTATTGGGCTTAGGTCTTCAGGGTGGGACTTGAACACACAGATGTCTGAGTCAAAGGCAAGGATGCTAATCATTGACCAACTCACAGCTAACAGCTAGGCTGCTATAGGCTTGAAACATAGAAATAGGTGCACAAGTAGGCCATTCAGCCCTTCGAGCCTGCACCATCATTCAATATGGCCACGGCTGATCATGCAATTTCAGTATCCCATTCCCACTTTCTCTCCACATCCCTTGATCCCTTTAGCCACAAGTGCTGTGTTGAGTTCCTTCTTGAATATATCTAACAAACTGGCCCCACCAGCTTTCTGTGGGAGAGAATTCCACAGGTTCACCACTCTGTGAGTGAAGAAATTCTTCCTCATCTCAGTTCTGAATGGCTTACCCCTTATTCTTAGGCTGTGAGTGCTTTTGAATGGCAGGACCTCCATTATTTCTGGCCCCCTAACACTGTGCTTCCTCCTAATGCTGTTTTTAGAGCAAGAAGTGGAAAAGTTTGAGTCCGTGGCTTTCCACTGTGTGTCATGTCACACTGGCATCTCTTTTTCTTAATCAAACCCAAAGGTTCAGGAAAGAAGGCGAGTGTCGAAAATGCCTGAGTACATTTTTACTCACTACGCATGATATCAAATCTGACCCCTCTGGCAACATTTGGCTTGAGTCCTATGGAGATGATTATGATATTGGCTGACAATATTCAGCTGAGTGAGAGATGTTCAGTTTGATTCAAGAGAGTGCAGTCAATTCTCATTTTGACGTAGAATTGTTGCCAAGGCTGTAAATGTGATTGACCAGACACTTTCTCACATGAAACGACCTTTATGAGTCATCTATCTTTTCACATCAGCCCTATATTGTTTTGCTTCTGCTAAGTTCATGTGATTCAACTCCCCAACATGAGTACTTTCAAAGCAATTCTTGAGCACAATCTTTCCTTTAAGTTCCATTATTATAAATTGCTTCAGCTGATTTTCAGTGGAACTGAAAGTGTTGCAAGGTTTGACAAAGTTTTCTGCACAGAGAAAAAAAATGATTGAAGTCTTTTTGATCCCAGCAGCCACATATTTCTTTACTTTTTCCTTCTTTTCCTGAGGTATTCCCTCAGGCCCTGCAACACCCAGCAAATTTTGGCCTGTTTGTTACATATGTCCAGACAGTGACGGTCGACAGGCTATTTTTTAATATTTGGTGAGGAAGGGAAAAGTCTCAAAACCGAGCTTGATTCTGTTTCCATGATCCTGTCCTCATCAATACCATCCCAGACACGTGTATGCATAAACATGCATTGTGGTCATGTTTTAAATGTCTTCGGAAATAGCCCAGAAAGACACTCAGCTGTAGTTGTAACAAACTGCTACAAAGCCTAAGAAAAGGAATGAAATTAGATGCACCACCTAGCACTAACATAAGACAATGAAACTGACAAGAACACACACAGCTTTGTGCCATTCCTTCACTGTCACTGTTTTGAAATCCTGGAACATTGTCCCTAACAGTGTGTGGGTGCATCTACATGTTATACAGGACATTGCTGAGACCTCTTCTGGAGTATTGTGTGCAGTTCTGGTTTCCCTGTTATAGGAAGGATATTATTAAACTGGAGATTGTTCAGAAAAGATTTACCAGGATGTTGCCAGGAATGGAACGTTTTCATACACAAGAATAGACTTGAAAGTCTGGGACTTTTTGACTGGAGCGTAAAAGTTTGAGGGGTGACCTTATTGAGGTTTATAAAATCATGAGAGGCAAGGATAAGATGAATGACAAGGGTCTTTTGCCTAGCTTGGGGGAGTTCAAAACTCTGAAGCATATTTTTAAGGTAAGATGAGAACTTTTTAAAAAGAACACGAGGTGAAATTTTTTACACAGAGTGGTTAGTGTATGGAATGAACTGCCAGAGGAAGTGGTGGATGAAGGTACATTTAAATGTTTAAAAGACATTTGGATAAATTCATGAATAAGATAGGTTTGGAGGGAGATCGGCCAAGTGCAGAAAAGTGGGAATATGTTGCCATGGACTGGTTGGACCAAAGGTTTTGTTTCTATGCTGAATGACTCTATGACTCTAAAGCCCAAGGACTGCAGTGGTTTAAAACAAACAGCTCACCGACCCCTTAAGGGCAAGTAGAGATTGGAAAATGGGCAATAAATGTTGGCCTTTGCAAGAATACACATAATAAATTAAAAAACTATCCACACACGTGCACGCGCGCACACACACACACACACACAAGCATACACATGTACATACACACATATGCACACACATACATACACAAGTGTGTACACATGCATACACACATGCACACATACATAGGCACACAGCTCTGAATCATATATCTCTCTCTCTTTTCCACTCTCTGGGTTTTTACGACTAATCTGTTAGAGGGCAGTGACCTCAGTACTGAAACTAGTTGCTTTGGTGTTCATTATAACCGAAATTAAGATGAATCAAGTCTAAAAATGTTGTTAAGGAGTTGGATGTTCTGTGGCAATCTCATGTGGAAAACTATCTGGTCACAAAATAATTAGCTTTTCAAACCACCGCATATTGTAGTAACTAAGTTGGACTGTAGTGTAAGGTGAGACTCCTGCAACCAAACAAGCAATTTATTTATCACTCGGGATATGTCAGGAATCAAAGTTTTCACTGACAGTAAGGGTGGAAGTTTTTGACGGAGGTGGATAACCTTGTGGGCTGGCATTCGCTTTTACCTGCTCCACAGAGCGTATTTGTAGGATCAGGGACAAGTGGTAAGTAGCTGCTTATTAAGACCCCAGCCTGACCCCAGGCATTAAATACAAGACCAGGGAGGTTACGATGAAACTGTTTACAACACTGGTTAGGCCATGGCTGAATTATTCTGATCACCACACTATAGAAATGATGTGATTGGATTGGAGGGAGTGCAGAGGAGATTCACCAGGATGGTGCCTGGGATGACAAGATGTAGAGCTGGATGAACAC
>NC_063339.1:16749686-16778915 GCF_021869965.1 Rhincodon typus
AACACAGCAGGCCAAGCAGCATCAGAGGAGCAGGAAGGCTGATGTTTCGGGCCGAGACCCTTCGAAAATCAGCCTTCCTGCTCCTCTGATGCTGCTTGGCCTGCTGTGTTCATCCAGCTCTACACCTTGTTATCTCAGATTCTCTAGCATCTGCAGTTCCTAATATCTCTGGTGCCTGGGATGGACTGATTCCACTATGAAGGGAGACTACACAGGCTGGGGTTGTTTTCCTCAGAGCAGGCAAGAGAATGAGGGGTGACACTACAGAGGTCTAAAAAATCATGAGAGACACAGATAAAGTAGATAGCCAACTGCTTTTCCTCAAGGTAGAGGAGTCTAAAACTAGAGGGCATAGGTTCAAAGTGAGAGGGGAGAGATACAAAAGGGTCCAGAGGAGCAACTTTTTTCACACAGTTTGGTGAGTGTCTGGAATGAGCTGCCAGAGGTAGTGGTGGAGGTGATTACAATTTCATAATTTAAGAAACATTTGGAGAGGTACATTGATGGGAGGGGTATGGAGGGATATGGACCAAACACAGGCAAATGGGACACATTTAGTTGTGAAAACTGGGTGGCATGGAGAAGTTGGGCCAAAGGGCCTGTTTTCATGATGAAAACCTCTATGACTCTGTAAGACTGAGATGGAGGGAACTGATTGTACGAAGTTCTGAGGGGCATAAATAAGTTAGATAAGACCTTTTCCAGTTAGTACATGAGCCAATAACCATGGATCAAAGTTTTAAGGTAAGGAGAAGAAGGTTTAGAGGGGAGTGGAGAAAAGATTTTTTTTCACCCAGAGGGTGGTGGGTATTCGGAATTCAATATCTAAAAGGGTGTTAGAGGCAGGAACACTCAAGACATTGCAGAGGTATTTGATGATCACTTGAAACACCATAACATATTGAGGTTTGGGCCAAGTTCTGGAAAATGGGATCAGAATAGATAGATGCTTGATGACCAACATGGGCATAGAATTATAGAATCCCGACAGCGTGAAAGCAGGCCTTTCAGTTCATCGAGTCTACAATGACCCTCTGAAGAGCATTCCATTCAGATCCACCTGCTACCCTATAACCCTGCATTTCGCACGGCTAATTCACCTAGGCTGTACATTTCTGAACACGATCGACAATTTAGCGTGGCCAATCCACCTAACCTGCACATCTTTGGACTGTGGGGGGAAACCGGAGCACCCGGAGGAAACCAGGGAGAATGTGTAAACTCCACACAGACAGTCACCGAAGGGTGGAATCGAACCCAGGTCCATGCAGTGAGGCAGCATTGCTAAGTACTGAGCCGTCAAGTTGTCATAGAGCAAGGTAAGTTAGTTCAGCTGGAGAAATAACTGTTTGCTTCCAAGTAAATGGAGAATCTGAATCTTCCTATGCACCCAGAAGCATATTTACCCAAGTCTTCAAAGATTACCTGACTCCATCCTTTCGGCACTTTTCACCAGTTTGAACCCGAATCCTGACATGTTTACAGTGAATTGGTCATAGAATCCCTACAGTGTGGAAAGGCTGAATGACCTTTTCCCATGCTGTAAAAACTCTATGACTCTGTGACCAATGCCCTGCAGTGAGAGACCCCTCTTCAACCCCACCTACACCAACACCTCCCAAAACATATGGTCAGTGATGACCTGAGCGCGATATGTATTATTTCTTAAATTAGAGATTTAACAACATTTTTGATGAATCCTCTCTCTTACTTGCCTTTCATTAAAGCTTGCTGCTCCTCAAAGCTTAAAGTCCTCTGGTTGGCCTCTCGATTTTAAAATCCCATGCACCAAGCTTAATAGGACAGCGAACCTGCATCCAGGCCAATTAACAGCATGCTACCTAAAAAAAGTCCAAAACTCACTACTTCCACCCCACTCTGGTGGATGTGGATTGGTAGCAAAAGGAAATATGCCCTCAGTTTCTTGCCCTCAAAAGTGAAAATTCACTACCAAATGTCTGTCTCCAAAATTGTATTATGAAGCATTAGAGCAGTGTTGAACATGACCATCATAGTTTGGGTCTGTTCCAATTTCTGTGCATCACGACCTCTCCACTTCACCCAAAGGACACGCAACTTCTTGGGAAATGACAAATAACTAGTTCAAAGACATGATGGATCACACTCAGTGGCTACGTGATTTGCAACCATGCATTTATCGCAGCTATTATTAAAATTAAATAAGGGACACCTTCATTTCAGAATCTTGACTGAAAACAAAAATTATAGAAATCACAGCAGGTCAGACAGCATCCGTGGAGAGAAAGCAAGCTAATGTTTTGAGTCTAGATGACTCCTCATCAGAGCTGATGTGAAGTGTACATTGAGAACCCTTCACTTTCTCTCCCTTCAGCAGCAACTACAGCCTTGTATTTACATAGCACCAAATAAATTGTCCACTGCAGGAGAGTCATTGAACATATTTGATAATGAACCACATAGAGATATGCAAGGATATGTGACCAAAAGGTTGGTCAAAGTCCTTAAGACACTTGCTATAGGATGAGAGAGAGGTAGCGAGGTAGAAGAAGAGGTTTAGGGAGGGAATTCCTGAGTTTAGGGCCTTGGCAGCTGAAAGCTAATGGTGGAGTGATTAAAATCAGGAGGTCAGAATCAGAGGAATGCAGAGATCTCAGAGGATGAGGGAATGTTCGTTATTTTACCTGGATCAACAGCTCTGTGTTACTGACACAAATCTGCCAATAACACATTTAACACCAGCTCCTATGCATGTCTGATGTTTGCTCAGGAAAAACAAAGCACCCATCTGTTAGGTAGTGGGTTGTGGGGGTGGGGCGGGGAGTTGGGGGGAGGTGGTGGGAATGGTGGGGAGAGCTGGTATGAATCCTAGGAAATACACTTCACTTATTTGGTGTCACACTGTTGAATCTGTCAGGTTGTACTAATCACATAACTATTCCCCGATGGGCAGTCTGGCTCAGCTCCAAAATTCCAGTAACAATCTTTTCTCCTTTGCCTGGTAAATCAAACTGCAAAGCGATATGCAGTGTCCTGAAAAGGAAGATTTATTATGTGAATGATTTCTCAGCATTATCATAAATCAAGAGGCTACGGTTGCAGGTAACTTCATCAGGCATTTATGCAAACATTCAGGGGAAAAAAAATTGATTAAAAGAGAAATTCTAGGTGTTGTACCGGCTTGGCCTGTATTAACCTGTTGTTTCACTCTGCTGGAAAGAAAAAAAAGGTGACTTTTTTATGTGTGACCCGGGTTTTGTGGTGGATTTGGGGAATGTTGTGGTGATGGGGGCATGTGTGGGGATTGGGGGTGGCAAGTATTGTTTAAGAATTCTTTGAAAAGTAGAGCAGGTAAGGAAGGTAAAGTTAGAGTCATGGAGTCAGAGAGATCTGTAGCACAGACATATCTGTGCTGTTTAAAAACAGCTCCCTAACTATTTTAATCTCATTTTCCAGCACTTGGTCCACAGCCTTATATGCCGCACCAGGGAACATCTGAATGCTTTCTCAAGGTTATGAGGATTCCTGCCTCTGCAGTCCTGACAGGTTGTGAGTTCCAGATTCCCACCACCCTCTGGGTGAGAGAGCTTTTCCTCACATCTCATCTAAACCCTCTACCCCTTACTTTAATTATGTTATTGATCCCTCTACCTAGGGGAAATGTTTCTTCCTCTCTACTCTATCTATGCCTCTCATTATGTTGTACATCTCCGTCATGCCTCCGCTCAGTCTCCTCTACTGTAAGAAAAACAACCCCAGTCTATCCGATCTTTCTTCCTTACTGAAACTCTCCTGCCCAGGCAAATCTCCTCTGTACCCTTTCCAGTTCTATCACATACCTCCTATAATTTGGATTCCAGAACCACACACACAATAGTCTAGCTGTGTCCTAGCCAATGTTTTATACAGTTCCAGCATAAGCTCCCTGCTCTTAAACTCTATACCTTGACTAATAAAGACAAGTATCTCATATATCTCCTTAATGACTTTATCCCACTGTTCTGATACCTTAAAGGACCAGTGGACATGTATATCAAGGTGTCTCTGATCCTCAGTCTTTTCCAGGGTCCTTTCATACATCAGGCATTCCCCTGCCTTCTTTGTCCTGCCCAAGTGCATCACCTCATATTTATCCAAATTGAATTCCATTTGCCTCTGCCCAGCCCATCTGGCCATCCGGTCTATAACTTCAGTAATCTGTGGCTATCCTCCTTGCTATTCACCATCCCACCAATTTTTGTATCATCTGCAAACTTACTGATGAACCCTCCTACGTTCAAGTATAAATCAATTTTTATAAACCACAAATAGCAAGGGCCCCAACACTGACCCCTGTGGGACTCCACTGGACACAGATCCGCTGTAAGAAAAACACTCCTCAAATTTCACCCTCTGCTTTCTGCCACTCAGCCAACTGTGGATCCAATTTGCCAAATTTCCTTGGATCCCATGGACTCTAACCTTTGCCATCAGTCTCCCATATGGGGACCTTATCAAAGGCTTTGCTGAAGTCCAAGTGAACTACACTAAATGTATTGCCCTCATCTACACAACTGGCCACCTCATTGAAAAATTCAATCAAGGGGCTATTTTCCCTGGACTGTCGGAGCTGAGGGGTGGCCTTATAGAAGTTTATAAAACCATGAGGGCATGGATAGTGAGATTAGCCAAGGTCTTTTCCCAGGGTAGGGGAGTCCAAAAATAGAGGGTATAGCTTTAAGGTGAGAGGGGAAAGATTTAAAAGGGACTTAAGGGGCAACTTTTTCACACAGAGGGTGGTGCACGTATAGAATATGCTGCCAGAGGAAATAGTGGAGGCTGGTACAATTACAACATTTAAAAGGAATCTGAATGGGTACATGAATAGGAAGGGTTTAGATGGACATGGGCCAAATGTTAGCAAATAGGTCTATATTAATTTAGGATATCTGGTCAGCATGGATGAGTTGAACCAGGAGGTCTATTTCCATGCTATACAACTCTATGACTCTAAATTGGTCAGATATGACCTCCCCTTAAAAATTATTCCTGCCTCTCCAAATGCAGATTATTCTGTTGCTCAGAATTACTTCCAACAGTTTCCCTCCCACTGAGGTTAGACTGACAGGCCTGTAGTTTTCTGGTTTATCCCTTGCTCCTTTTTTGAATAACAGTACCACATTGACTGTTCTCCAGTCCTCCAACACCTCTTCTGTGGCCTTAGAGAACTGTTATTGTAAATGGATTTATGTTCAGGAAACTCAAAAAGGGAGAAGCAAATTTATCAGTTCACATCACTGCTATTGAGTTCAAGGAATAGAATCATCATAGCATGCAGCATGGAATGAGGCCATTTAACCAATCATGTCTGTCGTAGTGTCTTGGAAAAGCTAACTAAATTTATCCCCTTCCCCTGCTCTTTCCCCAGAGTCCTGCAAATGTTTGCTTCTCAACTGAACAATGCTGGCAAATGCAAAATGTCCTAAATGCTTTCACAATACAGTGCTTCTTTTTCGAAGTTACCCAGTTGCATGTGGAGATGCTGTGTCAAGTAGATTACTTTCTATTATGTGAGGGGAAGCATAGGGATAATGTAAATGGACTAGCAATTCAGAACCCGAGACAAATGTTCTGGGGACATGGGTTCAACATACATTATGACACATAGCCAAAATTTGAATTCAGTAAATTATTAAAAGCTAGTCTAATGATGACATTACAGCAATACTTATCTACACATTGAGAATGCCCTCCATTTGTTGTGTGACACTCCCATCATGCTAAACAGAACTAGCAACTCAAAACTGGGCATTTATGAGGCACTATAGGTGTTCAGCAGCCTGAGAATTGTAATTAACCAAAATTTGTAAACTCCTGGCCCCATGTCCCACACTTTACCATTCTCATCAAGCTTAGACATGAGGCCTGGTTCAATGAAGAGTGCAGGAGGGCATGCCAGGAACAGCAGCAGGCAGACCAACAAATGAGGGGTCAACCTGGCGAAGCAACAACCTTGGACTACTTGCATGTCAAACAGTGGAAGCTGTGTGCAATCAGCTGGGAAGCCAGTTATGACTAGTGGTGGACAGTCAAACAACTAATGAAGTAACAAAAGCAGTTTTCATAGGAACTATGCTACTAATTTATCACTGGAAGTAACATTCGCGCCACACAAGTGCCAGGCAATAACTATTTCCAATAAGAGTAAATGTAACCATTGTTCCTTGACTTTCGATGGCATTACCACTGCACTAGCAACATCCTGGGGGTACCATTGACCAAAAACTGAACTCAATTAACCATATGATATTTGAGACTACAAGACCAGGTTAGAAGCTAAGGATTCTATGGTGAGTAACACTTGCTTTACCATGGTGCAAGTCAGGAGTGTGATGGCATGCTTTCTACCTGCTGCATGGGTGCGTCTCCAAAAATACTGAAGAAGTTTGACATCATCAAGGACAAAACATTCACTTGATTGGTATCTGTCATCACCTTCAACATTCACTGCCTTCACCTTCAGTGCATGGTGACAGCATCTACAAGACACACTGCAGTAACCTACCAAGGCTCCTTTGACAGCACTTTACAAGCCAGTGACCCCTCTGACCTAGAGGATAAAGGCAGTAGATATATGGCAACACTACCATATAAGTCACATAGCACCCTGACTTGGCTCAAAATCACCATTCCTTCACTATCACTGGGTCAAAATGCTATAACTCACTTACTAAAAGAGTGTAAGGAGGACAGGTGATAGGACCCTGACAGCAGTGACAGTTCAAAGAGACAAGTCACTATCCTGCACACCAGGGAGTTAAGGATGGATGATTAATACTGGCCCACCCAATGCCACCCATATCCCCAGAAAGGAAAAAATATGCAGACTGTCTGAACTCTTATCTCAGCTGGTAACCTTAGCCTGTGCATGTTATATCATAAATGCTTCAACAAATTCTGAAGTGGCAGACATAAGGAGATAATATTGGGAAGTATTTTTGCATGAGGACTTGTCCATCCCTTTCCCTGAGTTTCACAATAGCTCCCACCACGTCACCATGCAGGACCACAGTGATAGTGGTACCGTTAAATACTGCAGGGATAAATGTAGGTGAAGGTCAGTGATCCCACTGAGCTCAGCTTCTGCTGCCAAGAAAATTACACCCTGAAAAAAGAATCATACATTTCCGTCTGAAGAGGTATGAGTTTGAAATAAATTGCTGAACTGCTATTTCTGTTACATAAAGCGTTGCAATCCTTTGCCAAAACAAATTCAATATTGTCGACTTCCTTCTGTTTTCAAATGCAAATCTCAAACAGGTCATTCAGTTCTTCCAGCTCAACCTGTTGTCTGCAACCACATTATTCTGACTGTCCTGTTTCTCAGAACCTACCACTATTTTGAAATCAAGGCATCATGTTGTTTCTGAACTTCGATTCTTTCTTCACCAGCACCTTGGCAGAATTGTCTCCCTCCCATATCTAATAAAATTGCTAATTCTGATTGGCGACTTGTTTAGGATTTCAACTGAGAAGGTTTCCCACCTCCTCCACAGCTTAAAACATGATACTAGCAGACCTGACATTGCATATTGCTGATTTGGTTCTGTAAAGATTCTTTTGTTTTGAAAATTGAAGCTAGACTTGAATGTAATACATTTGGATTTTCTGAGCATACTTACCTGATGTTTAGAACTTTATTTGGTTTACATTTCATGAGAGGAATTTCCTGTTCAATTATCCTTAATTTCTTTTAAAACTTCATTCGTTGAGTGTAGGCAATATTCACAAGACAGTATTTCATGCCCATCCCAAGTTTCCCTGAAGGCATTAAAGCAGCAACTAGAGTATGGGAATGAAGTCACATGTATACAAGACAGGGTAGGGTTGATGCATTCTTTTCCTTGAAATGTGTCAGTGAATGGCTTTGTTTTTGCACCTATCGGGCAACTTTAATGATTGGTTCCTGGTGCTGACCCATAAATTGTTGGCAATATCAAATTCGTCATAACGTCAGGATAACTACAGTGTATTTCTGTACTTTACAGAATCTTCCGTGGCCTAAAGGCAACTGGCATTCCTGCCTGTACACTGCATGATTGCCAGTTGAGGATCATAGGAGTGGCAGAGTTCCATTGCATCAATCCCTTGTTGGTGTTGGTTGCGTATCCAGTAAGTTGGGGCAGTGGGTGGAGTGGATGCCTTTGCTTGAATCAGTCAGGAGTTTTATTACCACAAACATGAGATGTGGGCATGTCATTATCATGCCTGTTATATCTTGCTCTTGTCTTTTCGTTGCATTTATCCCACTTTAAAAAAGGACTCATCAAAATTAATTTCTTGGGCATATTTCCACGCGATGTGGAGAACCCTGAAGTGAATTTCAATTACCAGGAAATGTTTCATTTTGCAATCTTAATGCTAATTTAGATCTATTTTTATTACTTTCTTTTGTGTTCCTGACTTGTTCCAATGTTTTCCAGTTTTACCGCATACAGCAAACGACTATTGGGGTCACTGGATTTCCCAGTAGTAATTCTCCAACCTGAGGTTATTAGAAGAAGATAGGGAAACCACAGACAGGATGCAAGACAGCTCAGACTGTGTAAGAGTTGTCTATGTCATTATATATATTTGAGATGCATATATATACATATATTTAAATGTTTGTTTTTGCACATGTGACTATAGCTTTTTTACCAGCTGATTAGTGCATGCAGAGCTTTCAACTTTGAAAGTTACAGGAGACATGATAGTACAGATACAAGATATTTCCAAAGCACCAGCAACAGCGGTATATATGTGACATCGCATGGGGAAAGGTAAACTAGGGCATTAATTAACCCGCAATGTCTAACACTGCCAATTACATTTCCAGATATCAACAAATTCACTTTGCGGGTAATTGTCAGGAATTATTTTACATGGAGCTAGTCAGCAGCAAGCCATATGCAAAGTTGTAATGAATGCCATATGGATGTTACTAATGTGTACCAGGGAGCTGACACAGCTTCACTCTGCCCTGTTTCTGTCTGGGCATGTTGCGACAAAGTCTTGTGGGGATACCACCTTGGAGTGGCATCAAGGACAACTCTGAATGTATCTACTTCTTGTAGGTTTGCTCCACCACTTGCTTCCATTTGACTATCTCTACATGAAAAACCTTCCTTCCTCTCACTTTGAACTGTCATATTATAGTGTCCTTCCTGTTCAGGTTTAGCAAAGGGTCTCAGTGGGCTGACGTGCCTTCTGAGTCTCCTTAAAGTCTTCAGAATTTTAATCCTCCATTGCAACACCCTGAGCCTTATTCCATTGAATTTCATTTGCTCATCAATCTTTCACTCCCACCAACCATACACTTCGTAAAGCTAGTCAAAACTGCTAGTCGAGGATGAAAGAATAATTATTCAAAATTTATTTAACCCAGAAACTATCAAATGCTCTTAGCACTTTACATTCTAGTAGCACAAGTTCTTATTGAGACCTGGTATACAGTAGGACATGTGAATTTGATTGGTGTTTTTTGGTTCACACATAACATGTGGGACAACAAACGACATTTGGTGTATGGTTGTCATTAAATTAGCTTCTTGTTCAAAATTTTTTATGATATTGAATTCAAATTTTATTCCCTATCTGGTTGAGATTATGAACTCAGTTCCCCTGTACATGAGCCCAAAGTTCTAGAGAACCAATCAGTGGGTTCACCGCTGCATCACTCCCTCCCCCTAAAGGATTTGGCTAACAACCCATGAATGATGGCCAATGAGATCTTTCCAAACCTCAAGGTGTGTTTTACTTTCATACTTTTTCCAGTTTCAACGCTGCCTGGTCTGGAGTTTCGACAATTCAGTCACCTTGCTCAGGCTGAGTGGTGAGAGTTGAAAAGGCAAAACATTGTAAAGGGAAGAGTGATGGATGCTACCATTGAGTAGAGACGCAGGGTCATAGAGTTGTACAGCATGGAAAAAGACCCTTCCATCCAATTCGTCCATGTCGACCAAATATCCTAAATAAATCTAGTCCCATTTGCCAGCATTTGGCCTATATCCCTCTAAACCCTTTTTATTCATATACCCATCCAAATGCCTTTTAAATGTTGTAATTGTACCAGCCTCCACCACTTCCTCTAGCAGCTCATTCCATGCACACACCACCCTCTGTGTGAAAAAGTTGCCCCTTTTAAATCTTTCCCCTCTCACCTTAAACCCTACGCTCTCTCGTTTTGGACTCCCCGACCCCAGGAGAGAGATCTTGGCTATTCACCCTGTCCATGACTCTCATGATTTTATAAACATCTATAATGTCAACCCTTGGCCTCTGATGCTCCAGGTAAAATAGCTCCAGCCTATTCAGCCTCTCCCTATAACTCAAACCCTCCAACCCTGGCAACCTCCCTTGACTGCCACTGCACTGAACCAAATCCAATGCAGATAATGTGTTATAATGTCTACTCATACCACTTTTGCCAATTGTCTGAGTTCAGTGAGCTTTAAACTACACAAAGCCAATGTCCATCTCACCAGGTATGAGTAATTGAAATGAGAGGATGTGCAAATGTGAAAGGAATGGTTGTTGATGACACGATAATGACTTGTCTGTTATCTCGAATGGGCATCATAACTTGCAAATAATATTGTACAGATCTTGTACACAGCTGACATATGGTGCTCTATTTGTGATATAAGAGGACATAAGCACCACTTTTATGATGTGCTGATTGTTGTCTTTACATCTTAGGAACAGGAATTTTATTCACAGGAAGTCTTTCCAAATTTGCTTCCTTTTTTGCACCTTCATGTCACTTGACAGCTGCACCCTTTCAGATCAGTTTATGAGCCAATGGCTTAACAAAGACACATAGTAAAATGTGAATGGTGCTGCATGATTATACAACAATTACTGAATGACTTTATACACCAGTAGGCCTCAATTTAAGCCTGAGGCGCTCATTCCTTTCACTAATACTGATTCTTTTTCAGTCTTCTGGAGATTGAGATTTATGTGAGTATCTCAAACCTGGAATCAGAGGCAGAAAATGATTTATTTGGAGAAAGAGGGTGAATGGATGGAGAGATGGGTGAAAGAATTGAAAAAGAAATCTTTCAATATTTATCTAATCTTAATTCCTTGGTGGCCCCTGATCCTTCAGCTTTTTATGAAAGGATTTTGGAATGTTGGCTTTATCTGATATAATCTTGTGCCTCACATCCATGAACAAAAGCTATCATATAAACAATATTGTCCATTGAAATGTTGTAGGTTTGTGCATTGAAACACCTTTTTAGAAATGGTTGAATGAAAAATCCAGTGAAACAAGTTCAACAACATTTCAATAAACCCAATGACACCCCTTTTCAGTAACAGAACATCCTCACAGCTATGAATCTGAAATTTCAATTAAAAAAGGCACTGCTGGATAATTAACCCTTTAAGCATCGAGTGATTCTCATTGTAGCAACAACTGCTTGCATTAATAGAGCAACAGTGGCCAACAGATCTAAGTTGTTTCAAAGGTACATTATCAAACAAGGAAAGTTATTGGAATACCAAACAAAATTTGGCATTGAGAACATAAGGAAATATTAGGGCAGCTTGGTCAAGACATAGGCTTTAAGAAGGGACATGTAGACAGGTGCTGAGGTTTAGGGAGAGAACTTCAATGACTGGGGCTTTGGCTACTGAAGGCATGGACATCAAAGATCCAACACCAAGGAGCAGAGATCTCAGAGGATTATAGGCCCAAAGGACGCTGCAGGATTATGGATAGAAGGGACTACTGAAGTAATAAATAACAGGGATGTGAATTTTAAAGTTGAGGTATTGTTTAACCAGGAGCCAAGGTCGGGATTTGTGCAAAGGTAACAGAGTTTAAGCATGTCAGTGTACAGGCAGTAAGAGTTTAGGATGAGGCTTAGTTGTTTGGGTGAAAATAACGTGCAAGGGTATGGGAATAAAACAGAAGATTGGCTCCAGATAATGATGCTCATTTGAAGAGCCAATACAGACAAAATGGGCCAAATGGTCTCCTTCCATGCTGTACGACTTCTGTGGTTCGGTTTATAGAAAGAGAAATGTGGCCAGAAGATCTATAATCCAGGTGTAACATAATTATGGATGAGGCTATCAGCATCAGATGAGCTGAGGCCAGGATGATGTAGGACAGTGTTACAGTGGTAGATGTGATCAGTCTTAGTGATGATGTGGCTATATGGTTGGTAGCTCATTTTTGGGTAAAGTACATCACCACAGTTATGAATAATTTTGTTCAGCAGTTTGCAGAGATGAACAGAGCCAGCAGCTGGCCAACAGTATGTGCTTTAAAAAAACAGTTGCTTTTAGTCTTCCCAATATTTACTTGAAGGATTTTGATGCTTATCCTGAACAGGTCACCAGGTAAGTAGTCCAGTAATTTAGTGACAGTGGAGGATTAAGAATTGCACTGAAGTACAGGCAGATGTTTTCATGTTTGACCTTAAGGCTGGATTTTTGGATGCTGTCACTGAGGGGTGGCATATCACAGAAGAAGATCATAGAATCCCTACCGTGCAGAAACAGACCATTCAGCCCACAAGTCTGCACTGAGCCACTGAAGAACATCCCAACCAGGCTCACCTATGTAATAAATAGGAGGTGGTCAAAAATAGGAAGAGACATTAGGGAAAATGGTGCATGAGCAGGAAGGGAAACCATTGTGGAAGAGCATCACTCCTATTCTTGAAACCTGCTTCTCTTATTTTAACCATGCTCAGTCCAGGTGGCAACCAAGATTTTTTATTTATACATTTACCTCTAATAATCTTCATGGTGCACCAAATGTCTTAGGAAAGGCTCAAACGTCTATAACATCTTCTTATCACATTTCAGAAATGCTTTAAAGTCTTTCAGTTGTAATGAATTATAATGAAGAACAGTATCAGTTTGGCAGGAAAATATCCTACATGGTCAAATGGAATGGATACTTCTGAAAGTTCCTTTGCTAAGTCACAAATCACCATGCCCACCTCCTCTAAACATGTTTATATAGCTCCACAGACAGTTCCATGGACCTGATTTATGATATAAAAAATCTGGAATATATGCGTAAAAACCCCACGTTTCTATTTTCATCCCTGTACTTTGTACGAATAAGTTAAGGTCTGTGTTATTATCCCAGTTGATGTTATTACTGAACAAGTCAGGTCCCAAACTGAAACATGGCTTGATAAATCTTTTTTTTTATTTTATTGAGGTAGTTTCTCATTCGAAAGACAGGCATGCCATGTTGCAAATTTGGATTTAACAATAAACACAAGTTTATCACATGAAAGAAATGAAGATAAAATAGAATAAACCAAATTGTTTTCATGTACCATATTTTTAAAGGTTCTGGAACACACATGAAGCATACAATCCCATTATCTCAACAACAACCCATTGCAGTGATCAAACACTGGAGAGAATTCCCTTCTTTATCCCGAAAAGGGTCTGACTTAGGAATGGCCACAATTTCCAGTCATGAAAATCCAATACCCTTTTCCTGGAGCCTTTATACAATACAGTTTAAATTTTCTCAGCTTCAAATAACCCCTTCAGAGTTTTAACCAAATACGTCTGGTCTGGAACTTTAAATTACACTCCGTATACTGAGATAACATCTTTCTTTACAGTCCATAAACTACCCTTCTTTCTCAGAAAGAGACAGAAGCAAATGTTTTACACGTCTAGCTTTAGATATGTACAATGTGCCCAAACTGAAAGTTAAAGACATTTTTTCATGCTGTAAGTGTTTCGCCTACTCCAAAACATCAATTCCAGAATCATCTGTCTAAAAGCCTAATGCAGTACATTGTTAGTTCACTCATACATTCTCCCAGTGTAAACTGAAACCCCTTACTCTTTAGAAAGTTACATTCCAATGCTACATTTTAAAAGAAATCATGCTGCCTCACAGTGCTAGGGATCTGGGCTTGATTCCAGGTTCAGGCGACTGTCTGTGTGGTGTTTGCACATTCTCCCTGTGACTGTGTGGGGTTCCTCCCACAGTACAGAGATGTGTAGGTTAGGAGGATTGGATATGCTAAATTGCCCGTAGTGTCTAGGGTGGGAAATGCAGCGATAATGTAAGAGTTGTGTCTGGATGGGATGCTCTTTGGAGGGTTGGTGTGGACTCGATGGGTTGAATAGCTTGCTTCCACACTGGAGGGATTCTATGAAATCACCACAATTAATGAATTTTGGACAAGTGAATTCCTAAGCACCAGGGTTTGAGCTGACAAGTGGCAGGTAACATGTCACACTAGTGCCTAACAATAGGCATCTCCAACAAAGTATATGGTGGGTATGCAAAACAGAATCACAGGACATGGTAGGCTAATGGAAAGGCGTGTATTGGCAGTAACCATCACTGTGTTCTCCATAGGGAGAACATTGAGGAGGAGGGTGGGCATCTTTAAAGTGTAATGCCAGGGTTCAGGTGGCAGAGAGGATAGTCATAGGAGAAGTGCAATGTGCTGGGTCTCCACATAGGAGGATGAATTGAAATCATTGTTGAGGTAGAGTGAACTAATAGGGAAGGTGGAGGCTGGTGCTGATGGTGCCCAATGAGAGCTGCATTCCCTGCCATCACCTGATGTTCTCTAAATGAGGAGTGCAACTAGAAAATGGCTGGGACAATGTGCATGGCAACAGAGTCAGTGTCAATTTGATGGGTGAAAACATGGGACCCATGTTTGCTGAACAGTAAGATATTGAAAGAATACACAAAGCAGCTGTTTGCAAAGCCTGCTTGCAATCGGTTCATTGCCCATTTGCTGTGCATGTACAGTGAGGGTATATAGGGGTCAGTGGCAGGTCAAAAGGCAAGTTACATGGAACTTTGAAAGGTGCTGCGGGAGCCATATAACATCACTTTACCATTTGACATGTCATTTTAATAATGGTCTGTCTTTGAATGCAGTGCGGACTTGAGTGTTTGATGTGGGTCTCGAATAGGAAAGGTTACAGAATGCAGCAGGCACTTCTATTTTGACATGAAATATTGGTCGCTCAGCCAGAGTAACATCTTCAGCTGAGGCTGAAACTAAATGAATGATGGAGACCTGGTCCTCATTATCAGGGTGCAGTGTGTCTCACTGAGTGGAGGAACGTGTGCAGCCCTCATCTGCAGGGTATTCCACCAATGTCTCCTCTGAGATCTAAGAACCTCTTTCACTTCCTATGTTCCTGACTAAGTCCTTTCCACTAACAGTGCTGCGTCCAGCCATTGTTGGTGTGTTGTTCACTGTGGCTGCCTTCTTAAGAAGGCGAAGGCCAGACGCAGGAGGATCAGTGCCAATGACAAGCCAAGGATCCGCAGTAGGACCCTGCAGAGGAATGAGGAATGCCCAGCTCAGTGAGAGGCTGCAACCACAGGGCCCCTCGGGATGCATGGAGTTCACAGGTGGCCCCGGGATTTCTGGCCCTAACTGCATTCCCTGGGGATGAACAAGGTGGAGTGCCAATGCAGGTACTATATATCCTGGGACACTGTGATGAACTATTCCAGACGTTGAAGCCGAACCTGAGAACTGTAAGAGTGGGCAGCCACCCTCCCTTGCTGGCTGTGAAGTTGGTAGCTGCTTTGAACTTCTGTGCTTCTGGTCCTTCCAGGCAGCAAAGGGTGACCTGTGTGGGATCTCTCAGTTGTGCCCCCACAAATTCATCCAGTGATTCATCACACCAATCATTTCTTTCCCCCATGACAAGGTCGGTGCTACAGCCAGGTTAGTAGTGTTTGGGACAGTATACCGGGGATGTTGGGGAAATGATACAGGTCTGTTAGCATCTGTGGAGCAAAACCATAGAATCATAGAATCCCTACAGTGCGGAAGCAGGCATTTGTCCCATTGAGTCTGCACCAATCTCCAAACAGCATCCCCCCCAAGACCTACCGTGCTCCCCAACCCGATGCCTGTAACCCTGCATTTACTGTGGCTAGTCCAGCTAGCCCACTCATTCCTGGACACTACAGTGCAATTTAGCATGGCCAATCAACCTAACCTGCACATCTTTGAACTATGGTAGGATGGCAGCCATTGACTAGTGGAGTTCAGCATCAGTCAGTGTTGGGACCACAACTATTCATGTTATACGTTAACGATCTGGACAAAGGAACTGAGGGAATTGGTGCTAAGCTTGCAGATGATCCAAAGATAGGTGGAGGAGCACGTAATGTTGAGGAAGTGGGGAGGCTGCAGAAGGACTTGGACAAGCTAGGAGAGTGGGCAAGGAATTGGCAGATGAAATACAATGTGGGAAAGTGTGAGGTTATACACTTTGGTAGCAAGAATAGACGGGAAAGGCTTCGGAAATCTGAAGTACAATGGGACTTGGGATTAGTTCCTGACCTAGTTCAGGATTCTCCAAAGCTAAAATACAGGTTCACTTGGCAGTTAGGATGGCAAATGCAATGTTTGCATTCATTTCAAGTAGGCTAGAATATAAGAGTGGAGATGAAATGCTGAGATTGTATAAGGGTCTGGTCAGAGTATATTTGGAATGTTGTGAGCAGTTTGGGCCCATATCTAAGGATGGATGTGCTGGAGTTGGAGACGGTCCAGAGGAGATTTACAAAAATGATCCAGGAACGAAGGGCTGGTCATATGAGGAATGGTTGAGAACTCTGGGTCTATACTTGATGGAGTTTAAAAGGATTTGCGGTGGGATCTGATTGAAACTTGCAGAATACCTAGGGGCTTAAATAAGGTGGATGTGGAGAAGATGTTTCCACTAGTTTGAGAGACTAAGACCCAAGAGCACAACCTTAGATTGAAGGGGTGATCCTTTAGAACTGAAGTAAGGAGGAATTTATTCAGCCATAGGGTGGTGAATCTGTGGAACTCATTGCTGCAGAAGGCTGTGGAGGCCAAGTCATTGAGTGTATTTAAGACAGAGATGAATGGGTTCCTGATTACTAGGATCAAGGATTACAGTGAGAAGGCAGGAGAATGAGGTGGAGAAACATATAAGCCATGAATCGAATGGTGGTGTAGACTTAATGGGCCAAATGGACTAATTCTACTCTATACCTTATGGTCTTATGCTGGTTGCTGAGGAACTAGGGGAATGCGAGGAGCCTTTTGAAGAGGAGAAGGAGTTCAAGGATATTGGAGATGACGAAGCTGTTCTTGTCTCTGACAGAGCTCAGCTGTGTCAGGTCCTACAAGCCAAACCCAACCCGACTGACTTCCAATGGATGAGAGATAAGTGTGGCACAGGATTGTGGACTTTAAAATATTATTTGCTCATGATACTGTATTCTGCTTTACATTGAGTAAATATCTGTAAATTTCAGCCTCCATTAGGCTTGTTTGGAGCTTCTTTTTGCTGGCTGTGAAATACATTTCTATATTTGTCCAATCACTTGCCTGTGTACGATACAAATACCGAGAATGCTGGAGAAGCTCAACAGGTCTGGCAGCATTTGTAGAGAGAGAGACACAGTTAACATTTCAAATCCAGTATGTGTCTTCTTCAGACCTCCTCATTCACTGCACTTGTTTCAGCAAATCACATAATAAGCAACAAAAATAGAAGTTGCTGGAGAAGGTCAACAGGTCTGGCAGCATCTGTGAAGAAAAGTCAGAGTTAGCATTTCGGGTCTGGTGACCCTTCCTCAGAACTTCTTCAGTTAACTCTGATTTTTCTTGACAGATGCTGCCAGACCTGCTGAGCTTTTCCAGCAACTTCTGTTTTTATTCCTGATTTACAGCATCCACAGATCTTTCAGTTTTCACATAGTAAGCAAATGATGGACCAACATCTTAAAGGGGTACAGCAACTAAAAGAAATTAATTTGTGGCTGAAGCAAAGACCTAAATGGGAGAGGAAATGACCTGCCTCTCACAGAATGCAGCAGTGTTTATGCAAGATGTTTGACCTCCTTATAGGTTGCAATACATGGAATACATGTATGTAAATCATG
Source organism: Rhincodon typus (assembly GCF_021869965.1). Lineage (NCBI taxonomy): Eukaryota > Metazoa > Chordata > Chondrichthyes > Orectolobiformes > Rhincodontidae > Rhincodon > Rhincodon typus. The sequence continues at coordinate 16,767,589 of NC_063339.1, forward strand.
GAAAGTGGCAGAGAAATTCGATAATGTGGTTTGAGGACAGAGAAAAAGTGTAGAGTACAATAAGTGAAAGTCAAGTTCGATAAGATATTAGCTCAGCCTCACTTGGAGTATTGTGTCCGATTCTGTAGGAAGGAGGTGAAGGATTTTGAGCGGATGTGGAAAGATTTATGAGATTTATGGAAAGATTTATGAGAATGGATCCATGACTGAGCGGTTTCTGTGATGTGGATAGATTGGAGAACCTGGAGTGGTTCTCCCTCGATAACAGCTATCATGTGGCCAAGTCATGACAATAATAAAAGAATGAAGCTGGCTGTGTCATACATCCGTCAATCTGACATTGTAGAGAAAATGGACTTTGTTTTGGCTATTTGTGAGTTGTGTTGAGTTCTCGGAGGGATTTTCTCAGTGAGGCTCGATTGTTTATCTTGCCATATTTTACCGAACTCACTTCATTAGCTACCTACCCTGCCTCTATGGAGCTCCTCTGGTCTGATTCCATGTGCAGTTCTTGGAATAACCTACCACTGCAGGAGTATCTTTCAAGCATCCCCTCTGCCATCTTTAAAATGCCATTGTGTACCCAGATAAACATTGTTGTTTTGGAACTGCCCTGCACAATTCCTATTATTTAACCTGAACATGGCACAGAAATTTGTTATGTCGCTTTGCAGCCCAGGACCTGGAGTCCTTATGGACCAGAGAGTGCAGAGGTGGGACATTCTCTTCTCCAGGACAGCAAAGAAGGCCACAACACGAGATCATGCCAGCTTGGTCCAAGCTCAGTGCTCTCCCTGGCTTAGTGTAGTCTCAGTCGTTTGAGAGAATGCCCAGCAATGCCAGAAGAAGGTCAATGTTCTTCTCTACTCTGCTAGCTTAAGTGCCACCATCTTCTCTCCGATACTCACACTCATCAGATCTTTGTTACCAAGGGGAGGTGATGGCCTAGTGGTATTATCACTGGACTGTGAATCCAATGACCCAGAAAATGTTCTGGGGACCTGTGTTCAAATCCCACCATGGCAGATGGTGGAATTTGAATTCAATAAGTATCTTGAATTAACAATCTAATAATCACTATGAGCCCATCTGGTTCACTAATGTCTTTTAGGGAAGGAAACTACCATCTTTACCTGGTCTGGCCTACATGTGAGTCCAGACCCACAGCAATGTGGTTGACTCTTAACTACCCTCTGGGCAATTAGGAATGGGCAATAAATGCTGCCTAGCCAGTGATGACTTCATCCCAGGAGTGAATAAAGAAAAAAAATTAGGCAAATGTCAGTATTCATAAGGCACTTAACAGGCTACAAACCCCTTAAACCATCAACTCTCTGCTGCCTAGCATTGCTGCTCGACAAATGCATAAAACATGCAGCGTGTTGTTCCGGATATCAAGATAAGCCTCGCTGGGTGTTTCAGCCACACATCTGTGACACAGGCCACATCACTCTGACCTCCTATAAGATCCCACTCCTTGATTCTCGCTCACCATTCTCTCTTGCCTCGAATGTTTGTGTTTGATTGAGCATTTTGCCAGGTGTTTTCTGTGAATCTCCTGTAAAGGAACAAAGTTGATTTTTTTATTTGCTTGCTTCTTCCGCTTTTCAGAAACAATGCAGCCTAATTTAACAACACATCTTTAAATCTACGAGTTTCAGTGTGTATACACATGAACAGGAAAGATTTTTGCTTACATTACATATATATATGGCATTTGCCACATTGAAATTATGACCAAGCCTATCATATTCCTGACTGCCCTCAAGCATAGACTTGTGAAATAGTCCCACCCTGTCTGGCCTTTCTATTAAGCTGGTGCCCAGATTGCCACCCACTCATCAGTCTACCAGTCCAAATTGCCTCCCACGCACAGGTCTATTAGACCTGATTATTAGGAGGCAGAGGGGATGAGAAAATAGGTGGGTATAGGATAAAATATCAGTGGGTAACTGCACTGTACAATAGTTTTGATTAGAGTGCATTCCAGGTTTAGAAACTAGTATTACACATTCTTTCTGTAATTTGCCCAAGGTTGCTCATATCATATTCACTTTGGTGTCAGTTTGGTTCATTGTGAGTATTCTGGTGTCTGAGTAAGAAGATGGATCAAGCTACACTTCAGTGCTGAACACCTAGCCCTGACTGACTCCTCAGTGTCAGACGCAGGGAGTGCTGCCTTGTTGGAGGTGCTGTCACATCGATGGGATGTTAAATTAAATCCCTGTCTGCCTTCTCAGGTGGAAGTAAAATAACCCATGGTACAATCTGAAGGACATTCCACTTTCCTATTGAGAGGGAAAGTGGGTTTCTGCTTTGAAGGTTCCTGCTCTAAACTGCCCAGCGACTGTTATCAATCTCCTTGGCTACATTCACTGTCACATCTTTAAACTGAGACATGATTTATCATGACCATGGATCATAATTCTTGATCACTTGTGGTCATATTGAATTTTTAATTGGAATATGTGCTTTTTTTTAACAAAATGGACATACTGCCAAAAGCTGACTGTACTTGTAAATTTGGTTGCTGTGTGTGCAGAGAGAGAGAGATCCTGGAATGTTATACCCAACTAGCTGTCAAGGCAGCTTCAAAGGGATGGGGTTAAAAAGGGTGAAATTCACTGCATATTGAAATATAATCTCCTTGGAGTTATCTCAGACTTTGAATGTGATGTGAGAAAGGACAGCAATCTGGGTGAAATACAAGTTCTGAGTATCTCTGTTTCAAGAATGCACAAGCATAGTGGTCAAAAGCCCATTTAAAGCTGGCTTGTGGGAGCTTAGGCAGTTGTATGTGCCAGTGACCTGAGATGCTCGTGTGTTGTAGCCTGGGTTTGAGTGTTAATGTGCTGTGCAGGTGAACACTAGAAACCAGTTGGCCAGCAAATCTGTCCAACAGAATCGAGCCAAAAGAAGGACTCTCGCTGCCAGTAACTGTCTAAAGGAAGCACAAAGAAAGGATTTACACGGTGAAAAAGTCAAAACATTCTGAAATAGAGTGCTCAACTATCAATGTTCCATTTTATACTCTTCGTGAACGACCCATCGATACTTTCTAACTTCTCATTTCTAGTCTGTGTGTATGTGTGTCATATTGTTATTTCTTTTCATGTTTAGTAACTAAAAAACTCACTCACTTCTTAACTCAAGAAAGCCTCAAAGAGCTGTATTGGCTCCTTTTAAAACATAGATTCATTTGGTCTGGGAGAAAAGTATCTGCGGGAGGAGATCCTTTGTAAGCTAACTTTGTCGTCATCAGCTGAAGGGGTGAATGAAAGTGAGCCAGTTCATTGAGCTTCTCCTGGGAATGTGACTATTTGGGTATCCCACTGAGAACTGTAATCACTTGGGGAACCTCACTCTGGGTCTGGTTGGAGCGAATCTTAGTTCACTTTAGAGGGCATTAAAAATGAACTATGAAAAGCGTGACTTAAGTCAATAAGCCAGATCAGGTACATTCCTTTTTCTGATCTGCGTAACATTGACTTGGTTTGAAAATTCTCCAGTTTTTCATGGTCATTTCATCCTTGAGGGCTTTACCTAATATTATGTAGATAACTCTGTTTACATTAGAAAGAGTTTAAGAAGGCACAGATTTGTAAGTGCAAGCAAAACCAGCTGCAGTCTTCTTGTTCTGTGTTTTCTTAGGTAATATCATAGTGTAGATCATTACTGTATATAACAATATGACTATAGTCAATAGAAACTGAAAGAACTGTGATTGCTGTAAATCAGAGACTAAAATAGAAATTGCTGGAAAAGCTCAGCAGGTCTGTGGACAGAAATCAGAGTTAACATTTCAGGTCAAGTTCTGAGGAAGGTTTCTCCACAGATGCTGCCAGACCTGCTGAGCTTTTCCAGCAATTTCTATTTTAGTCTCTGAATATGACTATAGTCACTGTGGCAGGAAAAGCTACTTGCGTGACAGGATTTGAAATATTTCAATAAAATGGGATGCTATAAAATGCAAGTCTTTCTTCATTGTATTCCTTTGATGACAGAAGTCTCTCTCTTTCCCTTACTTTTCGAGGAAATGCATCAGTCTTTTGTACCAGCCGTACATTCTATATTCAACATTATTTGTACATTTGCTTTGTTTGGAATTGGCTAGTGACGTTTGAGCTTTGAGGGTCATCTGGAGTAAAGGTCACTCCACTGAGTGCGGTATCATGAAGTTAAGGAAGTAAGTGTGCGCTAAAATAACTTGGCAATTGGCAGAAATCCTTTCCCAAATTTTACATTTTTAACTGCAAAATTCCAGGCTGTTCACTTGACTGGCATCTTTATTACCCTGCTTAAAATGTATACATTCAACAACAAGAACTCTAATCCACTGTGGAAAGGGTAGGAATTGGTAAATTTACATAATAAACCAAAAATGTTGGTGCAGAGACTGGGTTGGGAAGGGAGCAAGAGAGTTGATCAAAGGGTGTATTTTTTATATATTGCAAGTGTGTAAAACTTTTGTCCAGACTATTTCAGCACCTGTGTTCAACTGAAAGCATTAAAGTGGTTAACAGGGAGGATAAACAGATGTAAATACCAGAATGTCAGTTACTGGCACAGCTCCAAATGCCAGCTCCATTATACTGAAAGTTCAGCAAATCTGACACCTGGAACAATGGCCGTTTCCCAGCCGCTCTGCCCCCAGAACAGCTCGCTTTTGCCACGTATTTTTTTGTTTCGTCCAGCTTTGCATCTAATAGTTGTCGAGTGAACAATAAAAAACACCATTTATGAAGTCTGTTGGTGTTTGCAGACAGGGGGTTGAAGAAAGCCCAGTTGTAATGTCTTGATGCATTGCTAACAGCCATTGACAGTGCAAATATGACAAACACACCTGTGCTGTAAAAAGTCTTAAAACAAACTTTTTTCACTTCAGTTGTCTTTTTCATTCCATACAAGCACACACCAGTTGGATTTGGAAATGCAAGGTTGTAAATTTTAAATAAATATTCCAGAAGAATGATGTCTTGTTTTAAGCCACATTATATTGGTCATTATTAAGCAATTACGGCCTGCCCAATTGCTTAACTCATTAGACAGGTGAGGCTTCCATGTTTCTTAGGGTGTGCCTCGTATTGTAGAATGATAGCCCGCAGCTCTAAGGCTACACAGGCAGTCACTGTGTCTTGTGGTCTCTTTATCAAAAGTCATTTTTGAAATATTGCACAGATCAAATTCTTTCCCAAACTGCAAAAGAAAAAAGTGCCCTAGATTCAACTGGAAGTGGTTTTGCAATCTGACAGAAACCCCGGTACTTGTAGTATCTGTCCGGTTGTGTTACATTGCAGGTTTTTCACACTGGGGCAGCATGATAAACAGCTGCACATGCACTTAAAGATACTGTTTCTGCCTGAGAAATTAACTTTCCTTATGGAATGGAAATGCTACGCTTGAGCTTTTGAGGTTCGTTTTATGGGTTTCAGGTTAAATGCAAGGCTATCAGGGAAGTTCTGAACTGCACTGACAGTTTTCCTTAACCAGACAGAAAGTAGTTCAGAGGGGGTACAATTTATTAGCTTTCACACTGATGAAAAGAGATGCATCTTCCTCCAAATCTGCTAGAAAGATCATTTGATAAGTGGCATATAAATCTATTATTTGTACACAAATGAATAATGAAGATTAATTGCAGGAGTGACATTTGTAACTAGTACATCAGCATGTTCATTTGAAGTCACTCCGTTTGCTGATTTCATCTGTTTTACAGTGAGCCGGTGAACAAATGGCTGAAAAATCAGCATATAGCGGCTTCCTGAAACTGTGCTCAAACATTCCCCACAAACATCACCTCAGAATGATTTTGTTGTTGCTTTGCAAGGCTCTGGAGGAGCAAATGTTTAATTACATTAGTGAAGCAGAAGGCTTCCCAAAGAAACCTGCCTGAGGACTTGTACTTCTCAAAAGCAACCTGTCCAGACACTGGGGTCCCCCAGCTGACCACGAGCAGACCTTGGGTCTGGTCCAAGTTCACCTTCTGTCAGTGGCTGCCAGGCAAACAATAATGGTATTATTTGCATTGCTTTGTCCGTATAACTTGACAAGCACAGCTGTAGGAACAAAGGCTTTCTCAGATTTCACTGCAATCCCGTTCAGGCCCCCATCCTCCCATCGGCGAGGAAATCACACAGAAAAGCATCTATCAGTTCTTGATAGTCACCTTCGAAACATTGCAGACTCCAGGGGGAAAAAAGAAATAAATGTAGTGACCTGTTTCTCATCTTGCTCTAATCTAACAGCAACAAATTAAAGCCAAGTCACAGCTAAAAGTGTGCTTTCAGTCGACAGTCTGTTAGTTGTACCCCTTCTGGGGAAACAGTCTGGTATATTTGATTAAATATATAACATGGGTTTTTTTTAACTACTTGTGTTAAATAAATTAACAAACAAAATTTTCAGGTAAGTTGGACCTAGCATCAATGGGAAATTGCTACCAATTGTTCAGTAATTTTATTTTCTGCCCTTGTCGCTTTTGGCTAGCAATAAGCAGGAATACAAAGGGTTATGGCTCTGCTGCAAATTTTGATGTTTCTGCAGATAAATATTTTTCAATACAGACAAGAACGGAGCTCAAAAGCCTAATTTTCATTTACTTTCCTGGTCCATTTGCGCATGTTTTATATCTCAGTGTTCATTGTCAATTCAATACCATCCCTCTCCTCCAGCTGCAGTTTATTTACTATGTTTTCGAAAAAGAGGAAAAGGAAATTGAACTTTCTGACTTTCCCCTCCATGTGGGAAATGTGCCCTAATATTTTTTGTCACATGACCTGCTAAATGGTGAGGTTGTACATTTTGTTTGGAAGAATATAGGCAGAGACTGTTTTCTGAATGAGGAAGGGCTTCAGAAATCTGAAGCAAAAACGGGCTTGGGAGTCCTACTTTAGGATTCTCTTAAGATTAACATGCAGGTTCAGTTGGCAGTTAGGAAGGCAAATGTGATGTTCACATCCATTTCAAGGGGGCTAGAATACAACAGCAGAGGTCTACTGCTGAGGCTGTATAAGGCTCACATCAGACTACATTTGGAATATTGTGAGCAGTTTTTGCGCTCCATATCTAAGGAAGGATGGTGCTGGCATTGGAACATGCTCTTTTAATGGAGTTCACATATCTTGGGGTGAAGTACAGCAAACTTTGTTTTAACCTGTGGCACTCTCGATAAACTGGCAAAAATTATATACCTCAAATACCATGAAGTTTACTGTATAATTCTGTCCACTTATTAGAGTTTTTTTAAAATTTATTTCCCTCAGTGTAAATATCCCTGTTATTCAGTCAAATAGTCACGTGAAATATCAACAATTGATTCAATTTCAAGTCAATTTCTCCCTAAATACCGAGATCTATTGCAATGTCCAAGTAGTCAGTTGAGGGTGCGAGTGAGAAGGCTCTCTGCTGGTAAGTTTTATTTAAGGCAAAGTTGCATTATTATTTATGTGATTCTTGCTATAAGTAGAATGTAACAGTGATGTGTGTACCTCCTGTATTATGTTTTGATTACTTAGTGTGTATTTTTCACGTTACATATGTGGACCTCTTGATTAGCCAGAATATTTGATCAACTGGAACACTCCTGGTCACAGGGGTCCTGTACTATGAACGTGCATACACATGAATTTGCAGCACGTGAATAAGCCCCTCGAGACTGTTCTGCCATTCAATGAGATCATGCCTGATCTGACTATAACCTGACTATAACCTGGGAAATCTGCATTCCCATCTAACCCTGACAACCATTCACCTATTGCATAGCAAGAATTCGATCTGCCTCTGCCTTAAAACTATTCACGGAATCTGCTTCAACCACCTCTTCAGGAAGAATGTTCCAAAGTTTCATGACCCTCTGAGGAAATATGTGCTGCCATTGGAGGGGGTCCAGAGGAGGTTTACAAGAATGATCTGGGGATGAACAGCTTGTTATATGAGGAGCAGTTGAGGACTCTTGGGTCTGTACTCGACACATTTTAGAAAGATGAGGGGGAGATCTGGTTGAAACTTGCACATACTGAGACGCCTGGATACAGTCGGTGTGAAGAAAATGCTTCCACGATTAGGAGAGACTATGATCCAAGGGCACAGCCTCAGAGTGCAGGGATGACCCTTCAGAACTGAGATGAGGAGGAATTTCTTCAGCCAGAGGGTGGTGAATCTGTGGAACTGATTGCCACAGAAGGCTGTGGAGGCCAAGTCATTAAGTGTATTTAAGACAGAGATAGATAGGTTCTTGATCACTGGGATTAAAGGTTACTGGGAGAAGGCAGGAAGAATGGGGTTGAGAAACATAAAACCTATAAATCAAATGTTGGAGCAGACTTGATGGGCCGAATGGTCTAATTCTGCTCCTATATCTTATGGTTTTATTGTCTAATGGAGAGAAATTTGTTTGCCTAATCTATGTTTTACATGGGAGATTTTTAAATGGTGAGTTCTAGATACACCCATAAGAGGAAATCCTTTCACATCTACCCTGTCAAGACCCCTTAGGGTCCTACATTGCTTAGTTAACTGTGATGGAGCTACATCTGCAGCTTCCCTGTTTTGAACTACAAGCCTCCTGTTTTTGCATATTGCCTCTTACTGTCATGTACAGTGGCCAGAGTATCTGCAGGATGATGGTATAATTTGGACTGAGGCCAGCCGACTAGCGTGTCACGCTCCCTGGCTTTGTGTCAGCACTAAATGGTATGGCGGCACAGTAGTGATACAAAGTAGGTATCTCAGGCTGAGGAGGCAAAGCACAAAAAGACAAAGCAAGGCAATGCAAGCCAGGGATGCTGTGAGCATCCAGATGGGCTCAAAGTGAGTGAGCACTTTAAAAGTGAGCCTGGAGATGTGACCTGGGTGTATGAGCTGGGTGCATATCCCTGAGAGCACAATGAACTTGCTGCAGCATTATAGTGACGGCTCCTGGGCCAGCCCAAGCTGACGCTTTGAAGTGCAGAATCATCCTGTTCGTGGATCAGAGATGTGCCATGTGGTTCCTAAAGCCTGGAACATGTCCGATGCTAATGTCTGCGGACATGTGCCCGAGGTGTTGGTGCACAGTGGCTAACATGGAGCACGTCGCAAGTCGAACCTACCAGGAACTTGCTCTGGTTTGCAATGTCAGGTTTTCCCGATGGATAGTTTGGTAAGATCACAACGTGTAGCTAGTTGGTTTGTTAACAACTCATTTAACAAGCCATATAAAGCATCAATCGGGAACTCGCTGTTAGTTAGTTAGTTGAACAAAGCAGGAATGTTACATTGAGACGACCAATCTCCCACACATCTTACCATAGACCGCATTGCTCAGAACACGTTGCTACCCAAACGCTATTTATTTCGAATTAATACATAGCAGGCCAGTAACTATTTAAACTGAAAAATCCTGAAATGAGGGCAACCTGGAACATCTGAAATACAGATACATCAAAGGGGGAGCAGGCTTGAGATTCGTTTTAGATTCACTGACCTTTTGTTATCCATGCAGTGAGATTTATTTATACAGTCAAAAATGTTAAACAATAAGTCATAAATCATTTTTAAAGAGATATAAAATACTTTATGACACAAGCAGCCATTCCAATACAACTGGTCCTAGAGAAAGGAAAGCACTTAACTTTGCCTGATATTTATAAAAATTAAAGTGCTGGAATCACTGAACGGCGCCAAAATGCAAATACAATAAGGATGAGCAAGTAAATATTTAATAATATGACCAGTTAAATCCTTCTTTTATATTTGGTCACTCTCAATGTTAATGACGTGCACTGTAAATTGACTGCTGTGTTTTGAAAGTTATTATTTCTGTCTGAGCTCTTCAAATTACACAAAAAAAATCTGAAAGAGATGATGGGATGGGTGGAGAGATTAAATGGGTAATTTCTGAAATTTATGGCATTATGCAGTGGCAATGCATATTGTAAATATGGGCATGGGATTTACTGACCATTCATTTGACAATGGATCAAAACCACAAAGTATTGTGGATATTAATTAACTTGTAATTCCATTAGTATTTGTTTTAGAAGAGGAGCATTACAAACAATAAAAAGACTGCAGATGTAAAGATGGGTCTCTGTCAAAGTTCTGTGTGGGACCCATGGAGTATGTACCATGTACCAGTAGGATGGCAGGGAAACATGAAACAGACAGAGGGAGAGAGAGAGAGACGGAGAAAGACACAGAAAGAGAGAGAGAGATGTAACAGGAAGAATAATGGCGGGGGTGGGTGGGTGGGTGGAGTGCTGTGTTGCTGACTATCACCCTTTTTCTCAGCTGAAAATCATCTCTTTCAGATTTTTTTGTGCTTTGCGCCTCCAGGAATATATAGCCGATTTCAACCCTGCCCAATATGTGTTAGTGGGTGAATATGTGCTTGTGGAAAAAGGTGTATTAGTGAACTGAGTTTTGTGTGCACTAGCCTGTGTTCAAATGCTAGTGTGCTGAGAAGATCACAGTTGAATAGCTACCTCCTATTCGTCCCTGCAATGTAGGTTAAAGAATTCGCTCACTCTGAGTGTTAGAAGCCAATTAGCCAGTCAAAATAAAACATGTCAATTAAAGGAAGCTCTCGCTCTGAGAGCTGCCACCAGCCTCCACCAACAGAAACAGAAAAAAAGGATTTCAAGTAACTATGAAAGTCAAGAATCCCAAAATTCACTGTTCAGCTATTAACTTTCCACTGTCTACTCTTTACGAGCCATTGGGGAAGACAGATCCATATAACTTTTAACTTTTGTCTTTTTTAAAATTTTTTTTTCTTTATTCATTTACGGGATAAGGGCATTGCTAGCCAGGCAGCATTTATTGCCCATTCCTAATTGTCCTGAGGGTAATTTAGAGTCAACCGCATTGCTGTGGGTCTGGAGTCACATGTAGGCCAGACTAGGTAAGGATGGCAGTTTCCTTCCCTAAAGGACATTAGTGAACCAGATGGGTTTTTCTGACAATCGATAATGGATTCATGGTCATCATTAGATTTGTATTTCCAGATATTCATTGAATTCCACCATCTGCTGTGGCAGCATTTGAACCTAGGTCACCAGAACATTATCTGGGTCTCTGGATTAACAGTCCAGCGACAATACCAGTACGCCATTGCCTCCCCTATTCCTAATCTGTATGGACATATCTTGCATTTTTTTTGGTGATTAGTAACTTAAAACGCCAGCTTTTATTAATTCAAGAAAACCAGTTAATTAGGCTCCTTTTAAAACATTAATCCATTTAGTCTGGGAGAAAAGACATCCACAAGTGAGGGATAACAAGGTGTAGAGCTGGATGAACACAGCAGGCCAGGCAGCATCAGAGGAGCAGGAAAGCTAACGTTTCTG
>NC_063339.1:16783915-16831831 GCF_021869965.1 Rhincodon typus
TCCTACTATCTATAATCCAATGGGTTTATTTTAAATCACAAGCTTTCTGAGTGCTGCTTCTTTATTGGATGAAATCACTTCACCTGACGAAGGAGCAGCACTACAAAAGCTTGTGATTTCAAATAAACCTGTTGGACTATAAACTGGTGTCATGTGACTTCTGGATTAGCGAGAGAGAGACTATGCGCGTGTCCAATCTCAGTTGGAAGACATGACTATCACCTGCATTGTTTTTTCAAAATAAAAATATATTTAAACAGAGTTATTTGGAATCTCTGGTCTTCTATGAACTCTCTATATGTTAAGAGGTGAAAATTTGGAATCTACCAGATTATACCAGTTGAGGAAGTTTGAACAAGGTGGGATTTTTTTCCTAAATTGCTTAAAACTTTGATACGGTAGGTACAGAGTAAATATTTCTATTTATGGGAGACCCAAAACTAGGAGCTTTAAGTTAGCTACTAATAAATTCAATATTACATTCAGGAGAAATGCTAGAGTGATAGATGTGAACTACCCTGCCTGTAGGGTGCATAAATACAGTTTGAACCAGTTGGGCTAAATGGCCTACTTACAAATTGCAGATTTTATCTAATTCCATGTAAACATACCTCAAACATATCCTGCACCTTACAGGCCAGACGTAGTTTAATGTAGTTAGATATTTTCATACATTTCATCACCGACAGAGTGATCTCCTCAGAGATACGAGAATGGAACAACTGGAGCTCTGAGCACAACTGCAGTTGTGGCAATGCTACTTTGCCTTTTTGTTTAAATGGATTTTTTAGTCCAGTCCTAAGTCACAAAGTGCGTTAGTAAACTAACTGCTCTGGAAATAAGTGCAGCGGAATATTTTGGTTACTATCTTGCTCCTCCTATTTTCATTAAAGTCCCAGTAAATTATTTTTCTTAAGGTCAGCTCAACAATATGCCATGGTACGTTACAGGATCTTGCATTTTGGTCTGTTTTACACATATGCAAAGCAATATTAAAGATACAACCCAGTTATTAATGTGCAAAATAATTCAGTTTTGGAAACAGTAATTCAACTGTTGTATGCATAAAATGAGGCTTGTCATGGACACCTGTGTAATATGATTTATATTTCCACCAGTGTGGCCGACAGTTTCTCTCTTTCTCCTGCAAAATTGTCACTCGTGAGTTATCTGCTCAGTCTCAACTGTGGAGATATAAATCACATTACATGGGTGGCCGTGACATATCCTCTTTGCTGCTTGCTGGAAACCAGGGTCTCTGATGATGCAGCACTGAGCTTTTATTGTATATTTTTGCTGAGTGCCTGTGCCAAATCTGACCCGTGACCTCTCTTTATCATTCGTGCGGTGTATACCCATCAAATAAACATTTGTGAAACAAATGCAATGGTGCCCCTTTTGCATGAGTGTGCTGGGGAGGAAATGGTCTCACGCTGTGCAAGAAAGGTTAAAGAGGTTATTTCCTTCCGATTCCCAGTTGAGGTACAAATTTCATTCACAAACGGAATGCCACCGGGAGCACCTGAACTTGCAACCATGAACGGCTTTGTGCCATTGGCATGCCGCTCTGTTATGGAGTAATGGGCAGCTGCTGTGCCCCAGGAATCATTGGCAGTAGCTCAGACACTTTACTGACATCACCGGCCCACAGAATTACACACACAAATCGTGCAAAATTACCTAACGTATAGTGGCACCAGGAAAATTCAGCATATCTCATAATAAAAATCACGCACTTTCCCTTCTAGTTAACATCGCACAGCAACAAGGCTGGATGCTTGGTGCTTTTACAATGACTGATCTCAAAATGAGTTTTTCAATGGTTAAAAGGGAGCTCAGAATGACTGTGACCTTAAGCACGCTGCTTTACATAACTCAAATTATTCAATCAGTTCTATTCACGCCTAGGAACATGGGTGGAAAATGTAGCCTCTTTTCCTTTCATAAGGTGAGTGTCACTTTGAATCTCTATGGATGACCTACGCAGCAAGAAAAACAAATGTAAGCTTGTCCGATTTACTCATAAGACCAAAATGAAGCAAGCTGTAGACATGGAGGCTTCAGCTAAGAGTTTATGGCAGGATTTCGACTGGTTTTCAGATTGTCAGACAAATGGCGAGCAGAGTTTAACATCAAGTGATATATAGTAATACACGTGTGATAGATTAGCGTAAGGAGATTTAGGAAGAACGAAGGCTTGATAGTGAGACTAGACTCTGCATTTTTAATGTCTAGATAATGCTCAAAGCAGTTAAACAATTCTGGGATATATGACATAAAACACTATAGTACAGAAACAGGCCTTTCAAAGTAATGCTGCCTTTCATTCTTACCACAAACCTACTCCCATCAGCAGACGCTCCCCCCCAGCCTTTCTCCTTCAAATGCTTGCCTATGTAAATGTGTCAATACTACTTACCTTAACGACTCCAATGTGGCAGTGCCTTCCACATTCTCACCCTTCCCTCAGTAAAGAGGATTACCCTGAATTGCTTACAGATTTATTAGTGACAAGCTTATATTTATGGTCACTAGTGTTCTATAAATTGTTATGGGCAGTCACTACTGCATCGTTCCACATTTATAAATTACATGAAGGGCAGTTTCACCAGAAGTAAGGAGAAAAACAGTATTTATCCAGCTCTGTGAACCACATCTGAAGGAGATATACGGGTGCCCTGGCTAGTCTGAAACCTACAGCTGGGTTTAATGGAGAAGACTGAATTCTCCCTGGCTGGAAAACTGGCAGGCTTTGCCCCCTCTTTTAGAGAAGGCTCGTCGATTTAAGTGCCAATCAGGGACCTAGTTGGACAGTAGCGGGTTATTCCAGAACAGGAAGTGGAGGGACAGGTAGAGAGAGCAGTAGATACAACAGACAGTGTCCTTGGCTTTATCAATAAGAGAATAGAATACACGAGCAAAGAGGTGATATTGAACTTGTACAAAGACACTTGGTAGATTTCATCTGGTGTATTGTGAACAGTTGCGGGCGCTGCCACATTATAGGAAAGATGTGAATGCATTTCAGAGAGTAGAAATGCAATTTTCAAGAATTATTCATTTCATTTGGAACTAGCTGAGAGGGCACCATGGTCAGTATGGACCAGTTTCCATGCTGTATGACTCTATTCCAGGAATGAGAAACTTCAGTTTTATGTGGATAGACTGAAGAATTTGGGACTGTTGTGCCTAGAGAGAAGTAAGCTGAGAGGAGATCTGATTGAGGTTTTCAAAATCCTCAGTGGGCTGGACAGTGTAGATAGGGTGTGGCTGTTTCTGTTTCTAAAAGAGACAAGAATGAGAGGACATAGATTTGAAGTGAGGTGCAAACAAAGCAAGGGTGATGTGAGAAAAAAGCAGTAGTTAGACTGTGGAATGCACAGCCTGAAAATGTGATGGAGGTTTTCAGGAGAGGATTAGTACTTTTTTGGATAGTAATGGTGTTCAGGGATAAGAGGAAATAGCAAGAAATTGGTCCTAGTACAATGGGCCAAATGTCCTCCTGAACACCACAAAAGTTCTTTGATTCTGCTATCAAGGCGTGCGCCACATCTTGCAGGCAACACCCCATCAACCACCACCACCCCCACAACAAGCGATCTGCTTTGATGCCCCTGTGTGGCATGGTGCTAATTTTTCCTTAATTAATGACAGTGGCAGTGAGATGAGGACCTTTATTGGGGATTAACAAAGGACATCAGGTATACCTGCACAAACTTAATTGGAAGGGGAGACAGAGGGTGGTGAGATCCTCATATGCCATCTTTTACTTGTTTAGAGGCAACTACCAAACACATCATGGGGGGAAGGCCATAAATATCCAAACACAGTCTGCATAATCTTCGTACTTGGAGCCAGAATATATCAGTACAGTGTTTATACTAGAGCTCCTATAATACACGTGCCATACTGTAATCAGTTCTAGTCACTAATCTAACTGATGCCCCACACCCAACACTGCATGTGCTCCCGAACTTAACAGCAGAATGGAAGAAGGGAACAGAACGGAATTAAAAGATATGTCTTTCAAAAGAATGTGGCCATTGAATATATTAACATTTGTACAGAAAATGCTGCTCAACTGGAACTGGCATAACTGAGCAGATTGCTTTTCCTACACAAGCTCCAAATGATCAGGATGGGCATTCCATATTTGCTGAGACACTTAGTCATAGAGTCATAGAGTTGTACAGCATGGAAACAGCCCTTCGGCCCAACATGTCCGTGCCGGCAAGCTATCCTAAACTGATCTGGTTCCATTTGCCAGCATTTGGCCCATATCCCTCTAAACCCTTCCTATTCATATACCCATCCAGAAGTCTTTTAAATGTTATAATTGTAACTGCCTCCAGATGATGGCCTAGTGGTTTTATCACTGTACAGATAATCCAGAGATGTAGATAACGTTCTGGTGATCCAGGTTCAAATTCCAACATGGCAGATGGTGGAATTTGAATTCAATAAATATCTGGAATTAAGAATCGAATGATGACCATGAATCCATTGTCAGAAAAACCTATCTGGTTCATGAATGTCCTTTATGGAAGGAAACTGCCATCCTTACCTGGTCTGGCCTACATGTGACTCCAGACCCACAGCAATGTGGTTGACTCTTAACTGCCCTCTGGGGAATTAGGGATGAGTAATAAATGTTGCCTAGTCAGCGATGCCCTCATCCCATGAATGAATAAAGGAAAGAAAAGCTCCTTTGGTAGCTCATTCCATACATGCACCACTTTATGCATGAAAATGTTGCCCCTCAGTTTCCTTTTAAATCTTTTCCCTCTCACCTTAAAACTATACCATCTAGTTTTGCATTTCCTTACCCTGGGGAAAAGACCTTGGATATTCATACTATCCATGGCCACACTGTCTTTTTTCCCAGAAAATGGGACGTCTTGAGGGAGGACACTGATGCCCATTCCAGGGATGAAAGAAAGTAAGGGAATACAGCAGGACTTTCTGGATGTATTACCTTTCTCTCTTCATCTCTCAAGATCTCGACAATACTCTGGCCGAGTGCAGATAACACCAGGGACATGCTGGGATATGTGTACAGGGTGTAGAACGAGGAGGAGATAGGAAGATCACTTGGTGCCTTACTGGAATTAAAGGGCAATTGAAATTGGGTGGTCCTTCCTGAAATTCCTTGATTTAAAGCTGGAAGTAAAAGATGGCTCTGAAACCACTCCATATATCCCCCACCATCCAAGGAGGTATTCTGGGGGGGACAGTAAAATCCTGAATAGTACTTTAAAGTAAATCAGGAAAGTAGAATAAAAGCATCAATCTCATATAGAGAAAAATATTTTAGCTATAAATAGAGTTTATTGTGATATTTTGATGCCAACCAGATGGAGAGAGCAAGCAAAAACCTTAAGATACATCTCAAAGTTTGAGCAGGTCAGTTACAACACAAGAGTGATGAGCTTCATTTTGACTGGTATGTTTCCAAATAGCTTTTCTTGACACTGTTTAAGTTCTCATGTTATTTAGTCTTTAGCTAGAATCGTTTGAGCAAAGGTTGGTTTAGGCTTTGGCTTAGAAATTTATAGCGTTGGTTCAATGGGACAGTTCTGTGTATCTTTATCACTATGGATCGAAGGTAAACCTTCCTCAATAATCTGATCTACCAGATTAAACAAGTTCTCTTTTATAAGTAAAATTTGCTTTGGAAGGATGCGATTTTTGATCCTATCTGCCCAACAAAAACCGGCTGCATGGACAGTAATATCGCCCAGGATACCGACCAGCAGAAAGGCCACCAGGACATTCAGAAAACCAAAATCTAATTCCATTGTCTGAGTAAGTGTCAAGAGCACAGGCTGAAAGCCTACAGAGACCTTCTTCACCCTGCCTCCGGTTCTGCAAACCTCTGAGAGATTTATGCTCTTCTAATTGTGGCCCCCTTAGGTTCCCCTGGTTTTAATCATTCAGCGGCCAGCAGTGAAATGATAGCACGGAGGTGTGAGGATCGAGAGATTGAAAGCCCAGCATGGAGCAACTGCAGGCCCATGGCTGAAGAAGGACTGTAATTTGGAACTTTTAACTTTATTTCTTGTTTACACGTTATACTGACAATAAGTGTAATGTTGAACTTTTAACTTAATCATTTATTTTCGATTTTGTACCTAATATTTTGTATCGAGACACCTTGTATCTAATATGGCACTGTGAGTGATGACACTTAAACTTTTCACTGTATTCCTGTATCCTGTACTTGAGTGCACGCGACAATGAAACCTAATTCTAATACAAATTCATTCCACCATTGCTGGCCATCCCTTCAGCTACCTAGACACCGAACTCTAGAATTTCTCCCCAAGTCCCCACCTAAGTTCTCTGTTTTTCTATCTCATTTTCCTCCTTTTAGCTGAATCTTAAAAACTACCTCCTTGGCCAGACTTTGCTTATCTGGTCTGACATCTCCTTGTGTAGCTTGGTTTTAAATTTTGTTTGATTGTCCTGTTCAATGTCTTGGAATGCTTTTGCACATTAAAGGATTTAGAGGTCAAGCAACAATCAGGGTGCATATCACACTTGAAATTGCACTAATTTTCTTATTGTTCACTTTTCCGCTCAACTTACTGAACATGAAATCCTTCTAGAGCCAGAGCCGTTGGGCAGCATTGTGGAATGTAATTATTTGTTTTTCTTCCAGCATTAAAAATACATTCCTTGCTGTATTTAAGAATTGTAACCTTGTGCTGTTTTATTAATACAGCTGAAAATGAGTTTATCACAAAAATAAACATTTTTAATGAGAGTGTCTAGTCGTCTACCCTTTTGGAATCCAATTTGAAATCACAGCAAATTAGTTTGTTAAAAAAAAGGAACAGCTTTTAGATTCATGGAGTACATGAGTTGCTTTCTCAGTAAATAAATATTTTTAATGTATTGTTTAAAACACGAGGTTAGAATTTACATAAGAGTGCAATTGTGTTTAATTTGAAGACATGCTTTGAAGGACTGTATGCAGACACAATCAGTGACAACTTGGCATGGTGATTTAGTTGATCTGGAGGCACGGCTAGTTTTGTGGGTAGGTTTCGATCCACTGCATTATTCTTTAAACAATTACAAAAGTGTTTGGTTGAGGGCTCTTGTGACGCTGTGGATGTATCCCTAACCTAGGTAAGTCCCTCGTTCAAGTCCCACTGCTCCAGAGGCATGTAATAATATTTTTGAACACGTTAATTTAACAAAAATTCAGAAGATTTTGATTCTTTTACTGGACGAAACTTAAACTTAAAATTCCTTGATCTTTTCTGCTGATGTGGCTGATTTGATGGAAACTCTTGGCCTATTGCCCAATACAGTTTCAACAGGAGACCTCGGGGGGTGTTTCCTGATTTTCCACTGCTTCCCCCTTCCTCTGACTTTCTAGCAGTTACTGGAGGGAAATTGCCTGGGAGTTAAATGAGATTAAGGCGTGAAAACTGGTGGGGGGTGGGATCGGATGTGTAATTCTCCCATAGGTGGGTGGGAGATTACTAGTCTCGCTGCTGTGAAAGTTAAAGGGAAGCAGTTCTTGGTGGATTGGAGGGGGACTACATTCAAGCAAGGTACCACCACAGTCAGTCAAGGGGTTGTCCAGTTATGCTACAGGAGGTTGGCCGCAGCCATTCAGGTACGAGGGCCTACCAGAGTCTGGATGTTTAAGTCCTTACAGTTTGGATATTGGGCCACAGTCAGTCCTGTAGGGCCAGTACAATTAGTCTGGGGATTATGGTAGGTGGATAAGGTGCTGTTTACATGTCAGTCATAGAGTCATAGCGTGATGTCATTGGGGTTCGGGAGTATTTTCTGCAGTGTGACAAAGGATGGAGATGGACCGAAGACTGGTTCGTGGCGATGCATGAGCAGCACAGGGGGTCAGGTATCCCCAGTGAGTGAGTAGGAGGGGCAGAGGACAGGAAGGGTTCACCCTTTTGAGAGGATGAGGTGGGTATGAGCCCTTCAGGGACATGATGCATGCAAGAGTTGTAGTACATGAGTTTTGGTGAGAGGCACATGTAATGACAGACTGAAAGTGATTATGGCCCATAAGTGTGAGGTAGCAGAGAGAAGATCATGGCCCTTGCAGAGCCCAGAAGATCATTAAATGTTTTCTCACTCTGCTTGGCATCGATATCATATGGGACATGGCACTGATCTAGGCTGCAATCTGTATCCAGGTTGTCTTGGTCAGGTGGTCTGGTGTCTTAGATGGAAAAATGACTGGGCCCCTCTCCACCATCCTTCCATCAAGACCTCCAAGCCACTGCCAGCAAAGTCGGGCACTGGCTTGTCTTTCTTCAGAGCTGTGTCTTCAGTAATTACATTCAAACACCACAGTGTGAGGGGCTGTCCCTGGCTTGTAACCAGGAGGCAGTGTGTGGCTAGGCTTTAAATATGGCACCAGAGGCCAGCTCAGTGGCAAGCACTTCTGCATCTCTGGCCACATGTTTTCTTAAGAGATACGCCCAACAGCTCAGCTGCATAATTAACAGGGTGAAGAACGATGGATTGTGTGAGAAAATTCACTCTGGGTCACAGTGGGGATGGGACTTTTTTTATTCACTTGTAGGATGTGGGCATCTCTGGCTGGGCCAGCTTTTATTGTCTGTCCCTAGCTGCCCTTGAGAAGGTGGTGGTGAGCTGCCTTCTTGAACCACTGCAGTCCTCACCCTGTAGGTTGACCCACAATGCCCTTAGGGAGGGAATTCCAGGATTTTGACGCAATGACAGCTAAGGAATAGAGTTTTATTTCCAGATCAGGATGGTGAGTGGCTTGGAGGTGAACATGTAGATGGTGATTTTTCCATGTATCTGCTGCCCTTGTCCTAGATGGAAGTGGTTATGGGTTGAAAAAGTTCTATCCAAGGATCTTTGGTGGATTTCTTCAATGCATCTTGTAGATGGTACACACTGCTGCTGCTGAGCGTCAGTGATGAAGCAAAGCAGCAGCAAAGAAGGAGAGAAAAGAAAGTAAATCCTGATCTCACTACTGTTTGGAATATCCTGCCCCATGTTCCCCATGAGCAGTGAGTAGAGAACCAGCCCATTCAGTCACATGCAGACCCACGACAGAAACCTGCAACCCTGAGTAAGCACCACCCTTGAATTCAGTCATAGCCAATGACAATAGGGTGAAGGGATTAATTTTTACCATCACCATCCAGGCATTAGTCCCTAATTATAGAGTCATAGAGATGTACAGCGTGGACACCCTTCGGTCTAACTCATCCAGATGCCCTAAATTAATCTAGTCCCAATTGCCAGCATTTGGCCCTTTTCTCTCGAACCCCTTCCTATTCATATACCCATCCAGATGCTTTTTAGGTGTAATTGTACCAGCCTCCACCACTTCCTCTGGCAGCTCATTCCATACACACACCACCCTCTGCATAAAAATGTTGCCCCTCAGGTCCCTTTTAAAGCTTGCCCCTCTCATCTTAAACCTATGCCCTCTAGTTTTCGACTCCTCCAACCCAGGGAAAAGACCTTGCCTGTTCACCCTATCCATGCCCCAGACCTTGTCTATTCACTGCACTGCACTGCACAATTGTTGGCAGTGATTTTGCTCTAATCCCCGGTATACCCTTCCTGTCCCACCTCTGAGTTTATCGCTGTCCTTCAAATCATTCCTTAAATCCTATATCTTTTAGTGAGCATTTGGTCACCTGGGCTAATATCTCTTCATATGTGGTTTGATGTCGCTGTGAAGCACTTTAGCAAGTTTTGCTACATTAAGGGCACTGCGTAAATGCAACTTGTTGGTGTGGCCTGTGCAAATGCATGGGAGAAAGCTGAATGAAAAATCAGGTCAAACAGTTATGAAGAAGAATGTCCATGATAATCTGATAATATAATCTAAAGCGCAAATGCAGGATTTATAGTTTTGAACAAAGGCCGTCAGAATTTATTAAATCTTGGATAAGATCTGGGCTATATTTGAAATGAAAACAGTCATTTGAATTATTTCAACTAACTGGGAGATGAGAAATTCATGTAAATAATCAAGAGTTCAGCTAACTGGACTTCAGCAATTCATTGAGATAACAAGGTGTACAGCTGGATGAACACAGCAGGCCAAGCAGCATCATAGGAGCAGGAAGGCTGACGTTTCGGGCCTAGACCCTTCATCAGAAACCCTTCAGCAATTCATTGATGGGGACAAAGAAAGTGTTAGCTAATTGACTAGAAACCAAAACTATAACTAGGGCTGCATTTGAAAAACAAGGAAGTATGTTGCATTTGAAATTTTAATATGTTGTTCCATTTGCCCAAAAGATTATGGCCAAATGATCTCATGTTCAAGCTAATACCAAAGTACATTAGAAATGGCTATCAGCTGTAGGTAGGATATCAAACCCATCTGCTGTCCAAAGGTGAGCTGAAATATGCACCAACAGCTGAGAGCTCATGTTACAGCGTGACATAGTGTCACCAATACAGCATTTGGTACAGGGGAGGAGGTTATTCCCAAATTACCATGTGAAATGTTGGGCAGAATGATTAGTGAGCAGGCTCAAATATCAGATCGCCAAATTGTATCCAAGATGAAAAGGAGCAAGTCAGAACCTTTATGGACAGCTATGCAGGTAGTGCTTAGGCACCAGCAGATGGGTTGACAGACAAATAAAGTCCAAGTACAGAGTTTCAAGCTTTGTTCGGAATAGGTGCTCCACTTAATCACTTCCCTGACTTTGGGAACATAGAGTTGGAAAGGTGTCACTTAGCATTTGATACAACTGAAACTAATACAGTGATTTAAAATGATTTGATCTTCAGGAATGAACATCGTACCTTTGCAATGCTTCAACTTTTTCACAAAACAAAGAACTGTGGCAGATACTGGAGATCTGAAACATTTCAACTTCTTAGCTTGCCCAGTGATAAAGGGCCATCATATTATTAGCTGCTCCATTGTCTATTTCATGGTGCTTGCTAGAATGTGCAGAATGTGTTTCACTGTACTCTGTTGATGGCTACTTGCTAACAGTTAAAGTTACCTGCATGAATGTTGTTGGGTTACTCCACTGCAGAGTTCATCATAATCAGGTGTAATTGATGGCCTAGTGGGTATTATCGCTGGACTGTTAATCCAGAGACCCAGATAACTTTCTAGGGATGTGGGTTTGAATCCTGCCACAGCAGATGGTGGAATTTGAATTCAATTAAACAATATCTGGAATTAAGAAGCTAATGATGGCCATGTCAATTGTCAGGAAAAAACCTTTGGGAAGGAAACTGCCATCCTTACCTGGTCTGGCCTACATGTGACTCCAGACCCACAGCAATGTGGTCAACTCTTAACAGCCCTTTGGGCAATAAATGCTGCCTAATGAGGGATACCCTCATCCCATTAATGAATAAAGTAAAAAATTACGACCTCGGTTTCTACCACACAAGATTGAGATCATTGGAAAGTTGGGTGAATTTTCTCAGGGATAAATCCCAGAAGTGTTGAGGTCAATTGGGAAGCTCCCAACAAACCATCACCTCATCTAAGGTGAGTTAGTTCAACAGACTTCCGGTCTTGCCCTGGTCTATGTATTAGTAACTGAGTCGCTGTCAGGCTTCTTCATTACCTCACAGAACTGATACAGCGCAAGAGGCCTTGTGGGTTTTCTTATGGTGGATATATATTGTCTATTATTGATTCTAAACTGACAGTATAAATTCAAACTAAGAGGGCCATGACTCACAGTGCAAAGTGGAGAAAGTAGACTCACATCGCTCCAGTTTGACAACAGATGTAGAGCAGGAACATAAGAATTAAGAGGAGGAGAAGGCAATTTAACCCTTTGAGCTCGCTCTACCATGTAACATGATCATGGCTGATCTTATCCTGGTCTCAACTCCACTCTCCTGCCTGCAGGACAATACTTTATAGATTTGACACCAGTTCCATGTAAATCCAGGCCAATGTCAAACAGGATTTACAAAGTGCCCATCAGGGTGTTCATTAAACTGTCAATAAACTAGTTTTGAATCTCCTCACCTTAATATAAACATTTGAAATGCAGAATTTGACTTCAATTGTGGGTAAATCTCCACAGAAAGCATGATGTATTGAATTATATGAAGAATTCTGACCTAGATAGGAGCACCTGAGATTGTGGCCATTTGAGAATCCAGGAATGCGAACAGGATTCTGGCTGGTTGAATTCCCCAAAATAGGCTTCCAAATGATAGCTGGTAGGTGCCTGCTCAGATCGCTGGATTGTTGTGATAGCATTCAAGTGGTTTTTGAGCTGTGGATCTCTATTTACCAGGAACCCATAGTTCAGAACATGGTTTCATTCAAAATGTTTGCTGGTTATATACTCCTAGACCCCTGTAAAGAGGGAAAGCAAATTCAAAGGATCATAAAACAGTCCCAAACAGAAGGAGGCCATTCAATCCATCAAGTCTGTGCCAGCATTTCAGTTCTAGTTAGTGTCAGTCTTCTGCTTTTTTCCAACAATGCTTCAAAAGTGTGTTGACTCAAACAATCAATCTCCCATGTCAGTTCCATGTAAATGCCTTGTAGTCTGATTATCTCCAAGAAGTGGGGGAAGGAAGGGTTAGAAAAATGCTTAAAGGTGTCTATTATGAAATTGGGTTTTGTACGATGGATTCATGACCATTGGGAATGGATTTGAGACTGAGTTGAGTCAATCTCACGAAGTCAGCTCTTGCAGCCACCTTACTGCATGTCCTTGCATGATAATACACCTTATTAATGCTGAACAGTACCTTATTGAAGAAGGCAATGTGTGAAAATAGCTACCTGACAGACAAACGTCTTGTCAGGTGCCTCTACGTGCATATTACTGTCTTGTGGTGAAATTAGCCAGCAACATTGCAATTTTTTCCGCCAGTAAGGGGATTTTCTTTGCTGTTGCATTCTTGATCGAGTTACTTTATTGTGGTTTTGTCGTGCCTGAGAGCTGTCTCATGTAACTTTTTAAAGAATTTAAAAATATTAGATTTTATGATGCAGGAGTTATGTTAGATTTGCATAAAGTACATACCGTTTACAGTGAGCTCTACCCAGAATGTGCTGTTGGGAGAAGGAATGGCATTTGTCAAGGGTTATAAAGCCACATTTGTTGAAAACAGAACAGCATTTGGTTCAGATTATTTGCAAGGAAAATGTTTGTGTCCAAACAATTCAATGTTACTAACTTTAAACAAATCAGAACTCTCCTTAAGAGTATTGATCCATCCCATACAAATTCCTGATATGCAGTCTGATCCCATGAATTAAGTAGCAATTAATACTTTAAGCCTAATTACCAATGCAGCCTAACCTGTTAAAAATGATAACTTTTAATAGTTGATTGTTAACCCATAATATTTTAAGACCCAGATTCTTTTAGTGCAAATCATTTAAGAAGTAAATGCCCTGATCTAAACATTGAGAGAATTTAATGCATGAGATGCATAATTTTTAAAGTAATCTGAATTTCTCTTGAAGCCAAAATCTGCCACATCACATACATCTCAGAGAAACAAATGCTCCTGGCAACTATTGTCCCCCAAATCCCAAAAAGACAATCCATTCATGGGGAGGAATCCCTCCAGTTAACAGTGCAATGAACATCTCAGAAAGGATTCACACGTATTAGCATAGAAGTGCAATCTCAATTAATGCATGATTACCTAACATGGGATGAACATCAAGTTAATACAAAAGCCCACCCAGTTTCTTACTTTATATTGTGCCAGCACCTGAATTTCAAAACCTCTGGGGCAAGACAGAAACTCTCTTCCTAGCAAGTTGCTACAAAGCGAGAAGTCCCAAACTCACCTATTTTATAAAGATGAAACGATTCTGAATCCACATGATTTCAATTCTTAAATTTCAATTGATTCAGATTCCTAAATGTATTTGTAGATGGCGTCTACTGAGATTGCTAATTCTGTGAATTGAGATGTGCTGGGTTGGCTTCACCAGAGATAGCTTTCTGTAGACCTGTTACAGCATAAACAATAATTTTCTCTGTTTAGATTACAGCCACATCCACTTAACACGCAACCCCTGATACAGCAGAAACAAATTCCTTTTACTGTGTAAGCAAACTATCATCGAGACCCAATTTGTTCCTGACTTCCATCCTTGTTCGTTACCATGGCTGGATCAACAAAAATACAATTTTAACTTGTAACAATATTCACACTGAATTTTATGCATCTTTCAAAGCTTTGCAGCAAGGTCTTTTTTTAAAATCCTGTAATCTGAAATTTCTTTCTACAAGAGCAGTGTCACACAACAAGTAACTACTTAAAGCTATGTTTGGCTGGGAAATAACACAACTTGCATTCATGTAGCACCATTAATGTGGCAAAACATTCCAAAGTATATTGCTGGCATTATCAAATGAAACTAGGTGCTGAATCCCATAAGGAGCTATTAGAACAGATGGGTAAGGTCTTTGTTGAGGATGTAAGGACTGAAAGAAAGAGAGAGGTTAAAGCTTTTGCAATGAAATACAAGAGCTTAGAGCCTAGACAACTGAAGGAATGGTCATCAAAGGCGAGTGAAAAAAAATCAATGATGCCTAAGAGGAAGAATGCTTTATATCTCGGAGCGATTGAGGGAGACCACAGAGATTTTCAGGACAGAGAGGGATTTGATCTCAAGAATGAGAATTTCAAGTCTGTGGCTTTTCTGGACAAGACCCAATTGAGGATGACCTTTAGTGGATATTGGACCAATGTGGACATAGAGCCAGATTTTAATTTACCATAAAACCTACTCATAGGTCAAAACAAGTCTTTGGTGACAAACCCACAGTGAACTATAAGTAATAAACAAAAAGTAACTGCTGGAAATGCGGATGCTGGAAATCAGAAACAAAAACAGAAATTGTGTGAGAAACGCAGAAGGTCTGGCAGTATCTGTGGAGAGAACACAAAGTCAATGTTTCGGATCCAGTGACTACTCGTGTACTCAAATCCTCATGTAATAAATGGTAACATAACATTTCCCTTCCCAATTCCTTGCTGCACCCACTTGTTATCTCTGCACTTCTGCTTTTCCTACCAAAGTGGATAACTTCACACTTTTCCCGCATTATATTTCTTCAACCATGTTCTTGTCCACTAACGCTGTCTCCTGAAAGTCTGTTTGCAACTTCCCAACAACTAGCTAGTTTTACATCATGTTATAACCAGGTATAGAAGGGTGAATCAACTCTCCTCTTGTTAAACCCCTTGTTTGGCTGCAATAAAGACTTAATCTTTCAGCTATAGCACATTTCAATTTATATGTAGCACTGGTCAAAAGTGAGCACTCAATTACAAGGTTTGCTTGTGAAAGAATGAGCAATGTCATTATTTACTAACCCTGAAAGATAATAGAATGCAGCATCTGACACACATTCACTGGTATAATGTTCAAAAAAGGGTGAATGTCCAGGATAAAAAAGGAAGATATGGAATATGCAGTTTAAAAAATTCTTAGAGTCCTTAAAGTGTTAGGGTTTAACCCGAGACCACAGTTGTTTAGTTGATGATTTGCATCCTCAGCAGAGGCAAAACTCGTAGACATCTTTGAGTTTTCAATAAATGGATGTTTCTCCAACTTGTATATCACTGGGCTTTGACTTTTGAGAGTCTGAAAGAGATAGAGATAGAGAGAACAAACTTCCCAGTTCTGCTGTTACAAATCCACTTCCTTCTCTCTCTTCTCAGATGTGGTTGCCTGAAATACAGTTTCAATTGCATATTTCTACCATTGGTTAAATTGTATTTTTGAAGCTGAATAATCTCAGGAAACGTTCATCTCATAATTTAAAACTTCCAGAAAGATGTGAATCAAATAAGTGATATAGATCTGAGTTTCAATGTATTTTATAATGTTGTCAATTTCAGTTCAGACTGAATCTTCTTTATTGATGGTTTCTTAAGCTTGGCGCAACCTGGTCAGGTGGCCATTTTAGTCCGTGAAATGTCGCAGGTATTAAAATCAGATGATGGAAATCAAAAATTGATATTCCATTTTTAACACAATCATAACAGTTAGAAAGAACAAAAACAGCAGTTGCTGGAAAAGCTCAGCAGGTCTGGCAGCATCTGTGGAGAGAAATCAGAGTTAACGTTTCGGGTCTGGTGATTTCTCTTCACAGATGCTGCCAGACCTGCTGAGCTTTTCCAGCAACTTCTGGTTTTGATTCTGATTTACAGCATCCACAGTTCTTTTGCTTTTTTTCAGTCAAAAGAAAACTTGGCAATCTTACATTTGGTCCTCACATCCAACTTATTTATGTGGACCTTAAATAGCCGGGGCTCAAGAATTGATCCTTGTGGCACCTTACCAGTCATAGCCTGCCAACCCAAGAATAAGCTGTCTAATCCTATTCTCTGTTTTCTTAGATCCTAGCATAAAATTGATGTAAGGTAGGCTTTGCTAACTACTGAAAAGAATACAGGTAGAGTGAAAGTGGCAGGGGTGCTAAGCTGGAGTGCCCATTTATACTCTTGCACGGACGGCAAGCATAATCTGCTTAGCATCAATGTGCAGCACCGTAGTGGCCAGATTTTCATATTTCTAGTGTGTAACTTACGAAGGGAATCTGCACACCCCTATCTGATCTGGCCTAGTCTACATATGAATCCAACACTTTAATGCCCTTTGCAGTGCCTTAGTAATTGGTTAATTGGGGGGGGGGGGGGGGGGGGGGGAGAGAGAGGGGGAAAGAGAGAGAGAGAGAGCAAGAGACAGAGGAGGAATAAAAACAGGTATTTTGTTAGCAGATGTGACTAGTAGTTGATTCTTAACTGCTGCCTAAAATAGCATCGCAAACCACTGAGTTCAAGGGTAATTTGGTTGGGCAATAAATGCTGTTCTTGTCAGTGATGCCAACATCTCATGAAAGGATAAAAACAAAAAAGTAAGGAATTCAGTTTCAAAATAAATCGTTACGAGAAGAAGGGCTTCAATCAAATTCTCAATGTAATAAGGGATGGGTAATAAATGTAACACCACTGACATTTGAGTACTAAAAAAAGCCAATAAAATGTATTAGGTACAGCCAGATCCTATTAACAATTTTATTGAGCTCTTTTTGGGTGGACATCAGTACTTTACAGTAATGAAAATGTTTTAAACTTTTATTTACACAACAAAGAGAGATGTGGTTACATCCCATTCTCTTTCTTAAATTGTGATTTAAAGGGATATTGTCAATAATAAGGGATCATTGATAGAAGGAAAAAAAGCAGTAAAAATGTTACCGTTCTTTATCTCAGTGCTAGATGATACACTTTGGGGTTACCTTTCTGTTGATGTCTTCTCAGTTTTCGGCTGTAACTTTGATGGTACTTCGCAGAAATCCCAACAGATTTTATGTGCTTCCCCTCTCATCTTACTGTGGAGACAATGGGATAATCTGTTGCAGAAAGAAGAAAGTGATTATCCAAGATGGAAATGCATCTTCAACCAGCTCAGTTAGGAGACTTTTTAATTAGCAAGAGTATCTGAATTATGAACAATATCTAATAAAGCCTAACCTGTTTCAAATAATTAAAAGTGGATACAGTTTGGAGCTGGAGGAGCACAGCAGATCAGACAGTATCCGAGGAGCAGGAAAGTCGATGTTTCGGGTTGGGACCCTTCATCAGAATTGGGGAGGAGGAAGGGAGCTCAGAAATAAATAGAAGGAGGAGGGTGGGGCTGAGGGAAGGTAGGTGGGATGGTGATGGATACAGGTAGGGGGTTGTAGAGATTGGTTAATGGGAAGGGTGGGGTGGATAGATGAGGAAATAGTTGGACAGGTTGTGTCAGGTCAAGGAGGTGAGGTCGAGAGGGAGGGCTGAACATGGGATGAGGCCAGGGGGATGGGGAAATTTTGAAACTGGTGGATTCTATGTTGAGGCCATTGGGCTCTAAGCTCCTGAGGCGGAATATAAGGTGTTATTCCTCCAGTTTATGTGTGGCCTCATTGTGACAGTGGAGGCAGCCCAAGATGGACATGAGTCGGAGGGGGATATTGAAATGGCTGGAAACTGGAAGGTGGCGTTAATTGGAACATACAGAGCTCAGATGCTCTGTGAATCTGTCACCAAGTTTGCGCTTGGGCTCACCGATGTAGAGGAGACCACATCAGGAGCAATAGATGCAGTGGACCAGGTTAGAAGACATACAGTGAATCCCTGAATGATTGTTTGGGGCCTTGGATGGAGGGAGAGGGGAGGTGTAGGGGCAGGTGTAGCACTTCCTGCAGTTGCAGGGAAAGGTGCCAGGTATGTTGGAAGGATTGGTGGGGAGTGTGGAGTGGATGAGGGAGTCGCTAGGTGAGCAGTCCTTACAGAAAGCAGATAGGGGTAGGGAAGGAATTATCTCTTTGGTGGTGGAGCCTGATTGCAGATGGCGAAAATGGCGGAGGATGATGCATTGGATTTGGAGATTGGCGGGGTTGTATGTGAGGACCGGGGGACTCAATCCTTATTTGGGGTCAGTGTTGATCAGGGTAGCAGGGGAACCTAAACTTTTATTAAAGAGTGGTCAGACAGGACCCTTAGCTTAACAGCTTGTGTGAAAGATGGAGTCACTGACAATACAGCCCTCCCTTGGTTCTACACTGTATTATCAATGCAGATTATCTACTTAACTCTGGACGAGGGCTGGAAACCCCATCTTCTGACTCAGAGGCAAGAGGACAGGCGTTGAGTCAAAATGAAAGAACTAGTTTGTTGGGGTGTAAGTGCCAGTTTAATGTTCACTTCTACATTAAAAAAATGACAATCCAATTGAAGTCTCTGGGTGGAGGTGGTGGATGAAATATTTGGAACTGCTCATGGTTGGCATAGTTAAATCCCAATTTTGATATGGTATCTTTTGTCTTCATTCTGAGGTATCACTATAAAAATGAAGTTTATAATGGGAACTTCCTCTGTACAGCTCACATTCTGCACTTTTCTGCTACTGGTGATGCTGTCGCACCTCCACTTTGGAATGGATGAGGGGGTGCAATTTTCACAGGGCAAGTTTCACAAAGGCAGTTTCTGGATTATAGGTGACATAGAAACCCGTGATCAGAAAAATTGACTGGAACTGCAATGGAACAAAATGTTCTCTAGTTTACATCATAATATAAAATGTGTAAAACATCATAATTTTTGGAATAGATTAGACTTCTTGTTAAATTTACTTCCAATGTCATTCTTTGTGATGGAACATAAGAACAGGAGTAGGCCATTCAGCCTGTAAAGCCTATACTGCCATTCAATAAAATCATGGCTGATCATCCACTTTTTCCCACACTATCCCCACTATCTGATGGTGCTTAGTAATGTCATTGTGACTATGAGCAGCACTTGCTTCTATGACTTTTAATGTATAATGTTGCTATACCTAGACTTGCCGATCCTAATCTGTACTTATCACTATAGTCATCTTTCAGTCCTGTCAACCACACTTACTGGCATTGTGAGGTGCATCACTCAACTGTGCTGCCATTTTGTTTATCAATTCAGCAAGTTTTGATTTAAATTTCTCCATTTCTTGAAATCTAATTGTTCTTTCTAAGAGTTGAATTAAGCGCTTGTCATAGATCCGAACTAGTTCACTTGCTATCCTTGTTATGGGCAGACATCCTTCAACACCCACCTCCCTTGTTTCCATGGCTTGCACAGTTGGTCTTCATTCTTCCCTCTTATTGCTGACCTCCATCTCGATTTCCTTGCTGCTGCCGGGACATAAGCTTCTCTTTCCATTCATAGCCCTGCTGTGTCCCACTAACCTCCCTTACCAGTCGTCATCTTAGTCCTACTCTGGTGGCCCACTGTTACCAACTGATGTTGCTATTGATGTTCCATTAGGCTTCCTTGCCTCTCCCAGCTACTATTGCTTTGGCCTCACTTGACACCCCCTAGTTTTCCTGTCTGCTAAGAATTTCCCAACAGAAATTTTTGCTTTCTCAGCCAAACTCCTCATTCTCCTGGGTAACTGTTAAATGCCTCAAGCCCATTCTGTTGGACAGTCTATAGTCCCAATCACTCAGCAAGGTTCATGGGGCTTTGACTCTTTCACTGAGTTGTGAATAAACAGAGATAACATAAGGAATGAAGCCATCAGGTGTTTAAACATTCAGGGGTGCAGGTGAAAGTTATTTTGCTTCAGTCAAGCAAGATGATCCCCGATGTAGAGCTGCAATTTCTTTGACAATTTGCATTGTTACAAAAAAGCCAAGTTGTACTAAATGAATGAAGTGAGGCCGATCATAATTGTTGCTTTGTATGTTTACTTGCTGTTTGAGAAAGAAAAATGCAATTTTGCCTTACAGATGTGTAAACACCTATTGTACTGATGAAATTCAATATCAAGAGGGATGTAAAACAAGTGGAATCCAAAGCCTCTCTGCTCCTATGATGCTGCTTGGCCTGCTGTGTTCATCCAGCCCTGCACCTTGTTGTCTCGAATCCAAATTGATGCCTTTTATGCAATTCACCAATTTTAAGTCAATGTTAGTAGTATTGAATAAGGAGTGGAGCATATAACAGGAGGTTGCTTTGGTGGTGGCTTCTGGCCTAGTATTTCACGGCCCTGCGTGGTGGTCTTCTTCTTCAGTGGCAGCTTCATTGTCTTTCTGCAGTGGTATTGTCTTTTCCTCAACCCAGGAGCTGTGACTTGAACTAAGATGGACTTTGTCTTAATGTTTAAAAAAATTTCCTTATCTATGCCTTCTGTTATTAATATAAGTGCCGTGGTAAGGTGACTTAAATACTTTCCACTGTACTTTTGTTTTGTAAAAAATACAAGTGACAATAAATTACTATTCTGTTCTATTCACTCTATGTTCCCACTCATGTCAAATTTCTTTGTCAAGTGACTGTAAATGTATATTTGTGTACTAACACCAATATGGGAGAGATGAGAAATCCACTTAAGGGAGTGACCAACATTAATGAAAATGAGGAGATAGATGCAAATTGGCAACATTGATGTATCTTGCAGACCATGTCAGGATGAAAGGTAAGAAATCCTCTTTTAAACCATTGAAATGTTCCTAATGTTTCAATGGTTTTCTGCATCTTATTGGATGAATAGATCACATTCTTATTAAAACATAATCCTTAGACCAAAGCATTTTCCATGCTGTCAGTACATGATAGTGTGTCCTCCTTACATAGCATGATATTTCACTTGATGATATTGAGAACCAATATCTACGAATTATAATGCCTTCCTTCAATTTTGTCACCACTTCTTTCCACATCTATCCTTTCCTTAAAATACCTATTCTGCACAAATGTTTCAATTACTCCCTGTCCTCGTGAATCCATTCCAATATCTTGTTCCCTTTTGGAATGTAATCTGAATGGTCTGTTTATGTTGTTATGACCATCATTAGAGACTGATCCCTTTAAAAGATATTTGACCTTGCGAGTAATAGATGAAAAGAAAAATGACATCAAGGCTGCACATTTTAGGGTGCTTACTATAACAAATGATGAATAACACTACTAAATAAACACTATCTTCATAAGAAACGTAGACTTTAAACCTCAGAATGGGACATTATCCTTTTTATATTTAATGCACATCACAGTTGCTTTCAGCTTCCAATGGTTTGTATTTTCCCATTCCCCTGAGTGGTAACTTTGAGTAACCACATTTGGTGCTTTCCTTCATAGGAGACTATCCTACACCCATTCTTTCCCTCTAGCAATATCAATGCGAATCTCATGAATCCTTTAATGTCTGCAGGAAGTAGATC
Source organism: Rhincodon typus (assembly GCF_021869965.1). Lineage (NCBI taxonomy): Eukaryota > Metazoa > Chordata > Chondrichthyes > Orectolobiformes > Rhincodontidae > Rhincodon > Rhincodon typus. Next base: position 16,805,611 of record NC_063339.1, read on the forward strand.
TTTGACTAGAAACCATTAGCCTCCTATGTCCTGCTGTAGCAGTTCACAAAGCTAAGCAGCCTCTTCTCTCAGTTGACTACACTGAATTACTGTCTGCTGGTGATATCTATTAAATTGTAGGGAAGCCTGTAGCCTGATTGCAAAAGTAGCTTATCTACGATTTCCCCAAAGGCAAGGTGAATCTCATTAACCTTATTTTGAGATAGAATCACTGAAAACTATTTTTAACAAGAACTCCTCCTTTTCTTTGAAGTAAATGGACAGGTAGTCTAACTATTTACAATAAGGTATTTCCAACACCTTTGTGGGATGTTGGGAACATCACAGCCTATTTATTGTAAACTCCAAGACTGTTCTAATTGTCTCCAATCGTCTATTCCTTAAGCAATTCCCACCACCCCCCATAATACAATCTAGGTCTCTGTTTGATCTTTAACTGTCCCAGGACTGTTGTCAAGCAGATTTCAGAACAGGTCAGATATTCCCCTTACCCCACATTTTATTTTAAGGTAAAGGCATATTTCCCAAATGTAATAATATTACAAACCTCATCATTGTAACCATGTATCAGCAATACAAGTCACTGTTGGTAGCACCTTACAAACAGGATTAAGTTTGACTCTCCATTTCCCTTCTCTGATAGGATACATGCACATGGATACTTATAATACACTAATTGCAAGGATAACGTTTTGGAGAGTTTAGGGACTTGATAACGTAATCTCGTGTCCCTAATAGTCACTTATCATTCAAGAATTATATTTTGTTTCAGAGGTAATTACACTCCAGCATTCATTTAATGGCATTGAAAGCACTGTATATAGTACTGGCTATTAAAATGAAAGGGTCTGCTATTAATTCACTGTTGGTAGTTAAATAATATTAAAAAGAAACTGCTCTGAAGTTAAAACTCCACAGTCCAGGAAGAAACAAACTGAGTGTGGAAAATGATTGGATGGCAGAAGGGGTTAAAATAATTTCAGATATTCAGAGCACCAGTCCCAGATCCTCTTCTGTTTATCTGTCCCAGTGTCCCTCATTCTTTTATGCTTCTGGCATGAACAGATGTTTATTAGGAATCTCTAGTTACAACACTCCTTTTTATTACTGGTACTGGCTCACATAATCAGATTATAATAGACTTATATCAACTTGTGCTGAGATTGGAGACTGAGAGGCTCAGTGCGGGTTTGTGGACTAACAGAAGCAAGGCTGATAATACTAACACAAGACAATTACTTTCTATAATTTATACAAGCTGGTGAAGAACTGTAGGTCCTGTCAGTATCATGCTTTTACTTTCATCAGTCACGATGACTTGTAATATGCGTGCATTGATGTCTCAAGGGGTGGATATGGGTCATCAGGATGTTTTATGTGTAAAAAGATAAAGGTAAACCCTTTTACACTGAAAACAATGGGCTGGAATTTTTTTCAGGGTTCAGAGGCATGTTTCACAGTGCAAAGGGCCACACTTTGATTTCTTTAAATTGCCAGAAATCCAATTTGTCTCCACATTCCCCAAATGGCCCATTTTTTGATTGCTCTTTTCACAGGCTGTGAATATCTTCCTGTAACCATTGACATTAGACCCCCTGGTATAGGAGGCAGATGAAAATGGTTTTGACCAAACCCCCATCTCACCCTCATTAGCATCCTCGCAGCTTCTGACACCATTAAAGGTACATGTCCATTGTTGAGCCTTGGAGGAATTTAGCTGGTTAGGAAAAGGTGCTGAGGCAGGGGCAAAACTGACTTCACTGTTTTGTTGTGTTGTGAATGGTTCTCAGGTGATGTTCCCCAATTTGTTTTAGTCCCAGACAGGAACTGTCTTCCCTTCATTATTCACACACTGCCTCAGACTCTGGTGGCTCAGTGGTTGGCATTGCTGCTAGTGACTGTCAGTGTGGGTTTCCTCCAGGTGCTTGGTTTCCTCCCAAAGTCCAAAGATGTGCAGCTTAGATGGATTGACTATGCTAAATTGCCCATAGCGTCCAGGGATGTGCAGGCTAGGTGGATCAGCCATGGGCAATGAAGGGTTACAGGGATAGGGTAGGGGGTTGAGTCTGGGTGGGACGCTCTTCGAAGAGTTGGTGTGGGCTTGATGGGCTGAATAGCCTGCTTCCACACTGTAGGGATTCTGTTTAGCCACTACAAGGTTAATTTAGAAAGGCTTTCACTCCTTGTGTTTACCTTGCTCCCAGACCCAAATAAACCTTTCTTTTAAAAAGAGTCAGTTTGAGAAAAAGCAAGTTTATTAGTTACTAAACACAAGAAGAAATAGGAACACAATATTCATACACACAGATTAGAAATAAGAGGGGAGTCCAAAAGAGGTAAATGTTAAAATGTGAATTGTCTCTGAATTTTTGTGAAGAAAAAATATAGTTGAATGTTGCAGCAGTTCTAGCTGATAATCCTAAATTATTTATCAGTATAATTCCTCACACATTCAGTATTATCCAGAAAATGCCAACCTGTTTAGGAGTGTCAGTTAGGGTTCACTGTTTGGTGCGCTTGCAAGTACTGAAACTAACATATATATTCATACATTGAACCCTGTGCTTTGCAGACAGAAAGAAAATGTGCATCCACTGCAACTGTTACAACTGACAAAAAAAGGTGTCAGAAATTTGCTTATTCATTTCTCATTCATTTCATTGCCTTGAACAATCAAAGTTAACTATCCTGATTTAAAATTTAAATAAAGTCTGGCTGTTAACTACCAATCAACATTAATATGTGCTTTCTCTGTTGCATTGCTCTACCAAATCAGCACTGTCCTCTCATGCAACATAAATGCTCATTTATGCTGAATTTCTATTCTTGTGCAATGTCGTGTTGAATGAAAGACAAAAAGAATTGTCAAATATTCATTCAACATTAATGACAATAATTTTTATCCTTTCATGGAATGTGCATTTCACTGGCTAGGCCAACATGTATTGATCATCTCTAGTTGCCTTTGAGAAGTTGGTGGTGAGTTGCTACAGGGACACCCACAGACCTGTTAGGGAGGAAGTTTCAAGAATTTGACTAGTGACACTGAGGGAATGGTGATAGATTCTGAAATTGGGCTGGTGAGTGGAATGGAGGGTCACATGCAGCTGGTAGTATTCCAATGTATCTATTGCCTTGTCCTTCTAGTTAGTACAAGTCATAAGTTTGGAAAGTGCTGTTTGAGGAGCTACTTGGTGAGTTATTAATTGAAAATCATTGCTTTGAATGTGACATCTCAGGCGAACCAGGAATATTCTGCCTAAAACATGCAAGCACCAGTTTATTACACTACAAACGCTACATAAATTCAACAAAGTCTGGTTGTTAAAGTCTGGTTGTTGAATTTGGACAGAACTTAGCTAAGAAAGCCCAATCGTAAGTAGGGTTTGAATTGAAGAAAATATGTTACACCAAAGCTCCTTTGTACCGCCCAAGCAGACCACATTGCATTCATCTCTGTACCTTGCTAACTCATGAAAGTGCTGTCACAGCATTTTGGCTCCACTAACCGTCCAGAGTTGGATTCCTCAGCAACGCAAACCTGGTAATTGGCAGGCCGTTATATGAGTCATGGTCAAAACAGATGGAACATTGTCATATCGTTACTCACCATCATAATGGCCATTTTATGTTAATAACATTTCAAGATTTTTTTATTTCTTCAGATTCTAATCAATTAGAGAGATCCTAACATCTCTGATGTAATTTCAATCATGTAGTTGAAGCAAGATTTTGCTGTTGAGTGTTGCATATTGGTGGCTTTCTCTTCAACACTAAAAGAAGCTTTCCTTGTCTATCCCTCCTGCCCGCCTTTTGACTCAAGATGACAATTTTACTTCTATTCATATTTAAAAACCAGAACACCTGCACTTATGATCGAAAGAATCTTATGATCAGACATTCACTGAGCGAAAGATCATAAGGTAAGATAAAATAACGAAGGCACCCAGCTGAATGTCTGAACAAAAAGGTCACAAATTAACAGTGACATTTGGCTTTGGGTCAGCCAATCATTTTTCTTGAAGATACCAAAATGTGAAGGCACTAACGTTTGCAATTGCCTAACACCCGGCTTGAATAAACAGGGTTTGAGAGTTTTCAGAACCTAGGGACATTAGGCTCTACAGTGAGAGAAAGAACACAATCAACAAAGTGGGGTCATGCTGCATTTGCATTTCTGTGTGTGTCAAAACCCCAGCTGCTTAGAAAGTTGTGTCACTGCCTCACAGGACCTTCACTGATCTGGGTACCACTAGATATACTCAGGCACAAATTTACAGCGAAAAACCAATCTTGTGCAATGTGCACACCAGCTAGTCAATGTTGTGGCCACCGTCCTTCCCCTCGCCTCACCCTCCACTGCAAATCATAGTCAACTATTTTAGTTCTTCACTTTGCCTGATGTACCAAATGTGGCAGACTGCTGAGAAATGTTGTACCTACCACATTTTGGAACTGCAACATAATTACACATGATCACCCACCACTTACTTAGCACAACATTGTCACTTTCATTGCTACTCTGTGATCTAGTCTTCCTGTGCACTGGCTTGATATCATGTTACATTATAGTACCACATTTTGCATGTCATCATTACACTACTTCCACTCCTTGATGTCTGTTTCCTATGAAATTGTGTAACACTGTTACATTCTCCCCATCCCGTGCTCGGACCAGTTTCTTATGATACTGTGTAACGCTGTCACTTTCCCCCTGTGTTGACATTAGTTTCCTATGTTACTGTGTAACTCCATCAGTTACTTGAAACAACAAATTCTCTGGCTCAGCTTTCCTGGGGGTGAATGCTGACTACCATTTAAAACACAACTTTGACGATAATATTTAAGGATATAATATGAAAACTTGTTTTGTCAAGGCACAAAATATACACTAAATTGACAGTAAAAGAGCTCTCCTCTTAGTACACAGTATTAAAGTATGTGATATATTCTAAGGATATGGCTTGGGCAATCTTCTGCCCATATTTTAACTCACCTTATATCACCTCTCTGTTCAGGTACTTATGTGACATCTAGTCCAGCAATATTTCAGTTTTAACAATCTCATCCTTGTTTTCAGATTCTTCCATTCCCCCTCTCTCTTTGTATCTGTGCAACCTCCATAAGCCCTACTGTAGTGCAAAGGTTTGTATTCATCCAATGTGGATTCTCAATTTTGTTTACTATTGCATTAATGGCAGGAACTCTGGACATCTAGGCCCTAACCTTTGGAATTGCTTCCCTAAACCTTTATGCTTTGCTACCTCATTCTCATCCTTTAAGACAATCCATGACTCCTTCGCCCTTGACTTAACATTTGTGTTCCTGCTTTAAAATCCTTAAGCGACATGCTGTCAGATTTTTGAGACGTTTTTGAATCAACCTGTTTGGACATGTTATACATCGCTGGAGGAGGTGGGGCTTGAACCTGGACCTCTTGTTTCTGAGGTAGGAACACTGTCAACAAACATAAGAGCCCTTCACATGCTCTCCTGCACTAAAAATACTATGCCAATGCACGTTAGTCATAAAGTATGATGAGATAAGTATACGAGGGTATGTATATCTGATGAAGAGTGAAAAGTGTAGCAAGGACACAATTTGCTGTGGTAGACCTCGAGTGCAGTCTGGTTATTGTGATGGTATGTATTACTGATCCCTCTGAGAATCTCAGTGGCTGTGACACCATGCACTTTCACGTCCATGTTTTGTGGATGATGATGGTAAGCACTCCAATGTTCTTTCTATCATATGGCTGACTAGGAATCTATCCCACTCTTCCCTGCCTTTGGAATCCGTGGGAAGGACTTTCAAGTTGATAATAAACTTGTTTGACCACATGATGAACGCATCTTCCTGAGCTGTCAAGTCTGAAGTGGCACTCAATCCAAAAGTGTCTGACTCAGCTACCACTGAACCATAAGACCTCCATGACAACTGTACTATAAGTTTATATTTTTGTGAGTGAGCCAAAATGATAATTCACAAGGAGAAGATTATACATTTCCATCCCTATGACTTCTCAATCTTCTGATACTCCTTACATTTTCTGCCCACGTATTCATTGCTAAGTGTTGTGCAACATAAGAACAATCTCAATAAATAGCCAGCAAGAATGAAGTAGGCATTTTTTCAGCAATTCTGGGTGCACAATGTACTTCCCTCCATGTAAGTCACATTTCATAAAATCTGGCATTGTTTGAAATCACCTCATCTCACACAGGTAAACCCACCAATAGTTATTGGGGTGAATAAGTCATTTGCAGTATATCAAGCTATTTAGGATGTGTATTGTGACTTAACTTTCATTATCCGCCTAACAGAAATAACCATGATTTTTTTTTCTGATGAACTATTCTAAAGTTCACAATCATATGAATAAATTAGATGATTTCTAAGTTACTGATGTTAGGGCTTGTTGCTTGCTAGAGTGTCTGTGCCAGGCCTGGAGATTCTTACACTTTTAAGGGAAGGGAAGGAAGAAAGCAAAAATGAATAATTAAACCAATTTAAGGTTACCAGTTGGGCTCACTATGTGATTTATTTATTTGTGTTAGAGTCATAGAGCTGTATAGGATGGAGGTTACATTTATTCACTCATTAGGTTCTGTTCTTTTGAGGCAAAAGGAATTTGTCCACACATTGGAACTTTCTCAATAAGGATTATCATGACAACTTATCACCTGCTACACCTTCATGATATTATCCTGATTAATCAATGTTGACTGACCTGATTTTTTAAAAGAAGCTTATTCATGGTGTTGTGGGCATTACTGGCTCAGTCCACATTCACCACCCAGAGAGAATTTCAGAGTCCCACATTACTGTGATTCACACATTAACCATGTAAGGACGACAGTTTCCTTCCCTAAACAGCCTGAGTGAACCAGATGGGGATTTCCCCCCTAACAATTGGAAACATTTTCATGGTCACTAGTTAACCCTTTATTCCAGATTTTTATGTTTCATTGATCTCATTCATCTGCCATGGATGGGTTTGAACTTGGATCCCCACAATATTATCTGACTCTCTGGATTAACAATCTAGCAAAAATCCCACTAGACCATCACCTCTCCATGATTTAACTTTTATCAGTTAACTTAGATATTACCAGTTTGTGCTGTTTCTCCATATAAACCATAGTACAACCGATCAGTACCTTTTCCCTTGCTTTATAAATTGCTGCTTCTTGTGTAAAGTTATTTTTTTGTGCTGTTAGGGACATAGAGACGTACAGCATGGAAACAGACCCAACTTGTCCATGCCGATCAGATATCCTAAACTGATCTAGTCCTATTTGCCAGCATTTGGCCCATTTCCCTCTACACTATTCCTATTCATGTACCCATCCAGATGCCCGTTATATGTTGTAATTGTACCAGCCTCCACCACTTCCTCTGGCAGCTTGTTCTAAACAGGCACCACCTTTTGTGTGAAAAAGTTGCCCATCAGGTAATTTTAGAATCTTTTCCCGCTCACCTTAAACCTATGCCCTATAGTTTCGGGCTCCCCAACCAGCTGAAAATTCAGCAAAGGAGGACTAAAGATTGAACATGAAGTAAAGACTAGAATATGAGAGTAGGCTTGCAAAGAACATAAACGCAAACTGTAAAACATTTTTCCAAATATGTGAAGAGAAAACTATTGGTGAAGACAAATGTAGGCCTCTCACAGCTCAAATCAGGAGAACTAATTATGGAGAACAAGGAAATGGCAAGGCATTTAAACAGTTACTTTATTTCTGTCATCATGGGAGAATGTACAAACAAATTCTCAGAAATGCTGGGAAACCAAGGTTTTAGAGAGAAGGAGGAATTAAAGGAAATTGGTATGAATGAGACCAAGTGCTGGAGAAATGAAAGGAAATGAAAGATAATAAATCTCCAAGTTTGGATAATCTACATGCCAGAGTATGAAAGGAGATGGATATGGAAATAATGGATCATTGGTTGTCATATTCAAAAATTTAATAGATTCTGGAACAATCCTGGCAGATTGGAGTTGATAAATCTAACCCCACTTTTAAAAAAAGGAAGAAGGGAGAAATCGGGAATTACAGATTGAACAAAGAACAATACAGCACAGGACCAGGCCCTTCGGCCCTCCACACCTGTGCTGACACATTTTGCCCTTACATGCTAAAACTGTCTTCACTTACAGGATCCGTATCCTGCTATTCCCTTCATAATTACGTATACATCCAGGTGTTTCTTGAATGCTGCTATTGTGTCTGCTTCCACCACCTCCTCTGGCAACATGTTCCATGCATTCCCTAACCTTTGTGTGAGAAATCTGCCACGTACATCTCTTCTAAACTTCCCCCTTTTGCACCTTGAATCTGCATCCCCGAGTAATTGACCCCTCCACCCTGGGAAAAAGCCTCATACTTTCCACTCTATCCACACCATTCACAATCTTATAAACTTGAATTGGGTCACCCTTCAACGTTCTGCATTCCAGTGAAAACAAACCCAGTCCAGCCAACCTTTCTTTATAGCTAAAATCCCCCGTACCAGGCAACATTCTGTGCCCTCTCCAAAGCAGCCACATCCTTCTGGTGGTGTGGTGACCAGAACTGGTTATCCTAATGTCAGTAGCAAGCATATTTCTAGAATCTATTGTAAAGGGAGAGGGATTGTTCAGAACAAGGGATCACAATCTCAGGAGATCATGCAAACCCATTTCGGACTGAGATGATAAGAAATATCTTCACTTCGAGGATGGTGAATGTTTGGAATTCTCTATCACATACGGCTGTGGTGATCATTGCAGAATATATTTAAGAAAGAAACAGATAAATTTCTAAAGGCCTCAGGGGTATAGGGAGAGAGATGGAATATGGTGTTGAGATATAAGATCAGCTATGATCATACTGATCATGAATCTCATGGCCTGCTCCTGTTCCTATTTTCAATGCTTCGCTTGAAGTCACAACCTTCAGTGATATCCACTGAGCTGCAACTGAGGAAGTACTTTCCCTTTTGCTTGCCTGGCTGAGGCTTCTGTATTGCAAACCAATGCAGCAGAACCTACCGTGTAGGATGCGGCCTGTGTAATTAGACACCAGGAGGCGCACACGAGCACACTTTAATAACTCACCCTCCCTTGTTCCCTCCCTCAAAGAGAAGCTGGGAGAAGAACAAAGTCACCGACCTCCATTATACGATTCCTCTGATGGGCACAGAAAGCTACCACCTTACCACTTAGTACTTTGAAACTCTGGTGCCCTGCTTCACTTGACTTCACTCAGATAGGCAGTTGGTTGAGTCTGCAAATGCTCAAAGTTTCTAACTTTGTTTCCACGAGCAAGATGAAGGGAGAAGACAGAAACATCTCTGGGGACACGAACAGATGAAACGTGGCCTCTGCCATCACCAGAAATACAATCGATTTTACATGATAATGAAATAATAATGTTTTATTTGAATTTCAGATTTGACTCCAAAACTTGTTGTTCAGAAAGATTTCTCATTGGTAAGAGGTCAACTCAGTCTTTCTTAGTCGCCGTTCCTAATCCCACAAAGCTGTTTGTGAGTCATTTTGTCACATTCACTTGTGAAATGCATTTCATTTTTAAGCAGCACTTCCACTTTTGAATCGGACCCTCTTAAAACTCACTCACCGCCACTATCACAGCCATTCCATCCATCTATTAACGCAAAGCTACCGAAGTTACATGTTTTCATATAGAATTATACACAGAGCGTACTTGCAACAAAACCGAATATTTCATCCTCCTCCGACTGCTGCAGGATAATGAGAAAAGAAATCAGTAATAACAGAAAAGTAATGATAACAGATAAAAAGAGAACAGAGAAGAGTGATATATCCTCGGAAGCACACGAAGGGAAGAAAAATAAAGGGAGAGGTAAGAAATTAAAGAGAAAGCGGAAAATCTTCCCATTTAGCAGACCCTCAGAAGCAGATTGTCATCCAATTAGAGGCAGGTAGACTGTTTGATTAATCTACCTAAAGCAAAAAGCTCAGATAAGTCACGGTACCAGGAGGCACTGAGGTACCTTGTAATCCTCAGGGATTTCAGCCGCCGTGCATTAATGTGATCAGGTGTGCCTGCATAGTCATATTCCAGGACAACTGTCTAGTTTGAATTATTACAGCTAATTGTGAATCCCAGCTCATGTTGTTGGGAAAAGCAGATTGAGGCTGCTGAAGGACTACTTGCTCGTGAGAATAGGAAAAGTCCGCGGACAGCTCACAGACTCCTCTAATGGGCAGCACTGCGACCTCTTGTTAAACGAGATGCCTCGCTGCCAACTCTTTTTTCATTTATTGATAAGTAGAATTATCCTCACCACAGAATATGAACTGCAACTTTCATAATTCATTAGAGCCTTCCTATAGTGACTTCTGTTTCCACTTCAATTCCCAGCATTTATGCTCTCTAAAGAATGGCAAAAATAATTCAAGGCCTATTCTTCCTTATTAGGGAGATTTGTTGCTTTAAAGGGCAATTGCTTTAAAAGCTGTGGGTTAGTGACCGATCCTTTGGGTACTTAAATAAAGGCCTAGCTAAATCCAATAGCCCTTTACTAAGGAGAACCTCTCATAATTATGTAACAAAACCACTCAAACGCTTCAGGTTCATGATTAAATGTAGTTGTATTAATTCCGGTCATCATACATTGCCGTGACCCACGGCAAAGAATGAGGCTATTCAGCCCTTTGGTCTGTGCTAGCACTTTGAGACTGTTTCCCAAGTTGTCCCAGATCCCTGCTTTTTACCCAGAGTTTTTTGTTCACTTCAAGTAGTTACTTGCAGAGATTATAATCATCTACAATTGAAATGAATAAAGGAAAAGAAAGGCAAATTGAATAGTTTACTCTTTAATTTGAACTTAGGGTAGTGACAGTGAGAATCAAGTGATTTAATATGAAGAAGATCATTCTCAAAGAACGCAATTAAAACAGTATGCCCAATATCACTTTCAAAGCATCAAAACTTGCTGATCTTATGTGATTAGAATTTTTCATCATAATTTGAGTCTGCCATCATTTTGTTGAAATTCAACCTCCACATATCATCACTTCACCTGACGAAGGAGCAGTGCTCTGAACGCTTGAGATTTCAAATAAACCTGTTGGACTCGTGTTGTGTGACTTCTGACTTTGTCCATCCCAGTCCAACACCGGCATCTTCAAATCATGGCTTCCATAGCAGCACATTGAACACAGGGTGAATCTGTTGCAACTTGAAGCATTTAATATTTTTTAAGTACAGGCAACTTTTTGTTTCATTAGCTGGACATTTGAAACACTTGGTATATCTGACCATCAACTTGTTTTCTCACTGAGTGATTGGCTGATGCTCAGCAGAAATGGGTACAGTATTCAGTATCACAACAGTATGGGTAGAGTGAGCATTAGAGGAGAGAAGAGATCTTCTTAAGTCTGAGGACAGGGTTCATTATTCTGAATGAGTTCGATTAAGGTCAGATCCATCACTCAAAACTGACCGTCCTTGAGGCATTGTGAGTTATCAATAACAGCATACTCTGTAGCCTCCCAGCTCTATCATTAAGCAAGGGGAAACCATACCTGGATCAATAAGGAATGCAGACAAACATGCCTAGGGTCATACTGGTTAAAAGCTAAAACTGAAGTGCCACTCTGATGAAGGTATGGCCAGAAGTACATGCATGCTAAACAACAGCATGCAAAGGACAGAGTTAACCCATTCTATAGCAGTCAGATCAGATCAAAATTATAGTCTCGGTACAGCCAGTTGTGACTGTTAGTGGACAGTTAAACAGCTAAGATTTACAGTTCCTCATGGCGAAGCAATGAGCTCATGGAATTATTGCTAAACTATTAATCCCATCACCTCAGTGATGATTTTGGGACCAAGGTTCAAATTTTGCCATGACAAATGGTGGAATTTGAATTTAATAAAAATATGGAATTAAGAGTCAACTGTCAGGGAAAGGCCCATCTGATTCTCCCAATGTCCTTTAGGGAAGGAAACTGTTGTCGTTACCTGGTGTGGCCCACATGTGATTCCAGATCCACAGTAATGTGGTTGACTCTTAACTGCCTTCTGGGAATTAGAGATGGGCAATAAATGCTGAAGCCCAGTGAAACCCACATCCTTGAATGAATAAACAAAAAAAAAGTCCTCAGCAATTGAAGTAGTTAATGACCAAAAAAGAACAAAACATGGAGAACATTTCAGGCTAGGTTTGGTGCTGCAGTGATTTAAGAATGCAGCTCACCACCACCTTCTCAAGGGCCAACATGGACAGGCAATATATGCTGGGCCCAGCCAGGAAAGCACATATGCACTGAACGAATAAGAAAAAATTGCTCTAATTGGCCGTTTACTTTGCTGCAATGAAAAGTCTATCCATCACAACATATATCAGCTGTTGTTATTCATCAGAGTTGCAGAAGGAACGCTGGTCCCACAGAGATCTTTCTCTCTCTCTCCTGTCTCTGTTATAGTGGTTCTGAATGATTTCATCGTAACCACCATTGAACTCTTTCCCCTCCACCATCTGGTCTGTAACACAACACAACACAACACTGCACTTCTGCTGTGAAAGACTTGCAAAACCATATTGGACTTCATGAACTGTTTTGTATTTATTTATTCTTTCACAGGATATCAATGTTGCTGTCTGGCATTTATGGCCCACGCCTAATTGATCCTGAGAAGAGCCGTGGTGAGCCGTTCTCTTTAACTACAGCAGTGCACATTGTGTAAGGATACCCACAGTGCTGTTAGGAAGAGAGCTGTAGGATTTTAACCCAGAGACTGAAAAAGAATGGATATCTCGGTGGTAGAGGGGACAGATTTGGAAGGTGCTGTTGAAGGAGCTGTCATGCTGCAGAGAAAAACGTACATGGTACACACTGCTGATACTATGCATTGGCGGTATGCAGAGTGAATGCTGAAGGTCGTGACTGCGATACGAATCAAATGAGTTGCTTTGACCCGGATGGTTTCAAGCTACTTGAGTGTTGTTGGAGCTGCAATCATCCAGGCCAGTGGAGAGTATTCTATCGCAGTCTTGACTTGTGCTACGTAGGTGTTAGATCAAGGGCAGCACGGTGGCTCAGCAGTTAGCACTGCTGCCTCACAGTGCCAGGGACCCGGGTTCAATTCCACCCTCGGGCAGCTGCCTGTGTGGAGTCTGCACGTTCTCCCTGTATCTGTGTGGGTTTCCTTTAGGTGCTCTGGTTTCCTCCCACAATCCAAAGATGTGCAGGGTAGGTGGATTGGCCATGCTAAATTGCCCATAGTGTTCAGAGATGTGTAGATTAGTTGGATGGGTTTGGGTGGGATGCTCTGAGGGTTGGTGTGGACTTGTTAGGCCAAAGGACCTGTTTCCACACTGTAGGGATTCTATTAGCATTGGTGAAGGTGAGCTACTCCAGAGAGTTCCTAGCCTCTGATGCACTCTTGTCCCCTCAGTATTTATTTGACTACTCCAGTGAAGTTCTCGGTCACCGTGACCCCCAGGATGTTGATAATGGGGGATTCAGTGATCAGAATGCCATTGAATGACATAGGGAGATGATTACATTCTCTCTTGCTGGAGATGGTCATTGTTTGGTGCTTACGTGGTCAGTAACCACTTTTCAGATCAAGTCTGAATATCTTACAGGTCTTTCTGCATCTGGATAGGGATGGCTTTAGTATCTGAAGTGTCAGAGAAAGGAACTGAACATTATGTGGTTGCCAGCACGCATCCTATTTCTGACCTTATGATGGAAGGGCAGTGATAGATGAAGCAGATTTAGCTTTGAATGCTACCCCGAGGAACTCCTATAGCATTGTCACACAGACACACACACACACACACACACACACACAGTTCTGAGGAAGGGTCACCGAACCCAAAATGTTAACTCTGTTTTTTCCTTCACAGATGCTGCTAGACCTGCTGAGCTTTTCCAGCAACTTTGTTTTTGTTCCAGCAAAGTTGCTGGAAAATCTCAGCAGGTCTGGCAGCATCTGTGGAGGAAAAAATGGAGTTAATGTTTCAGGTCTGGTGACCCTTCCTCAGAACTGAGTGTGTGTGTGTTTGTGACAATGCTACAGGGGTTCCCCAGGGTAGCATTGCCCTGGGACTGGATTAATCGGACTCCCAACAATCACAATCATTTTCTTTTGTGCTTGGTATGTCTTCAAATAACAGGGAGATCTTTCACACCCCACACTCCCCCCAAATTTTCCATTGAGTTCAGTTTCACTGAGCTTCCTGGTTGCCAGACTTGGTGAAATGACTATCCCAAAACTGCCTAACAACATCTTTTTTTTTAATCAAAGACTGAGTGAGACCTGGAATGGAAAGTTGCCAAGGCCAGGGACAAAAGATTAAATGAAACAAAGAAAGTGCTTGTGTTTGAGGTTAGCAGAAAAACAAGTCAAAAATGAGGTTCTGAGGTTGTGTGAAAGAACATGTGTTCAGCGTGACACCTTGGTTTTAAAGCAGGGAAGGGGAAGCATACAGAAGGCAGGAAATTCATAGTTCATGATGAACACATAGAGGAAGATTCAGAAGAGAATTCAAGGCAGGATGATATTCATAAAATTGAAACAGAGAAGGTTTCAGTAAAGTGATGGAGGTTGGAAGCTGGAGGTGAGAGATGCATCACCTATCGGATGACAAGCTTTTTCTTGTATCTTGTCCAGGCAAGTAAGAGAGGTGTTGGAAGAGTTATGACAGTTATTCTATCTCTAATATGTGCAGGACGTTGAACTTCCAGGTAATCAACTGCAAATTATTTCTTACAGCGATGATCATACAATTATTAATCCTCCTCTGTGAATGTTGGCATGCATCAAGGACAAGGGCAGTTCTGACAGTCAGAGTCAGCTCAAAAACAGAATAAAATCGCCACAAAAATGAAGGCAGTTTTTATGATTAAAATATGACAGATATCAGCGATATTGAGGAGTATAATGTAAGCTTGGGGTTCAGGTGACAGTTCGAAGCGACTTGAGTTTCGGTCTTCTGGTTTGTGCTGTCAGTTGAACCCTTGCTCAGATTACTGTCCTGTAATCACTCCCAGACATCCAGTTTTCTGTGTGTGCCTGCTATCATTTGCAATTATGGCAGTGTCAAGTTTCAATGGAATTTGGAATCGAATCGCAAGAAATAGCCAAAACACAGAAAATTACTACAAAATGCCAGTGACAACCAGAGAAGCAATTATTCATTGTCGAACAAAGATGAGACACCTTCTGAACCCCCATTCCATGCTCACCCTCATCAGTGTTTTAATATTGCCCTTTCCCCTCCAAAGCCTTTTCTGCCTCGGAAAAGGCAAACTTTTCTGCAATCCATCTGTGAAACATTAGCTTTCATCCATGTCACAGAACTGAAGTGACTCTAATCAAAGTCATACACAGTGTTTTTCTCGGTCTCTATCTCAGTAACTGTCGACAATTCCTCACCTCCATTTATCCAGCTCAGTAGGTTTGTCCTTGTTTGTTTCTACTTTTACCTGTTGGAGTGTAACAAGAGTGCCTCCACTCCCTGCAACATTATCTCCAAAGCTGCCCCACCCTGCTTCCAAATGATCCATGATCTTCCTGACCTAGATGCTGCCTCTTGGCGATTATTTCTGTACGTATTGGGTCAGCTTCCATGTGTATGCTGATCACACACAGTTCTACCTCTCCAACACCTCCCTCTGCATTCTCTCTAATGTCAGACTGTTTGTTCAACATCCATCTGTGGATGACCTGCAACTTTGTCCAGTGGTGATACAATGGGTCAGTTCAGCCCTCATTTATCCCTTGTCTGCCCCTGGAACCAGTCTCATTTTGGGAAGAGTCACAGTGGTGAATCCACCTTACTAGAGGCTGATAGTCCTCTCTTAATGAAAAAAAATGGGAGTGAGCTTTTCCTTTTCTATAATTAACAACCTGCTGATAAAATCAAATACTCAAAATTTGATATAGTGGCAGCAAAGTAATTATGGGTATTTTCCCAGCTTTTGTTGGAAGCGGAATTTCAGATCAGTAAGACTAACATACTGTCTCGAAGTCCACGCGTCATTGGACAACACATTCTCGACAGTCTCAAATATCTACACTTGAATCATTGCAGTTTTCATTAGGCTAGAATGAGAGGAGCCTCACAAAAAAAACATTAACACCAGCACGCATGCCAAAGATACTGTTCCTGTGCTGTAAACACTGCATAATTCTACAGAGACCAAATATTTGGGAGCTCAAAGTCTCCAATTCTTTGGCATCTCTAGTTCAGCTTACTAAGCAAGAAAGAGTTAAACTGAATGTCAAAGAGATGGGAAATGTTTCTAACAAATAAACACGGCTTTTTACTTTCATTGTCACTTCCACGTGACTGGGATTTCCTCATCAATATTTTTATCCCTCTGTTGTTTTTAAATGTTTGCATCTTATAAAACCAGTCAATAAATAATGAAACTTTATTAAAATAGTTTCATTCCAACTCCTAATTTTTAACTAAGTTCTCGAGAGAGTAAAACATAAGAGAATACGGATTTTTTGGCTTTGCGAAGTATATGAGGCAAAATAATAAGCACTTTGAAAAGAGATTTGGCTTCAGAAAACAAAACCAAAAGACTCTAGTTTATTAAAAAAAAGTTCAGTTCTGGGAGGGCCAGGGCTGGAATGGGGGGCATTAACTTTAAGAAATAATTTCATTGCCCAAAAGTAAAACTGTTATCAACAATTATCAGTTGGTGAAGTCTTTAGAACATCAGACCATTTGGAGAGGTTTAATCTTCAAAGTGTCTGCTCTTGTGATGTTCATTTGTGCTAATGTTCAATGTCTCCGTTCAGCAGAGAAAAGTTTTAAAAATCTAAGTTTGATAGATGCCAATATACCCATTCTATTTATGTGAAAAAAAATATTTTTCGAACAACTTAAATATCCCTGTAAACCATCCTGTTAGTAAATTATAGACTTGACTGTTTAATAACTTTGACGACAATTGTCGATTCAGCGTAATGGGCTAGAATAGTGTTCTTTAACTTTGTAGAATCTTAGTAGGGACACTGGCTTTACATTTAAAGGACAAATCATTTTATGCTCTTCTCAATGTTCTTTGGCCACCTTGTGTGATTCCACCCCAGTTCAGAATTTTTGTCTCATGCCTCGGTGGGTCTGAGCAGCAAATCCGTTCAAACAAGCCACAACTGACAATGATGGATGGACCTTGCAAACTCCTGATTCGCTGATCGGATCCATCAATCAATATGCAAATGTACGAAATAGCTTGTCATGAATATGCACAAGCTGTCCGGAAACATAAAAGAAGGGGGCGGGAGGAGGGAAAGTTAATGTGAGCTGGTGTACCCCTTTTAGAAAACATGCTTGCTCCCCTTAAGCCAATTCAGATTTTGAATCAAACTAATTAAGTAACAAAGCCAGTTGTCATAGGAACTATGCTACTAATTTATCATTGCAAATAGACTGTGCGATTTGCCTGTTGCCTGGCAACAGCCAATGGGTGTGAAGTCGATTGATGACAATCCTTCCGACTACACATTATGTTTTGAGTCTTGCTTCCACTCCTACCACAGTTTCAATGTCACACGTCATTGGAATGATTGATAAAGTGGTCTGGTCTGACTGCAACGTGATCATCCATGGAGGCCTGAGGCACACAGGCAATAGAAAAACCTTGTGTTGCTTGCTCTGCCCCTTTAAACCATGCTAACATTGGACCGGTTAGATACAAGGCTTAAAAAGTGCACCAGAGTGGCTCAAAAAGCAATAACATGATACCTGTGTTACAAGACAAACAATCCAATAGGCTGGACTATTATTAATACAATGCATGTATTTATATATAGACATTGCTACCTGGAGGAACAAGTTCAAGTACCATCACAGCTACTGTGGAGTTTAAATCCAATGTATGGAATCTTTGACAAACGCTACTGTCAGTCATAGTGACCATGAAGCTACCGAGTTGTTCTTTTTTAAAAGCTGTTTTTTTGTCTATGTTCATTAATGTCCTTTAGGGGAGGAAATCTTCTATTTCTACACTATCTGGAATGTATACAACCTCTTCAGTCTGAAACAGCTTAGCTAGACAGACAATAGGCAGCTCACCACCACCTTCTCAAGGGCATCAAATGCTGGACTTATCAGCAATGTCAACATCTTGTGATCGAGTCAACAATTTTTATGACAAAGTTCTGGTTCAGCAGTTTGGGAAGCTACAAAGTGCAGTGAAAGATCAGAATCTAAATCTGAAACTTAATGAAGTGCCTAGTCAGTTTATTGTATAACAAACTCTCATCGCAGGTCTGACTGGGAGAGCGTGCATTCCCAAATTCCATTATTTTCTACCATTGGTTAATGTTGCACTAAAATTCATTGGCAAAATGATTTGCATTAGGTTTATGATAACGGAGCTATAATTAATTACAAACTGCTGCAGATGGTAACTGCTAAGCAGATGTTTGTTGTAACAAGGGTTATCATATCTGAGGTTGAAGTGCATAGGTTTCATTGGGGCTTCATCTGGAATCATTGAGACATTGGAAATAACCAAGTTTGTCGTAACAAGAGTTGACTACCTATCCCCTACAGAGTCCCAAACAATCTGGACCATTCATGACCTATACGTGGTCAGTCATGTCTGATTCAAATTAAGTTAGTCTTGGATTGGTATACAGCAATATGGTAAGTGCCAAGATGACTCTAAAAGCATCAAATTTTAGCCAGTTAGTCTCTTTTTTACACAGCAAAGACCAAGGTTATTTAACGAAAGGAAATATCCCCACTGCATCAGTCACATCTCAGGAATGAAATGGAATGAGCAGTTACTCAGAGCTAAGAGGTGGCAATGGAAACAGAAAGTGCTGGAGAAACTCAGCAGGTTTGGCAACATTTGTGGAGAGAGAAACCGAGTCATGTTCAACTTGAAACAGCAATTCTGTGACTAAAGCAATATTTTGTTTTTATTTTGAGGTAGCAATTTTGGCCCTAAGATGGAAGAATCCTTCTTCTTCAAATACTATTAGAGGATTTTAACATTCACAGATCACCAAAAACAAACAAATAGAGTCACAACTTTAAATTTCTCATAATAATGGCACATCTGACAATATAGCACTTTGTCAGGAGTGCACTGGAGTGTCAAACTGGATTACATGCCCAAATCTTGGTGTAATTGGCTTGAACATCTGCCCCAGAGATAAGAATTCTACAAAAGCCAAGCTGATATATTCTTAACTTACGCATTCAATTTGATTAAAATGGATGCCAGTATCGTTGCCCAGAGGTATAGTCTAACCATTAGACAAATTGTTCAAATGTTCAGATCTATTTTATACTCAGCTACCTTGAGTGAGTTTCAGAAGAAAATTCTGAAAGCTCCAATAAAACTATACTGACAATAGATGAAAGTGATCTTACTGAAACATACAAGATGCTGAGGAAGAGCTTTACGGGATAGATGTTGACATGATGTTTCCTCTCTTGGGGAAACCTAGAGCAAGGAGACACAATTTAAAAATAAGTGGTCTCTCCTTCAAGGCAGAGATGATAGAATTTTTTCTTAATGTTAATCTGTGTAATTCAATGCCCCAGGGGAGCACTGGAGTTTGGGTCATTGAATATATTGAAGGCTAAGTTAAAAATTTCTGATCTATAAGGGATACATTATGGAGAAGGGGCAGGAAAATGGAATTTAGGCCACTATTAGATCACCCATAATCTTATTAAATGGTGGAGCAGACTGAAGGGGCTAAATGACGTACTATTTTGTAAGAATTTTTTAACTTATTCTAGTTCAAATCTCTTACTCCAGTTGGACGAATGACAAGATAGTTGGCTAGTGTTTTGCTTTTCTTATCATGTATGTCTGTGTCTGTATCTGTGGGTGACAGCGTGTTTGGGATTTTGCCTGCGGTGTATGGTTTTTATTATGTCTTTCGGTGTGTGACTCTGGGCTCAACCTTACATTTGTTTAGCTAAATGCTAGTTGCATCGAGGTTTTTTTGGAGGGATTCTCGCTGCAAGGCACAGCAAGATTTCCTGCCGTATCTTACTGAACCCACCTCGTTAACTACCTATCCGACCCTGTGGTGCCCATCATAACCAATTCTATCCCATATTACCACCCACTGTTCTCAAAACAATTCACGGATATCTGCCAACACACTAACTGCACTGCTGCTTACGCCATCTTTAAAAAGATCACTGTACCCCTGGTAGAGTTCTGGCATTTTCATGTCAAGGACATTTTCTGAAGATGTCTGAGAGGGGAATGATGGCAGTCCTAGGTGGTACAAAGGAGAGAAGTTCTCTTCCCAGAGGATCAGCAGCGAGGCTATGCCACCACAGCCTAGCAGTCCAGTTTGAAGTTGCCATGCTGGTTAGTGCTTGGCAGTCTGGAGGAATGGCTAACAGTGCCACAAGAGATCAATGCAACAGGGTTAAGTTGTCACACTCCCTGCCTCCACATATTCCCTACATTTCTCCTCCTACACTCACCTCACACCAAGGCTCATGCGCAGCTACTTCACTGTTGCTTGCAACTTCTCCCATTGCTCACTCTTAACCCCCTCCTCCCCACCCCCCCACCAACTTCCTATTCTACTAGCCTTCCCATGATCTCTGCACTGCCTTCTTACTCCCTCGGAATACCTCCCACCTTTTGACCACCAGCACTAGCACTTACAGCCATGCCACGCACTTTCACCATATCAATACATCCCTTTCTCTTATACCAGGACAGGATAGCCGAGGCTAGCGTCGAAAGGTTTATAGAGGTGGGGGAATGCCCAACATTAGACTTTTCACCTCCTACGAGGAGAGAATCCTGGACCTTGCAGAAAGTCAAAATTCCCTCCTATGGAGATGCTGAGACATCCATTTCTCACCAAACAAGTAAGTACCACTCTTCATTCACTGAAACTCTCACCATGAACCCCACTGTCAGTCTTATTTGTAGCACACCACTTCTAAACACTGGGTCTGGTGCCATCCCTTTAGTACCTCTGCAGAAATCACCTCTTTGACTTCTGAGGGTGGGGTGCTGTGTTCTCACAGGAAGCATCAATGAGGCTGCCTTCTGTACACCTACCAACCCCACCCCCACCGTTCCCACCCCTCCCCCTCCACTCCGCCACCCACACCCCTACCCACCTTGCCACCCCTGCTCAGATCCTGAGACCTTGGAGGAAATGTTAGTGTGAGAGTGTTTGGGAACATAATCTGGTGAGCACCTCAATGCGACAGAGTCACAGCTGATTGAGGGAGTAACACCCAGGTGACCGCTACTTGGAAAACTGCTGGACAACAGGCACCTGCCCTGTCTCAGGTCGGAGAGGTCCCTATGGTATCTCAATGCGTTCTGCTCCCCCTTCTTCTTCCAACATTCCTATTTGCTTCCCCTGCCAGTCTGTCCAAAAGGATTGTTTGGAATGTGTTGTGCAGTGAGGCCCTGGGGGAGGGAGTTGCAAATCAAACGAGTGGGGGCACAATGTATTAGGATGGCCAGGGATTAGCGACATTGCATGCCTGTGTCCTGCCAAGTGTGTGACTCAGTGTGTAATGTTCTTGCCCTTTGAAAGACCCTTCTCTCACAGGCTGAGATACATGAACATATGAATAGATGAATATGGACCATATGCAGGCAGATGGGATTAGTTTAGAATGACATCACGGTCAGCACAGACATGGTGGGCCGAAGGGCCAGTTCCTGTGCTGTACTGTTCTATGTTAACCTGCTTGTGCCATGTCTGGTCACAGCCATTGCGTAGTTTTGATTTCCAGTACAATGGAAGGTGAGAGCGAACAGTCTTCAGGCAGTATGTTTTAGTTTCTGCCTTTACATATTAGTGAGACCCCAGACTTCCACAGCCCCTTCCTGATGACCCTTCCTATAGGCTTTGCACCTGTCCAGACTTTCACCCATCCCATCCACCTGAATCCTTACCTGTCTACCTTTCTCCACCTGAGGTGGCCAGCTGTGGTCTTACACTGCCTCCCCACCCCTCTAAAGCCAGGATGCTCTTGACCATGGCTCAATGGACCCTCCTACATGACCCCCTTCCCATTCATGCTTTACTGCATCCCCCTAGTAGACTCTGTTGTTTCCCTTTACAATTATTATTTTTCCTTCCCTGAAGCTTACGGACCCCAATCTTGAAGGATGACTTGCCAAGTCTTGTTCACATGGCAGTGGCCCCCTTGAATGCACCCTCCCGTTTTTCTTCTTTGTTTTCAAGCCCAACTTAGTAACTCGAGTAACCTAACCAGACAGCCCAGACAAGAAGTGCTCAGAACCCTGAGCTGTAAAGACATAGTGTGAAATTATGTACTTTAATAGGAAGAATACAGGAATAGACAATTTTCTAAATGGGGTAAGGCTTTGGAAATCTGAAGTGCAAAGGGACTTGGGAGTCAAAGTTCAAGATTCTCTTCAGGTTAACATGTAGGTTGTAGGTTAACATGTAGCTGTCAGTTTGGAAGGCCAATGTAGTGTTAGTATTCAAATCAAGATGGCCAGAACGCAAGAGCAAAGATGTACTTCTGAGGCTTTATAAGGCTCTGATCAGACCACATTTGGAATACTGTGGGCACTTTTGGGTCCCATATCTAAGGAAAGGCTTGCTGGCATTGGAGGGGTTTCAGAGGTAGTTTATAAGAATGATGCCGGGGATGAAGGGCTTGTCACATGAGGACCAGTTGAGAAATCTGAGTCTGTACTGGATAGAGTTTAGAAGGATGAGGGGTGATCTGATTGAAACTTAGAGGATACTAAGAGGTCTGGACAGTGTGGTCGTGGAGAAGATGTTTCCACTCGTAGGGGGGACTAGGGGACCGAGGGCACAGCCTCAAAGTGAAGGGACGACCCTTTAGAACTGAGATGAGGAGGAATGTCTTCAGCCAGAGCATGGTTAATCTTTGGAACTCATTGCCGCAGAAGGCTGTGGAGACCAAGTCATTGAGTGAATTTAAGACAGAGATAGATAGGTTCTCGATTTGTAAGGGAAGCAAGGGTTATGGGAGAAGGCAGGAGAATAGGGTTGAGGAACCTATCAACCAAAATCGAGTTGCGGAGAAGACCTGATGGACTGAATAGCCTAATTTTGCTCCTATATCCTATGGCCTTATGGTCTAATTAGCATGGCAAGGCAAGACATTGGTGGTGTGAACAAGAAAGTAGGTATTAAGTGATGTGAAAGCAAGTGAGCAGCCCCAAGATACAGCTTGCTCCGATGCCGAATGCCTGTCCATGGCCATAAAGTGTCCAGATTGGAGTCTTTCAATGTTAGTTGTCAGTACGTATTACAATGCAAGTGTGTGTTTGCTGAACAGCCTGCAAGTGAATAGGATGGGCAGCATGATGGATGTGAGGAGTTGCCAGACGCCAATGCCCACGGGCTAGGAGCATGTATAGCTGGTGCCCATGAA
Source organism: Rhincodon typus (assembly GCF_021869965.1). Taxonomy (NCBI): domain Eukaryota; kingdom Metazoa; phylum Chordata; class Chondrichthyes; order Orectolobiformes; family Rhincodontidae; genus Rhincodon; species Rhincodon typus. Next base: position 16,829,008 of record NC_063339.1, read on the forward strand.
TTGTGCCCTGAAATGCTGTTTGGTCCGAAGCAACATTGGTGGTGGGTACATGTTGGAGGTGATTCTGAAAGATAGGGTTTACATGCATTTGGAGAGACAATGACTGATTAAGGATAGTCAGCATGGCTTTGTGCGAGGGAAATCATGCCTCACAAACTTGAATGAGATTTTTGAGGAAGTAACCAAAAATATTGATGAGGGCAGAATGGTGGACGTGGTTTACATTGTCTTTAGTGAAGCTTTTTACAAGGTTCCGCATGGTAGTCTAATTAGTAAAGTTTGATTACATAGGATTCAAGGTGAAAGCTTGCCAATTGGATACAAAATTGGCTTGACAGTAGGAGAAAGAGGGTGGTGGAGAGTTGTTTTTGGACTGGAGGACTGTGAACAGTGGTGTTCCACAGGGATTGGCACTGAGTCTACATTTGTTTATTATTTTATTAAATGATTTAGATGAGCATTAGGAGGCATGGTTAGTAAGTTTGCAGATGACAGTGGAGAAAGTTATCTAAGATTACAAGGAAATCTTGATCAAGTCGGTCAATGGGCTGAGGAATGGCAGATGGAGTTTAATTTGGATAAATGTAAGGTATTGCATTTTGGTAACACAAAAGAGGGCAGAACTTATACAATTAATGATAGCCCCCTGGATAGTGCTATAGAACAAAGAGACCTATGGGCTTAGGTACATATTTCTTTGAAATTTGCGTCATAAGTAGACAGGGTGGTTAAGAAGGTGTTTAGCACACTAGCCTTCATTGCTCAGACCTTTGAGTATAGGAGTTGGGACATCATGTTGAGGTTGTACAGGACATTGGTAAGACCTCTTCTGGAGTACTATGTACAGTTCTGGTCACCCTGCTATAGGAAGAGTATTAATAAATTGGACAGGGTTCAGAAAAGATTTACCAGGATGTTGTCTGGAATGGAAGGTTTGAGTTATAAAGATAGATTGGAACTTTTCTCACTGGAGCATAGGAGGTTGAGGGGTGACCTTATAGATGTTTATAAAATCATGAGGGCCATAGATAAGGTGAATAGCAAAGGTCTTTTCCCCTGGGTGGGAGAGTTCAAAACTAGGGGGCATATTTTTAAGGTTAGAGAAGAAAGATTTAAAAAGGACATGAGGGGCAACTTATTTTAACACAGGGAGTTGTTTCTGTGTGGAATGAACTGCCAGAGGAAGTGGTGGATGCAGGTACAGTTATGACATATAAAAGACTGCTAGATAAGTACATGAACAGGAAAGGTTTGGAGGGATATGGGCCAAACACAGGCAATTGGGACCAGAGATAGTAGGAACTGCAGATGCTGGAGAATCCGAGACAACAAGGTGCAGGGCTGGATGAACACAGCAGGCCAAGCAGCATCAGAGGAGCAGAAAGGCTGACGTTTCGGGCCTAGACCCTTCATCAGAAAAGGGGGAGGGGAAGGGGGTTCTGAAATAAATAGGGAGAGAGTGGGAGGCGGATAGAAGATGGATAGAGGAGAGGATAGGTGGAGAGGAAACAAACAGGTCGAAGAGGCAGGGATGGGGCCAGTAAAGGTGAGTGTAGGTGGGGAGTTAGGGAGGGGATAGGTCAGTCCAGGGAGGCTGGACAGGTCAAGGGGGTGGGATGAGGTTAGTCGGTAGGAGATGGAGGTGCGGCTTGAGGTGGGAGGAGGGGATAGGTGGGAGGAAGAACAGGTTAGGGAGGCGGGGACGAGCTGGACTGGTTTTGGGACCAGTTTGGTTTGGGAACATGGTCGGCATGGTATAGTTGGACCAAAGGATCTGTTCCCATGCTGTCTGAATTTATGACTTTTCCAGACTAAGTGACAAGCTGAATTCGGCTTGTACCCACTTTGATTTCCATGTTGAGGTTTCTTGACATCCAGATTGTTCAGTACGCTTGGTAAGATAAAAAGTTGAATATCAGTGAGACAAGTTGGGCTGTCAACAAGACATTTAACAAGCAAGAATCCCCCTGAATTGGCAACTCACTGCTGCCTTGTGAGAAATTTGGCAAAAGCATAAAAGATGGACTGCGTTGCTCCTCATTGGTCTCATCGTATTTCTCATTTGAATCTGCCACAAATCTCATTATAGTCCATGTCGCTCAGACCCCTATAAGATTCTGTCCTCAGCATCACTGGCTCTGCGATATAGATGTGCTGTGTGTGCATGTGTTTGTGCCTGTATCTAAGTGAGTGTGTGTTTGTGTGATGTAGTTTTATGTTGAGTGCTGATGTCTGTTGATTTACAGAGAAGACCACTTCAATTCAATCCCTCACAACAAACTAGTTTAATAAAATACATTCCCTGTGTTGATTTTTTTTCTGCTTTTTACGTATTCAGCCAGCAACGTCACCACTAGAAGATAAAAAGTTTTTGATAGTCTTGTGCAGAGCAGCTAACAGTCAGTACCAGAGAATCAGAACCCACCAAATTCAGATTTCTTTTTATTATGTAGATTGGAAATTACAAGAAATAAATTATTGATTGGAATGAGATAGGTTTCTTCATATTCATAGATAGTTATCACTTGATCAAGATCATTAAAACAGATTATCTGGTCACTGTAATTTTGCTGTTTGTGTGCACTTGCTATGCACAAAGTCATACAGGTCTGATGGGCTGAGGAATAAATATACAGAGCAGCTAAGATAAAAATCAAGGCAATCAAAAGAGGCCTTTTGGCCCATCACATCTGTACCAGTTAAAAACAACCACCTAATTATTCTGAGATAACAAGGTATAGAGCTGGATGAACACAGCAGGCCAAGCAGCATCAGAGGAGCAGGAAGGCTGACGTTTCGGGCCTAGACCCTTCTCTGAAGAAGG
>NC_063339.1:16861831-16862193 GCF_021869965.1 Rhincodon typus
GATGGGATTTATCCTAGGATTCTCTGGGAAGCTAGAGAGGAGATTGCAGAGCCTTTGGCTTTGATCTTTATGTCGTCATTGTCTTCAGGAATAGTGCCAGAAGACTGGAGACTAGCAAATGTTGTCCCCTTGTTCAAGAAGGGGAGTAGAGACAACCCTGGTAATTATAGACCAGTGAGCCTTACTTCGGTTGTGGGTAAAGTGTTGGAAAGGATTATAAGAGATAGGATTTATAATCATCTAGAAAGGAATAATTTGATTAGGGATAGTCAACACGGTTTTGTGAAGGGTAGGTCGTGCCTCACAAACCTTATTGAGTTCTTCGAGAAGGTGACCAAACAGGTGGATGAGGGTAAAGCGGT
>NC_063339.1:16862293-16862621 GCF_021869965.1 Rhincodon typus
TGGATTTCAGTAAAGCGTTTGATAAGGTTCCCCATGGTAGGCTATTGCAGAAAATACGGAGGCATGGGATTGAGGGTGATTTAGCGGTTTGGATCAGAAATTGGCTAGCTGTAAGAAGACAGAGGGTGGTGGTTGATGGGAAATGTTCATCCTGGAGTTCAGTTACTAGTGGTGTACCTCAAGGATCTGTTTTGGGGCCACTGCTGTTTGTCATTTTTATAAATGACCTGGATGAGGGCGTAGAAGGATGGGTTAGTAAATTTGCGGATGACACCAAAGTCGGTGGAGTTGTGGATAGTGCAGAAGGATGTTGTAGGTTACAGAGGGA
>NC_063339.1:16862721-16923100 GCF_021869965.1 Rhincodon typus
GGATGACACCAAAGTCGGTGGAGTTGTGGATAGTGCGGAAGGATGTTGCAGGTTACAGAGGGACATAGATAAGCTGCAGAGCTGGGCTGAGAGGTGGCAAATGGAGTTTAATGCGGAAAAGTGTGAGGTGATTCACTTTGGAAGGAGTAACAGGAATACAGAGTACTGGGCTAATGGTAAGATTCTTGGTAGTGTGGATGAGCAGAAAGATCTCGGTGTCCATGTGCATAGATCACTGAAAGTTGCCACCCAGGTTGATAGCGTTGTTAAGAAGGCGTACAGTATGTTAGGTTTTATTGGTAGAGGGATTGAGTTTCGGAGCCATGAGGTCATGTTGCAGCTGTACAAAACTCTGGTGCGGCCGCACTTGGAGTATTGCGTACAGTTCTGGTCACCGCATTATAGGAAGGATGTGGAAGCATTGGAAAGGGTGCAGAGGAGATTTACCAGGATGTTGCCTGGTATGGAGGGAAGGTCTTATGAGGAAAGGCTGAGGGTTTTGAGGCTGTTTTCGTTAGAGAGAAGAAGGTTAAGAGGTGACTTGATAGAGACATACAAGATGATCAGAGGATTAGATAGGGTGGACAGTGGGAGCCTTTTTCCTCGGATGGTGATGGCTAGCACGAGGGGACATAGCTTTAAATTGAGGGGTGATAGATATAGGACAGATGTCAGAGGTAGGTTCTTTACTCAGAGAGTAGTAAGGGCGTGGAATGCCCTGCCTGCAAAAATAGTAGACTCGCCCACTTTAAGGGCATTTAAATGGTCATTGGATAAACATATGGATGATAATGGAATAGTTTAGGTTAGATGGGCTTCAGATTGGTTTCACAGGTTGGCGCAACATCGAGGGCCGAAGGGCCTGTACTGCGCTGTAATGTTCTATGTTCTATGTTCTATGTTCTATTATTGCCGATCTCTGGACTATTAGTACAGTAATGTTACCACTATTCCATCTTCTCCCATGATTGTGTGAAAGGAAGGGACCTAAATGAAAGGTAAACATGGAGCAAATACATGTAACAACTACAGAAGAGAGTTCTGAAATCACACAGGTCAGGATATCTAAATAGTGGATCTAAATAGTTCCATTTATGGAAATGCATTTGTGGGTGCAGAGAGAAGGTAGCTGCCTGAGTGCGGGAATATTGGAGGGATTGTTGATTAACATTTTGCCTCAGTTTATAGAAAGGTCTTTGAAGGTTTTGACTGCAGTGGGACCTGGGAAAGACAGAAAAGTGCCACAAACTGTGATTTTCATTTAATAAAATTATGATTTTAAGTAAAATAATGCAAAAGGTAACTTCTGAAGTCACAAGGGACTAGTGTCACTCATTCCAGCATGCTGAAGAAATCTGATGAAAAGATAACAGACTCCACTCACCACAAGTTTGTTGGAGATGGGAATTGCGCCATAGTATTTTATAGTCTTGTTCAAAATTGGGGAGTATCTCGGAAAATGACAGGCCACAGTTTTGGATATTGGCGCGGTGCTGATTTTCCACTATTTGCTTATGAGTGTAAAAGATTGCCACTGTACAGTTCATGGAGGGAAAGTGCACAGTGAGAATCAGATGTGCAGAATGAAGCCTGCTTGATTTTTTTTTGTCCGTTCATTTTAATGCACAGAAACTCATCAGTTTCCACAGTAGACACACAGTCATCCTGTTTGATTCTCTTCTATATGCTGTGCTAAGTGAAGTAACATAAAAATCTGCTTTCGAGGTGCGATCATAGATTTCAGAAAGATCAAGCATTTAGAAAAGCATAGGGAAACCAAAAGCAATCAGCAGGAAGTTGTAAAGGCACTCGTAATTATGGCAGCAGTTGGGTAGAAACTAGCTGTAAGGATAGAGATGGCTAGTAGATAGAATGTAAAGGATAGGAGAGCACATGGATTTTTTTAATTAATGCAGTGTGTGAAGTGGTGCACCTTTAATCTGTGTGGGACCTCCTTGTGGTTCCATTTCTACATAAATGACTTGGGCATAAGAACAATAGAAATAACAATGATGTTTGCCAATATCAAAACAGGAGTCATGGGAAGCTGTGATGAAGAAACAAGGGGATTGGGTTGACCAGGAAAAACCTGGGGATGTTAGAAGAGCAGAGAGCGTACACATGTTATGTTGGTTTGAAAAACTTAACAAGGATGTGTCATGAGACATAATAGAGCTTGAGGGGGGCAATTTTGTAATGTGAGTGAGGGCTATGGTATTTTGACTGACTGGTGGAAAGTTGAGACAGCAAGACCTGATGAAAGAGCATTAGTTCACCCTTAAGGGTGAAATGGCTTTAGAGTGTTAGGGAAGATGTTGTTCCTCATATAGAAAGTAGTCACTACAGAACATAAATCACGCCCAGAGAACTCTTCTACAGTATTTGAATAGCTTACATGGGTAGAAGGGAAACTTTTCCAGAACTGTTCCTTAATTGTTCTGGATTTTTATTTTTGTTTTCCACTTCAGAAAGCTGCTTAGTTTGGTGGTTCGTGCATGTATATATCATAATACACAAGACATTGTACTTGTGTTGGATCATTGGGAGAAATGGGTCTTTTTCCAGTCAGTTTGTAGTGTTTTTCATAACAGAATAGTGAGTCAGAGGAGGTTAAAGTCAGGCAAGAATACAATGATAGGGCATCGAATGCATTTACTAATGTTGTCATAATTATCAATACGTAGGGCAAAAATAGAATCATGTTGCCCTTATCCTGTAGTGTAAATGCAAAGTTTGGAGGAATGTGTTCAATTCTCAGAACTTTATGTACTGCATATTTTCTCTCATGAAGTGTAACTGTGATGAAGAACTTAAACTTAAAGTTAAAAGTGCGCATGCTAAAAGCTGCAAACATCCAAATCTGATAAATAAAACAATTATCTTACTCTTCAGTAGCTTTTCATTATAAATCGCTTCCTTCCTCTCCTAATCTGAATTAGTTCCCCACTGATGTCATTCTGCATTGTAGACATGCTTGAGTCAGTAGGGTGGTGTGGGATGGGCCTTGAAATTGTTCAAGAGCTAGTGTCAATGCTGCTTTACTGATCAGTCAACCTGAGATGTACCTGTGCAGAGGAATGGTTTGCTTGCGAGTTTTTCACCTCAGATTCTCTGGCCTCTGCCACTGTAGCTCCATCTAGCTGCCTTGCCAAGACCTAATAAAATCCGGCCACTGAAAGAGCTGGCGCCTATCCTCCAAGTTCAATGCTTTACCTCTGAAGTGCTCCAGCTGTGTGGTGGTTAGTGTGCGAACAGGAGAAAGCACTATTAACATGGTGTTGGGGCTTCAGAAGCAGCCAGCAACAGTCTGTTACAAACGAACCTCCCATAGCCGCAGCATGACTGGCAATGGACCTTGTGGCAGCTTGTTTTTGAGTTTTTGAAACTGGGTTTTTACATTTCAACTCGCTGATCATTTGCAATTTACCAGTGATATTTATCAATGGCATGAGAGGTATCATCACGGGTGTCTGCATTTACAAAGACGCTGTGGGCAGGATAAAGATGACAATTAAAACTTATAACATAAATTATAGCACTTATAACATGAATTCCTTCATTGTAACTACATTTATGTTTTGCATTCTCTGATTCTGAATAGATTAGCAGCATTAGAACTGGAAATTCCTGTTGACTGTATTATCGAATCAATGGTTAATATGTTTATAAAACATTCCTCCATCCCATATCTGAATACAAGGATTTTTTGATAAATGCTATATTGAAATAGCATGCAAAGTGCTGTTCCATGAAGGTACTGGGTGTTCATCTGTCAGTATCAACAATTTTTAGTGTTCTTTAAGCTTTATTATATTAATTATGGATGGAATATCCTTAAATATAGTAATGCAGTACTGCACTTGACATTGAATTTTTATTTTCCTTTAATTTCTGTCCTATCGCTTATCTCATCTAAGGCCCATCATTTGCTCCCTCCATCCTATTCCTACTAAACTGTTTATAGATTTCATAGATTTTTACAGCACAGAAAATGCCATTCACCCATCAAGTTTGCACTGACATAACTACCACTAAAAGTGCATTAATCCCAATTTCCTGCACCTGTCCCATATCCTTGTTGATCACCCAAATTCCCTTCCTCACTCCCAAGGACTTGTTAACAAATTTCTCTCCTCAGGTGTGCTCCTCTCCTTTTCATATCTGCCAGACTCCACAGGTAGGCTGGTAACACGAAACTTTACCCAGTCAATGTCTCTTTTTACCTCTTTACAGTCTCTGTTGCAAGCCTGTGGTTTCACATCAGTACTGAATTAGCAGGAAGTCCCTCTGATCAAATATTGGAAAGATGTAATTTGGACCTTTCCACAACTCCAATCCCTCACTTATATTTTCCACGTTTCTTCCTTAGAACTGTCTGAGGCTGTTCACAACTTTGACTCCAAAATAAGTTTCTAACCCCATATTACCACTAAGCTTGCCTATTTCCACCCCTGTAACATTTCCCGACTCCATGCATGCCTCAGCTCTTCTCTTGTTGAAACCATCAATATTATCGACTGACATGATTATTCTAATGCAATCCTGACAGGGGGTTCCTACAATCTACTCTCCACAAACATGATGTTATCCAAAACTCTGGTGTCCATGTCACTCAGAGGATGGTGAATCATTGGAATTCTCTGCCCCAGAAATATACGGAAATTCAATCATCCAGCATGTTCAAGGCACAAATCACAAGATTTCTGGATACTAACGATATCAAGTGATATGAGGGCAATGGATAAAATATTGTCAAGGTAGATGATCATCTGTGATCTGTTTGAATGACAGTGTAGACTTAATAGTCCAAATGGCTGACTGCTGTTCAATTTCCTATGTTTAAGATAATGTCAAACATAGTCTGGATAGAATAATTGTATGAATGGTGCCAAACCAAATATGCAAACTCCTTATTCAGTATTGAGTCATACTTTGGGCAGTGAAATCTTTTATATGACATTGAATGCTGCTTATAGAATGTAGTAAATACACATTGAGCTACCTCAGGCATGTCAGATCAAATTGTGACTTTTCTTTCTTTAATTTCAAAGATTTCAGCGCCATTCTGTTTGCGCCAATTCAAGGGATAAAGGGGTTAAAATAAATATTGTAAGGAGAAACTTTCCATGAGAAACTTTCCATGAGGTACTCCCAATTTCCCAGCCGAAGATCAGTACATAAAATGGTACGAGCAGCTATTCTGTCACTTTTTCCAGGGCTTGCGTGGATCTGGGCGGGAGATTCGGAGAAAATCCCTTCAGACAGTCAGTGCACAGTCTGATGTAGGAAACACAACAGGAATGGGGAAGAAATAAAAAATACATGGAGGACAAAGATGGAATAGGCATGGAGAAAGGGAAGGACAAAAAGCATAAAGAGTATACCATGCGATGCACAGAAGCAAATGTTAATTTATCTGTATACTTATGTCACTAAGCAACTTCTAAAAAGGACTTGAGCACTGAACTGGAATGAATGTGGCACAAGAGGAGAGTCTAAAAGCAGAGTCAGAGCAGCTTGTATGTAATTGAAAGAGGTAGGGTAAAGGGATATGGTTGACTGCAAAATGGAGCAGCAGAAAGAGAAGAGCAGAGAATCCGAGACATTGAAAGGACTAAAAAGCCAAACATAGCACTGTGAATTAAAGAAAATAAAGACAGAAAGGAACTAGAGAAGGATTAAGGACGATGGAAAGAGGAAAAGACACAAAGTCTAACAAGAACTGTGCAGACAGACTGAAGATTTCAGACTGCAGTACAGGGTAGGCAGGCCCTGTGATAGATTTCGCTTTCAATGGATTATGTTACCAGTGTGGCGTCTGGGGAGGAGAAAGATGTTATCTACAGCAATTTCAGACTTGCATCACAAAAGATTAAAAAATAAATCTACCTAATCATTCAATAATCAATTGTTTTTACATGATAAATTGACTACAAATGCACATTATCAGCTTAGGTTTTATTTGTGTCTGTGCACCAGTAGATAGGAAGTAGACTGATAGCTGGGACGGGTGGGGATGTAGAGAGGAGCAGGGTTGGGGGTGGCAAGGAAATCTGGAATCATGCAACTCTTATCTTGGAAAAAAATATGTAACTTCAGATGATGTTATGGCGAGGGTCTGGAAGGTGGAAATCAGGCAGGTAGTTGCTGGGGAAATGTAACAGATGTCTCCTAACTTTCGGCTTGTCCCTGGAGTTTTTTTTCATGGGCTCCAGGTCAGGAGAAATCCACCCTGGGGTAGTTCAAGGGAAGGAAAATAACAAGGAATGGGCGTCTGGGGACCGAAACAATGTTTGCATCCACTGTAATCATCTGCAGAACGGTTGGTTGCTTCAGTAATTTACATAATACCATTCTGACACGTTTACTTCAGTCATCAATCACCGTCGGGAGGCTTCTTTCTATTTTCTGTCTCTCTGTGTCTTGTGTTTATCTGGCCAAGCAAAAAAGATTGATTTCTCATTGTTTCTGCCCTTCTTGTTCAACAAATATGAATTTCGCAAATGATGAAACGGCAAGCAAGCTAATAAGCAGAAGACAATATGCACAGCACAGCTCTGTCTTTCATTTTTAATGAGTTGTATCTTCCGAAAAAAAAATAAAAAAAAGTACGTCAGTTTAATAGAGCTACGTGATTTACAGTTGACTGCAAGTGTCTGATGTAGGTTAAGTTAGGAATGCTTTTTTGTTGTGTGGCTGATAATGGACTACTGCACTAGTGTGGTAACAAAAACCAAAATACAGATTTATTTACATTCAGTGACTTTCCTGTCCTGTGGTGTTTTTGATGCCTTTTCTTCTCCTGTGACAAATTGGTCGCAAATCATCATTTTCTATCCAAGGCATTTATAATTAAGTCTTGGATGGTGGTTTGTGAGGTGAGAGGTGTCAAGACTCTGGAGTGACCTAGATGCAGCGATTTTGTCTTCAGGGATCAAAATTTAACCCCATCAGCGCGGAAATGACCTTTGCAACTTTTAAAATGCACATTTTTTTGGGGGTAAGAGAAAGGCTTAAATTGCAAAGATGCTTTTGGGTAATGAGTTTCCAAAGCACGATATTACAAAATCAACATGCTTTTGCAAACACAGAGTTTATCTTTTACATATCCGCAGTGCATGTTTTGAATACAGCTATTTCAAATGGCTAGAACCTCTCTCCTGTTCAAAGTATAGAGGTAATCTACACTGTGAAAACTAAGGAGTTAATCTTCACTCACTATAATCAAGTATGGCTTCCCCAGTGTCTAGAATACACAGCTCAGTATGAACTGCATATCACTACCAACATCAAGTCAATAAAAAAATCTCTGAAAATGTGTCATTTTATTAACCACTAACAAAACTACATTTTACGATGATAAAAGTTGAAATTGCCATCAAATTGTTTATAAGTCAATTTGCAATTAAAAAAAAAGACTACGGTAGCATTAGGGAATTGTGGGAAAGCAGGAGAAAAAACAAAGCGGTTTTTTTTTGGGTAATTCCCAGCTGAATAATGGATAAAATGCTTTTTATCCAGAATTTCACCCTGACCGACAGCAACCAGAGATAATGTAAGGTAGAGTGCATCTGTTGAAGATTTCTGCTTCTTTTCCCCTCGTACTTAGGCCTGGCTATTACAATGGTAGCTACTGACTGAGCTAGGAGCTGGACCAGTGTCGGCCATTTTGTAAATCTCTGTAGCTTGAGACGGGTGGCTCAGGAAGGAGAGAAATAAATTGGTTTGGAATCAGCCATTGATTCATTGGAAAGCTGAAACCCCTTCTGGGAGACTTTCGACTTAATTATTACAGCAAAATGAACCTGTAATGGATTCTTTTTGCAACGTTAGCAGGATTCCATTTCACCATAAGCAAACCTCCATACTTCCAAATTATAAATGCTGGGATGTTGCTAGAGTGGAAGCGACAGTATCTGCTCTGTGTTTACACATGAGAACAAAATATCTTTGATGTGATCCCTTTCTGACCTACAATGCCACCTTTTCCCTAGCCTCTATGTTCGAGATAAATGTTTGTCAGGGTGCAAAGGATTGAGATGATTTTTCAAATGACCAGTGGGAAATACAAGACAGGCTGAAACAACCTCCTTCAAATAATCCCACCACAAGTTGGATCAGTGATCCCTTATTTCTGACCTGACAGATGTTAAGACGGCAACCTTGAAATTCTCTCTTGAAATGACGGATAACTCGTTTTGCAACCATACTGGATACCTGCACCTTGACAGTTATATTTGTTCACAGTGTGGAAAATTCTGTTCACAACAAGAAACATGAAGCTGGATTGCAATGGAAAGAGGTCCTGGTCAGACTGAGGCAGAAACCCACAAACTGAAACCTCGTTTGGGAATTCTTGGCTGAACCAAGTTGGGCAAAAACCCACAAAGGTTTCTGCCCAACTTGGTTCAGCCAAGAATTCCCAAAAGAGGTTTCAGTTTAAAAAGAAAATCAATGATTTATTCCAAACCGATTAATTTTCTCCTACTCATTTTGAGTTTACAAATGGTTCAGTAATCGTGGTTATGAATACACCAATTCATACAAAAATCTTCTTGTAAAAGCGTAAACTGGATTATCCTGCCATTGCTCAGAAGGCAGTCAATGGCGACACTCTCTAATGCACTTAAACCATACTAATGCCAGCAAACCAACTAAGAACATCAGTACAGGAAAGATTGAGTAGACTAGGCCTATATCTTGTTGAATTTACTAGAATAAAAGAACATTTGAAGCATATACAATTCTTAAGGACTTTGGCAGGGCCGATAGTTAAAAACTCCTCTTCTGGAGTCTTGAAAATGGGTTACATTAGAGGAGTAAGAGAACTATTAAGGACTAAAATGAAGAGAAAAATTCTCACTCAAAGGGTTCCAAATCTTCAGAATTCTCTCCCCCCTCCCGCCCCCACCCTCCCAGTGGATGCTCAGTTATTGGATGCGATTTAGACAGAGGTTAATAGATGATTAGATACTCGAAAAAAGTTAGGGAATAGATTTGAGGTAGAATGTCAGCCAGGATCTTACTAGTTGGCAGAGCAGAATTGAAGGGCTGAATTACCTATTCCTTCTCCAATTTCTAATTACTTTCTAATGTTATACCAATATTGGTCATCAAAAAGTGAGCAGAAATGTCAAAGCATGCAAACACAAAATCACCCGAGAATAGTGCACATGCATATGAAAATCGCTATTACATGATTATACTGCTGCCTGTGTTGCTTTGGTGAAAGCAGCGCAGTCCTATATTCAGGATGTAGCTCTGAAACCCTAAGATTTGGAATGATTCTCACGAAATAGGAATTGGAACCCAGTTATTACACAACCAGCAGATTAAAGTAATAGTTGTTTATCGGACTCAATTAGTTTGAAGATAGTTTGAGATATGAATTGACCACTGTGTTGTACTATGTTGTAAATTAATGTCTTGATACTCATTTAGAAAAAACAATCCATCTTTAATGTGTCTTGGTAGGGGGTCAAGCATGAGTATCATGGTTCAGTAAACCTGGCACTAAAATGTAGACTTCGAAATGTTTAAAGCAGAATTTATTTGACACTATGTTCCAGCTCCCTTTAGAAATTTTGCCAGTAAGTAATTAAGCTATATATACTGAAGAACTTCAAGGTTCCAGCACCAATTTACTTAGTTGGATGATCTGAATGGTAGGAATGTGACAATTGGCTTTAGCACCTTTGGATCAGGGAAATATGCATGCTTGCAGTGTGGTTGCCTTCACAATAAACCCCTCCAGATTTTGATGGTCTGCAGATACTTTTGATAAGATTCAGGCATGAATGTTCACCTGGGCAAGGTGTCAAAGGATAACCAGTGTCATTGCTTTCTCAAGGCACCGATGGCCTTAGCAGAACAGAGAGAAGGGATTTGGTAAAAAGGAATAAACGGTAACTTAATTTGGAGCCACACCTGATTTATTTTATCAATGAATACATAGGTTAGTGCACTTGGCAACATCATACCATGAGAATATTTTATCGGGTGTGAGAAGTGTGTAACCTCAAGTAGGTAGGAGTTGTTCTGACCTTGCAGAAGGAGAAGTGGCTCACCTTGTACTGATGATATATATTGCTTTTGTTCAGCAGGCAACGTCCCATTGTATTATAGGTTACTGTGGTTTTCTTGTAGCCTGCTACATTGGCAACGGGAACAAGAAAACTCACGGTACACCGTGTGCCTGAACTCAAGCGCATAATAGCAGGAGATGCTTGAGCAACTGGCAAAGGGGGAAAAAGTGTCATTGGGATTTGATCTTGACTCTTGTACAGCTCTCCTTGTGTTTGGGGCATGAGCAATCATGGTCTGAGAATGAGTTGCCTAACCCACCGGTTATCCTTTTTTTTACATGCAGACAATAATATGGGGTCTTGATGTGTGATGGTGATGAGTTCAGTTTTGGGGCCAGACCTAGTGAGTGACTTAAAGCAGTAAAAGGAACATACATTTATCCAGTGACCTTCATTTTTAAGATAGATCAAAGATTTTAATATGATACAAGTAATTATTTTAAAGTATGGTCATTAATCTCTAGTCATTTTTGGACACCCAGTTGCACATCAGTAAGCTGATTAGATAGTTTTATGGTGGTCGTCGAGGGAGAGATGTTGATTGGGATCCCGTAGAGAACTATCTGCTTTTGAAGTAGTGCGAGAGATTTGTTATAGAAGGAGAATATGAAACTTAGCTGAACATCAGTTTTGAAGGTAGGCCTCTTAGTGCAGCCCTCCTTTGGTACTGTCCTTGTGCAATGCAATGTTCGCTTTGCTCTGCTTCTCGAACAGTGCCATGGTTCTTGGTATTGCCCCTTGGATAGTTTATTGCTTACCTTCATCGCTCAGACCTTTAAGAGTAGGAGTTGGAACATCATGTTGAGATTGTACAGGATGTTGGTGGGGTCATTTTTGGAGCACTGTGTACAGTTCTGGTCACCCTGCTATAGGAAAGACATTATTGAATTGAAGAGGGTTCAGAAAAGATTTACCAGGACAGTGCTGGGACTGGAGGGTTTAAGTTATAAGGAGAGGCTGGATAGGCTGGGACTTTTTTCACTGGAGCTAAGAGGTTGAGGGGTGACCTTATAGAGATTTATAAAGTCATGAAGGGCATAGATAAGGTAAATAACAAAGGTCTTTTCCCTAGAGTGGGTAAGTTCAAAACTAGGAGGCATATTTTTAAGGTGAGAGGAGAAAGATTTGAAAGTGACCTGAGGGGCAACGTTTTCACACAGAGGGTGGTTCCTGTTTGGAGTGAGCTGCCAGAGGAAGTGTTAGATGCAAGTGCAATTGTAACATTTTAAAGACGTTCGGTTAGGTACATGAATAGGTAAGGTTTAAGGGGATAGGGCCGAATGCGGACAAGCCAAACTAGTTTAGTTTGGGAAATTTGGTCAGCATGGATGAGTTGGACCGAAGGGTCACTTTCCGTGCTGTATGACTCTGTAAATGAATTATTTAATAACGTAAATGTAGTTAATTTGATTTTTCTTTCTCACCACATCGCTGTGGGTGGAGTCCCCTTTGCTGAATTGTGAGCTGGAGGTATCAGCAGGGACCAGTGGATAGTGATGAGGAGCAGAACGCTTTGGTTGATTTATATCCTTTGGGACCTGTGAAATTGGCCTATTCAGCACTGGCTCTGGATTGAAACCATTTCTGTGAGTATAGCTGGGGCACAGCAATGAGCATCAAAGTTATAACTGTAAATGAAGGTGATATGACAGATTATCGTGAGACTTTAAGATATTTACTGTTGGAAAAAGGAAGGACTTGTGAAAAAAGGAGGCTCTGTCTATTAATCTGGCATAATGTTGTAATACGGAAAGCACCATTGATTATTGTTGGAACGGCCCATGGAGAGTGCTGTGCATCTGGGGGTGGGGGCTGTGGGACATCAAGGAATGGGTATAGTCCTTGGTGCTGGTAAACAGTTAACTTGGCATTCCCCACTGATCCTGCGAAACCTCTTTAGATGAATAATCTGCTCAGGGCCGCAGGTGAGAGCCTGGCATGGCAGGTCCAGACCTGTCTGAGTCTGTCATGCTTCCAATCTCTTTAGCAGCCTGGTACCCAGTCAGGAGTCCCCATGTTACGCCGAATCACACAATACCAATTTTCCACTTCATCGTTTTAGATGCTAATTCTAATGGGATTGGAGCACTCACTTTTGTTTAGGTAAAAAGCACAACATCCCTCCCTCCTTCCTCAACCGCTAACCCCAGTTCAGCGCTGAGTGGGGTACAAGTGTTGAGCAATGATATTTGTAGGACGAGACGCCAAGATCTTCCCTTGTGGATGAATCCTATGGTATTTTAATTTAGGGCAAGGGGGATCTCTTGCTGTTTTCTGGCCAATATTTATCCCTTAGCTAATTTCCCAGGAGACAATGGCTGAACATTTGCTTTGCTGCTATTTCAGGCTTGTTGTTTGCACATTCTCTACATTATATTTGGCAGTATTCTTTACTGGTGTTTCATTGGTCACAAAGCACTTTGGGGCACTCTGAGATTGCTAAAGGTGCTATATAAATGCAAATTATTTTCCTTTCACTTGCAGAATTACAATATTTTGAGGAATTGTGCATGTTAGAGACCAAGATAGAAACATTGCCAATCCCATGAGCTGGGTAGGATCACCCAACAATAGGCCTGGCATAGTACATCAGTTAAGTATGACATTTCTGATTGGATAACATGTTAGATTCCTGGGAGGTTATTTCCTCTCTGTGGAGGCTAGATATTGCCTTTTCAGTAGGACAGAGTACTCACAGTATTGCTTTACAATGTTTAGTTCGTAACTGTTCACACTGGGACTTGTGAGGTCATCAGATTATCTCTCTGCCAGGGCTAAGCATCTTGAGAATTCTGTCTTTGTCAATCCACTAGAATGTAATTTATGTTGTAGAAAACCAATAAAAGTACTTTTTTTCTTCAATGAGAGTGGAGCATTCCTTCGGGTAGCTGACTGTGTCCTTTGGAAAGAGAATTTAAGGTCGTAAAATTCAACTCCGTGTTTTGGTACTAAATAGCTTCTATGTATTCACAATCACCTCTGGCACAGACTGTCCTGAGGATGCTGGTCAGAGTGGACTGGAAGTAGGTCCAAGAGGCAGATTGTGAAGTCAGTCATAGTCTAAAGCTGATTTGACCAAAATGCTGCCATTCTGGACCTCGCTGCTCAAGTTAATACCATCTTTTAAAATGGCACAGACAATCAGCAGTTGAAGGTATCCCTCTGTTGCTGCGCTTGATCACCAACATTTTAGCTATTTTGAATCAAACTGTTCAGAAGTGTTCTTACACACCTCTGGAGCAGGTGGGGCTAGTTGGTGTTTATGTATCCATATAGTCAATTTTCTTCTGGTTTGGCCTATGTAGCCTTTGCATGGTATTTTGTATATTACCCCAGTTTTGCTGGTTTTGAGTATGGGATTCTTTACATTTGTCAGTAGCTGTCACAGGGTGGTTGTTGGTTTGTGGGCTACTCTGATACCTAGGGGTCTGAGTAGTCTTGTGATCTCTGATGTACAGTAGGGTGATTAGTAAGTCTAGCTGTGTTGTGTCTTCCTGTTGTGGTCTGTCTCGGATATAATGGTGGACTGTGCTTTTTGTGCATCCATTTCTTTTGAAGTCTCTGTATAAGTTGTTCCTTTTCTGCTTTGCATAGTTCCAGGTTGCTTTTACGCCTTCAACGTAAGGCACAGGTTGGGATTTGAAACCAGGATCTCTTGTTTACTTGGCATGCACTGTAAACGACTAAGCCACAGCATCACCGTGGGTTTCTTGCAGTGCAACATAACATCAACTCTGTACAAGTGTCTTTGCGGGGCATCAAACACTGAGGAATTTGAAGGCATTGTATGTGAATTGTGAAAAGAATGAAGATTAATTGAGAGTTTTTATTCATTTTCAGAGAAAGCTTTACTAACTGTGAATTAAAAACCAACCTTAAAATATAAATTTACAACAGTTATGTTTGAAAGTTGCTTGGAGTACAGATCCTGAGTATTGTTGAAGAAAAGAGCTGCGTGGCTTAAGCTTTTCATCTTACACTCATACAAATGCCAACTTTCACATGATCACAACAGTTTATACTACAAGAGAGAAGGGTGTTGATCGGTTGACAAGGAAACTTTGAATGTCTGAGTCATTGCCGTGAATAAAGCAACAGGGTGTCCCAAACTCAGCTAAAGTTCTGAGGACTTGTGTTCAAATCCCACCATGGCAGTTGGTGGTATTTGTAATCAATAAATATTTTGGAATTCAGGGTCTAATGATGACCATTAAACTATTGCTGATTGTTGGAAAAAGCATCTGGTTTGTTAATGTACTTTGGGGAAGGAAATCTGTCATCCTTACCTGGTCTGGTCTGCATGTGACTCTAGACCTACAGCAATGTGGTTGACTCTTAACTGGATTCTGGGCAATTAGGGATGGATAAGAAATGCTTAGCCAGAGATGTCCGCATCCCATGAGCGAATAAAATAAATATCTAGGTAAAGAAGGTAGTGTAGGACTTTTAGTAAAAGATGTTCAATGTAATAGTTAGGAAGGATATTGGCTTTGAAAAGCATGACATGGAATCCTTATGGATCAAGACAGGGACTCCAAGGGGCATAAAACATTGGTGGAGGCTGTCAATCGGCCTCAAAATGTAGCAGAGATGTTAGGGAAGGCATTCAACAGGAGATTGGAGATTCATGCAGTAAGGATACAATTGATGTTATGGGTGACTTGAATTTGCATACAGATTGGACAAACCAAACTAGCAATATGATGGCGGAGAAGAATTTCCTGGAGTATATATCTGATGTTTTATTAGACCAATGCATTGAGGAGCGAACTAGAGTTCAGGCTATCCCAGGTTGGGTATTATGCAATTAAAAATGGATTAATTTACAATCGTGTTGTGCATGGTCTGTTGGAAAGTACGACCATAAGATAATAGAATTATTCATTAAGATAGGAAATGAAGAAGTTGAATCTGAAACTAGAATTTGGAATCTAAACAAAGGCAGTTATGAGGATCTAAGGTGCAAGTTGCTAATGACAGATTGGGAAACTTACTAAATGGTTTTGCGATGAATGGGCACTGGTTAATATTTAAAGAACATAAGCAAGAATTATGTTCCTTAAATAATTAAGGAATTAATCATTCCTGTCTGGTCCAAAAGGAAATATGGCTCAACTATGGTTTACAAAGAAAATTAGGGATAGTATTAAATCTGAAGAGGTGACACATAAAATTAGCAGGAAAACCATCAAGGCCGGAGGACTGGGAGCAATTTAGAAGTCAGCAGAAGGGGACAAAACGACTGATAATGAGGGAGGAAATACAATATAAGAGTTAACTTGCAAGTAACGTATAAACTGACTGTAAAAGCTTTTATAAAAATGTGAAGAGAAAAAATTAGTGTAGACAAATTTTGGTCCCTTACAGTCAGAGACCAGGGAAATTAAGATGGGGGAATGAAGAAATGACAGGAGAATTGAATGCATATTTTAGTTCAGTCTTCACAAGAGAAGGCACAAATAATTTCAAAGAAATGTCAGGGAACCAAGGGTCTCATCAGAAGGCAGAATTGAAGGAAATCAGTATTAGTATTTGTAGAAATGGTGCTGGAGAAATTCATGCGGTTTAAGGCGGTAAAATCAACAGAGCCTGATAATCCACATCCCAGAGTTCTAAAGCAAGTTGTCCTGGAAATATTGGATTCATTGGTGGCCATCTTCCAAAATCCTATACACTCTGGAGCCGTTTCCACAGATTGGAGGGCGGCAAATGTAAACCCACTGTTTAACTACAAAAGAGAGGGAGGACAAAACACAGTATTACAAAGCAGCTAAGTCAATCACCAGTAGTGGGGAAAGAAAGATAGAATCTGTTATGCAAGACACAATAGCAGAACACTTGGAATGCATTAACATGATAAGACAAGGTTAGCATGGGTTTCTAAAAGGGAAATCATGCTCAACTAATTTTCTGGACTTTCTTGAGGTGGTAAGTAGTAGAATAGATAAAGGGGAACTGGTGTCTTTTGATAATGACATAAGAGGCTAGTGGGCAAGGTTGAAGCACATGGAACTGGGGTAATATATTGGCATGGATTGAGAATTGGTTGATTGACCAGCAATAGAGATAGGGAATAAGTGAGTCTATTTCAGGGTAGCATGTGGTGACTAGCACTGTATTGCAAGGATCAGTGCTTAGATCCCAGCTATTCACAATATACATAAATGACTTGGCTGAGGGAATCAAATGCAACATTGCTATGTATGGTGAGGACACCAAACTAGGTGGGATTGTGAGTTGGGACGCAAGGGGGCTTCAGGGTGATCAAAACAAATTGAGTGTCATGACAGATGCAGTATAATGTGGACAAAGTGATGTTATACACTGCAGTGTGAAAACAGATAGGCAGAGTATTATTTAAATGGTCTTAAATTCGAAAATGTGGATATTCAAAGTGATTTGTCTGTCCTTGTACACCAGTCAATGAAAGTAAACAGGCACTTGCAGCAAGCAATTAGGAAGGTAAATGATGTGTTGGCCTTCTTTGCAAGATGATTTTAGTGCAGGAGTAGGGCTGCCTTACTGCAGTTATACAGGCCTTGGTAAGAACACATTTTGGGGTATTGTGTGTAGTTTTGATCTTCCTACCTAAGAGAGGATGTAGTTGTCATAGGGGGAATGCAGTGAATGTTCACTAGGCTGATATCAAGGATTGCAGGGCTACTGTATGAGGAGGTCTTTGCTCAACTGGGCATGTATTCATTAACATTTAGAAGAATGAGGCGGGATCTGATTATAGCATATAAAATTTTAACAGGGCTAGGTAGACCAGATGTTTCCCTTAACTGGGGAGACTAGAACCAGGGATCACAACCTCAGGATGTGGGGTAAGCCATTTAGGTCTGAGATGAGGAAACAATTCTTCATTCAGAAGGTGGTCAACCCGTGGAAAGTGTTACCGCAGTTTGGGTCACTGAGGATATTCAAGGAGATTAATAAATTTTTAGATATTAAAGACATCCAGTGATATGGAAAGGAATTGGGCATATGGCATTCAGATAGAAAATCAATCTTAGATAGAGAATCAGAAAATTGTATTGAATGGTGGAGCAGGTGGTTCACACTTGCTCCTAATTCTATAGGTCTATAGGGTTGGAAGGTTTAAGCTATAGGGAGAATAGGCAGGGACTATTTTCCCTGGAGTATCAGTGGCCATGGGGTGACCTTACAGAGGTTTATAAAATCATGAGGGCCACGGATACGGTAAATCGGCAAGGTCTTTTCCCCGAGGTGGGGGAGTCCAAAATTAGAGGGCTTAGGTTTAAGGTGAGACGGAAAAGATATAAAAGGGAGCTGAAGGGCATTTTTTTCACACAGGCAGTAGTGCCTGTATGGAATGAACTGCCAGAGGAACTGGCGGAAGTTGGTACAATTACAACATTTAAAAGGCATCTTAATATGTATATAAATATGAAGAGTTTAGAGGCATGTAGGCTAAATGCTGGCAAATGAGACTGGATATATATAGGATATCTGATCGGCATGGACGAGTTAGATCAAAGGGTCTGTTTCCATGCTGTATGACTATATGACTCTATGATCTTTGTTTCCATATAATTCAGAAAAGACCAAGGTGTGGGTATATTCCTTTCATTTTCCTTTAATGAGTGACTGCATCTAGCATGAGCCATGTTATGAGCTCGACTGTTCGTCTTCAATTGAACATTAATGTATCTATTACCACACTCAAAATTCTTTAGCAAGTGCTTCCCAAATGCTGAACAGCATCTAACAGAAAACGTTTTGTTTCGGACTTTACAAACATAGGCTGGTTTGGTACAGTCTGTACTTTTAATATTTTCTGCTGTAGCATAAATTATTGAGATTCTTTGAAATTTGCCATTCTAGCGTTTGTTCTAGTGAGTGCAATGGGAGTGGAGGTCTTTAGCAATATATCGTTCTTTACAGTAATTGCATTTGGATCAGTTCATTGCATGGACAAGCACTGCCTGAAAAGGTAAAGGAAATCTGTTTGATGGAAACTTTCACAAAAAAAATACAATACTTACTTAATGAGAATCATTTGCCAGGGCTTTGCAGAAATAGCTAAGGAATGGGGCTAATTGATAGCACTCAAATAGTGAGGCCAGAAACAATGGGGAGAATGATAGCAGGTGGGTACATATAGCCACGTGTAATCCAGTGAAGAGAGTATGTCTGAGCACAGAACCTATTTGTTCATCAGGTGGTATTTGCATATCATTCTTGTTGATAAATATATCTTCTATTTTCAGCATCCAATTGAGGTGTACAGCAGTGGCGATGAAATTATCAGCTTTAGTTAATACAACAAGAGCCATTTTGCAAAATTGTTCAAAAAAGAACTGTGAAGTAAATGTTCCACATGTTGCAACAGATTTGTTGGGTGTACAGAAGTACGTAGCTTATAAAGCAATAAGTCTTTGAAAAGTCTGTGAAGAGATGGTTCATAGAAAAGTAAACACACTGGACCATGCAAAGCTGGGACATGGCTGAATGACTCTACTCAACATCTTTAGGTGGAATATAAATCTGGTTGGTTTTAGATCAGCTCAGAATCCCATGTGTTTCAGAAAGTTTCACCTCATATAAAAACCTCCACATTTCCCTCAGTGAAAGTGTGACCTTGCTTCATTCACCAACATGATGTATCTGGGAGAGATTTCTAGCAGCATATGGATTAATATTTCACATGTCTCATTACTGGTTTGGTGCTCCGTGTCTGTTTCTCATGGTGGTTTTAAAATTTCCATCCATTTGCTCTGGTGGTCTGTGGAGTGGCTATTCATCTGTTTTCTTGGTGGTCTAGGTGGGTGTGTCCATAGACTACTGGTGGTCTGTTGATGCAATTGTACCCACGGCAAGATGAAACACTGACATGCCCTTGCGACAGTCTGGTAGGAGGAAATAGTGAGGGTAGAGGAGCGAAAGACTGGGACTGTCATACACAATTGAGCCTGTTAAAATAGTAAGGCTACTTTAAAATCCAAGGTGGTATGTGAATGCATCTCTGGTATTCTAATGTGGAGCTTGTGCGCAATCTCTAATGTTTTACTGGTGGGTCTGAAACAAGATGATCAAATGAAGGCACTGGTTCAATCATCGTTTAAGTTATGAAATTTGGATAGAGATTAGGAGCATCACCACCTGGACCTCCCAAATCTGAAGACCAAATGTCTGAATATTTATTTCTACTGATCTGCGTCAGTAAATGTATGTGTGTTTGTGCATTAAAGCCCCTCAAAGCATTACATTCAATTAAAATGAAGTTTTCCCTTAAAGGGGCTTGCCAAGTCTGAATAGTTTGCTAATGTTTAACTGTTTCAAGTGTCTCTTCTTTCAAAATTACCTCCATCTGATCTGGCAAAATGCAAATACATTTATGTTTTCTGGAGCAGATGGGCTGAATACTGAAGGCAGTGGCTTGCAAGGGCAAAGGGACTCAAATATTCACTGTCTGTCTGATCTCAGGCTTAAACGGCTGGTGTGTAATTAAACAATAATGAATGAGGAGGTATGCATTTGTTGTGGGTTTTTGTACACCAGTGTGTGTTCTGGCATGAGGCGAAGCCAAGTGCTAAAATGGATAACGGTACATAGAAGCCCATAATAAACACGCACTGTAATGTTTATTATTGCCATCATCAAATTATGGGTTTTCAGTTTTGCATTTTTCTCTGATGCACTTGGTAATTTTCCCGACTTAATACTAGTTTCATGTTTTACTGCCCTGGAGACACTTTTGGGAGAAAAGAAAAAGACCCAAGACTGAGCCAAAACAGACTTTATGTTGACAAGGATAAGGGGTGCATTCATCAAGGATTTTCATGTTGTGAGGTCAAGTCTAATCCTGAGGTGGCCCACTGTGTGGCAAATTCTTGGATAACTGCCTACCTGTGAGTTAATTGCCTTAATTAGATAATGGTCATCCGATCCACACTCTACATTTGTCAACAGCACCTTTGACTTTTTTTTATTCGTCAGCGGGATGTAGGCATCCTGGCTAGGCCAGAACTTATTGCTGATCCCTGAGAAAGTGGTGGTGAGTTGCTCTGAACCACTCCAGCCGTTAGGGTATAGGGAACCATCCCCCCACACCACCCACACCCCCCACTCCCACCACCCCTCCAACCCCCACCACCCGCCTATCCCACCCCGTTGCTGTTAGGAAGGAAGTTGAAGATTTTCATTTTGTGACACTGAAGGAATGGTGCCAGGCCTGGATGACATTCAGCTTGCAGCAAATATTGTTAGGTTGTTACATTATTTGTAAGGAAATAGGAACTAATTGTCATGGTGATATATAGTGAGGTACCATCTTTTAGTGCTCCACCACAGTCATGTGTCAAGTCGCAGTCCACCAGCTACATGGGCACCTGTAAGAAATACAGGTGAAGCTTCAGCAATCTGAGTCTAAATGGGTGATTATTTCAACTGGTGTCCACCAAGACCTAAGTCCCTGCCACCACTTGCAATTATCTAGATTCATAACACTAGCATTAAATACTGGCTGTGAGCCTGACTGAGATCATCAGATTGGAATCTGTTTCAACCAGTCAAAATTCCTTAAGCTTTTCTGATAATTCAACCTTGTTTTAATGTAGTTTTGTACAAGTCAAAACTTGCATTGCAGCGTGGGAGTATTTAATTGATTTTGCTGTTCATGACACGTCTGTCAAGGTTGTGGTATCCATTGCCCCTTTTAGAAGGTTGTGGATTCAAATACCACTTCTGACATGGGGCAAAGAACTAGGTTGGCCCCCACATGCATTACTAAGGGAATGCAGCATTGTCAGACGTGCTGTCTTTTGGTTAAGATATTAAACCTAGGCTTTGTCTGCTCTCAAAGATGGATGTTAAAGATTGGAGTACAAGACAAAATCTATCAAAAGGTCCTAGAGTCATGGATTTAGAAGGGTCCTGACCGGAAATGTCAGCTTGCCTGCTCCTCTGATGCTGCCTGGCCTGTTGTGTTCTTCCAGCTCCATACTGTGTTATCTAGAGTCATGGAGTTGCACAGCATGGAAACAGATCCTTCGGTCCAACTCGTCCATGCCAACCAGATATCCTAAATAAATCTAGTCTTATTTGTCAACTTTGGCCCATGTCCCTCTAAACCTTTCCTATTCATTTACTCATCCAGATGCCTTTTAAATGTTGTAATTGTACCAGCCTCCACCATTTCCTCTAGCAGCTCGTTCCATAAACGCACCATCTTCTGCATGAAAAAGTTGCCCCTTAGGTCCCTTTCAAATCTCTCTCCTCTCACCTTAAACCTATTCTGTCTAGTTTTGGTCACTCACTCACCATCTTAAAAAAACTGATAATACTGTAATTGTCACATTTTTGGGTGTAAGAATTTGCTGTGAGCGAATTGGCTGCCGTATTTCATATGTTATTAAAATTGGTTACCCTACAAAAAGTACCTTATTGAGTGTAAAGTGCTTTGGAGACATTCTGAAATTGGGAAAATCAGTGTAAAAATGCATCTTTCCCTGTTTTGTGTGGGAATTAGTGACATGAGTTTTGCTTCGTTTTTACTCTTTATAAGCAGCTGCAGTATATCACCTAATGATACTGGATTCAGCATTGTGACTGGATCCATCGATCTGCTTTTGTGCTATGTTATGATCCCAACTAATGTTATTATTAGACAATTCAGATCCAAGAATGAAATTTGGCTTAATAAAGCATATTTTGTGTCTTCTAATGTGCAGATCTTTCACTGAAGTATAAGAACATAAGGCTGCAAATTTACCTTAATGAGAAAACAGAAGTTGACTAAATAAATGAAACAAAAATAAAACAAACAAAGCTACCTATATAGCAAACATTTTTGAAATATTTTCAAACACCTAGCAGAACAAAATCTTATTTACCTTCAGCACCATCACTTTACAGTTTATTAAAATCCAGAGAAATTCTTTCCCTATCAAATCTGCAGATTTGACTTAACTGCTTCATCTCAGTCCCATTTCTGTGAGATATGATGGGTTTTCCCATGATTACCCATCACTGAGAGCTTAGACTTTCTCAGCCTTTTAATAATTTATTGATTCCTAACCAAACACTCCTGGTCTGGAACATTTCAGAAACTATACTATTTCTCTGAGGTAAATTATTTCCTTAATTGCTTTGAACAAACTCATTTTTCCAGGAGAGACTATACTTGCTTTGACCCTTGCCAGTTCTCTTTCAAACTGAGCAAAAGCTTTTTAACTAAATTTATTAACAACTCACTCATCCTAGCTCCTGTTAATCTAATGACTTAATGTTTTCTCCCTTTGGACTTAAACCCCTACAGTACAAGTAAATTTTCATTAACATTCCAGGAGGCACATTCTGGTTAAAAATCATGTTTCCACAAAGACTGACATAGTTAATTTCTAAAGCCCTTCACAAACATAAATCAATACATATATACCATTAGTTAAAATTCAAACTTTAAAAAAAATTGAATAACATTAATTCATGCAACTTTCACCATAACTCCCCCTATGGACAAATGAAAATGTACCTTTAAGAAGAATTTCATTTCCAAATAAAACTCCTGTGAACACATTCAAACGTACAGGGAGTTTCATGACAATTGTACTTTACATAAGTCCATTTGCATTACAACATACGGTTTGCTTCATGTGTGCTATTAATAAAGTGTATGCTGTAACGTTGTCTTTTCCAGGTCTGTGAATGAGCTAGGAAATTAAACTCCACTGAAACAATTGTAAATATTTGCCTGAAGTTTTTCTCCAAAAAGAAATCACAGAATTGTTATCTCCGTAAATAACAGTTCTTCCATGTTGTTGGTGATGAATATTTCAAAATGATCCAGAGCCAATACAATACTCATTTGGCAGAATCATGGACGGCTCTGAGCAACAAGATGGCAGCGGAGTAACAGGGCTGCAGAGCTGTGTGACAGCTCTTGCCCAGGGCTCATCTCTCCACACCTACTTTCCTTCCTTTTTTCAACTTTTGCTTCTGCTCTTTTTCTTTTGATGTTTTTTCTCTTTATTTTTCTTTTTATTTCTTCTTTTCTGTGGCGGGCTGGTCGGCAGCATTGACATGACAGCGAGAGCGGGCCGCATGTGAAGCGGCGGATGCGGTTTCTCCCGACTATTAGAGGCAGAGACAGCAGCAACAAGGACGTCCTCCTGGCGTTCGGGACTGGTGGCAGCTGCAGTGGCGGCATCGAAACACTTCCTGTAATTGGGGACGGCGCTCCCGCAGCAGCCGACCCTTCAAGATGGCGCCGCTGCCAAGGTGACGTCTGCAGCTGAAGTGGGACTCTTGGCACGCCGGTGGCCGGGCCTGGCAGGGGATCCAAGGACTCCTGGTTGCAGTGTGCCCACATTGGGGACTCCTGGCACTGGTGTAACAGCAGCAGCAGTGTGTTATGCCTGGAGCGGATCGCCTGGGTGCAGGGTGAATGTGGGTTCAGTGGCATCAGTGCGGAGGGCCCAGTGGTGAAGAGATGGTGCCTAAAGAGTGCCAGCTCCTATGTTGGTGGGTGTGGCCCAGGTGGCAGCGAGGTAGCGAAGTTCTTTCTTCCAGTTACTGGAGTTCAGGTGCTAGCATGGACTGGGTTGGAACGACTGTTGTACTGAACTTTTTATTTCTTTTTAAAAAATTATTCCTATGATCTGTAATGCTGGACTTTTAATTTCTTTATTTCTCTAATTTATTTTTTTCCTCAGAATTTGTTCTTTTAAGAATCTGTACCTGTAAACATGGTGACGTGTAAACTTTTCACTGTACTCATTTGACAATAAAGTGAATTCAATTTGACATGGACCATGGTTTGAATCAAGGCAGAATTGGGGATTATAGGCTTGCCTGGGCACATCTTGATGACGGGACTAAATCGCTGCATAGCATCATAGAATCCCAACATTGTGGAAACAGGACGTTCGGCCCAACAAGCCCACACTGACCCTCCGATCACCCACCCAATCTGCACATCCCTGAACACTACAGGCAATTTAGCATGGCCAATCCACCTAGCCTGCACATCTTTGGACTGTGGGAGGAAACCCACGCAGACATGGGGAGAATGTGTAAACTCCAAACAGACAGTCACCCGAGGGTGGAACTGAACCCGGGTCCCTGGTGCTGTGAAGCAGCAGTGCTAACCACTGAGCCACCGTACCGCCCTCAGCTTGCTGAGTGGTGAGGTGAGTTTCTCACTGAACTTCCAAACGCCATGGCCCCTGAGTCCCCAAATCTTTCACCAATCCACCCCTCCCCAATACCAAATAGCAGTTGCCTTTAATGCAGGCGACCCTCCATCATGGGAGTTGGGAAGTGTGGTACCTGCTGCAGCTACAGTCTTCTTTGTGGCACTGTCAAGCCCTGGAGCTCCCAGCCTCCGATTGGTCAACAGCACTTGTCAGCTGGATCCGCCTTGGCCTGGTTTCTAATAGCTGTCAAGAGCCCACCAGCAACCAATCAGTTTCCTGATTGTTGGGAGATCTGGTGGTCATTTTGCATCTTAGAAACCCAGGAGTTTCTCACATCCAATCTCACCACGTTTTAAATTCAGATCAGTTTAACAAGAAGATACTTCTCGGTGAGGATAAATTTCTTCTCTGAAATCACGAAGCTTGGATCGCTGAATATCTTCAAGAGTGAGTTCAACATATTTGTGATTGCAAGGGTGTCAGAGATTACAGGGGTGAGCAGGAAATACCACAGTCAGATCAATCATAACCTTATTGAGCAGCAGAACAAGTGAGAGGTGAAGTGGTAATAATGTCACTAGACAAGTAATCTGCATGTCCAGGCCAATAATCTGGAGTCAAGGATTCAAGTCCCACCACTGCAACCAGTGGAATTTAAATTCAATGTATTAAATCTAGAATTGAAATCTAGTCTCGATAAGTGACCATGCAAGTACAGTCTACTTTTTTCGCTAATGTCCTTTAGGGAAGAAAATTTACTGTCCTTATCTGCTAGCCTGGATGTAACTCCAAGCCCACAATGACATGGCTAGCTCCTACATTTGCTGTGCAGTGTCTGAGCAAGCCGCTCTCATTTCAAGGGCAGTTAGGGATCAATGATAAAAGCCAATCTTGTCAGTGATGCCCACACCCCATGATATAAAAGATTGTTTCTTGAGATCTTCTAAGTATCATCCTCAGATCACCCTTATCTCCTCATGCTCCTTGTCATAACTCTCCCTCCTTCCTAGTGGGAAAGCACATTGAATAAAGAACAAAGAACAAAGAAAATTACAACACAGAAACAGGCCCTTCGGCCCTACAAGGCTGCACCGATATGCTCCCCGTCACAAATAAAACCCCCTACCCTTCTGGGGACCGTATCCCTCTATTCCCATCCTATTCATATATTTGTCAAGATGCCCTTTAAAAGTCACTATAGTACGTGCTTCCACTACTTCCCCTGGCAGTGAGTTCCAGGCACCCACCGCCCTCTGTGTAAAAAACTTGCCTTGTACATCACCTTTAAAATTTACCCCTTGCACCTTAAACCTATGCCTCCTAGTAACTGACTCTTCCACCCTGGGAAAAAGCTTCTGACTGTCCACTCTGTCCATGCACTACATAATATTGTAGACCTCCGTCAGGTCGTCCCTCAATCTCCATTGTTCCAGAGAGAACAGCTCAAGTTTCTCCAACCTCTCCTCAGAGCTAATGCCCTCCACACCAAGTAACATCCTGGTAAATCTTTTCTGTACCCTCTCCAAAACCACCACATCCATCTGGTAGTGTGGCGACCAGAATTGAACACAATATTCCAAATGTGGCCTAACTAAGGTTCTATAAAGCTGCAACATTATCTGCCAATTTATAAACTCAGTGCCCCGGCCAATGAAGGCAAGCATGCCATATGCCTTGCTGACTTACGTTCTCCACCTGCGTTGCCGCTTTCAGTGACCTGTGTACCTGTACACCGAGATACCTCTGCCAATCGGTACTCTTAAGGGTTCTGCCATTCACTGTATATTTTCCATCTGGATTAGACCTTCCAAAATGCCTTATGTCACATTTTTCTGGATTAAATTCCATCTGCCATCTCTCTGCCCAAGTCACCAAGTATCCAGATGTATCTTTTGATGGTCGTCATCGCTATCCACAATTCCACCGACCTTTGTGTCATCCACAAACTTACTAATCAAACCAGTTACATTTTCTTCCAAATCATTTATATATATTACAAATAGCAAAGGTCCCAACACTGATCCCTGAGGAATGCCACTAGTCATAGCCCTCCATTCAGAAGCGCACCCTTCCGCTGCTACTCTCTGTCTTCTATGACCGAGTCAGTATTTTATCCATCTTGCAAGCTCACCTCTGACCCCATGCAACTTTACCTTCTGTATCAGCCTGCCATGAGGGGCCTTGTCAAAGGCCTTACTGAAGTCCATGTAGACAACATCCACTGCTCTACCCATATCAATCATCTTCGTCACTTCCTCAAAAAACTCAACCAAGTTAGTGAGCCATGACCTCCCCTTCACAAAACCATGTTGCCTCTCGCTAATACGGCCACTTATTTCCAAATGGGAGTAAATCCTGTCTCAAAGAATCCCCTTCAATAATTTCCCTACCACTGATGTAAGGCTCACCAGCCTGTAATGAGCTGAATTATCCTTGCCACCCTTCCGAAACAAAAGAACAACATTGGCTATTCTCCAATCCTCTAGGACCTCCCCTGTAGCCAATGAGAATGCAAAGATTTCCCTCATGCCCCCAGCAATTTCCTCCCTTGCCTCTCTCAGTATTCTGGGGTATATCCCATCAGGCCCTGGGGACTTGTCTACCTTAATGTTTTTCAAGACCCTCAATACATCCTCCCTTTCGATCTCACCATGACCCAAACTATCTACACACCCTACCCCAGACTCATCATCCACCAACTCCTTCTCTATGGTGAATACTGACACAAAGTACTGATTTAATACCTCGCCCATTTCCTCTGGCTCCACACATAAATTCCCTTCCGTGTCCTTGAGTGGGCCAACCCTCTGCCTGGCTACCCTGTTGCTCTTTATATATGAATAAAAAGCCTTGGGATTTTCCTCAATCCTGTTGGCCAATGACTTTTCATGACCCCTTTTACCCCCATAGATTTCTTTTGACTTTCCTTGTATTCCACCGTTGCTTCGTGCTTTCCCAGCCTCCTAGCCTTGACAAATGCTTCCTTTTTCTTTTTGACAAGGCTCACAATATCTCTCATTATCCAAGGTTCCCTAAACTTGCCATACTTATCCTTCATCCTTACAGGAATGTGCCGGTCCTGAGTTCCCAGCAGCTTACACTTGAAAGCCTCCTACATACCAGATGTTGATTTGCCCTCAATCATCAGCCTCCAATCTACAGTCTTCAGTTCCTGCCTAATATTGTTGTAATTAGCCTTCCCCCAAGTTAACAACTTCAACTGACAGCTACACTTATCTTTATCCATCAGTAACTTAAAGTTTACTGAATTGTGATCACTGTTCCCGAGCTGCTCCCCTACTGAAACGTTGACCCCAGTACTAGGTCCAGTATGGCCCCTTTCCTAGTTTCTTAATGTTGGAGATTTCTTTTAACCTTGAAAGAAAGTGATTGAGAGGTCCTCTCACCGAGATACATGTCAAACAGTATGGTAAATAAATCTGAAACATTATTTCCGAGCACCTGAGAAGAACAAGGCAGTAAAGGCTCAAAGCTGCAAACAGCCAGTGAAAAAGAATTTTTTTGTGAAAAGCAATCAACCGTCTACCTTGGGTAAATGAAGGATCCATTTAGGTGATTTGAGGGAAGATTGCAATTTCTGTTCTTGGATGAAGGAATTAAGATGACATTCCTTTACCTGCATATAAGTTGAAATCTTACTTGTGACGTCTTCACATCAGCTTGGCCAAGAGTAACGACACTGCGGTTTATGAGGTCGGTTTTGTTCCTGGTTTCTTTTATCGAGATAGTGGGAGACAGGGACCAGGCAGTCTATAAGAAGATAAACAATTTACGAAGGCTTGGGTGTTTCTTTTAAAAGTTAGAACAATAGAAGCATGAGGGTGGAGACGCTCACAGAGCCTGGATTTTTAGTTTCTTAGTTTTTTCAAGAGCAGTTGTTGCTGGGTCTGTTGCTGCAGTACATCTTTCCTTGCTACACTCTGTCAGAGTTCTCTTGATGATTTTCCTCCTGGGCTGCTGAGTTGCGTGTGAGACAACCTGTTTTCTGAGTTTGCTGTTTGCCAAGGGTGTGTTTATGGAATGTTGCCATGTTGGAACAATTACAGTTTAGTAGCTAACTAATCCATTGCGCTGATAAGTTTACTAATCAAGTCACAGCTAGGTCAACTATTTTCTTTGATCCTTCTTTTGTTGTATTTTAACTAGAGTGTATGAATGAAGTGTGTTTTGCCTCTAATCTGGTAGTTTGATCAATTGAATTGCATCTGAAACATAATACCTTACATTTACCTTTAAAATAATAAAAATTTAGGGTATAGACTATCTTCTTAATATATTCTGAGGGGGTCTGGTCTGGTCCATCTGGACAAGAATCTCAAGTGTAAGGGATCTTAGCAAATCATATCTGGTTATCCAGCATTGTCCAGAAAGGTGTTGGTGGAATATGGATCTTCATTTGTCATGTTGACACAGCTAAAGCAGAACCAGAAAGATTATTACCTATGAAACTTTCTTCAATCTTTTTACTTCTTTTTCATTTTCTCTCTCATGGTTTCCCCTTTTCTTAACTCCACATTTTTCATTGTTGTTGCCTCTCTTGTCTTTTCATCGCTGGTTTGTTGAATCAGTAAGAGATGACTAAGGCAGACTTTAAGATGAGCCTATCTGTTGAAATCAGAACAGCTCAACCTAGATGGAATATGAGTTAATGAGGACCAAACATACCTTGACAACATCCAAGTTGCTTTTGTTTTTCTTCGACATTGATATCTGTATCAGAAGAATAAAGGCTATCAACTCCTTTAAAATAAACATAAAGAAAATGTTAAAAGGATAATTACAATCTTTTTATTCTTTCCCAGCTCGCACTGGTAGCAATTTCATCATCCCTTAGCTTGTTAGTGACTTTAGGGAAGTCTATATCGTGAATGGAATTAACATTAAAAAAAAAACAGCTCATTTTGTTCCATACTGTGTGAATTCCGTGAGCTTCTCTTATAATAAAAGAAACCATTAGCTCCTGTCAAGGAATGGAATATTAGAGATTATTATTATTGAAATAGGAAAGGAATGATAATGTCAACTCTGACTGCGAAGATATAAAATATTACATTTAATAAATATACTGCCGATCTGGGAATTGGTAGCTGCTTTCTTTTTTTTCTTAAAACGCAAAACAAATAAATAAAATGTTTCTGGAAAGGCAATATTATAGTCTATTTTTTTTAAGGCAATTTCCACTTTGGACAATCTTTTGCAACTTTTATTAACCATTGCTGCATAAAATGCAGAAGGAGGTTTTCACACTTAATGAAGAAAAAAGTTCAAGAATTACTGAGCAGGGGTAGTTGGAAACTGTTGTTTTGCGATATTCATGACTGCCCAGACCTTGAACCATGACACCAGGATTTAAGCTGAGAATCCAATACTTCCTAGCTGAGCAGGGGTGGACAAAAGGCTAACTGATGCAACACCCAGGTCACGTTAGTGAGAATGTGTCATGAAATGTGTGGACCACCCTGTGATTTTTCAGTTCATTGCCAAATAAAAGGAAGGATCAATTTTGATGTTAATTGGTTATCATTGTCCCAAAATGAGATTGTGTTTTGAAGTTCTTTTCCTGAAACAGTTGGGTTTTGTTGGAAATACTTAATCCTGGTAGCCTGGACATGTGTCAAGTCCAAGATCTTTAGCTCTCCCACAAATGAAGCTATGTGCAGTGCATATTTAACATAAAATAGAATTAGGTTTTATTGTCATGTGTACTCAAGTACAGAAATACAAGAGGATGGTGAACAGCTTACATGAGAGTGGTGCAGTGGGAGCGTGCTAGGCTCATAACCCAGAGGTTGATGGATCAAAACCATCCTTCGCTAATCACGACAGGCATGTGGTGTTCCGTTCTGCACCCTGTGTTTTTCGGGTGGCACGTGGCTCAGTGGTTAGTACTGCTGCCTCACAGCACGAGGGACCCGGGTTTGATTCCACCCTCAGGTGACTGTCTGTGTGGAGTTTGCACATTCTTCCCTTGTCTGCATGGGTTTTCTCCAGGTGCTCTGGTTTCCTCCCACAGTCCAAAGATGTGCCGGTTAGGTGGATTGGCCATGCTAAATTGCCTGTAGTGTTCAAGGATGAGTAGATTAGGTGGGTTATATGGGGATGGGTCTGGGTGGAATGCTCTGAGGGTCGGTGTGGACTTGTTGGGCCAAAGGGCCTGTTTCCATATTGTGGGGATTCTAAGATCTAAGTACAAAGTAGCTAGGTACAAATCTTAGATGCAAAAGAGGAATAAAGAAGAAAAAAAAGTTGCATTACCTTACAATGATTCATAGCATAAGTTAGAAATAAGATATAGTTAAAGGCTAAACATTACAGTCAGATAAACAGGTAAGCACTACATTGCAGTAGATCAGCGCAGGGGGCTTCTACACATTGTCTGACTGGCCTCTCAAGCTGCTGACTGCCTGTGTCAGACACAAGTCTAACAGCCATCCACACTCTGCTCCAGGCCTCTAGCCTGCTCCAGGCCTTCAGCCCATGGAATTGAATCATGAAATTGCTTCCATGATCTGGGGTTTTCACCAGCAAGAGAGGTTCACAGAGAAAATGCAACCACATAACATGGTGATTTTCAATCTATTGATTTCATGTGGCTTTTTGAGGTACACTTCCGTAGACCCTGCACAACACGGGGAGTGGTGAGCCATTTCATATACTAGTGGTCTCCTCTACAGATTGAACAACAATTATAACTTGCATTTATATAGCACTTTTAATGTAATAAAGTGTCCCAAGGTACTTCGCAGAAACTAATCAGATGAAATTTAATACTGAGCAATGTAATGTGATATTCAGACAAGATAAAAATAGGTTTGTTCAAAGAAGCAAGTTTCAAGGAGTATCATAAAGGAGGAGCGAGAAACAGATAGAGAAAGAGGATGAGAGAGGAAACTTCTGTGAAGTTCTGGAATTTCCTTTATTAATAACAACCACAGCCATGCCACCTAGGGCAGCAGATATGTAAGAACACAACCATCTGCAAGTTCCCTTCCAAGGCATTCACCATCCTGACTTGGAAATTTGTCACTATTCCAAAAGTGTCACTGGGTCAAAAAGCTGCATTGTGTGCATTCCTATGCTAAGTAGCCTGCAGTAATTCAAGAAGGTAGCTCACCAGCACATTCACAATGCAGTTAGTGGTGGACAATAATTGCTGTCCCAGCCAACAACACCCACATCTCATGAATTAATTTTAAAAAAAGACAGATGAAGGCATGGGTGCCATTTGGTGGTTCCCTTCTAAGGCGGACAGATTTTTAATAAGTAAAGGAAATGAGGGTTAAGAGGAAAAGGTAGGAAAGTGGAGTTTAGGATTATCAGATTAGGTATGATCTCATTAGATTGCAGAGCAGTCTTAGTGAGCTGAATGGACTCCTTTTGCTCCTTTGTCTTACAACTTTATGGACCAGTCTGTAGCACTCTCACCTCTCTGACTCCAAAAGTTGTGGATTTGAATCCCAGTCCAAAGTCTTATATACACTGAAATAAAGCTAGTTCTGAAGAAGGACCCGAAATGTTGACTCTGCTTTTTCTCCACAGATGCTGCCAGACCTACTGAGTTTTTACAGCAGTTTCTGTTTATGGCTTATACAGGCAGGTTGGACATTAGCTGGGGAGGTGGTGACCTAGTGGTATTGTCACTGAGCTAGTAATTCAGACACCAAGACAATCTTCTGGAGACATGGGTTCAAATCTCAACAGGGAACTCTGAACTCAACTAAAATCTGGAATTCAACAAGATAGCCTAATGGTGATTATGTAACTACTGTAGACTATCATGAAAAAAAATATTCTTGTTCATTATCATTTTTCAGGAAATTGTCAACCTTAACCAGTTTGACCTACATGTGACTCCAGACTCACAGCAATGTGATTGACTCTCACCTGCCCTCTGGACAATTCAGGGTGGGCAATATATGCTGGCATGGTTAATGCTGCCCACATCCCATGTACAATTAAAAACAAATTAAAAATATTGCCAAGGTGCTGTGCATTCTTGGGAATGCTGGCTTTTAGATGACACATTAAACTGAGGCACTGCCTGCTGTCTGAGATGGCTGTAATAGATCCCACGGCAATACTACACACAAGAGCAGTCGAACTATCCCCACTGTCTTCACCAACACTTTTCCCCACAATCAGCACCACTGAAGCAAGTTGTACTGTCTGCCGGAGCTTGCTATATGCAATTTGGCTGCCATGATCCAAAGTAGTGAAAGGTGATATGTAAATGTAAGTCTTTTGAATATTGGCAAAGTGAAAATAAGGGAAATGAGTGATCTGCGGCACACGCCAACCACCGAGAAAATCGCACATTAGCTACTTAATTTGCAATTTTGTCCCTTGCTGCTCTATTTCTCTCTTGAAAGTGCTGCTCCCTGTCCCAGGTGGATACAGCTGTGGTCGAAGGATGACAGCCAAGACCAGGAATCACAGCCAATGTTTATCTTCAATCGACCTGTTGTAACCAGTTATAGCACCTGTAACCATCTCAGGTCTTTCAGCACTCACCCTGGATTGATACCATGCATTTTGCCTGCCTG
The DNA here is from genome assembly GCF_021869965.1 of Rhincodon typus. NCBI lineage: Eukaryota > Metazoa > Chordata > Chondrichthyes > Orectolobiformes > Rhincodontidae > Rhincodon > Rhincodon typus. The sequence continues at coordinate 16,895,530 of NC_063339.1, forward strand.
TTATTTGCAGGCTAAGACAGCTTTACACTGACAAAAATAAATCCAAAAGGACAAAGCAAAATGCTGAGGACACTGGAAACCAGAAAGCATTGGCAATACACACCAGGTCTGGCAGAGGTAGCTGATGATTGAGGTTTCATCAGAACCGGGAAAAATTATAATGTGATAGGTTTGATGCTGTGAAATAGGGGAAGGTGGGAAACAAATAAATGTGAACTTCTGTGGAAGTATGGAAAACAGGAGACATTAAAGGTCAAAAGAATCGATAGGGCAGAGCCAAAAGGAATTCATCGACTCTGATGAAGTGTCACTGGACACAATATATTAACTCTGCTTTCTTCCCATGAATGCTGCCAGACCTGCTGAATTTTGCCAGCAATTTTTGTATTTGTTTCAGATTTCCATCATCTGCAGTTCTTTTACGGTCAAAGGAAATGGTAATGGGATAAGTAAAGAAAGAAAAATGTGCTAAGAGGAAACACATTTTGGCAGAATAATGGTCTGTTGTCTTCCGAATCCAAAGTGATGAAAGCATGATAAGGACCAACATATGCAAAGCCAATGGACAAAAAAAGGGAGCAGAGTTGTTGAACTCAGTGTTGAGTCTAGAAGGCCTTACAATGTGTAATTGAAAGGTGCTAAACCTCAAGTTTGTTTTGAGGTTTTGCAGTAAGCTGAGGACAGAGATACCAGCTTGGCAGCAAAGTGGCAGGCCACTCTAAGCTTCAGGTCATTCTGATGGGAGGTGAATTCAAGTTCTGTGATTTAAAATAAAAAATCTTTCAACTGCATTTCCTATTTTTCACAATCAGGAGAACATCATGTTCTTATAAATATCCAGCTGTAAGGCACGACTCTGGCTGGTCCTAGTGACATTTTCTGGTCAACTTATCTTGCAACAATGCTTGTAACTTTTGCAGCCTTCCTCTGACATATCCTTTACTTATATGGGTTAGACTCGAGAAGAAGTTAATAAGAAGGTGTTAAACAGGCTCATTTAAATGAAGCATTAGCAAATCTATCAGAATTTACAAAGGTGAGAATCAGTAACAATTAAATTGCCACTGTCGCTGTGTGTTACTGTATAAGGCTCAAGTTAGATTCATTCTGGTTTCTTCTATATCGTCTTGAGCTCCATAGACTGGAAGAAATGCCAGTGCACCATAGATAGCTCCTTGAAATTGGAGTCACAGGTGGACAGGATGGTGAAGAATGCTTTTGGCAAACTAGCTTTCATCGGTTAGAGCATTGAGAATGGGAGTTGGGATGTCTTGTTGCAGCTGTAAAAGACATTGGTAAGGCCATATTTGGAGTACTGCGTGCAGTTCTGATCACACTACTATAGAAAGGATATTATTAAACTAGAAAGAGCATAGAAAAGATTTGCGAGGATGCTACCTGGACTGGAGGATTTGAATTATAAGGAGACTTCAGATAAACTGGGACTTCTTTCCCTGGAGCATAGGAGACAGAAGGGTAACCTAATAGAGATCTATAAAATCATGAGAGGCGTAGATAAGATAGATAGCCAACAGTTTTTCCCTATAGTAGGGGAGTCTAAAACTCAAGGACATAGATTTAAGCTGGGAGGACAGAGATACAAAAGAGACCAGAGGGTCAATTGTTTCATACAGGGGGTGGTGAGTGTCTGGAACAGGCTACCAGAGGTAGTGGTGGAAGTGAGTAACATTTTGTCATTAAGAAAGATTTAAGCAAGTACATTGATAGGATATGGAACAAATGCAGGCAAATGGGATGAGATTAATTGTGAAAACTGAGTGGCATGGGCGAGTTGGGCCAAAAGGCCAGTTTCCATGTTATAGGCCTCTATGACACTATGACTCTTTGCACAATTGGGGGTTTGAGTGCATTGAGTTATAGGAGTGGGGATGTCATGTTGCAGCTGTACAGGGCATTGGTTAGAAGACTTATGGGGGAAACTACTTTTAATTCTGGCCTCGCTGCTACAGGAAAGATGTTGTGAAGCTTGAAAGAGTTCAGAAAAGATTTACCAGGACGTTGCAGGGGTTGGAGGGTTTGATCTATGGGGAGAGGCTGACTAGCCTGGAGCCATTTTCCCTGGAGCATCGGAGGTTGAGGATTGGCCTTATAGATGTTTATATAATCATGAGGGGCATTGAAAGGGAAAACAGCCAAGTCTTTTTCCCAGTGTTGGGGAGTCCAAAACTAGATGACATAGTTTCAAGGTGAAAGGGGAAAGATATAAAAGGGACCTAAGGGGCAACTTTTTCACGCAGAGGGTAGCGCATGTATGGAATGAGCTGCCAGAGGAAGTGCTGGAGGCTGGTACAATTACAACATTTAAAAGGCATCTGGATGGGTAAATGAATAGGAAGGGATTAGAGGGATATAGGCCAAGTGCTGGCAAATGGGACTAGATTTATTTAGGATATCTGGTCAGCGTGGATGAGTTAGACTGAAGGGTCTGTTTCTGTGCCATTCAACTCTGTGACTCTATGACACGTTGATATCCAGTTTCTGTGAGTTCAAATTATGAGGAAAGTTTAAAGAAATTTCAGCTCACAAACAGGCAGGGAATAGAGGGATACAGACTATGTGCAGGCAGGAATGGCATCATGGTCAGCACAGATATGGTGGGCCGAAGAGCCTGTTCCCGTGCTCTAGTATTCTATATTCTAAGTTAGATTTGTTCTTTAAGGCAAACTAATATTCTCATTTATGAAGATATTAAACTTTAACACTCCAAACGGTTTGTTTACAGAGACGAAAAATTTAAAATCTGTAGGCACAATGTAAAGATGAAGAAATTAGAAGAGAATTTGGACAGAACTATTTAATATGAGGAGGAGTGAATTTCACTGATTGGAAAGAATTTTGCATTATCTTGAGTCTGCAAAAAGTGCTATATAAATAAATCCTCCTGTCTTTTTTGGCTTTTTTTTTTCCATTTCACACTTCTTTTCCTAAATGTATGAAGCAAATTATTGGAAAGCTGATCAAAGTGAATCATGTAAATGGGTTTTAGAGACAATTGGGAAAAGTATTGAGAGGTGGTAAAATGAGCCAAAACCAGCCAAAAAACAGAAAAGCTTCTACAAATGGGGAGGCATTTTGCCATTAAGACTGAAGACTACTAGGACTGCATATTCTCCAAAAGCAGACCATAATTCCAAATTTATTTATCAGGGAGTCCCCAATTTATGACTGTCTAACATTTGTATTTACAAATGCGATCCTATACCGGAGTTTAATTTTAAATATCCGACATGTAAAGATTTCCATACTTACAAACAGCTGCTTTCCAATTGTCCTGCATTGTGCTCCAACTTGTGAGCAATTTGACTTGCGAATGAGCTCCACAACAGAAACCGTTCGCAAGCCAGGGACTGCCTGTAGTATTTTCATACAGTGTAATTACATACTTCCATGATTGGAAGCTTATAAAAGCCTGAGCGATGTGGGCTATTACGAGATTTGTGGCATTGAAGTCTGGTGAGGCCAAACTTGATATTGGCTTTCTCATGGCAAGTTTCTCATTAGACAGTGGTGAGCTGTCAAGGGGGTTCATTGCTTGTTAAGTGCCTTGTTAGTTGCTCAACTCACCTTATTAATAATCACCTTTCTACTTTACCAAACCAGTTGGGTGTTGATAAAACTCAACGCGCACATCAGCGCGGGTACCTGGCAAATTCAACTCACTCCTTGCTGTGAAGGACATTACTGTTTGTGTACAACCAAACTGCATTGTAGGGCTTGATCCAAGGGCACCAGCTGCAGCTGTCCTTTGCTCATGAACACTGGCATCCAGCTCTTGCCAACTCCTTGTGACCACCATGGACCCTCTCCGATACATTGGCAGGGAGCTCTGGAAACAGACTGGCATTGCAGAGTGCACAGGCACCAAGCATTGAAAGGTTGCTGCAAGGTTACATTGCGTGCATGCACGGGGAACCAGCTCAAAAATTGGAGCAGGCTGCATCTCAGGGCTGTTCTCACCCTTTCACTTAGTGCCTACCTGCACACTCAGAGCATCCCTGACCTGACTTTTCCAGTTAGCATAGACAGACAACAGATACCTTGCCTTGCTGGTCAGTCAAGGAGGTGGATATCTCGCTATATGGTACCGTGTTACGTCAATTTCACACCCACACAATGTCTCAACAACTCACATGGCAAACACACTGCATGTGTGACCACGAAGATCTGCATGATGCTGGAACACTGACATTTGGGGCTATGTAGAGAGAGATTAACAACTAAATGTAAGGTGACAGCAGTGACATTTATTAAAAAAGGTGCAAAATAATGTACAGAGTATTGTCACCTGAGCCACCAAAGTGCTCACAATAAGGTTTCTTCTTTCTCACCTTCCCACTATGTCTCAGTGTATTCCTTCGTTCTGCAGCTGGGGTGCCTTTGGAGCTCATTGGCTCTGGAAGTTTAGTTCCAAGGGTTGGAGGGGCAGGTAGGGCAGAGATAGAGGGTCCTTAGTGAGGAGGCTGCATGTGGTTTGTCCTCAAGCTGGATGCCTTCTGGTCCTGCCGTGTCTCCTTTTGGGGAAGTGGTACCTGAAGTGTGTGCCAGTTCCCCGTTCCTTGTTACCATGCCTTCGGTCCTGAGGACCAATGGCTAGGCTGACAGAGTGCAGGTATGTGTGTCTCTCCAGCAGAAACTAAAGGCGCTGAGCCTAGCTCTCCATGGCAACCACCAAACTGTCCATATAGGAAGACAGACTGCCACATTATTCACTGCATTGCTGCAGCTTTCGGGTAATGGGCATCATTGTGCCTCACAAACCTCTGTACCGTTCCTGTTCCTGTGCATGAGGATGAAGTTTCTGATTGCTGGTGCCACAGGGCTCGCTGAGCAGGTTCCTGAACTCAGACAGCCCTCTGAGTGACAGCGGCCTGGAGTGTTCCTTTCTTAGCCAGCTGCAGAGCTGTTGCATTGAGGCGCTCACCAGACTGTGCCCCCAAACTTGCTAATCCTCATGTTCCCTCATTATTACTTTGCACCTTCTTCAGTACTTTTATGACCTTTGAATAGCATGGCACCTAGAGCCCTTAAACATGGCTGACCAGGGTCCTGTGTAATTTTATTGTTACGCTATTTTCAAATTCTAGACCCTAGAAGTAAACCCAGATGCTTTGTTAGCTGTTTAATTGCTTTGCTGATCTGAAATGAGAAAAAAAAAACATGGGAACGTAGGTTATATTTATTGCTCACCACTTTTGAGAAGGTGGTGCTGAGCTGCTTTCTTGAAGTGCTGCAGTCCTTTTGATGTAGCTATACCCACAGTGCTGCTATGGAGGGAGTTCCAGAATTTTGGCCTTCAGTGATACTGAAGGAACAGTTATATATTTCCAAGTCAGGATGGTGAGTGGCTTAGAGAGGAACTTGCAAGCGGTGGTGTTCCCATTTATCTGCTGCCCCTATCTTTCTGGATGGAGGTGGTTGCAGGTTTGGAAGGTGCTGTCTAAGGAGCCCTGGTGAACCTACATTCTAAGATAAAAACCGAAAGAACTGTGGATGCGGTAAATCAGGAACAAAAACAAAGTTGCTGGAAAAGGTCAGCAGGTCTGGGAGCATCTGTGAAGGAAAAATCAGAGTTAATGTTTCAGGTCCGGTGACCCTTTCTCAGAACTCTACATTCTAAGATCTCTACTATAGGAAAATGAAGGGGACTGCTTGGATAGATCTTGCACAGCTCATGCATAGTAGGCTGTCTGGCCTCTTATTGTCCTATTCCAAAGTATGCTCAAACAGTGGACCCTGACTTTGTTTAGTGTTTGGATTGAAAGAGCTATAGGAATGGGAGCAGAATTTGCTGTATGAGTTCCATGTTCTGTTTAAAGCTCTGGTATGTCTTGCAAAGCCACTTCAGTCATAATTGTGGAGAGGGTCGGTAAGCTATCCACAGATTTTTGTTATTTTATTTAGAACAAGTCCGTAGGGTGTACCTAGTGTTGCCTTGAGAATGAAGAGATGGCTTTTCTTCTGTGAGTTTGTCAAGCAGGACAGCAATAGCCAATCATTGGCTATGGCCTGTGGTTGGAGATAAATTAGATTTCCTGCTACATGTACTTGGGCCTCACGCGCATTGAAATTTACCAATCACACCCTTTTCGCCTTACTTTCATTGCAGAAAAGATTCATTTACCATTTGATTTATAGCACCAACAGTGGCATCATCTTTACAAGGAGGTTTATGAGGCAGAGTTGGCCGAGCGAGAATTTCTTTCCTTCCCGAAGTTTTGAGTCCTCCAGAATACCAAAAGTAAGACAAACACACCAACATGTTCTTCCTGTAAAAGATAAGAGAAACAGGTGGATGGACAGTTTATTTAACTCTTTTAGCTGAGGGTCACGAGGCATGATTTATCATTGAGTGGCTAAACACTCATTGGTATCGGGGGCTCCTGTTACTATGGTTGCAGCTCTTCGGCTGATTATAATGTAGCTTCCACTAGAACCAGCGCAAAGGCTTGTTATAACGAGAGATTTGTAATAACGAGGTTGCGCTGCAATCTTTTCTTTCTTATCCCTAGGCTGGGATGTAAATGAGGTATTACAGTGTGATTACATTTTCGAGACTAATGTTCAGATTTGAGTCCAAGGGTGGAATAATTCCACAGCAGCCCAGCCAGCATATAAACCATCAAAAGGGGGATACTGTGTCTTTAAAGAGAATGCCAACACATTCGCATATTTAGATAATGTTTGCGATATTAATGATCTGGGCCTCAGGAACACCTGCTGTTTGTGAGTGTGTATAATGAAGCGATGTAAGGATTGCTTCAGAGGAGACATAGAGACACAGGGACACGAGGCAGCGCACGTCTCTACACTTGTTATTTGAACATGACGAGAGACTGGGAGAAGAAAAGACACTCCTCACAATTCCTGTGGGGATTGAGAGACATTGCCTCTTGAATATTTCACAACGTTTTCCATGTCATATAACAGCTCTGTGCAGCTGTCCCACAGTTCAAAGATATGTTATATTAGGAGTAGGACAGCACGCACTGAGTTTATTCTCTCAGCAAAAAAAAACAATTTACCAGTACTTGTCATATTACCTTCTTCCCTTTCTTCACATCTCGTAAGGTCTGTCTATGAGCCATTTTCATCAGATTCATCAATACATTCTTCAGGAGGACTGGACTCGCACAGTGAACTAGATGGAGTATTTTTCTCTTGACCTTTTTGACCTGGGTTCCATCCATCCCAATGAGATATGCAGCACCGTTGACTTTAAGACATGCTTGAATAAAAGAGGCCTAGGAAGTTTCTATCCAGTTCCTGATGAGCAGTAGTAAGTGTCTCAATGTTGGCATGGAGTTGGTCAGCAACTGGGAAAAATCTAATGTAAAAGTACAGATTTCTCTATAGTGTACAATAAACAGAGAGAGGTTGGAAATAAGAAGAGATGTATTTATACAGTAAGCGTGTTCCACAACTTGAAAGACATTGTCAGGGGCAATGTGCTGTAGTCTGACGTGAGTTGACTTAGGGATGGTGCTAATAACTGCACCATCGATCTACATGGGGAAGAGATATGAAACGGGTCTGACTTCAGTCTTCAGCAATGGATAAGGCTGTGCGCAATGACCATAACATCAGAACATATTCAATGACTCAGTCTTCACAACTTTCCGTAGTAGAGCATTTCAAATGATCTTCTGAGAGAACTTTCTCTCATCAAAGTTCTGTACATTTGTAGCGAAACCTCCCTACATTTATATTCCATCACCTTGCAATACAGGTCAGTATTCCATTCGTCCTCCTAAATACCTGCTGCACCTCCATACTAAGTTCCTGCAGTTCTTGTGCAGGTATAGACCACATATCCCTGCACATTCTTCGGGGATGGACTCCAAACGCTTTCACATTGTGCAGGTACAGATCCAACATCCCTGCTCAATATACAGATACAGAGCCATATTTAGTTCAGGCAAGAAAATGTAAATATTATTGGTTCTACCCTTATGCCTGGGGGGGCGGGTGCATGGGGGGAAATGGAGGAAGAATTTTAAGTGTAACAGCTCTCCCAATTTCAGGTATACAGGCATCCACAACAATGCAAGCATTCTAAGTAAAGGCCATAAATTATAACGCTATGTTGAAGTCCTGTCTTTTCCCTTTTAAAATCACTGTCTACATAGTAATTCTGAGCATTGAATTACAACGTGGCACAGTATCTGCTGTTGCTGTTGCACCCAGTATAACCTTGTGGTTGGACAATCAACTGCGCGCTGAATTAGGAGTTAAATCAGCACTAATGTTTCCCAAGAGAACATGGTTGACTATTGAATGGTGTGAAACATTGCTTTGATTGTCCACGGTATGTTTGACGTTTGCTTAGTGTTGCCACGTCACCTGTCATGCCTGAACGCGAACAAGCTGAGGACCTCAGAGGCTTATGGGAATACAATTCTGAAAGAGAGAATAAAAGAGCAGCGTTCTGTTCATGTAAAGTCAAGTCAGATAAAAAAAAAGACTTCTTCCAACACCTTGTGAACCCAATCGCTACAGCAGATGCATGTTGGACTGTGTGCTGGAAGGAAAAAAAAAATCAACTTTGCTTTAACTTTAACCAGTTAAGATGAGGAGTAACGTAGGATCCACTTATATGACTAGACAGAAATTGCTGTACCAGTCCAACAATAAAATATCATTTCACCAAAGCCAACTCATTTCCTAACTTGCACCAAGTTTCATTTGTTCATCACCTCTGGCTCATGGTTCATTACATAATTTATAGGTCAGAATCTTATAATTTTAATTTTTAAAATTTCTTTCATGGGATTTGGGAATGTGTATCGAGCCAGTGTTTATGGCCCGTCCTTAATTGAGTGTTGAATTGAGTGGCTTGCTCAGAGCAGAGGGCAGTTGAGAGTCTGTGGAGTCACATGCAGGCCAGATCATGTGAAGATAGCAGATTTCCTTCCCTACAGGACATTAGTGGATCAGATAACGTGATGATAGTCATCATGGTCACTATTACCGAAACTACTGTACCAATATTAACTAATCAACCAGTTCAGAATTGTTATAATGCATGTGGGTGCAGGTGGGACTTGAACCCAGGCCTCCTGGGTAGAGCCAAAATATTTCCATCTTTCAGATTCTGCCTGTTGCCTTTTGTGGCACAGCTCCTGGTAGAGAGACAAGGACACGTCTCGGTGAGTATTGTGCGATAGGTTTGGGTGATATGGCTGACATGGGTGAATAGCTGTCATTGTGTGTAATCTGGGATATTTTTGCGGCAGTGTGTGAGGGTGAAGTACAACACCAGAATGGGAGGTAAGGGTGCTGGTGCTGCAGATGACCAGAGTGATGTGCACTTTGAACAGCAGCTGAGGCTAGCTCTACCGTTGGTGGGATTTGACATTTGAGTGCAGTCACTGACCTTCGACTTCACACATGTGAAGATGTTGTGCTGCCTGAACTACTTTGAACAGGCTTGGCATAATCACATATCACAACCCCTAACCCAACATCAGGGCTATTTAATTTAGCCCTTTAACAGAGTGTTTTTTTGGAGCTTTTCATCTATGCCATCTGTAAACTTAAGCTACAAGTCAATGTAATACAGCAAAATCCAAGGTATAGGTGTGGAATCTTATTCTTCAGAATATTTAAGGTGGAGGTTGATAGATTCTGATTCTGATTCCCAATGGTGTACGGGGTTATGAGGATGGGATGGATAAAAAGCATTGAAATGTTTGATCAGTCATATATCCCCAAAACATTTGGACTTCTGCAACCATTTTCATAATAATACAGCGGGTTTCTGTCTTTATAAAAATGCAGGCAGTGGTGCAAGCCCCAAGAGGAGGCAATGGTCTAGTGGTATTAATGCTGGACTGTCAATCCAGAGACCCTGATAATGTTCTGGGGACCCAGTTCGAATCCCACCATGGTAGATGATGGAATTTGAATTCAATAAAAATATCTGGAATTAAGAATCTAATGATGACCATGAATCCATTGTTGATTGTTGGGAAAAGACCCATCTGGTTCACTAATGTCCTTCAGGGAAGGAAACAGCCATCCTTACCTGGTCTGGCCTACGTGTGACTCCAGACCCACAGCAAAGTGGTTGACTCTGAACTGCCCTCTGGGCAATTAGGGACAGGTAATAAATGCTGCCTGTTAATGAATAAAGGGAAAAATAAGCAAACATGTCCATGCAGTGAATTGAACTTGGTGCCCTGGGAAATTCTGTATACTCTGCCCTGTCTGCCTGCTTCACTCCAGTAAAAAACAATGAAATGAAGTTTGCGCTTTGTAAAGAGAACTTCAGCGATCATCCTTGTACAGAAAGGCAGTTGCAAGGTATTGAAAAGACTCCCAGCACTGGCTTGGAAGGAGCCAGATGAATTAATGTTCATTGTCATGGTCCACTCACACTCTTAACAATAAATCTCTGTTCCATTCTCAGCTACTTGTGGCTGCAACAGTTGATGGATTTCAGTGTTGGTAACCTCCTTAGTGAAGGCATTGGAAACATTAGTTAATGCTGACATTCATGTTGACATTTGCTCTCTAAATACTTCATCGCAAATAACTTCCTGGCAACTTCCTCCAGGCTTTCTCTCCATCCTCCCTCTTCTAGCATCTTGTCTGATTCCTCTCACCCTCGGTTCATTCTACTAGACATGGTCAATTTCAGTAGAAATGCTTACTGCGGCAACCATGTCTGAGGGCCAAATAATTTGCCCAGAGGCTTGAATTCAGCAAAAGGTCCTTCAGCACCTGCCACACCTGAGCTTGTAGAATTTTGAATACTCAGATGACTACGAAAAGCACCAATAACACATTGTTGCAAAAACCAGAAGAACTAGCAAATAACCTGTAAATATGGGGGTCCGTTTAGATACAGGTGGCATGGGGGTAAAATTAGCCTTTCATGCAGATGAACACTTTATTTGGTTGTGTATGGTTAATAGAAAGTTTAGACTGGAAGGTGAAGCTCTAATTGGCAATACTATGGTCAAACTACAGTTGCACTACAGAAAGGCAGTTGCAAGGTATTGAAAAGACTCCCAGCACTGGCTTGGAAGGAGCCAGATGAATTAATGTTCATTGTCATGGTCCACTCACACTCTTAACAATAAATCTCTGTTCCATTCTCAGCTACTTGTGGCTGCAACAGTTGATGGATTTCAGTGTTGGTAACCTCCTTAGTTCTGTGGATATTATCTGGATACATGTACCTTGGACATCATTTTTGAACACCAAGTTCAATTGTATCACACATAGAAATCAACACCTTACAGTGAGCGTAGATGGCATTACTTAAGTCTTTGTTCAGATGCCTGCCAATCATGGTTTGCATTACTCATATGCTAACAGGGATCCAGATATACAACGTGAAAAATGCTTAAAATGAACTGTTTTGTGGTCATTTCAAAGAATCACTATTAGGTTTGATGCATCATTTATTCTAGTCAGGATCATGGTTTACACTGATGTAGTATAACATTGGTATTGGTATGATCTGATAGTGTTGGCTATCAGTCAGTAATTGAAAGAGTACCCTTAAAATAAATTGGAAATGTGGGACATTTGGATTTGACACCTTCAACATTTGAGCCCCACCAACCATGCACAGTGGCAGCAGTGTGTACTGTGTACAAGATGCATTGCAAAAGCTCTCTAAGGGTCCTTGGACAATGCCTTCCAAACCTGCATTCTCTACTACTGAGTAGGTAAAAGGGAGCAGATATATGTGAACACGACCAGCTCCAAGTTCTCCTCCAAGTTACTGTCCTGACTTGGAGCTATACTGCTGTTCCATCACTGTTGCTGAGTCAAAATCATCTAACATGCTTCATAGCAGCCTTATGGGTGCTCTAACACCTGAAGGACTGCAGTGTTTCAAAGAAGATAATTCACTGCTACTGTCTCCAGGCTAATCAGGAATAAGCAATAAATAATGGTTCAGCCAATGGTGCCCGCAACCCGTGAATAATTATTTTGAAAATCAATTGAAAGAGTGCATCTGGAGTTGAGATCAAACCCAATCTTCAAATAGAAATCGAGTTCATTTGCCCTTTAATGGGGGTGTGTCATCTTTACAGGCTGGGCTGACATAAGAATAGGCTACATAACAAAGGAACAATCAGAAATTAATTGATTCTGTGCTTGGTTAACAGAATTTTACTCTATCCTGCCTCTTTAAAGCTCCATATTCACAGTCTATTTTTTGCCTAATTTCTTTCAGGGCATCTCTTCCTAATGATCCAGTAGGGGAGCAGAGGTAATGAGGGAATATCGGTTTGGATGGAAAGGAATGGGAGAGTCAGGCCAAGTTTACAAGGTCACAAGCCAGGTGTGGACAAAGAGGGCAGGTGGCCCATTTGGTTTCATGCAACCAGAACTCTACCCTTTGCTGCTAAAGCACCCAACTGTTCCTTAAATGAGCCTCGTGTCCTCACTTTAATCACTGCTCCTTGCAACCCATTCCAGCTTCCTGCAACGCACCTTCTGCCAAGCTGTGCTTGAGTGAAACAGAGATGGGAGGGTGGGGAGCCTACTCATTATGCTGGTCAGTGTCATGGCAAGCGTTTGCATCACTTGAAGGAGAATGAGAAAAGGCCGGTCAATTTTTCAAAGAAAAGAGGATCATTGGATGGTGAGAAATTGTAATGAAAGGTCTTGTTTTCTTTTGTTGCTTGCTGCCCTTTAGTTCAATTCAGAGGGGAGGAATGGAGCCTGGGTTCCCGTCCAAAAGCATCATTGCTTTCATGCATCAATCCATTCAGCCTGAGACCAGCTGCAGTTCACTTGGCTGAATCGGGCAGAGTTGAAAGGGGATGATGCAAGGGCAAGACTGGCACCAGTAGCATCTCGGTCAGGATGCCAGATCAACATTGCCTTGTGCCTTTGGTTGGGGGGTGGGGGGGCGTGGTGAGTTGCTCTCAAAGTGTCGCTATTTAATACCAAAATAATTCCATCTCACAACCCAGCAGCATTCTCCGTGGAGGACTGTAGTCTCTGAAGTAAACCTCATTGCTTACTTAGTTCATTTTCACACATTAGGATCCATTATTTTTGATTCTGACTGTTAAAAACAACAGCTGAAAAATGAAATTGTTTTGCCAGAGATTGCAGTAAACTCCCAAGGCAAAAATAACAGCAGAATGAGGAACTCTGAGAAAAGGACAATTTCAATTTAAATTAATCTTGGTATAAACAAATGTTATCCCACACAAAATAGGACAATCTATTATTTCTATGAAACAGCATGAGCTTTAAAGTTGTGTTAATTTGCTTTTCTGATGGTAGCCAACCTTGCAACTTTTCCTCTTATATTTCAGGTGTAATTCAGTGAGAGTCTGCTCTCAGCAGGGAGCTATCCTTACTGTGACCGAATATCTTCATCCGGAGTCTTCTGATCTGGATCTATCAGAAATCCACAAGGCAGGATGCTTTCGAAGTTCCAAAGTACTCTTCCTCAGAGGGTAAGGCCACTAGTCTATTGTCTAAAAGCAAAAATGACCTTTATAATGTCATGTTTTATTCCAAAGACTTGTTAATTTGTGGATCCTTATTTCAGAAGAATTTTATATATCTGGTATAGAGACACCGATACGTGTGCACACTCACAGACACACACACACATACGCACACACACACATATGCACACACACACACACACAACACATCAGTAGGATTAGTTTGAATTCAAGTACCTTAAATCAATTTGTAAAATGTTATATTTGCACACCTATGCATGTGTATACATACATTCTCATTTGGTCACAAACATATACGAACATGCACAATCCACACATACATATATATCAAATATTTAAATACACAAATGTTGAAGGCTTGTTTTGACTTGTGAGCACTTTTAATCATGAAATGCCACAAACTGTAGCGCTATTTAAAAAGTACAAAGCTAAAGATATGTCTCAAATATTTCATCGGCTAGCGGACGATCACCATTGAAATTTCTCCCCCTCAGAAAGAATAAAATGTAGAAGGTAGAATTCTGAAATGAAAATGAGTCCCCTGCAGTTTGACAGGAAAGAGGCTGCTTAATGTTTTTGGGTTTTTAATTATGATGAAAAGCCCACCTCGAGTTGTTTCTTTGAGTGGCTGACTTTGACCAGCCACATTTCCTGTTCTGATTGTAAATGTTAATGTTATGATACTTTATTCTGATACATTCACTGCTATGTTATAGCAAGTAATGGGCCCGTCACGTGGTTTGGTTAATGGCGTAAGCAGCGTGAGGAGAGAGTGCTGCATGTAATGAGGGCTGTGAGTGATATTTTTATGGTCTATGGTATTCAGGAGTCGATGAAAAATTGAATTTTGTAAGAAATGCAAAGCAAAACAAATAAAATCTATCTGTATTAAGTTTTGCTTGGAAAAGAATGAGGTTTGGGGTAGCAGACTGGGATATTTTACTTTTCCTTCATTATTAGGGTTTCATTCCATTTCTTTCACTGCTGAGGCTTGTGACTATCTCAGATTAATGAGATAAGGTTCCGCCTTTCCTTCTTTCGTGGTGTTGGGATAAAGATGCAAAGGAATGCCAATATGAATCCCAATAAGAATGCTCGCACAACTAAAACTATATGCAATTCAGAATAATCCCTCCCTGCAATGGCGTAAGGAGATCTATCTGAGGAATGGACCTATCTCTTGGGGGTGCAATTTCCCAATTGCTTGTTAAGGTGTGGATGGGAGGAGTTGTCCTCTGGTTTGAAATTAGTTGAGGACTACAAAAATGTCGGAACAGAAAACAGTGGAAATCTTCTCTTATTTTGGGGTCTCAAGACATGAGAACATTTCCTTTACATCAAGCCTGATCTGGAAGTGTTTGATACTGACTGGGCAAGCAGCATTTTTTCATTCCCCAGTTCTTGGAATGAACCTGGAATTTGTCCTGACATTCTAAAAAGAGGAAAATTGAACACAGGAAAGGAAAGCATGCAGTGATTTCAGAAGTGTTTATTGCTTAAAAGTTGGAGGCAAATTCAAAAGCAATTTTTAAGAAAGGGAACAGACACTTATTTAGGTTTAAAGTAATGGGCAGGAGGTTTAGAGGGGATGTGTTTAAAAATATCTGAGTAGTGGGAATCTAGAAATCTCTGCCTATAAGTGTGGCAAAGGCAGATGCAATTAACATTTAAGAAGTATTTAGATATGCACTCATGATGCCAAGGCTTACAAGGCTATGGGCCAAGTGCTGGAACATGGAAATAGAAAAGTTAGGTGCTTGTTTTTGAGTGGCACAGACTCGATGGGCTGAAGGGCTTTTTTCTGTGCTATGGACTTCGATGTCACTATATTTGAGGAAGAAGATGCTGACAGAGCAGTAAGTAAGCATGGGGGCTGGGGATACCAGACTAACTTTCATCACTTTCATAGAGCTAGCATAGGCACAGAGGCTGAATGGCCTCCCTCTGTGCTTCTATGATTCGTTTTATATATCTTTATTGTTATATATTCAGCACAAGAAGGAATCACTGATGTTAATTGATGAATGACATCAAAAGTGCATTGCTGTATTACTGGGGTGGAGAGGCTGGAAATTGAGCACGTTGGTGGAATGAAGTTCAATGGATCAAATTTGAATCTATTTGAGTTTTGATCGTCATTAACTGATGGAAGTGAGAGAGCAGGTGTAGATCTAAAGATTAGGTGAATCAAGCTTCTGAAAAGTCAACAAGGCTTGCTAATTGAAGACTCCATCACAACAGTGTTGGGAGATGTTCTGGAAATAATGGCAATATGTTCGTAACGCTGAATGTGACACTCTCTCCATACTTAGAGTGCTAGATCCTAGCTCTGCACTGCATGCTTTCTGGGAGAGAAAACACCCTGAGAATATTACTTTTTAGTATTAGGCACAATCTGTATACTTCATTATGCGATTAAAAGTAGTTATGGCCTGCACAATCTTTCATAATTACAATATTGCTGTTGATCATCACTTCATTTGAAAATATTATTACTGTTTGGTGGATATTTAATTTTAATTTAATTCCCCTCCAAGGTTATTGGAAGCGGCTGATCTGTAGTAACTTGAGGCATGTTTCGCACCAAAGTTTTATATAGCAACTCCTTCTGTGCACTGTGACATAAGATTGGATGAAAGTCAAGTGCCGGTTTGTAAAGTCTACATATGTCGTTACATTTATTTTCTCATCCGCTTTTGTTTTTTTGCCTTCAGGAATTATTTGACTTGATCATTCCCATTTCCTTTTAGCTGTGAATTCACTTGAAAACTTTCACAGCTAAAAAGGTGCAGGAGGCAAAGTCTAAGTTGGCGGTAGCACAAATCAGCCAAATATGGCGAATGGACAGTTTGTTTTCATACTCTGCCTGACTTGTTTCCCTTTGAAACCAGGTCGACTGTAATCCAAGTAACCGTGTAAACTAGGGCCTGGGATGGTCAGATGGTTGGGCTGGGGTGCTGCTTTGTTGCATTAGGATGAAACTGGAGTTTGGTGAAACAGAGAGATTAGTGAAAGAGGGAGGAGGTGATCAGTCCCTCCTTTTCTCTCATTTATGAGTACTTCTGCTCTTTAATATCCAAATCAGGTCTTAGGAAATTTAGGGCATAAGGGGAAGGAGTAGCCAGTGGGAGAGGACACTGAGACTGAACAGGAAGAGGCTACAAATTTATCAGGGAGATAGCAAGAACTGCAGATGCTGGAGTCAGAGACAACACAGTGTGGAGCTGGAGGAACACAGATGGCCAGGCACGTCAACTTTCCTACTCCTCTGATGCTACCTGACCTGCTGTGTTCCTCCAGCTCCACAGTGTGTTGTCCCAAATTTATCAGGCAGCCTGGAGAGAGAGAAAGTGAGAGAAAAGAACGTTTGGGATGGAGACTGAGGGATTGGAAAGAGAGAAAAAATGGTGTGACATCACAGAAGAAGCATGTGTTCATTGACTGGTAGGTAACTGCTAATTTGAATATTTACTCTGTTATTTTCAGATTAAAAGTAAATTGAAGAAGCATTTTACAGATTAAAAACTAAAGATCAGCAGAGGATTTAGAAATACAAATGAAAAACTAATTAAATAACTTGGAAATGCAGGACTAGGTGATGTCTTGTACCTGCGTGATGTGGGACCTGGAGGACCCATTGCGGTTCATCGTGACCACATCTGTTACAAGTGTTGGTTATTCAAGGAACTCCAGCTCACAGTTGATGAACTAGAATGTGAGCTTCAAACACTGTGGCAAATCAAGGAGGTGGAGAGATAGTAGGAACTGCCGATGCTGGAGAATCTGAGATAACAAGGTGTAGAGCTGGATGAACACAGCAGGCCAAGCAGCATCAGAGGAGCTGGAAGGCTGACGTTTTGGGCCTAGACCCTTCTTCAGAAATGGGGGAGGGGAAGGGGATTCTGAAATAAATAGGGAGAAGGGGGGAGGCGGATAGAAGATGGATAGAGGAGAAGATAGGTGGAGAGGAGACAGACAGGTCAAAGAGGCGGGGATGGAGCCAGTAAAGGTGAGTGTAGGTGGGGAGTTAGGGAGGGGATAGGTCAGTCCAGGGATGGGGAGGGTTGCCTGAATGCTGTGTTCCAGGAGGCAGCCACACTCTGTAGGGTAAGCACTTCAAATTATGGCCGGTGATCAGGGACAGGAGGGCATGACGACAAATGAGGCAGGTAGAGGGATCCTGAGTTCAGCATTGGAGGAACCCAGGCTCTTGGCCATTCTTATTGTATGGATGAGGAAAAGGAATGTAGGGAGGATGGGTAAACTGACCACCTTACCATGGTCCAGGAGGCCATTCATGTGGAGGGAGCAAAAACAAAAGGAGTAGTGGTAGGGGACTCTAGAATTAGAGGTACAGATAGTATCCTTTGTAAGCAGGATCGAGAATCCTACATCGTGTGTTTCCTGCCTGATACCAAGGTAAGGGACATCTCGAATCAGCTTGGAAGGATATTGGAGTGCAGTGAGGGGAAGATCTAATTGTTGTGGTTCATGTTGAGACCAACAACATAGGCAAGACTAGGCAAGAGGTCCTATTTGGTTAACATCAAGAATTAAGAACAAAATTAAAGAACAGGATCTCAAAATTAAAGAACAGAATCTCTATAATCTTTGGATCATTACCCAAGCTGTGTACAAATTGGCAAAAAGGTAAGAAGATTACAGAAATAAAGGTATGACTAAAGGAGTGGTGCAGGAAAGAGGGGTTCCATCTTGTGGAGCACTGGCAACAGTATTGGGAAAGGAAGGAACTGTACCATCAGGACTGGCTCCACTTGAACCGATCTGAGACCAGGATCCTAGTGGAAATGCTCAATAGTGTAGTCACAAAGATTTTAAACTAGTTATGTTGGGAGAGGTCTCAGGGAAGGTTAAAAAAGTTTCCAGAACAAGTAAGACAGAAAGCATGGAAACGGTCAGGATTCTGACTTTGGCACAACAGATAAGGGGACAATCATGAGAAAGGGGCCAGTCAATGCATAATTGAGGGTGTTGTACTTAAAGGTATGCAGTGTACAAAACAAGGTGAATGACCTTGTAGTGCAGATTAAAATTGGTAGACATGATGTTGTGGGCACCACTGAGACATGTTTGTAAGGGGATCAGGGCTGGGACTAAATATCCAAGATACACAACATATTGAAAGGACAGGCAGATGGGCAGAAGGGGTGGGGTTGTCGTGGTAGTAAGAAATAAAATTGAATCAATAGCAAGAAGTAATATAGAGTCAGAAGGCATAGAATTAAGGTGTGTAGTGTTGAGGAACTACAAAGGAGAAAAGACCTTATTGGGAGTTATGTGTAGGCCTCCTAGCCATAGTCAGGTTGTGGGGAAAAATATAAGTCAGGAGTTAGAAAAGGCACATAAGAAAAGCTCTATTACAATAATCATGGGGAACTTCAAAATGTGTATGAACTGGGAAAATCAAGTTGGTGCCGGATACAAACAAAAGGATTTTGTAGAATGCCTGTGATGTGGTTCTTTGGAGCAGTTATAGAGTAGTATAGAGTATAGAGTAGTATAGTGGGTAGAACCCACTAATGAACAGGCAGTTCTGGATCTGGTGAAGTATAATGAGACAGACTTGATCAGGGAGCTTAAGGTGAAGGAACCCTTTTGTGAGGAGGGTGGTTGCAGGTGACCGTAATGTGGTAGAATTCACCCTGCAGTTTGAGAGGGAGAAGCTGGAATCAGATATAACCATATTACGATTCAGTAAAGGCAATTATAAAGACATTAGAGAGGAGCTAACTTGAGTTCATTGGAAGAGAGTCAAGCAGGGAAGGCAATGGAACAGAAATGGCAGGGGTTTCAGGTGATAATTCAGGAGGCACAGCAGAAATTCATCCCAAAGAAGAAGAATAAGAATAAGGGGAGGATGAGGCAACTATCGATGACAAGGGAAGACAGAGACGGCGCAAAAGCAAAAGAAAAAGCATACAATGTGGTGAAGGTGAGTGGGAAGCCAAAGGATTGGGAAGCCTTTAAAAATCAGTGGAGTGCAACTAAAAAAAAACAATAAGGGGGGAGGAGATAAAGTATGACGGTAACCTAGCTAGTAATATAAAAGAAGATTGCAAGAGATTTTTAGATATATAAACGGTGAGAAATAAGCAAGAGTGGATGTTGGACTGCTGGAAAATGAAGCTGGAGAAGTAGCAATGGGGAGCAAAGAAATAGCGAAAGAACTGAATAGGTAATTTCTACAGTCTTCACGTTGGAAGACACCAGTAGTGTACCAGAACTCCAAGAGTCAGGGGGCAGAGGTGTGTGCAGTGGTCATTAATAAGGAGAAGGTGCTGGGGAAGCTGAAAGGTCTGAAGGTGGATAAATCACCCAGGCTGGATGGACTACACCCCAGAGTTCTGAAGAAAATAGCTGAGGAGGTTATGGGGGCATTGGTGTGATTGTTCAGAAATCATTGGAATTAGGGAGAACCCCAAAGGATTGGAAAATGGCTAATGTAACACCCTTGCTTAAGAAGGGAGGGAAGCAGAAGACAGAAAACCAAAGGCCGGCTAACCTGACCTTGGTCATTGGTATGATTTTACAGTCCAATATTAAGGATGAGGTTGTGGACTAATTACAAGTGCATGGTAAAATAGGGCTGAGTCAGCAAGCCTTCATCAAGGGGAAGTCATGCCAGACAAATCTGTTAGAATTTGAGGAGGCCATTTGGAGTCTCTTTCCATATAAATAATAGTCTAACTTTTGATTCTTCCAATCAAAGTGCATGACCTCACGCTTTTCTACAGTATAATCCAACTGCCTAGCTTTTGCACATACACTCAGTCTATCAATATCCCTTTGCAGATTCCTTATGTCTTTACCGAGGCATACTTTAGCACCTGTTTTGGCATCATCAGCAAACTTAGATATATTACACTGACATAGAACATGAATAATTGACATTCCATGACTGATTCTTGCAGCATTCCAGTATTTATGCCTTTCCAACATGAAAAGACCCATTAATTCTGACTCTCTGAATTCTATGTGTTAACCATTCCTCAATCACTGCTAATACATTCCCCCCAACACCATGAGATCCTATTTTATGCAATAGCCTTTTTTAGAATAAAAGGACATACAGCTGAAAGATAACGCTGTAAAGAACATTAGTGTCCTGCAAAGGGCACAGCTTGAAGACAATTATTAAACACCTCTGCACTGTAGGTAAAAAGGGAAATGCAGAGTAATGCTCTGAGCGCTAAAAGCCAGCGACTGTCAAAAGGAAACTGCACAATTGAATCTCAGTTTATCTGAAAAGTGAAGTCTCTCAAAATCAACTGCTGCCCTACCAACTTCTATACTGCCACTATCATACAATATACTGGTTGCAACGTTGCAAAATCTACTTTTCACGTAACTCAGAGACTGATCCATATCTCTGCTGACACTTTTGTTTCTTGGGCTGAACTCTGATTTCTAATCTGTGTGTATGCATTATGTTATTTGCTTCTTACGTTTCATAACTGGTAAGCTTACTCTTCAGTTATCTTTAGAAAGCCTGGTTAAATTGGCTCCTTTTAAATCACGAATTCAGTATGTTTGGTAGAAGGGCATTCACAAAGGGAAAGGTGTCCATATTAAATTAATTGTTTTGTGACCAATCCGAGGGGTGAATATATAGTGACATCTGTTAGCTCAGTTGGCTGGATGGTTCGCTTGCAATACAAAGTATCACTGTCAGTGTGGGTTCAAGTCGTGCTGTAGCTAAGGTTACCATGAAGTACTGTCCTTCTCCTTCTCCACCTCTCCTCCTGCCTGAGGCTCAGGTTAAACAACAACCAGTTGTCTCTCTCTCTCTCTCTCTCTCTAATGAGAGGGCAGCCTATGGGCTGGTAGGATTGTGGTGACCACTTATATAAAGAAGGGAAGCCAGGTCATCCTTCCTTACCTGGGAACTTGACAACTCTGGGTCTCCCATCTGGAACTGAGATAAATTGGGGAATTTTGTCGAGGGATTGGTGCAATATATGGAATTCCCAGCCTTCCTCAGTAGCTGGTTGAGGACAACATCTGGCAGAGAATCATAGAATCTCTGTAGTGTGGAAAGAGGCCATTCGGCCAGTCAAATCTGTACTGAACGTGCAAAGAGCATCCCAGCCCTCCCACATTTCCCTATAGCTAACCCACCTAGTCTGGACACTGGGGACAATTTCTCATGGCCAATCCACTTCATTTGTAATAACAAGGTGTACAGCTGGATGAACACAGCAGGTCAGGCAGCATCAGAGGAGCAAGAAAGCTGATGTTTCGGGTCTAGACCCTTCTTCTTAAATCTGAAGAAGGGTCCAGACCTGAAACATCAGCTTTCCTGCTCCTCTGATGCTGCCTGGCCTGCTGTGTCCATCCAGCTCTACACCTTGTTATCTCAGATTCTCCAGCATCGGCAGTTCCTACTATCTCTGACCACTTCATCTGTACATCTTTAGACTGTGGGAGGAAACTGGAGCACCCAGAGGAAAAACACACAGACACAGGGAGAACGTGCAAACTCCACACAGACTTTCACCCAAGGCTGGAATCGACCCCCGGTCCCTGGCACTGTGAGGCAGCAGCACCTTCTGCTGAGCCACCGTGCTGCCCACTTGTGTGTGGTGCTGCCCACAGTCAAATTTCCACCTGGTCAAGTGACCAACAGCAAGCTACATGTGATGATGGAGGATTGCTGGGACTTTTTGGGCTCACAATGACATCCCGATCCCTAAAACCCCTCGCGCCTTACCCTCCCAACCCCCTTCCAGGAAACAAGAGGGAGAAAACTGATAACAAAGGAAAATTGCTTTCAAATTCATTATCACCGTGTCAGCTGCACTTCTTTAAATATTAAAAAGAACAACCACTTTGAGAATTTGTTCAGCATCTGCTTGAAGGCATGTCTGGGAGGACAGAGCTAAAGCATTCTCCGTGAAGTACAGCTGTGTGGATTTGAACAGTGTAATCCTGTACCTTGACCTTTAAAGGGTTAAGTATCAAGATAATCTTTGCTCCTGCATTTGCTTCATGGGGGCTGCTCCATTGTCGCGGAAATCAGCCTCTGCCATTTGGCACACAATCCCACACATAATGAATAAATCATAGCTGAAAACTATGGACATCAACATATGGGGATAATTTGTACTCTGACAGAAGGAGCGGGCCTTAGCTTCAGCTTGAAGGGGAGCCTGTGTATCTTGGAAGATCTCACTAATTATTTCAATTATTTACCTTAAAAAGGGCCTTTCATGCCCCCAGCGTTATGCGAGACAGAGAGGGAGAGCACTGAATGGGAATGGGCAGGCAGGACATGTGAGGAGAAGTGGACACCTTTATTGTATATACAAGAATCCAGATGCTACTGGGGCACATTTTGACATTATGAGAAAAAAGACCCTTCTGTCTCTCGGAGCAATTATAATTGGAAGAGATGTGGAGATTAGCCCATTAATTGACTGTTTATTGAGTGCAGCTCAAGTTTATTATAGTATCCTCTACCCAATTAATAATAAAAAAAGTATGTTCATCCATTTACGAGTAACCTCCAATAGTACATCGAAAGCACTTATATACAATCCAGTACCTGTCGGTTTATAATGCTAGATTCCTATTCTATGCCCTGAATTTTCTCTGTCTGCAATTCTTTTAATGAGAAACAGATTAAAGTTGCTCAGTTCGACAAAGGACTGAGCCTTTGACAAGGCTTCATGTCAGTTGGAAACCCATTACTGAAGCAAGTTTGAAAAGCTGTTCTTTCTCATGTTTTCCTTCCAAGTTTTCTTGCTTTGCTTTTATAGAATCCCTAATGTGGAAGCAGGCCATTCAGCCCATCGGGTCCATACTGACCTTCCAGACCCATCCTATCCCTGTAGCCCTACAATTCCTATGGCCAATCCACCTAAGCTGCACATCTTTGGACTGTGGAAGGAAACCCACGCAGACACAGGGAGAACATGCAAACTCCACACAGTCACCCCAGGATGGAATTAAACCTGGGTCTCTGGCACTGTGAGGCAGCAGTGCTAACCACTGAGCCACCAAGTAGATGCTGACTGCTTAACAGAATATAGTTTCACAGGTGCCGAAAGACCCCTGAGCTCCTACCTTAGGTGGGGACTGTCAGCAGAGGCTACACAGCTGTTGTGGCATCACAGCTGAGCCTTCTCCTGTTCTCATCCAATGTTCATGACATCTATCTCTTCCAATGTGAGCGAATGAGAGTAAGTAATAGGAAAAAGTTTTTGAGCTTTTACTTCTGAACACTGAGGTATCAAGGAAATCTGCAAAACGCAACTAATTTGGCTAAGTGTGAGTCCCGGCTCACAGTCGTGATTGATTCTTAACTGCCTTCTAGGCAATTAGAGATAGGAATGAATACTGGCCTGGCCAGCAACCCCCAGGCCCAGGATATCAGGTGGGTTGTCTAACAGGTGCCTGATCCATTACGGCATGCTTTGTGACGCCACCCCCCCTACCCCCACTGCGCCCCCAACACCCCCCCCCAAATCCGCCCCCCCACCCCCACAACACCTCCAGTATCCAGGGTACATTAAGAACAAGTAGCTGGACAATTTAATGACCTGAAATCAGTAGGAAGCCAAGAGTGCTGGGTGCAGAAGGTGATGAGTTCCACAGTCTGAAGATGTCATGGAAGGTTATCTTAAAATAAGAGATGG
Source organism: Rhincodon typus (assembly GCF_021869965.1). Taxonomy (NCBI): domain Eukaryota; kingdom Metazoa; phylum Chordata; class Chondrichthyes; order Orectolobiformes; family Rhincodontidae; genus Rhincodon; species Rhincodon typus. Next base: position 16,919,657 of record NC_063339.1, read on the forward strand.
TGATTTTTATTGGGCAAGGTCCATAAAGTAGATAAAGTAAATAAGATACAGATCAGCCATGATATAATTGAATGGCAGACCAGGGCTCGATTGGGCTGAATGGTCTTGTTCTGTTCTGGTGCTGCTATGTGTGTGATAAATCTTAGTTTGAATGCAGCAGGGTTGCAAAGTGAAGGAGCAGCAAATAAAGCAGCATTGTTGGAGCTTAAAAAGACAAGAAAGCTCATAGCAATGTTGACCTTAGTTGTGTTTATAAAATAGACACAAGGATTACATAGAAATTACTACACAGAAGCAAATCTTTCCATGTTGGTGTCTGTACTTTTTTTTGATGACCTTTTCCAGTTACTCTCAAAGGTTAACATTGATTCTGCTTCAATCACTTTGGTAACCCATTCCACTGTCTCTCAAGTGTTTAATTTTAGGGCCATTTATGTTATCAAATGCATGTTGCTTGAGTCTGTGGTTGTTATTGCAACAGCTCTTTCTTTGCAGCTGAAGGTATATGTGGACCTTCACACATGGTTGGAACTTTTGCTTCCTTACAAATCTCTCTACCTAGTCACGTAACTCTGGCATATGAATAAAGCATCATTATGTATACTTCTGATGTTAGCCCCATTCTTTAAACAGAGAGCGGTGGGTGCGTGGAATGTGCTGCCAGCGGTGGCAGTGGAGTCAGATACTTTTGGGACATTTAAGCGACTCTTGGATAGACACATGGATGTTAGTAAAATGTAGGGTATGCAGGGTAGATTGATCTTAGTAGGATAATAGGTCGACACAACATCGTGGGCCGAAGGACCTGTACTGTACTGTTCTATGTTCTATGTTCTATGTTCTATGTTCTACTCTGCATCTCCCCCAAAGTGTTTGTCCTCCTCATATCTACATTCTATGAATCTCCCCCCTAAGTCTCAGGTAGCACAGGGTTGGTCGCAATAGTGTGTTGACCAAGTTTCCTGATCTGGTTCCGATTCTCCTTTCGTGGTTAAGAATATTTTGTACTGTCCCATCTGTCAGTGTGAATGTTATTCTCCTAGATGGCTGGAGAACTTGTATAACTTTCAACTCCTTCTTCTTCTAAGTAATAAGTCCAAGATCCTATTTGTTTTCTGTATTAGGACATTAAGACATTATTTTGTGATAGTATGGTCTTTGTCAAACATGTATAATCTTGCTTTTGGTGTTTCTTCAGTGATTGTATTACCCCTCTGTTGGTCCCTGACCTATCGGCTCTCCTTGGGCTGCAGCATTTGTGCTCTGTGCCTGTTGTTGATATATCAAGTCTGATGGTCTCTCTACTCTTCCTCCTACTGCTTTACTCTCGTGTGGTCATTTTCAGTAAAGTTAAGTTGTATTGTGCATGTCAAAGAAGGCAGCCATATCCTCAATCTTTTACCCAGTTGTAATTCTGACATTGATAAGCCCTTCTGTATAAGGGATCAATACCTCAAAAGAGTAAGTTTGTGTTCTTCATTTTTCTTCTGTAAAGCTTTAATTGTTCATGGTCCCCTCTCATCCTCTCCATTTCCTTGATAACAGTGAGGTAAATTGGTGAGTTGCATAAGTCATATTCATATGCAAAATGTCGGGATTGGTCATTATCAAATTACAGCCTTTTGTCAGAAATTACAATGTCTAGAATCTTATGCTGAATAAATTCTTTCGAAGGATTAAGTGACTCATTCTGCTGTGATGTTGTGCAAATAGTTGACTTCAACCCATCTTAAATAATACTCAATAACTATAATGAAGATCTTTCCCTTATATTCGAATAAATCCATTCCCAGGTAGTGCCATGGCCTTTATGAAAAGAAGGAGCTGGTAGCAATTCTTTTTTCCCTTGACTCTAAATGGTATAAAGAATGCAGTTAGAAATGCAAGGAGTGGAACCTAGCCTTCAGACTGATTGGTGTTCCCTTGTATGACAGTTTGAAATCCCTAAATATTGGTAAAATTTTTCGAAGAATCCCGAATTCAAGACCTCTCTGTGTGACTAATTTCTCACTGAAGGCTTAGAAGTTCACACTGACTCTGAGGTGCTTGAGTTGGTCAAAATAGTGGCCTAATGATCGATTGTTGTATATGAAGTCTGGCCATTCTTCCTGACAATATTTCCAGATCTGAAAGTTGCATTATCCAGTTCTTGTGCTTGTCTAATCTCTTGCAAATTCTTTTCAGTTGCTGCTAAATGTTTTACTAGCTCCTTTTCAGTTGTATTTTTGATATTCTTGAGAAAGTGCCTGCTATCTTCTGATAATATTCCTCCACATATTTAGTAATTGAATGATGCCTCATGAATCCTAAACTAAACTGTTGGATTCTGGGCAGCATCTTAGATACATATTTCATGTTCCAAAGAGTGACCTGTGCTTTAGGATCATTTTCAATTTTAAAATGTAACCCTGTAACATAATCTGCTCATCTTACTGCCAACTCTTTCTCTATCACAACAAAGCATCGTTCTGTCTTTACAGTGATATGGAGACATAGTAGACTGGTCTACAATCATGCTAATTTGAAATTCAATTCCCCACTTCTCTATGGTTGATGCATCTGCTACAACTATAGCTGGTGATTATGGAGGTGGTAATCTAGGATTTCCAAAGAGTTTAGGCATTACTCAAACTTCTCGAAAGTGTTCTGCTGGTCCATGTTCCAGCACTATTTTTAACTCTACCTCAAAAGATGCCTCAAAGGTCATTGAGCGCTCCCAAATTCAGTAGAAACCTGCCCACTTGATTTATCACGGCAAAGAATCTTTAAAGAGCTGCAACATTCCTAAATGATGGAAATTCCCTTATAGCTTTTGTCTGTGGTGGATCATATTTGATTGTTGTGACTTTAACGATATGTCCAAGAATTTTAAACTCACCATTTTTTTTTTAAGGATTTGGCTTTCATCCTTTGGGACTCTCAGGATGGTTTGGATTCTTTTCCTATTTTGTGGATCCAATTATCTGTATGTCATCTACATGGCATACTAACCATTGACTCCTTTTATTGTGCTGAGCTCTGTTCTCTAAAAGAATTCTGGGGCAAATGCAATTCTTGAAGGTAATGTGATAGAACAATAGTGTCTGAAAGATGTGATGAATGTTATCAGCTCTCCAGACATTTTTGGCCAGTGCCAATATGTACAGTAAATAAAATGCTCTTGGCTAGTTGGGAAGGCTTCCACCCACTGAGGCCACTGGCTGAATCTTATGTTCCTCTGCTTTGTTTAACTGAGTTAAAGCTATGCAGATTCTCAGTTGTTAATTTTCCAAATTCTAGAACAATTGAGGGAAATCACTTCAGTTTTAATTTGTGCATTTGTTGAACCAGCAACCTCACCAACATTAAAGATCAGTGATAACAAGGTGTAGAGCTGGATGGACACAGCAGGCCAAGCAGCATCAGAGGAGCAAGAAAACTGACGTTTCGGGCCTAGACCCTTCT